>NW_027361825.1:7898333-8609166 GCF_039654945.1 Dendrobates tinctorius
GTGTGTAAGTGTATACATCTCTCTGTATATACCGTATGTCCCTGTGCATATATATCTGTTTGCATGCATCTGACTATACAGTGTGTCCGTAAAGTCATGGTGCACTTTTGACGAATCACTGGAAAGCAACAAAAGACGATAAAAATGTGAAATCTGTTCCAAAAAAAAGGAAAACTCTCCCAGTTTCATACCTATTCAGTGCAGTTTGATGTGGGCTCCATTTGTTGCCCTACACACATCCAAACGATAGTGAAGTTCTTGCCACACACGGGTAAGGACGTCTGGTATAACAGAGTGAATAATGTCTTTGATTCTCCATTTTAAGTGATTAATGTCGTTGATACGTTTAATGCACACATGTTGCTTCACAAAACCCCAAACTGGGAGAGTTTTCCTTTTATTTGGTGCAGATTTCACATTTCTACCGTCTTTTGTTGCTTTCCAGTGACTGGTCAAAAGTGCACCATGACTTTACGGACACACTGTATGTGCTTTGTGTATGCATGCGTCTGTATTACATACAGTATGCTCCATGTATGCATGTATCTGTATGTTTGGCTCCAAATATGAATTTATCAGTATGTGTATGTAGCATCCGCAATTATAAACACTGGCAATGAAGATGAGACTTCACAGGAGTAAACATCACCCAACGAACTGGCGGAACAAAAATCACTTCTCTCAGCACACATCACCGGTGTAAACTGCAGAAGTGCTGCTGATAACGATACTATGCAGGGACAGATTACACTACTACTTCTCTGCCCATCATTCTACGTAAGCCTCTGTGAAAAGGCCGGTAAATAAGCGCCTAACTACTTCAGTATTGGCCATCGCACATGTTATCGGCCTGGATAAACCAGAAATGTTTCTTTGTGATGATGCAACATGTTAGCATTCGGGGCCCCACTTTAAACTTTTGTCCAGGGCCCCACATTGTCTATAACTTGCCCTGGTGGTGAATCATGTTATATCTCCTGCATATAGAGATGTTGTCAGCATTGATGACCAAGCGGATTCAGTGCAAATCATATGTGTGCTATACACATCTCTTCAGGGCAAACGTAGCTTTAAAATAATACTTTCTATTAGCAGTGAAAATAATTTCCTGTGAAAATTTGGCAAAGGTGGTGACTTCAAATTTCAAAAGATTTTCATATCTCTAGTGATCACATGTGCTCCATAATATTGAGGTAAATCTTACTTACGTGGACATTCACACGGTATAAGAGGACATAGATTACTGTAGTACATTTCTGGGCTGCAATGTTGAGGAAGGCACCAGCACTGACCATCTCCTATGTTTAGAAGACATGAATATTATTATCATCTTTGCTGCGTTGGAACATTATGTTGATCGTTTATGCAGAACAAAGTAAAGAGGCAAATAGGAAAAGCAGGATGGTAGTTTTGGCTGTGTTGAGTTGTTTTATGGTAAGTTTAGTAAGTTCAATAGCATACCTTCAGTGGAGGTTGGCATAGTTAGGGTATGTGTCACAAAGTGACTGACCCTGTGTGACACGACCCAGCAAATGATCGGACACCAAACAGGAAACAAACAAGGGAACACCGGGGACACAATTACAACGGTGTGCCCTGCGATAGGGTATGGGGAAATGGACACCTCCTGCACTCTCCTGAGGCTGTGCCCTGGTCTATCCTGACGTCCCTGTATGGCTTCTTTAAAACCGTCGCCAAGCAGGATACCTTAGCCCTCACTTGCCCTGCACCTATCCCTCAATAGGGAATTGGTAAGTGCAGACACTGGTCCCACCATTGCACTAATATAACACCAAGAGAAGATATACAAATGAGGTAAGACAAACACTTAGCTTTGTCTGCTGCAATGCACCGCACAGCAGAATTAGGCACCAGATCACAGCATTCAGCTGAAGCACCACTGCACTCAGCCAGCTCCTGACTCCAGCTTGGTTGGTCTCCAAAGAGGAAGTGTTTCACCAATAGTTAGCTGATGCACCAGGTGGCCTTTTAAAGGGATGTGGGAGTGGTCACCACCAGCATCAGCAAACTCACTTAGCAATGCAGTAATTACACCAGCGGCCACCGGGGGGAAAAACTGATGTTAACCCCCATGGCCTGAAAGGAAAAAAGTTTATATATGAGAATCCTAGATCTGACACACATCCAAAAATGGATCGTGACAGCATGTTTCCACTGGCCGGAATCCTTCAAGATTTGCTACGGATTGAACACTGTGTATAGCCACAGTGCCCAATCCGCAGCATCCAGATGTTACAGCACAGTGAAGGGGATATTATGAAATCACGTCTCCACTATGTTTGCTCAGCCACATCCGTCGGCCCTGCGCAACCGGACATGCGGCGTGTCTTTAAAGACTGCAGCATGTCTATTTTTATCTTCCGGAGACACTCCGTCTCTGCAAGATAAATAACCCAGTCTATGAATTTGATGTGGTGATTCCGCATATGTTCAATGAACACATGCGGAATCACCGCACTTACAACAGGGGGTGGCGCTTTTGGCGGAGCGGAGTATCTGCTGCATCCAAAGCGCAGGGATTACGCCCCGTGGAAACATACCCTTAGAGCTGCTAGTGTTGCATGGTAGCAGGTGGCAGGGTTGCAGTTGTTGGACATTGTGTGGTTGCAGGCTTTAGGGTTGTTTTTGTTAGATGTTGTGTAGTAGTAATGTCTGACACCAGAAAAAAAAGTAAATTTATTCCAGTGAAAGAAGAAAATGTGGTGGTGGTCATCGGTGGTGGGCAATGGGCACATAGCATATACATGATGTCACATGCTAAACATAGAGTGAGGACATGTAACTTTGTGTCACTCAAGTCTACTATTTCATTTATTTCTAATCCCCACACAGATCCTGCTGCATCTCCCTGTGAGCTACAGCCTTCCCAGGACCCTTGGGCCAAGTCCACCATACTCTGTTTCTCCAGAGAGGAGTCATGCAACTCTTATGATTCATTTTGTGGAAGTTGTGACAGCTCTGGTTCTGCTTTAATTAAAGCACGGGTTTTCCTTTTGTGCCAGCAAGGGTTAATGTCAGTTTCATTGCTGGCAGTTGTTGTGTTTGCTGGACAGCTGAAGTTGGTGGTGACCACTCTCATTATCCTTTAAATAGTCACCTGTTGGCAGCGGATCATTCAGGATCCTCTCCAAGCGTGTGACAACAGAGCTTCTTTATTCAGGAACAAACAGGAACAATATATGATAAGCTTAATAGATCAGGAATAAATAATTTGTGTGTCTCTATCTGTGCAGCATCTACAGCAGGCTGCTTCTCTCATACACAGACACAGGAAAGACAGGAAATACAGTCATATGCTCTCCCTGTGTGAGCCTCTGGGAGTTTTTTTTAAACTTTATAAAGAGCATACAAATCTAGCAACTGAACACTCATAGGAAGGAGTGGAGTTGTTGCACCAAACATATTCCAACATCACCAGATGAATCTGCTGACTGTTAATGATAGAGTTTTCTATGTAGACCAGCCTTGCAGTCACAGCTCTCTAGTGTGAGCAGTGAAACTGCTACTTCTGTGGAGTTCGGGGTCTGTTTCCGTATCCTTTGTGGTGTGGAGCTTGGCAGTGGAGCCTGGAGCTAAGTTGTTTGTTATTTACCTTATCTGTCTTGTGCTTGTCACTATCCCCTGTGTTTACACCATCTGCACTGGTTTTGCTAACGACCTTGCCGGCCAGTGCACTAGCCAGGGTATAGGAAGGTGACAGCTAGGGACCAGGTACGTGAAGGCGGCGGGGAAAAGAACCCACATAGGGCATTATGGGAGCTTAGGAATAGGCACAGGCTGAGTTAGGAGGTGCCGCACCCCTTGTTCCCTACTATTAGGGCCCCCCTTTTCCCATCGCATTGATGGTGTTTGTTGTGCCGCCCACTGGACTGACTCTTGTAGGTCGTGATATCAACGTTTTACTACGTAGTAACAAGCGTGATGGGACTAACTGGGGATTCCAAATCTGAATAGATGTCTTTAAGGTTGGTATGCCATTACTTTTTGGGGTGTTGATTAATTAAAGAAACCTAAGATATGTGCCATAACCCATCAGTTCTATCAACCATCTCTCTCGCATCTTTTTTGATTTTTGGTGGATGCAGAGCTAGAACCATTATTAGAAATATACTTTAATGTATGATTAGATAACTATCATGGTACCCACTAATATCAAATCGTCATCAATGTACCTTCTCAACAAGAGCAACTGAATTCATGTAAACATTTTTTAAATTTGCTGAACTAGGCGAATTCAAACAATTTGGGATTTGGATTTGTTGAATCAGTTAAATTGGTCACAAACATTTTACATATTGCAGAAGACTGCATCAGCCAGAGATGGATCAAAAGACCTCGGACATAGCTGGGTTGCTTTTACCATAATGTTTCACAGATATCACATTACATGGTATAACACAGCCAATCAGGAGGGACTATCACAACCTGTATAAAAGCAGAAGTAGGAAATACAGCAGCCATTTTGTGGTGAATCTAGAAAAGGAAAGAGGTGATTAGGAAAAGCAAGTTGATAGTTTGGGGTGCATGAGTTTGGTTTAGAACCTCTTCAACTGGAAAGAAGCCAGATAGTGAGACTGAAGAGCCAATACCCTTGGTAAGTTTAGTAAGTTAAGCAACATACCATTAGCAATAGGTGTAATGGTTATAGTCATTAGGTGTTCTGTGGTAGTAGGTGGCATGGTTGTAGTTGTTGGGAGTTCTGTAGAAGTAGATGCCATGGTTGTAGTTGTTAAGTGTTCTGTGGTAGTAGATGCCATGGTTGTAGTTGTTAAGTGTTCTGTGGTAGTAGATGGAATGGTTGTAATTGTTGAGCGTTCTGTGGTAGTAGATGCCATGGTTGTAACTGTTTGGCTTTCTGTGGTAGTAGATGGCATGGTTGTAGTTATTGGTCGTTGTGTGGTAGCAGGCGGCAGAGCTATTGTTGGACTTTGTGTGCTATTAGGTGTCATGGTTGTAGTTATTGGAATTTCTATGGTAGAAGGTGGCATGGTTTTTGGTGTTGGGCTTTGTGTAGTTGTAGTGCCTAAACCCAGAAAGAAACCCCAAAACAAACAAAAATGTTATTTCATTCCAATCAAAGATGAAAATGTGATGATGGGCAATCGACAGATAGCAAATGTGATATGGACAGTGATATGCCCAGCATATGTGATACTGATGATATGTAACTTTGTTTAACTTGAGTCTGGTACAACAGTTATTACTAACTCTAACCAGATAGTGTTGTAAGTCTCTGTTACTATATCGTAGATGGGCAGAGGGGTACATACAAATCATGTATCCCCGAAGCAAAAGTCATAATTGGACTATACCCTAAAAAATATATATTTGGTGGAGTCGGTAGGGTAGTAGTGCATCATTTTTGCAGTCACAGAAGGGCATACTGTACCTTCCTATTTTTTAAAGAAAGGGAGCGGACAGTGCATAATGCCCCTATTGAAGCCTCTTAGTGCTCTCTCCCACTAAAATACACTATAGGAACAAAGAAGCGCAATAAGGTCTTATCAGATGATAATGGTATAAAGATATAAAAAATCCACTCACCCGCTAAAGGAGAGATCAGGCATATGGAAATCGTCAGCTGCTGCACATCCAAATGGTCAGACAAGTGACCGCCAGTATATCGCTTCTTATGGAACTTATTTTTTGGACTTTCATGCGCTGCTTGACATAATACACAATCCAGTTATTTTAAAAGATCAATTATTTATTCTTATTTATTCCCATTTAATCCCAACGCGTTTCAAAGTGGAAAACACTTCTTCTTCAGGGGATGACAAATATTCCTCATCCCCTGAAGAAGAAGTGTTTTCCACTTTGAAACGCGTTGGGATTAAATGGGAATAAATGATTGATCTTTTAATATAACTGGATTATGTATTATGTCAAGCAGCGCTTGAAAGTTCAAAAAATAAGTTCCATATTAAGCGATGCTCTCTCCCACTGTGATATCCCTTTCATGGCCTCCATAAAATGTAATGTTCTGAAATCTGCCCCCCAACATACACCATAGGATTCAATCCACAGTCAATCCCCTGCACAATTTCTCCCCATAGTATGTCACACATGGATTTTCCCACAAACAATATGGTGGATTCTGTGTTATTTAATGTAAACAGAGATGTTAACTCACCTATTGTGAATGGTAGATCCGGTGTTATCTACTGTATACTGTATAAAGGTGTTATTCAATGTACAGGAGGAAGAGGTAAGCTGTTACATCTCCTATTGTTAGTAGTAAATCCTGTGTTATCTACTGTATATAGAGGTGTTATTGATTTTATTCTACAGGAGGAGAAGGTGAGCTGTGACATCACCTATTTTGAATGGTGGGTCCGGTGTTTTCTACTGTGCATAGAGGAGTTTTCAGTCTTTGTACAGGAGGAGGTGAGCTGTGACATCACCTTTTGTGAACAGTGGATCCTGTGTTATCTACTGTATATAGAGGTGTTATCAGTCATTGTACAGGGTGAGGAGGAGGTGAGCTGTGACTCTTTTAATATGGTAGTTCCTGTGTTATCTACTGTATATAGAGGTGTTATCAATTATTGTGTAACTGAACATATTAGTGGGTCATTATATAAGTGAGTAAAACAAATAAATTGTAGAGGAGGAGGTGAGCTGTGACATCACCTATTGTCATTCATGGTTCTTGTGTTAACTACTGTATATAGAGTTGTTATTGGTCATTGTACAGGAGGAGAAGGTGAGCTGTTATATCACCTATTTGTGAATGGTGACAGACACAGTATTATGAGGGGAGGGGGTTTGCAGAGCTCAGAGGCATGGCATGCTTTTCCACAGTTATTTTTTTCCTAACTTTATGTGTGCAAATTGCGGCTAGCCAATCAGGGCGCAGGAAACACCTACAATGTCCTGGCACAATGGTTTGTGTCATTGGCTGCTGAAATCACATGTAGCCCTCTCCATTTAAATAGCAGACATCTTGTTTTAGTACCATTTTGACACTGTAACAGAGAGGCTGCACCTGACGCTGGCACAGTTAGCAGCAAGATTTTACCTAGTTAGCTAGGCGGTTGTATATCAGTCAGATAGTGTAGCTAGCTAGGGTCCAATGTGGCTGTTAAATTTGTATTCCAGCATTTGTTTGGCCATTACTGAGATTCACAAAGCCAGCAGGGCACATGTCCTACAAGTGTGTTGTGCACTGCAAATAATATTTTTTTTCACTAGCTAAATATTAAACAGCCTGCTGTATCCCACCTTGTCACTTAGTGCTGTTGTGATATGAAACTGTCTACAAACCTAAGGAACATTAAAAAAATGTAATTTTCCAGTTGCAAAAAGCTAGAAAACCTGACGTATAACACTTTGTCATTTTGTTGGGTTGAAATTAAGCTGCAGAAGCCTGATCCAAAGGACACAAAAAAATCTTCTGTTCCTAGTGTCCTAGTGTCATACAGCAAGGGACCTGACGTGACTTTAAAATAGCTTCTAGTGTGTTATGGAGGCCTGATCCAGAGGCCACAATAAATTATTCTGTTCTTAATGTCATACAGTAAGGACCTGACTTTAAAATAGTTTGCAGCATTTAGTATATTATAGAGGCCTGATCCATAGGCCACAAAAAAAGTCTTTTGTTCCTAGTGTCATACAGTAGGGAACCTGACTTTAAAATAGTTTGTCGCATCTAGTGTGTTATAAAGGCCTGATCCATAGGCCACAAAAAATTCTTCTGTTCTTCATCAGCAACTGGAGTAAGAGCTGGGATGATGATATACATCATGTATTATACTCCAGAGCTGCACTCACTATTCTGCTGGTGCAGTCACTGTGTACATACATTACATTACTGATCCTGTACTGATCCTGAGTTACATCCTGTATTATACTCCAGAGCTGCTGTGGCGCCCCTGAGGCTCAGTCGCCACAGAGGTTCTGCACCTTCTCCTAAGGTGTAGTGGCCCACCGCCTAGGTAAGTTGGGAACTCCTTTCCACACTCCAACACCTGCACCCACACACAGGATAGTTCAGCAATGGACCAGATTGCAGATCCATGCTTAGAGGATAGCAGAGCACCTTTCGTGGGTCCTTGATTCGTAACACGAGATGTCATGGGAGGTGGGTGGAGTTAGATATAAAAGAGGGGGAAAGTTTAGAATTACAGGTCAGTCTGACGGGAAGTCAGTCGAGAGAGAGGAGGCTAGGGGGTCAGTCAGTCAGGAGAGACTGAGGACGGATCCCTAGAAGGAAGGATGGAGGAAGGAGTGCTGCAGCTGCCTCAGTGACCTGAGCCAGCTGGCACGGGAAAGGAACAGGAGAAAGACGTAGAACTGCAACCTAAGCTTCCATAAGAGAGTGAAAGAACAGTGCAGAACAAAGGAGTAGGAGAACAGAGAGGAGTTGTGGGTTGGAAGAGGAACCCTGCCTATAGGTTCTCAGCGCAAGGCCGGGGCCCGGTCCCCGAGGTTATATGGACACTTATGGTTCTGCAGCAGACACCGGTGGAGTAGTTGGCTGTAAATGCAATACTCCCATCCAAGACTTGGGGCACAGCAGCATCTGTATAGAGAGCCGGGACTCAGGATAAAGGGAGTCCCCGAAGTAGGCTACAGCTGTCTGCCATACAAGGAAGAGTTGTTAGGAACATCTGACAGGAGGAACTTCAGAGTACCACGGTACTGGAGCTCTTCACACTAAAAGGCGCAATAGAAGAGTCGTTCAGGAAAAGTACATGTTTTCGGAGTGTTGGAGAGGAGAAGCCGGACTTGCCCGGGAGGTTGATTGAGTCTCTGCCCCGGAGGACACGGCACAGAGGCAGGCACCAGTGTGTACCACGAACTGTGAGTAAAGCTTTGGAACTACAAGCCCTGGTGTCTTCCATTCCTTTGTGCGCCAACACCATCAGCACTGCTACATCTGGGTACCAACATTCCTCACACCGCCTGCGCCTATTCACTGCCCTGGGGTTACAGCTTCACCTGTGGGGAGATACACCATCTTTGCTGCAACACACCATCAGTCCCAGAGGATCTGCACGCAGCGTTGGCTTAACATCTTGCTTGCCAAACACCACAGGTGGCGTCACAAACTATTCCATTACACCATTACATTTCCCCATCACTTGGGCGCCCAGGGCCATGGACCGGGTCACCGCTGCTGTGACACCTCATCCCCCTGACTCCGGCCCGGTACCGAGTACCCCACAGCCCTGGGACGGGGCGACCCAATTTTGGTGTCACGAACAGGATGACGAGACCCGATGCCATCAGGTTCTGTGCGCCTGAAAATTTGTGAGACTTTGAACTTTTGAAAATGTGCAGAAGACCTGATTTAATAGACTGTAAAATGGACATTAGAAATGGCCGCTGGCGGGGAGAAAAAGGGCGTGAAGAGATGGGAGGTCCTAGGAAAAGACCGCGAAGAGTATTGGGCCTTCCATGCCTGAATTGCTATGTGACAGCGACATGGCCCACCCCCCGAGGGGTTCGCATACTGGCTTGGTATGGAGGCGCTGGAAGGAGACGCCGCCCCCAGAAGGAGGGGCAAAAGAAGCCAGAGGCGAGAAAGGGCAGAGGAAGAACGCCAGAACGCCATTTTTGGAGAGTGAGGGAAGGAGGCCTGCGGAGCGCGGAGAAACGGATCTCACCGGCGCCAGAGAGAAAAAAGAAAACAGAGAGAGAGAAAGAAAGGAGAGCGAGAGAGAAAGAAAGAACAGAGAGAGAAAGAACAGAGAAAGAAAGAGGGGAAAGAAAGAACAGAGAGAGAAAGAAAGAAGTAAAGGAAAGAAAGAACAGAGAGAAAGAAAGAGAGGAATGAAAAAGAAAGAAAGAGGGGAAAGAAAGAACAGAGAGAGAGAGAAAGAAAAAAGGTTAGAGAGAGAACAGAGAGAGAAAGAAAATGAGGGAAGGACAGAACAGAGAATGAGAAAGAACAGAGAAAGAAAGAAACAGAGAGAAAGAAATAAATAAATATTCTATAAAGATACTATAGCAGCCCGGCTCCCATTGTAGTGCCCACCTGAGCCTCCCGATGCAGGACATATCATGATCCACTCACATGGCCGGCATCCCCGATTCCAAGGCGATCCTGCTGTCTGCGCTGTCGGAGGAGGACACGGTGATGGATCTGAAGCATTCCTAGTTCCGTTACAATCTCATGAAATTATCTAATTTCCGGTCAGCTTCCAGCACATCACTACCGGTGGATCGTCATGTGTGAGTTTTAAAATGCTCCTCGGGGCTCCGCCGTGTACTCCTGTGTCCGTGGGAAAAGCCCACTTTGTATGCTTTGTACACACTTGGCTCCGCTCCGATCATCCCATACACACATGGCTCCACTCCGTACACACACGGCTCCGGTTCGTACACCTCGTACACATGTGGCTCCGGTCCGTATACCTCGTACACGCGAGGCTCCTGTCCATACACCTCGTACACGCACGGCTCCTCTCCGTACACCTCGTACACGCGCGGCTCCGCTCCATACACCTCGTACACGCGGCTCCGTTCTGTACTCCTCATACACACACGGCTCCTCTCCATACACCCCGTACACACACGGCTCCGCACACCTTGTACACACGCGGCTCCGCTCCATACACCTCGTACACACTTGCGGCTCCGCTCCGTACACCTCGTACACACATGCGGCTCCACTCCATACACCTCGTACACATCCGGTTCCGCTCCATACACCTCGTACACACACAGCTCCGCTCCGTACACCTTGTACACACACGGCTCCTCTCCGTACACCTCGTACACACACAGCTCTGCTACATCTATCCTATAAACCCCTCCTGACCCCACACATACTTCCCTCATCCAGCACCATGACAACCAGCACAGCCGAGTCCTGCAGACACCAAGAGGCAGGGCTGTGCGCACAGGACCTGTGATGAGGTCACAGGAGGGGCGGAGTCGGGTCACATGATCAGGGGTCTGGACATTGGCTCCTGATCATGTGACCCCTGACTCCTCCCCTCCTGTGACCTCATCAAAGGTCATGTGTACAGAGAAGAGAGCAGGCAAGCGACGCTGTGAGTGGCTGCGTGGGGGGGAGGTCTCATGCTAGGACGAGAATGGAGTGCCAGTGGCCGCATCAGCTGGCAAGCGGCTAGCGGCCAGATGATTGGGTGCTGCCGCCCGCGGCCCACATGACAGCGGCCCAGCGGGAAAATGCCCGGTTGGGTATATTACCCATCCGGGCCTGATGGCATGGCTTAGCTATGATGAGGCGTTTCGCCAAAAATTAGCAGTACACAAGAACATATCCTGGGGAGTGAAAGATGTAGGGCTATGGCTGAATCTGATGCTCCCTCAAAAGCACTCATCATTTAAGCAACCTCCAACACCAATAGTGAAGAAAGGTATTTGCTTTGCCTTCAATGAAGGGTCATGTAAATGGTTCCAGAATTGCAGATTCAGGCACGAATGTTCGTTCTGTGCTGAGTCACATCAGGTGATCAAATGCTTTAAAAAGCAAGCTATGGTGTCTCGGCAGATTCCCAGCCGGGAGAATTTTCTTAAAAGCAACGAATCTGGTGATGTGGGAAAAAATTTCCCCATGGCTAAGCAAATACCCAGACATAACGAATAGAGATCTACTACTGAATGGTTTCTCTTCTGGGTTCTTTGTACCCCCATTCAAGGGTATTGGTTGCAATGTTGTGAAGAATTTACCTTCATTATATGAATCCCCAGACATTGCCAGATCGAAGATTATTAAAGAGTTGGAGCTAGGAAGATTTGCGGGCCCATTTGATAACCCACCGTTTTTGAATTTCCGTGTTTCGCCACTTGGGTTGGTGCCAAAAAAGGAGCCTGGGGCATACAGTCTTATTCACCATTTATCTTACCCTCATGGGTCGTCATTAAATGATGAGGTGAATAAGTCTGTTGCTTCTGTTCATTATACCTCTTTCGAATCAGAAGTTGATTTGATCGGGTTTTTTTGGGGAAAGGCGCACTCTTAGCAAAATCAGATATTCAATCTGCGTTCAAATTGCTTCCAGTGAATCTACAGGGCTTCAATTCTTTAGGTTTTTTCTTTGAGGAGAAATTTTATTTTGATAAATGTTTGCCTATGGGCTTTTCTCTCTCATGTTTTTATTTCGAAGCATTTTCATCTTTTTTGCAATGGGCGGTACAAGCTAAATGTGAAAAAGGGGGAGCTATTCATTATCTAGACGATTTTTTATTTGTAGGAGCTCATAATTCGGACATTTGTTTTAACCTTTTATCTACTTTTATTGCTACTTGTTCAGAATTTGGGATCCCAATCGCAGAAGAAAAAACGGTACAACCCACGCAGTCTCTAGAATTTTTAGGTATAATTTTGGATTCAGCTAACATGGAATGTAGGTTACCGGAAGAGAAAGTACTTAAATTAAGGAATTCGCTTCAAGGAATGCTTAGGAGAGAAAAGGTTACTTTGAGAGAACTTCAATCCATCTTAGGTTCGCTAAACTTTGCACTTAGGGTTATTCCAATGGGGAGGGTTTTCTCAAGGCGTTTGTATGACGCCACAAAGGGCCTAAAATCTCCGGGATCTCACGTCAGGGTAGGAATCGAATTGAAAGAGGATATCAAGGTTTGGGTTGAGTTTCTTTCTGACTTTAATGGAATTTCTTATTGTCAGACTCCCTTCATTGACTCCGATTCTATTCCATTAGAGTTTTATGCAGAAGAAACAGTGGGTATTGGAGTTAGATGTTCATCCTATTGGTCCAGACAGGATTGGCCTTTATCTTTGTCTTCCTTCATTTCAACAAGGAAGTTGATGGTTTTAGACCTTTTTGCAATATGGTTTTGCATTTCTCTTTGGGGGACATTTGTTAGAGAATAAAAGGATCTTATTACTATCCAATAAACAGAGTGTAGTTTTCTCAATTAACTCTTTGTCTTCCAAGAATACTTATGCTGCCAAGATCTTGAGATTAATTGTATTACAATGCTTGAAACACAATATATGGCTAAAATCTAAGTTTGACACTAATGCCATTTATTTAACGTGTCATTATATTTGTCACCGACAGTGGTCGCTATTCCGTCAGTCAGCTCAGGATACAGACAAAGAACCAACACCCTGCCCCCTGCATTTATGGGACATCATTCAGGAGTAACCCCTGTTTTTATTAGAAACTCGTTAGCTGACAAAACATGGGCTGGTTACTCAGCTGCATGGTTTGACTGGCTAGGTTTTGTTCTATATACAAATTTTCTTGTGTCAAAGCTTCTTCTAGATCTGCTATATTGTTTGCAGAATATTTAGTTACAAAAGGTCTTTCTCATTCAGCATTGTCTAAGTCTATTGCAGGGGTGTCCTTCTTTTTAAAACTAGCTGGCGGTGCCCCGCTTTTAAGTTTTTTCCCTCTGAGACAGTTTATGAAAGGCTTTAAGAGAAGTTCTTTCTCAAAGGACACGCGGAGGCCGATTTCTTTTAATATGCTTAGGGACCTTTGTAATACTTTAAGCGTAGTATGCAGTGATCTTTATGAGGCTGCGCTTTTTCGCTCAGCTTTTTGCATTGCGTTTTTTGCAGCTTTACGCGTTAGCGAACTGGTGTCTTTAAACAAGTCTAACCCTTCGGGTTTGTTAATCTCGGACATCTTATTTAGAGATCAGTCGTTGGTCATATTTGTTAGGAAATCTAAAACGGATCAACTTGGAAGGGGAGTTAGCATCAAGTTATGCCCAATTTCTGATACAATTATTTGTCCAGTCGCTAACTTAAAAAAATGGTTATCTGTAAGGCCTCTTCAAGGTGGTCCGTTATTTATCCACTAGATTATGGCCCGATGCTATCGCATCGGGAGGATGCGATAGCATCACGCCTCTTGCCATGTTAACCCTCAACACACACACTCCTCTCACCTTTCACCATCTCCACTCACTCTTTCACTCCACATACGACCCCTCCTCTCACTCTGTCTCTCATACTCACGCCGTCATCGCCGCTGCTCCACGATCCCCGACATCTTCCGCCAGCGCCATCCTGGATCCAGACGTTGTCCACGCCGGCGACATGTTCTTGCGGCGACGCCATCTTGAGTATCGTGAAATCCCGCGATACTCAAGATGGTGTCGCCGGAAGAACATGTCGCCGGCATGGATGACGTCGGGATCCAAAATGGCGTCCGCGAAATCTCGCGAGTTTTCGCGGACGCCATTTTGGATCCTGACGTCGTCCTCGCTGGCGACGTGTTCTTGCGGCGACGCCATCTTGAGTATCGCGGGATTTCGCCGATCCAAAATAGCGTCGTCGCAGGAACATGTCGCCGGCGTGGATGCTGTCGGGATCCAAAATGGCGTCAGCGAAATCTCGCGAGATTTCGCCGACGCCATTTTGGATCCCGACGTCCTCCATGCCGGCGACATGTTCTTGCGGCGATGCCATGTTGACTATCGCGGGATTTCGCCGATCCAAAATGGCGTCACCGCAAGAACATGTCGCCGGCGTGGAGAACGTCTGGATCCAGGATGGCGCCGGCGGAAGAAGATGTCGGGGATCGTGGATCAGCGGCGATGACGGAGTGAGTATGAGACTCGGAGTGAGAGAAAGGGTCATATGTGGAGTGAAAGAGTGAGTGGACGTGAGTGGAGATGGTGAAAGGTGAGAGGAGTGTGTGTGTTGAGGAGGAGTGGTGTGTTGAGGGTTAACATGGAAAGAGGTGTGCGGTGACGTCACCGATTACAACTGGAAGGAAGTTGTTACAACCGGAAGCTGCTTAGGGCATTTATTATTATAGATGGTAATGGGGAACCAGCAACGATTTTTCAGTTCAACTTCATTCTTAAAAAATGTCTTTTAGCTTTGGGTAAGAGCCACCTAAGAATCACTTCCCATTCATTTAGGATAGGAGCGGCAACTGAGGCCGCTAGGTCGGGCATGCACGATGAGAGAATTATGCAGTGGGGTAGGTGGGATTCTAGAAGGTTTAGGTTATATGTTCGCCCTGGTCTTTACAATTATTAACATTTAATTTCTTTTCAGATCCTCTATCTATTTGGATCATTGGTCACTCGTTTATATTTTGGGCGCAGAAGAGGGCTTCACAAAGATGTTACACAGAAAATTTATCATTTAATGCTTCAGAACTTAGAATTTTCTGGCACAGCATGAGAGGAATGAGATGGAGGAATCTAGTTAATGAGCTTTTAAATCTTTCATTCCATTTACCTGCCCCTGATCTCATTGTCATTCACCTCGGGGGTAATGATATCGGAAAAAAGAGAATATTGGACCTTTTAGCTGAGATGCGGAGTGATCTTTCTCAGTTGAAATTTAAATTTGTGGGCACATCGTTCATTTTTTCCGAGATCATCCCGAGATTAGTTTGGTCAGATCCTAAGCTATTTTTTATGGACAAGATTAGACGAAGGGTCAACAAAGGCATGGAACGATTTATGGGTCTAGTACAGGGATTTTCATTTAGACATTTTGACCTGGAAGGTTTCATACCAGGGCTATACAGAAATGACTTTGTTCACTTGTCTGAAATAGGATTAGACATTTTTATCCTTGACCTGCAATTCATGAAAGAACAGTGGCTTTGGTGTTTTGGGGGGGCCATGCTTGCTGGGTGGATCGGTCAATACAGTTATTTATTAAAATATGGTTGTGGATTTATTTATTTATTTGTTAATGCTGGTTACTCTGAATAAAGCACCATGGCCACTATTTTCCAAAAATAAATTTGTGTCTGTGTTTATTTACTTAGTATGAATGGGTTCTGTGTTCCCATGATTATTAAACTATATTTTTACTGTCCATAATCTATTCCTATCAACTTATCTACATTTTTTTTTACTCTGTACTGTATGACACTAACCCTTACATAATTCAGGAAAAATTTCTGTAGTAGATGTCGATTATTACAGTATATTTTTACTGTTCTTAGTCTAGTCCTATCAACTAATCTAAATTATTTCTTTTGATTCTTTTTTTATGCAAAAAAATCAAAACAACCAGAGGCTGATGTGCATCAGTGATCAGCACTCCACAGCTGTAGGATGCCTGCACGGATGTGGTGCAAAAAGGGATGAAAAAACAGACAGGGAAAATAAAGTACTTGCCAAAAGCGAGCACGGACGCTAATCAGTGATCTACATCTGATCAGCGGCTCGGGGGCTGTAGGATGCACACACAGAGTGGTGTAAAGAGGGGGGAGAATAAAAAATAGACAGGGACAAAAAAAGTTGTTGAAAACAGCGAGCACGAGTGTGGATCAGTGATTTGTGTTACTGATCAGTGCTGTGTAGCTGCAGGACGTACAAGAAAGAAAAAACTGTCAAGAATCGAGCGCTCAGTGGCAGAAGGGAGTGGGGGGAGATAGGAAAAAGGGGGAAAAGGGGAGCAAAGGGGGCTACGGGTGTATTAGGAATGATCAGGGATCAGGACCAGATCAGGCTTGAAAAATCTGTGGCACCACAAGGCCCAGAACGGTGCACAAAATGGCACAGTGTCTGCCCTATACACATGCGTAGCTATAATGAGGAAGTACAGGGCGCTCACTGTTGGATCAAATTGTGTCTGTACACTCTGATTGGTGAATTTGACATCATCGTCCAATCGCACCAGAGCTGGTCCTAGTGGTTGCTAGGCTCCAGCCTATGATCGGTGCTCTTAAGTGGCGTCGCCACTACCCGGACGATGACTCCAGGTGCCCTGTTGTGTTAATCAGCAGACACCGTAATGTGATAACCGCAAATGTGGTTGCAGTGCCACATGAAAGATATGATGTATCCATAAGTACAAGGTAGGTAAGCACCTATCGACCTGGACGTATGGTTATGTCAGTGGTCATAAATGGATTAAAATAAGCTATGGAGGCAGATTCTCAGGGAGATCTAAGTCTGTCCCATAGATCTTAACAACTTATTTACATAAAAGATGTAGATTCTCTTTAATAAGACATCGGATCACAGATATCAAGGTATGACTTTCTATGACCTGCATGCCGATATAGACGGAGCAGGAGGTTTGATCCCACTGACAGATTCCCTTTAATTTGTTGCCTTACGGCACCTCCATTTGGCACATATTTTAATTCAAAGCAATGATACTATGGTAACTCTAAATAACTCTGGCACACAATGGAACATTTTATAATTAACCACCGACATCCTCCCTTTAAACTGCCCAATATGTCATAAAAAAACCTCACAAAAAGCAAGAGCAGAATTTCCTTTTAGTTATCATTTCCCACAAAAAGTATGCAAATTGTCTCTTCATAGAGGACAAGGACTAGAACTCTGGGGCCACCTATTGGAAGTAGCAATCGTAAAAGTCAATATCGGCCCTTTAATGAGTCTTGTCACATGACTTAGGATAAAAGCCAAATCAGAATCTCAATTTGCAGACACTGTGTTTCGGAGACGCCTCTCAAACAGCCAAACCAGGTCTCACACTTTGCGCTGACAAGGGGCTGTTCTCCGAAATACAGTGTCTGCAAACTGAGATTACAGTTTGGCTTTTATCCTAAGTAATGTGACAAGGATCGTTAAAGGGTTGACATTGACTTTTATGATTGCTACTTCGCATAGGTGGCACTAGAGTTCTAGTCCTCTTCCTCTTTGAAGATACAATTTGTATATTTCCCAGAGGAGCATTGCTTTAAGTCTACTCAGCTCAGCATGCTTATCATGTCACTCTTCGCTAGGAGAAACGATACTTCTTGGATCCCACAAAAAGTAGTAAGAGTTAATAATCTACATGTAAAATTGTATGGCTCTTTGAAAGCAGAGATTATAAAAAAATGAAAAAGAGTCTTCACATATAGGCTAAAATAGATTGTGTCCTTAAACGGTTAATGTATATCTTTTATTCAGTGAGTTTAAAAAGAAGCTGAATCTTTGCATTAGGTAATACTGGGGTGAATGTTACTTATGTGGACAGTCACACGGGACAAGGGGGCATTTATGATGGTTGTAGTTGTGCATATTTAGATTGCAGTGTTGAGGAAGGCACCAGCAGCGTTTCTTTTCTGCATAGTGTTAAAAACACACAATTGTTCCCAGCATTATTATATACAGTGTTTACCTTTATTATACATTTATTATAGAAGCTGAGCTTAACATCGGTTTCTCTCCGCTAGAGCATATTTTCCTAATTGAAATTAGAATACAGAAAAAGGAATATAATGGTACAAAGCAGTGTCCTTAGTGGGTTAAATATTGGTAATCTCATTATCATCACAGACTGGATTAAAATAAAAATTACACCTCTATATACAGTAGATAACACGGGAACCACTCTTCACAATAAGCAATATCACAACTCACATCCTCCTAATGTACAATGACTGATAACATCTCTATTTAGAGTAGATAACACAGGATCCACCATTCACAATAGGTGATGTCACATCTCACCTCCTCCTCTTACTGTACAATGAATGATAATACCTCTATTTAATGTAAATAACACAGGATCCACCATTCACAATAGGTGATGTCACAGCTCACCTCTTCCTCCTTCTGTACAATGACCAATAACACTTCTATATACAGTAGATGACACAAGATCCACCATTTACAATAGGTGATGTTACAGCTCACCTCCCCCCTGTACAATGACTGATTATGTCTCTATATACAGTAGATAACACACGATCCTCCATTCATGATAAGTGAATCAGTGATTGTACAGAAAGAGTGGTAATAAATAGTTGTACATCCAATTGGAAAAGTGTTTCAAGTAGGGTACCACAAGGCTCTGTCCTGGCACCAGTGTTGTTAAATTTTTTTATAAATGATCTAGCTATGGGAACTGAAGGTGAACTGTTCAAATTTGCAGATGATGGGAAGCTAGGAGGGATAACTAATACTAGAGAAGGTAGATGATGGATTCAGATAGGTCTAGATTAGCTTGAACATTGGGCAGCGACTAATATAATGGTATTTAACAGGAAGAAATGTAAGATTCTACATCTGGGAAAGAAAAATGAAAATGACTTCTACAAAATGGGAGGAATAGAACCAAGCAACATCACGTGTGAAAAAGACTTGGGTATACTAAAAGATCACAGACTCCATATGAGTCAACAGTGTGATGGAGTAGCAAAAAAAAGCAAACACAGTTCTAGGATGTATTAAGAGAAGCATAGAGTCTAGATCACATAAAGTAATTATTCCCCTCTACTCCTCCTTGGTCAGGCCTCATCTAGAATTCTGTGTCCAGTTCTGGGCACCACATTTTAAAAAAGGCATTGAAAAACTGGAGCAAATTCAGAGAACAGCTACTGTGACGCGAGTCTCAACAGTAAATATATATACTAC
This sequence comes from Dendrobates tinctorius, assembly GCF_039654945.1. Lineage (NCBI taxonomy): Eukaryota > Metazoa > Chordata > Amphibia > Anura > Dendrobatidae > Dendrobates > Dendrobates tinctorius. Next base: position 7,917,600 of record NW_027361825.1, read on the forward strand.
TTACTGTAAGTAAAGGGAGGTCAAACAATCCGAGGTCAGGTCCAGGAAATGGAGCAGTATGACAAAGGGAAGTCAGAGATGAAGTCCAATACACGAACTGAGGTCAGCAAAGCCAGAGAGACAAAATAGTTTACAGAGAGCAGGCACATGCAAAGTCAGGTCACAAGCAAAGGGTCTGAGTCTAGGAAGAGAATCAAGTCAAGCTGGGTCAGGCACAGAGTGCAGAGGGATCAATGTTCCACAGGCAACAGCAAGTGTATGATTGATACTGGGGGGAGGAACTAGCATGCTTAAGTAGAAGCCTGATTAGGGAAAATAAACACAGGTGATTGCAGCACAGGCTCAGCAAAAAGACAGAAACAAAGTGGAAATTGTGACAGTATCTTCTCTTCAAGAGGGGGCCACTGGACCCCCAGGTTTCCCAGGAAACCTCCGATGAAAGGACTGAACAACCGATCAGCCCTTAAAGAATAAGCTGGAACCCAGGATCTTTTCTCCCCTTTCAATATACCAGCTCGTGAAGGGAATTCCGGACCATTCGGGAAGCAATGACCCTTTGTACCTCATATTCCAAGAGTCCCTCAAAAGAAACCAGAGGAGGAGGGGGCGAAGAAGAGAGAACGGGGGAATAAATTCCTTCAACAACGACTTGTGGAACACATTAGAAATACGGAAAGACAGAGGAAGCTTTAACCGAAAGGCGACTGGATTGACCACCTCCAGAATTTCATAAGGACCAATGAATCTAGGACGCAACTTTAGCGAGAAACATGAGGATGAATGAACTCATGGAGATCAACATCCAACACTGCGGAGACACCATCACGTGTTTCTCAACGCAGTGATCTAGAGCACTGCCCCCATCCCTTATGGGAAATATGCAAAACATGCAAAACAGAAGCCGCGGAGACACCATCACATGGATACCATGTTTTGGCATAGGTGGTTTCCTTCATTGGAGACTGCCCTTCCCGTGGTTGTTCCTTCCCGGGGAAAGACCTGGCTGGTCATTGCTTGCGTTGAGAAACATGTGATGGTGTCTCCGCGGCTTCTGTTTTGCAACTTTAGAGAGGGCACCTTCAACTTAATATTCTTAGAAGAAATCCATACCTTACCTCCCACTTTGAAGGCGACCCCTGACAAGCGCCTCCTATCGGCCTTCCGCTTCTGCCGATGCTGAGCCACCCTGACGTTCTTTTTAACCTTCCTCCAAACATCCCCCAGCTCTTGAATGGTGACATCCACCCCAGGACACCCAGAACTTATCCTGGAAAACTCACCAAAATGAGGATGAAACCCGTAATTACAGAAAACCGGTGAGGACCCCGTGGACTGATTAACCCAACTGTTAAAGGCAAACTCAGCCAGCAGAAGGAATGATGACCAATTCTCCTGCTGATCGGCGACAAAACATCTTTAAATTTGCTCCAAAGACTGATTTGTCCTCTGTGTCTGACCGTTAGTCTTAGGGTGATAAGCAGAGGAAAAGGACAAATCAATTCCCAGTTTTCTACAGAAAGCCCTCCAAAATCTAGAGACGAATTGTACACCCCTATCAGATATAATATTTACAGGAATCCCATGCAATCGTACCACATGAATAATAAACGGTTTGGAGAAAGTTTCAGCATTGGGTAACCCAGATAATGGGACGAAGTGAGCTTGTTTGCTGAAGCGATCGACTACCACCCAAATAGCAGTCATCCCCCCAGACCATGGTACATCTGAAAAGAAATCCATGGACAAATGAGTCCATGGTCTTTCCGGAATTGGCGAAGGGCCAATTCCCCGGCCGGCCGGCCGGCAATGCTGTACTTTGGCGCGTGCAAAAGTTTCACAAGCAGACACAAAATCTCTAATATCCTTATGCATAGCGGACCACCAAAAGAGTCTAGCAACTGCCTTCTGGGTGGCAGTGACCCCAGGATGACCACTCAACGCAGAATCATGGAATTCATGCAAGAGGCGTAATCTGAGATACACAGGGACAAACAATTTGCATTCAGTGGTATTGGAAGAAGCCAAGGACTGAGCAGTACGGATCTCAGCTTTCAGTTCAGAGGAAACCATGGCCGTAGAAACATCCTTAGGAAGAATGGGGGAAGGAGGTTCTGGAGGAGACACAGAATCAAGACTACGAGACAGGGCATCCGCCTTCACGTTCTTAGACCCTGGTCTGAATGTAATAGAAAAATTGAATTGTGAAAAAAATAAAGACCATCAGGCCTGCCTAGGTGTCAACCACTTGGCAGATTCAATAAAAGCAAGATTTTTGTGATCCGTCACTACGGTGACTGGATGAACAGCTCCCTCCAAAAAATGCCTCCACTCTTCAAAGGCCAACTTGACCGCAAGCAACTCCCAATTACCCACATCATTGTTTCACTCAGCAGGAGAAAATTTTTTAGAGAAGGCACATGGTCGCAGTTTAGTTAAAATCTCAGGACCTTGAGACAATACAGCCCCCACCCCGACCTCAGAAGCATCTACCTCCACAATAAATGGCCTCTGGAGGTCTAGTTGCACAAGAACAGGAGCAGACAGAAAATATTTCTTCAAATTTTCAAAAGCCCCAACAGCTTCCGGCGACCAAACCTTCAGCACTGCCCCTTTACGAGCGAGGTCCGTAAGAGGCTTGACAATCTGAAAAAATCCTCTAATAAATTTTCTGTATTAATTTGCGATCCCTAAAAAGGGCTGCAAAGCCTTAAGGTCGCTGGGTTGGACCCAATCAATTATGGCCTGAACTTTCCCAGGATCCATCTTAAACACGGAGGCTGACACAATGAAACCCAAAAATTATATTTCTTGAACAGAAAAGGTACATTTTTCAATTTTAGCGAACATACAGTTATCCCTCAACTTCTGTAAAACCAAACGGACATGTTTATGATGTGAATCCAGGTCAGGTGAGAAAATCAGAATGTCATCCACATAAATCACAATAAATCTTCAAATATAATCAGAAAAAATATCATTCATAAAATTTTGAAAAACTGCAGGTGCATTTGTTAGACCAAAAGGCATTATGAGATTTTCAAAGAGACCTTTAGACGTAAAAAATGCTGTTCTCCACTCGTCACCCTCACAAATCCGTATAAGATTACATGCCCCTCTAAGATCCAGTTTGGAAAACCATTTGGCCCCGGAAAGTTGATTATATAGATTGGGAATAAGTGGAAGTGGATAAGTATTTTTAACCGTTATTTTGTTTAATTCTCAGAAATCGAGACAGGGACGAAGACCTCTATCTTTCTTTTTAACAAAAAAGAATCCGGCAGCTACCAGCGATGAGGAAGGGCGAATATGACCTTTTCATAAACTCTCGCTAATATACACTTTCATGGCTGGCCGCTCAGTGCCACACAAGTTATACAAGCGAGCCTTGGGTAATTTGGCATTAGGAATGAGATTAATAGCACAGCCATAGGGGCGGTGAGGAGGTAATATCTCAGACTCTTTTTCTGAAAAAACATCTCCAAAGTCTTTCAGCTATTCCGGAAGACCCTCCAGACTAACAGAATAAACATGCACAGGTTTAAGACATTTTTCAATACAATAAGAACCCCATTTGACAATATCTCTCCGATTCCAGTCAATAATCGGATTATGCATACGCAACCAAGGAATACCCAACACAATTCCCACAGGTAAATTGTCCACAACATAACAGGAGATAAATTCCGTATGAAGAGACCTCACCTTGAATGTGAACTCCACCGTATCTAACCGAACCAGATTTTTGAGCAACGGTGTTCTGTCAATGGCCACAATTTGAATAGGGCTTTTTAGCTTAACTGTCCCTAATCCTAACATCAGAACCAGTCCCGCATCTATGAAATTAGCAGCAGATCCATAGTCAATAAAGGCAAATGTGAACAGACACTGATCTTGAAAAAAAGTTCAGCATTCAACAACACCTTATTAGAGGAGTAAAAGGGTACCTGTAAGTCCGAGTGACCGCCTTGACAATTAGGCGTTTCCCAACAGCTTGTTTGCTGCAGGTCATGCCAAGCAATCCTTTAAGAAATGTCCAGCTTGGCCAAAGTAGAGACAAAGTCCAAGTTACCGACGGCATCTCCTCTCCTTAATCCTTGAGCTGGCAGCACCAATTCCATAGATTCCACCTAAGGTGCACAAACCAGGCCAATTGGACAATTGGAGCCTCTTTTTGCACCTTGCGTTTCACCCGCATCCTCCAATCCATTTGGATAGCCTGAGTCTTGGCCTCCACCAAACAACCAAGTGGAGCATGTAGAGCCAGAGCAGCCTTAAAAGACTCCAAAAGACCCCTGAGGAATTGGCATCTGGGAGCTGCGTCATTCCACAGGACCTCAGAAGACCACTGACGAAACTCAGTACAATAGCCTTCTGCTGTGCGGTTCCCCTGTATCAGGTTTATGATCCTTGTCTCTGCCACCTTGACCCTGTCAGTTTCGTCATAGATTTGCCCTAAAGCATCAAAAAAGGCGTCCACCGAAAGACGTTCAGGAGCAAGAGAGGGTAGGAAAAATGCCCAGGTCTGAGTATCCCCCGCAAAAATGACAGTATAATTCCCACTCGCTGTGACTGATTCCCTGATGACTGGGGGTGCAAAGTAAGCAATAATTTGCAACTCTCTTTAAAAATTCTGAACTCGTCCTTTTCTCCTGAAAATTTGTCAGGGAGTGCTATAACAGGTTCAGAGGGGCTGAATGAGACGTCAGATGGTGCAGAAGTCATAACAGCGGTTTGAGGAGAGGGATTCAGAGGGGCAGTAAGAGTACCAGAAATCTGGCCCTGTAACTGAGCATGAGAGGAAGCCAGTTTGTGTTGTTCCAAGGCCAAATCTTGGACTGAGTCAGATTCGCCACCTGATCACGCAAAGTATGTAACGTTTCCATAGGTGACAAACTGAAAAAATTTTAACGATCAATCGTAATATGACACGAGTCACAACAGTAAATATATATACTACTTACTGTAAGTAAAGGGAGGTCAAACAATCAAAGGTCAGGTCCAGGAAATGGCGCAGTACGACAAAGGGAAGTCAGAGATGAAGTCCAATACATGAGCCGAGGTCAGGAAAGCCAGAGAGACAAAACAGCTTACAGGGAGCAGGCACAAGCAAAGTCAGGTCACAAGCAAAGGGTCTGAGTCCAGGAAGAGAATCAAGTCAAGCTGGGTCAGGCACAGAGTGCAGAGGGATCAATGTTCCACAGGCAACAGCAGGTGTACGATTGACACTGGGAGGGAGGAACTAGCATGCTTAAGTAGGAGCCTGATTAATGAAAATGAACACAGATGACTGCAGCAGACACCCAGCACAGACTGACAGCCCCGACACAAAGTAACAAAATGACAGAAACAGTGGAAATCGTGACAGCTACCAGGATGGTGAGCGTACTGCAAAGTATGTTCTACAAGGAACTGTTAAAGAATCTGGGAATGTTTAACTTTCAAAAAAGAAGACTGAGAGAAGACTAAATAGCTGTCTACAAATATCTGAAGGGATGTCACAGTGTACAGGGATCATCATTATTCTCATTTTCACATGGAAACACGAGAAGCAATGGGATGAAACTGAATGGGAAAAGATGCAGATTAGATATTAGAAAAAACTTTTTGACAGTGAGGGTGATCAATGAGTGGAACAGGCTGCCATGAGAGGTGGTGAGATCCCCATCAATGGAACACTTCAAATAGAGGCTGGACATATGTCTGAAATGGTTTAGTGAATCCTGCATTGAGTCAGGGTTGGACACGATGATGCTGGAGATCCCTTCCAGTTCTACCATTCCATGATTGTATGTCATATCTCACCTCCTCCCTCTCCTGTACAATGACTGATAACACATCTATCTGCAACATATAACACAGGAAACACCATTCACAATAGGTGATGTCACAGCTCACCTCATCCACCTGTACAATGACTGATAACATCTCTCTATATAGTAGAAATGACACTGAATCCACCAGTTAAAATGGATGATATCACAGCTCACCTCCTCACACTCCCTGCATGGTGACCTCTGCTCTGGTCTTAGGGCATGCATACTATACTCTCCTACAGAATCTATATGTTATTTCTTGACATTTAGCTGCTGTAAAATAAACAGTAACAGAACAGGCATGATGGCTGCTTCCATAATCATGGACACTTCATAAAAAGAAAATTACAGTCTGAATATAAAACAGATCTATCTATATATATATATATATATATATATATATATATATATATATATACTGTATATATATATATATATTATAAATGAGTGTATATACAGTGTGTGTATATATATATATATATATATATATATAAAATAAATATCTAATATATCTATTTCATAGGCACATCTTCTTGTCCACTGCCTGATTTACCCATACCAACCAATCGCTAAGCATCTTTCATTTCACCAGTGCTGTTTAAAAGTGAAAGCTGAGTTGTGATTGGTTGCTATGAGCAACAGTTTTCCGACTCCACAACACCTCAGCAGACACTGACCGGGTAGGAGAAATCTAGCATTCCCGGGATCTTAAGCTCCCAGCCATTGTCTGCCCCCCAGAACGGAGCAGATAGCACATGACAGAAATGAATCACCCCCTCCACTATTACTGCCAGGTTCTATTGTTTCCGGCGTAGAAAAGCGCATCATCAGTGGACGCACACAGAGCCATACTGCCTACATAACAGCACTTCTCCAGGAACTCCTTGCTCAGCACCACCCGGCTCGGGACTGTGGGATGGAGGATGTGTGATGGATATATGGGCACGGGACTATGGGATGGAGGATATGTATGATGGGTATATGGGTACTGGACTATGGGATAGAGAACGTATAATGGGTATATGGGCACGGGACTATGGGATGGAGGATATGTATGTTGGGTATATGGGCTCGGGACTATGGGATGGAAGATGTGTGATGGATATATGGGCACGGGACTATGGGATGGCGGATATGTATGATGGGTATATGGGCACGGGACTATGGGATAGAGAATGTGTTATGGGCATATGGGCACGGGATGATGGGATAGAGGATATGTGATGGGTATATGGACACCGGACTAAGGGATAAAGGATGTGTGATGGGTATATGGGCACGGGATTATGGGATAGAGGATATGTGATGGGTATATGCGCACGGGACTATGGGATAGAGGATGTATGATGGGTATATGGGCACTGGACTATGGGATGGAGGATATGTATGATGGGTATATGGGCACTGGACTATGGGATAGAGAATGTGTTATGGGCATATGGGCACGGGATGATGGGATAGAGGATATGTGATGGGTATATGCGCACGGGACTGTGGGATGGAGGATATGTATGATGGGTATATGGGCACTGGACTATGGGATAGAGGATGTGTGATGGGTATATGGGCATGAGACTATGGGAAGGAGGATATGTATTTATTTATTTTACTCACTTACATAGCGCATTAATTCCACAGCGCTTTACATACATGGGTATATGGGCACGGGACTATAGGATGGAGGATGTGTGATGGGTATATGGGCATGGGACTATGGGATGGAGGATATGTATGACGGGTATATGGGCACTGGACTATGGTATGGAGGATATGTGATGGGTATATGGGCACTGGACTATGGTATGGAGGATATGTATGATGGGTATATTGGCACAGGACTATGGGATGAAGGATGTGTGATGGGTATATGGGCACTGAACTATGACATGGAGGATATCTACGATGGGTATTTGGACATGGGACTATGGGATCGAGGATATGTATGATGGGTATATGGGCACGGGACTATGGGATGGAGGATGTGTTATGGGTACATGGGTAGTGGACTATGGGATGGAGAATATGTATGATGGGTATATGGGCACGGAACTATGGGAAGAAGGATGTGTGATGGTTATATGGGCACTGGACTATGACATGGAGGATATCTATGATGGGTATTTGGACATGGGACTATGGGATGGAGGATATGTATGATGGGTATATGGACACGGGACTATGGGATGGAGGATGTGAGATGGGTATATGGGTACAGGAATATGGGATGGACAATATGTATGATGGGTATATGGACATGGAACTATGGGATGGAGGATATGTATGATGGGTATATGGGCACAGGACTATGGGATGGAGGATGTGTATATGGGCATGGCACTATGGGATGGAGGATGTCTGATGGGTATATGGGCATGGGACTATGGGATGGAGGATATGTATGACGGGTATATGGGCACGGGACTAAGGGATGGAGGATAATCATTATAACTTCTTATAACTAACCACAGTTAAGTTACTATGCCCTGGCAATGCCGGGCTCTTCAGCTAGTTATAAATATTAGTACTGTGAAGATTCATTCTTCTTAGTGATAAAAGAAAAACGTGTTACATTTCCTGTAAGAAATAAATAAGATGTGTCCATGTTAGATACTTACTCGTAGTCACAGTCGTTGTTGTTGGACTTTGCTTTTTTGTTGTGATTGTACCTGAGACAAAATGATCAAACAGATTAGTCGTTTCATCAGACTTTTTTTTCATAAAAGAATATTTTAAAATCCATGAAAACAATTACAAGTAAAGTGATTCTAGTTGGACTCAGTGCTCTATTGTAGGATGAGCTGTGTCACAAACAGTATAATCACAACTAAATACAGCCGAAATTCTAGTCAAATAATAAAAAAATAAACATTTTTATTTATATCAAAAGTATTAGACACTTACTTGTAGTGGCTGCAGTTGGGGTGGATGACGTATCTGGAACTATACCAGAATTAAGTTACTAAACAATATCATTTCATACAATTACAGTTTCCCCATGATGCAGAACTTTATGGCTGCTTTCATGTTTTGCTTTTATTTTAATGTTTATTTTAAAGTAAATTGACACCAAAAACCTATTATTAGTAGTTAGAATTGTTGTGCTTAGTATGGTGATGTAGATGGAGCGAGCGATATAAAAATAACTAGTTTAAAACCATGCCAATCTGATCTGTATAAATTGGGTGTTTTAGACACATCACATTAAAAAAATATTCTTCTGTCAAGAGATTGGCTTAAAGAGATTGTCCACTACTAGGACAACCCCTACTCAATCTTGATATTTGCCCCGTTAACATAAAAACACCTATACTCACCTCCCGTGCCGTTCCAGCGATGTCGGCACGCGCGTTCCAGGGGCGCACGTGAGGCTGTTACATCACACGAGCCCCGGTCCCAATCCGGGCCGGCTGGCAGCTCACTTACTCTTGGTCACAGATGTAGAATTTTATAAATTAAAGGAGTTGTCCCGTCTTCTTCTAAAAGTCTGAAAACACTGTATCTAACTGCAAACTCCTGAATATTTACAGTATGTGCACCACACGCTGTCAGCATTCGCCAGTGTGGCCACTAAGTGCAGGTTTAACCACAGGTATGCGATTTGCTTACATGCACATATGTGATGAGTATACTTGCTGGTCCGCACACATTTCACTTTTATTTAAAGCGAGACTGAGCATGTGTAGTCAGAATGTGTCCAGAGCCATGGAGATCGCATATTTGTTGTCAAGTGACATAGAGCTTTTGGCAGCAACACTGAAGAATCCTGACAGTGTGTGGTGTGCATGCTGTGAAGATTCAAAAGTCTGTAGTCACTTGGAGTGACTGGCGATTTTTAGTAGAAGACCGGCCAACCCCTTTATCACACAACACAATATTTACACCATGTCACAAAACTATCGATGAGCAGATATGACAAAATTTGAATTCTCCAAATTATGTCAATTTTTATTAGGAAATTAATTTCTCAGCAAAGTTATTCTCCACAAACTGAAGGTCTCTTATTATACTCTGCGGTCTCATTGAGCCACAGAGCATAGTAAATGTAAGATGTTCAAAAATGATACTCACCACTCACCTGTCTGGCCCCTTCGCTGCCATCTGATTCTCAGAGCCGCCTCTTTCCTCCGAGGTGCCTCATCTCTTGAAATGCACAGTGAGGTTGCGGCTTAAATTTCAAGCCTAAATTGAACAGGCTGGGAAATGTGGTGTATGAAGGCAGTAGAAGAGGCCCAGAGAACAGTTTGCCATCCAGTCCTATGAAATCTGCTATGGCATCTTAAACCTATTCACTCTAGGCCAGGACTTCAGGCTGAGACCAGGCCGCTGAGGTCATTGCGCATCAGACAACATGATGTCATGGACGAGCAATGCGCAGCGACCTCTGAGGCCTGGTCACCAGGAGTAAACTGGTCAAAGATGTACCCAAGGACCGGACAGCGGGCAGCATGAAGAAGAAAAGAAAAAGTGGCTCTGAAGACCACATGATGGACATCAAGTGGTAGAGAGACTAGGCAGATTAGTGGATTCCTGAGTATAACTTTTTTTTTAACTTATTCTGGTTGTCCACAGCTCAGCAATATAGCAAAAAGCTGAGAGTCATTTTTTTAATCCATGCAAATTTACAAAAATCAATATTCTCAAATATGCAGATAGTTTTGTATATTCCAATGGATTGAATCTTACTCTAAAATTAATTTAATTTTGACATTACCAAGTCTTACATTTTTTACTACAAGTATACCAATAGCTTACCAGAAATAAGACGTGGAGTGGTTGTTGAGCTTGTTGATGTAGTCGGAGCTGAAGAAAAGAAGACTGACTTAATAATATCAATCAGAGCTTTTTGCTTTTGATTTTCTTATCTAATTTCTCTGCACAAACGCAGACAAGGAAGGAGGCATATATAAAAAAGCAAGTTACTAGTCTCAGTTGCATTAAGTACATGCCAAAATTAATTTTGGTAGATAGCCTCTTCAATTTGAAAGAGGCTTCCTGTAGATTGCAAGGCTGAAGAACCAATGCCTTATTGGTAAGTTTAGTAAATTGAGTAACGTACCATCAGTAGTAGGTGGCATGGCTGCAGTTGTTGGGAATTCTGTGGTTGTTGGTGGTATGGTTATACTTGTTGGGCGTTCTGTGGTAGTTGGTGCTGTGGTTGAAGTTGTTGGGTGTTCTGTGATAATTGGTGGTATGGTTGTAGTTGTTGAGCGTTCTGTGGTGGTTGGTGGTATGATTGTAGATGTTGTGCGTTCTGTGATAGATGGTAGTTCTGTTGTAGTTGTTGGGTGTTCTGTGGTAGTTGACAGTATGGCTGTAGTTGTTAGGCGTTCTGTGGTAGTTGGTAGTATGGCTGTAGTTGTTGAATGTTCTGTAGTAACGGTTGGTATGGTTGTAGTTGTTAGGCGTTCTGTAGTAATGGGTGGTATGGTTATAGTTATTGGGTGTGCTGTGGTAGATGATGGTATGGTTGTAGTTGTTGGGAGTCCTGTGGTAGATTGTGGTATGGGTGTAGTTGCTGGGCGTTCTGTGGTAGTTGGTGCTATGGTTGTAGTTATTGGGAGTTCTGTGGTAAATGTTGGTATGGTTGTAGTTGTTGGGCGTTCTGTGGTAGTTTGTGGTATGGTTGTAGTTGTTGAAAGTTCTGTGGTAATGGCTGGTATGGCTGTAGTTGTAGTTGTTGAGTGTTCTGTAGTAATGGGTGATATGGTTGTTGTTGGGGGTTCTGTGGTAGTTGGTGGTATGTTTGTAGCTGTTGGGCGTTCTGTGGTAGATGGTGGTATGGTTGTACTAGTTGGGTGTTTTGTGGTAGATGGTGGTATGGTTGTAGTTTTTGGGCGTTCTGTGGTAGTTGGTGGTAAGGTTGTAGTAGTTGGGAGCTCAGTGATAAATGGTGGTATGGTTGTAGTTGTTGGGCTTTCTGTGGTAATGGATGGTATGGTTGTAAATGTTGGGCGTTCTGTGCTAAATGATAGTATGGTTGTAGCTGTTGGACTTTCTGTGGTAGATGGTGGTATGGTTGTCATTTTTGGGCGTTCTGTGATAAATGGTGGTATGGTTGTAGTTGTTGGGTGTTCTGTGGTAGTTGGTGGTATGGCTGTAGTTATTGAATGTTCTGTGGTAATGGTTGGTATGGTTGTAGTTACTAGGCGTTTTGTGGTAGCCGGTGGTATGGTTGTAGTTTCTGGGCGCAGTGTAGTAGTATTGTCTGTTGCCCAAAAACAAATTTAATTCCAAAGAAAAAGAAGAATGTAATGGTGAGCAGTTGACACATAGCAAATGAGATTTAGACATTGACATGCCTAACATAGTAGAAGGGATGCAATATTTTGTCCCTGGAGTCTGATACTACAGTTTAAGTCACCCCACCCAGTTCTTGCTGCAAATCCATTTGGGCTCTACCATTTCCATGACCCTTGGGCCAAATTCCCCACACTTTGCTGTTTCTCTAACCAGGAATCTTACCAAATTTTACTTCAACCCCTGGCAAAATTATGGAAGCATCGGCCATGGAGGATGTTCATTCAGTTGTTTAATTTTGTAGAAAAAAAAGCAGGTCACAGACATGGCACAAAACTAAAGTCAATTCAAATGGCAACATTCTGGCTTTAAGAAACACTAAAAGAAATCAAGAACAAAAAATGTGGTAGTCAGTAATGGTTACTTTTTTAAACCGAGCATAGGGAAAAAATCATGGAATCATAAAAAACAAACCAACAAAAAACACTCCAACACATCACTAGTATTTTGTTGCACCACACCACCTCTGGCTTTTATAACAGCTTGCAGTCTCTGAGGCATGGACTTAATGAGTGTCAAACAGTACTCTTCATCAATCTGGCTCCAACTTTCTCTGATTGCTGTTGCCAGATCAGCTTTGCAGGTTGGAGCCTTGTCATGGACCATTTTCTTCAACTTCCACCAAAGATTTTCAATTGGATTGAGATCCGGACTATTTGCAGGCCATGACATTGACCTTATGTGTCTTTTTTCAAGGAATGTTTTCACAGTTTTTGCTCTATGGCAGGATGCATTATCATCTTGAAAAATGATTTCATCATCCCCAAACATCCTTTCAATTGGTGGGATGGATAACAAAAGTGTCCAAAATATCAACATAAACTTGTGCATTTATTGAAGATGTAATGACAGCCATCTCTCCAGTGCCTTTACCTGGCATGCAGCCCCATATCATCAATGACTGTGGAAATTTGCATGTTCTGTACAGGCAGTCATCTCTATAAATCTCATTGGAAAGGCACCAAACAAAAGTTCCAGCATCAACACCTTGCCCAATGCAGATTTGCGATATATCACTGAATATGACTTTCATCCAGTCATCCACAGTCCACGAATGCTTTTCCTTAGACCATTGTAACATTGTTTTTTCTGTTTAGGGGTTAATGATGGCTTTCGTTTAGCTTTTCTGTATGCAAATCCCATTTCCTTTAGGCGGTTTCTTACAGTTCGTTCACAGACGTTGACTCCCGTTTCCTCCCATTCGTTCCTTATTTGTTTTGTTGTGCATTTCCTGTTTTGGAGACATATTGCTTTCAGTTTCTGGTCTTGACGCTTTGATGTCTTACTTGGTCTACCAGTATGTTTGCCTTTAACAACCTTCCCATGTTGTTTGTATTTGGTCTAGATTTTAGACACAGATGACTGTGAACAACCAACATCTTTTGCAACATTGCGTGATGATTTACCCTCCTTTAAGAGTTTGATAATCCTCTCCTTTGTTTGAATTGACATCTCTCGTGTTGGAGCCATGATTCATGTCAGTCCACTTGGTGCAACAGCTCTCCAAGGTTTGCTCACTCCTTTTAGATGCAGACTAACAAACAAATCTAATTTGATGCAGGTGTTAGTTTTGGGAATGAACATTTACAGGGTGATTCCATAATTTTTTCCTCAGAATTGAGTGATTCCATAATTTTTTTCCCTATGCTTGGTTTAAAAAAGTAACCATTACTGACTACCACATTTTTTGCTCTTGATTTCTTTTAAAGCCAGGAAGTTGCCATTTGCATTGATTTTAGTTTTGTGCCATGTCTGTGATCTGCTTTTTTTCTACAAAATTAAACAACTGAATGAACAAACTCCAAGGCCAGTGATTCCATAATTTTTGCCAGGGGTTGTACATATTAGCAAAATTAATGAGGTCAACTGGAGCTGGAATCTTTTCTTTTCAACAGAGATGGTCTACAAAACATATAGCTATCTCTTAGATTGGTGGTGTTAATTGTTTATGTATGCTTGTAAGTTTATATATCTCTCTGTATATACCTTATGTGCCTGTGCATATACAGTATATATCTGGTTGTACGCATCTGAATATATGTGCTTTGTGTATGTATGCGTCTGTATGTATATGCTCCATGTATGCATGCATCTGTATGTTTGTGCTTCAAATATGAATTTATCTGTATGCAGGAGCTCTGGGATTGCATGTATCTGAACTGAGTATACATATATGTGTGTGCATATGCTCTCTGTATACATGTGTGTGCTACATGTATATACATATGTGTGTGTAACATGTCTTGTGTGTATATATGTGTGTAACATACAATGTTTGTGTCACACACAGTGCTTATGTATGTAGCATCCACATTTAGAAGTACTGGCAATGAAGACGAGACTTCACAGGTGTACACATCGCCCAACAAACTAGCAAAATTCGGCTTATTCATAATTTGAATAGATTGTTTTTTGTTGGAGCAAAAATCACTTCTCTCAGCAGCACATCACCGGTGTAAACTGCAGAAGTGCTGCTGATAACGATACTATGCGGGGACAGATTACACTACTACTTCTCTGCCCATCATTCTACGTAAGCCTCTGTGAAAAGGCACCTAACTACTTCAATATTGTCTATCGCACTTGTTATCGGCCTGGATAAACCAAAACGTTTCTTTGTGATGGTGCAACATGTTAGCATTCTGGGCCCCACTTTAAACTTTTGTCCGGGGCCCCACATTGTCTAAAACTTGCCCTGGTGGTGAATCATGTTATATCTCCTGCATATAGAGATGTTGTCAGCATTGATGACCAAGTGGATTCAGTGCAAATCATATGTGTGCTATACACATCTCTTCAGGGCAAATGTAGCTTTAAAATAATACTTTCTATTAGCAGTGAAAATAATTTCTTGTGAAAATTTGGCAAAGGTGGTGACTTCAAATTTCAAAAGATTTTCATATCTCTAGTGATCACATGTGCTCCATAATATTGAGGTAAATCTTACTTACGTGGACATTCACACGGTATAGGATGACATAGATTACTGTAGTACATTTCTGGGCTGCAATGTTGAGGAAGGCACCAGCACTGACCATCTCCTATGTTTAGAAGACATGAATGTTATTATCATCATTGTTCTGTATAAACGATCAACATAATGTTCCAACGCAGCAAAGTAAAGAGGCGAATAGGAAAAGCAGGATGGTAGTTTTGGCTGCTTTGGGTTGTTTTTTGGTAAGTTTAGTAAGTTCAATAGCATACCTTCAGTGGTAGTTGGCAGAGTTATAGCTGTCGGGCGTTTTGTGGTTACAGGTGGCAGGGTTGTAGTTGTTGGGCGTTGTGTGGTTGCAGGCTTCAGGGTTGTTGTTGTTGTTGGATGTTGTGTAGTAGTTATATCTGACACCAGAAAAAAAAGTTCATTTATTCCAATGAAAGATGGTGGTGGTCATCGGTGGTGGGCAATGAGAACATAGCAAACATGGTGTCACATGCTAAACAAAGAGTAAGACCTGTAACTTTGTGTCACTCAAGTCTGGTATTTCATCTATTTCTAATCCCCACACAGATCCTGCTGTATCTCCCTGTGGGCTACACCTTTCCCATGACCCTTGTGCCAGTGCACTAGCCAAGGTAGAATGAGGTGACAGCTAGAGACCAGGTATGTTACAGCGGAGGGGGGAAGGACCCGCATAGGTGTAGTGTGAATTATATAAAAATGACTATTTGGAGTCCATATTGAAATTAACCTGAAATGTTAGCATTTGAAGGCCCCATATCCAATTCTTGGAAACCAGTGTTCATGAGGTCAGACCAGCAATGGCTATTGAAATGCAGCCTTAGTGTTGAGTATACTAAAAGACAATGCTTGTTGAAACAGTATGTTTAATCTAGATTACTGGAAAGGATTAACCTTTGTGTACGCTGTTGACTTACTTGAATTTTAAGAGCAGTGAATGGTGCGAGTATATTGACAAGGCATCAACTGATATTTGTGTCATATGGGGGTTAAAAGTGGACTAGACATATAGACAATTGCAGATTCTTTTACATAAAGCTATAGAAATATAGCTGGGTAAGCCTAATGTAAAACCAAAAGTATAGTTGGCGATCTGAAACCATTATAGTGTATTCAATCTTAAAGATCTCTTTAACTGTAGTGTGAAATATATATATTTTATGCTAGGGCTCTGATCATAGCATGTTGTTGGAAACTTTGTTCTGGTGTATGATTTTCATGTTTACACAATATTATATTGTGTAAACCT
Source organism: Dendrobates tinctorius (assembly GCF_039654945.1). Taxonomy (NCBI): domain Eukaryota; kingdom Metazoa; phylum Chordata; class Amphibia; order Anura; family Dendrobatidae; genus Dendrobates; species Dendrobates tinctorius. Next base: position 7,933,918 of record NW_027361825.1, read on the forward strand.
TTTGTTTAAAGCATATAAAAGTTGGTGAAGCAGTCACTGAAGGCAGGAGCTTTGTGCACCTCTGTAAGAGGACGCTCTTCGCAGTGTGGGTCCTAGGGCGCATTCTGTCTTCGCTGACCTCTCCTCCAGTTGAAGTATTTCTGGACAGGTGTAAATGCCCCTAGTGAAGATTCTTTTCTCTTCTTTCTGATGTGAGTATATGTACCAAAACCTTTGTAGTTTGAATATATAAGTATACGCAATATCATACTATTTTCTATTTCGATATCATTGTCATACATTCCATTGATTTGGTGTTTTTGTCACTTGGATTGGTCAATGTATAATAAAATTGTGTTATATCCAAGTAGTAGCCTTCTTTAAAGCTGTATCCGAACCTTTATTGCTGAACAGTTGGCAATACGATAGGGCATTAGGGGAACTTAGGGATAGGCACAGGCTGAGTTAGGAGGTGCCCCATCCCTCGTTCCCTACTATTAGAGCCTTCCTCCTGGTTTTCCCATCTTGTTGATGGTGTTTATTGTGTCACCGGCTGGACTGACTCTTATGGGTCGTGATAATGGTGCAGCGCTTTTTGGGGTTCATAAACTACTACCGCCAGTTCATTCCCCACTTCTCCACCTTGGTAGCTCCCTTGGTCGCCCTCACCAAGAAGGGAGCCAACCCCAAGTTGTGGTCAGAACAGGTCTCCAAGGCCTTTGTCTCTATCAAGATTCATTTTGCCGGCGCTCTCATTCTCCACTGCCCCGATGTTGATAAGCCTTTTATCTTGGAGGTGGATGAATCTTCCGTCGGTGCCGGAGCGGTTTTTTTCTAGAATGACGCTCAAGATCGGAAGCATCCGTGCTTCTTCTTCTCCAAGACCTTCTCACCGGTGGAAAGGAACTATTCCTTCGGGGACAGGGAGTTGCTGGCAATGAAGTTGGCCTTCTCGGAGTAGAGACATCTCCTGGAGGGGGCTCGCTTTCCCTTCCAGGTGTTCACTGACCACAAAAACTTGGTCTACCTACAGACGGATAATTCTCGCCAGGTCAGATGGTCACTCTTTTTCTCCCAGTTCCACTTTACCCTTCATTTTCTGTCCGGTGAGAAGAACATCCGGGCCGACGCTCTCTCTTGCTCCGTGGTGTCATCGGAGGAGGAGACAGCGCCTCGCTTGATCGTCCCATCTGAGAGCCTGAGGACCGTAGCTCTGGTCGCTCTAGATTCGGTGCCCCCGGGCAAGACTTTTGTCCCAGCCCGTTTGCGACCGGAGGGCCTCTTTTGGGCTCACGCATCCAGGGTGGGTGGACACTTTGGGACGAAGCGGACAATCGACCTTCTGGCGAGAACATATTGGTGGCCACATATGGCCCGGGACATCGGAGACTACATTCGGGCATGCGTCTCTTGCACCCAGAATAGGTCTCCTCGGCAATGGCCCGCTGGGCTACTTTACCCCCTGGGAGATGGTTGGCATGGATTTTGTGGTGGGACTGCCCAAGTCCAATGGCAGCACGGTTATCTGGGTTGTCACTGACCACTTCTCCAAAATGGTGCATCTGGTGCCTCTCGAGGTTACCGTCTGCTTGGGGCCTGGCAGCGCTCTTCATTAAACATGTCTTTCGCCTGCATGGTATGCCGGACAAGGTAGTCAGTGACCGGGGTCCCCAGTTTGCATCTCGGTTCTGGAGAAAACTATGCAGTTTGCTCAGCATTGAGCTGAATCTCTCCTGGGCCTATCATCCCGAGACAAATGGGTTGGTAGAGAGGGCCAACCAGACCCTGGTCACATACCTACGACACTTTGTCTCGGCAAGGCAGGATGACTGGACATTCCTGCTACTATGGGCGGAGTTTACGTTGAACAACGCTGTGGCCGATTCCACCGGTCAGACCCCATTCCTCCTCAATTACGGCCAGGATCCTCGCGTCCCTGTTCCCATGCCCGTGTCTTCCACCGATTCTAGGGTGGCAGACTGGGTGGTGGAGGCACGTGACATTTGGGACCGCACTCAGGATGCCATCCGGGCCTCAAAGGAGAGAATGAGGGTCTCCGCCGACGCACACCATCGCCCCGCTCCGACCTTCATCCCTGGCGACTTAGTGTGGCTCTCCGCCCATAATATCAGGCTGCGGGTCGAGTCCACTAAGTTCGCACCCCGCTACATTGGTCCTCTCAAGGTTTCGAACAGGTCAATCGTGGAGTCTACCGACTGGCTCTTCCCCCACGCCTGGGTATCACTGATACCTTCCACGTTTCCCTCATTAAGCCCATTCACATGTCCTGATTCTCCGAGTCATCTGCCGGGACGTCAAGCTTGTCCTCGGATGAGTTTGAGGTGAACGCCATAGTTGGCTGCAAGGTGGTACGTGGAAAAAAAGTATTATCTGGTGGATTGGAGGGGTCATGGTCCAGAGGATCGGGCCTGGGAGCCAATGGAGAACATCTGTGCTCCACTACTCATTGCAGCATTTGAGAGTAGCGAGGCTCGGGGGGGAGGGGGTAATGTTAGGCATCGAGTTTCCTCCACTGCATGGGGGGAATCTCAAGCCATGTCCTCTGCGGTCTCCCATTCCTCTGCGGCCGCAGAGATTTCTGCTCAGCAGAGACGTTGGTCCAGGTATCTTGCCCAGGCTAATGCTAGGCGTCTGGTTGCTCCTTCAGGCTCTGTTGTAACACCATGCTTGAGTCAGCAGCAAGCAGACGCTCCAGGGACTAAGTCCTGTATTTTGCCTACTGAGCATGCCCGTGGGACGACCTCTCATTGGAGGTTGGAGGTCACATGCACAGGTCCCGTTCCTGCTCTGATTGGTCCACTACTGGGAAGGTCCAGGAAGGACGCCGCTATAAAAGAGTCACATGGCCGCTCGGCCATGCGCTAGTATAGACTCTTGTGGCTTATGGTGTGTATGATGACGGATGTTTGTGACTGTGAATGACTCATTATGAAACCCCTACCCTTGGTTGTGACTGTTGTTAGGGCTTAGTGGTTAGAGTCAGCGCCTGTCAGTGGCTAAGGCTGGTTTCACATTTGCGTTTTTTAGCGCTGGAAAAAAACGCATATGTGCGCATGCGTTTTTTCCCCTATATTTAACATGGGTGCGCATACCTGCGCGCTTGTAAGAGCATGTATGCGATTTTCATGCGCTGCGTTTTTTGGGGTGTGCGTTTGTATTTTCCAGACGCAGCATGTTGCATTTTTTGGCCCTGCAAAAAAGCGCATGCGCACATATGCGCACGTTTTGCGCTAAAAATGGCCATTATAGCCTATGGATGCGCATATGTGCGCACTGGCATGCTCATGTATGCGTTTTTTTGCATATGTGTTTTTTTTTTTTAACCATGGAATTTAGGGGTTTGGGTTAGAGTTAGGGTTAGTTAAGGGGGTTTAGGGTTAGGGTTAGGGTCAGGGTCAGGGTTAGGGTTAGGGTTAGGGTCAGGGTTAGGGTTAGGGTCAGGGTTAGGGTTAGTAAAGTCATGGTTTGGGTTAGTGTGAGGGGCCACCTAATGTTGGAAAAAAATGCAAACGCGGTAAAAACGCACTAAAAACGCATACAAACGCATAAAAACGCTGCGTTTTTTTCATGCATGCTCATAAAAATGCTTGAAAAAAACGCAGCAGTTGTATGCTTTTGTATGCGTTTTTTCAATGTGTTTTTTTGCGGGAAAAACGCGCTGCAAAAAAAAGCAAGTGTGAAACTAGCCTAAGCTATACGCCACAGTGCATCCTAGTCCTCTGCATCCGACTGTGCCTCCCTGCTCAGGGCATTGTCGTACAGTGCAAGGTATCAGTAACAGCCAGTGCAATACCGTGCGCACCTCTAGCGCTTTCCTCCCCACCCCGGGTGGTTAGTGGCATCCGCCGAAGCGGTACTGTGCGCACTTGGCGCGATTATATATATCTTCTCCTTTTTCCACTGAAGCCGCGGCGCCAAGCACTGATGGTCTAGAGGAGCTCTAGTCCTGTGCCTTTGGGACAGAGCTCTGTGACCTCTATTTAGCGCTCACTCAGCCGAGCTCTGCGAGTTCAACAGGCTCAGACGTTTGTTTTAGCGGCTCTGTGGAGCAACAGAGTTCGCTTCCATTCACACTGGGTGATGTTAACCCACGTGTGAGCAAGCGTTCATCCACCATCTAGTTCCGCCATTACTCAGCAGCAGGTTCCATCTCTGCACGGTGGATCCCAGGCTGCGAACGCACCTCATATCTCCTGTTATATTATTTGGTGCGTTACGCAGGCCCTAACATTTAGACAGTGATTATTAAGCTATATTTTTACTGTCCATAATCTATTCCTATCAACTTATCTACATTCTTTTTTTTCTTTACTCTTTACTGTATTAAACTATCCCTTACAGAATTCTGGAAAAATTACTGTAGTAGACACCGATTATTACAGTATATTTTTATTGTTCTTAGTCTAGTCCTATCAACTAATCTAAATTATTTCTTTTGATTCTTTTTTCACGGAAAAAAATAAAACAACCAGAGGCTGATCACTGATGTGCATTAGTGATCAACACTCGACAGCTGTAGGATGCCTGCACGGATGTGATGCAAAAAGGGATGAAAAACAGACAGGGAAAATAAAGGACTTGCCAAAGCGAGCACGGACGCTAATCAGTGATCTACATCTGATCAGTGGCTTGGCAGCTGTAGGATGCACACACGAAGTGGTGTAAAGGGGGGGGAAGAATTAAAAATAGACAGGGACAAAAAAAAGTCATTGAAAACAGCGAGCACGAGTGTGGATCAGTGATTTGTGTTACTGATCAGCGCTGTGTAGCTGCATGACGTACAAAAAAGAAAAAACCTGTCAAGAATTGAGCGATCAGTGCTCGGTGGCAGAAGGGAGGGAAGGGAGATAGGAAAAAAGGGGGAAAAGGGGAGAAAAGGAGAGCTATGGGTGGCTTAGGAATGATCAGGGATCAGGACCAGATCAGGGAAAGATAAGAAATGTCTTCTATCGTCTTCCGCTGCAGCACCAGTGATGGCACAGGCTTGAAAAAATCTGTGGCACCACAAGGCCCAGAAAGGTGCACAGAATGGCACAGTGACTGCCCTATACATCTGCGTAGCTATAATGAGGAAGTACAGGGCACTCACTGTTGAATCAAATCGTGTCTGTACACTCTGATTGGTGAATTTGCCATCATCGTCCAATCGCACCAATTAGAGCAGGTCCTAGTGACGCCGTGGTTGCTAGGCTCCAGCCTATGATCGGTGCTCTTAAGAGGCGTCGCCACTACCCGGACGATGACTCCAGGTGCCCTGATGTGTTAATCAGCAGACATCGTAATGTGATCCCCACGAATGTGGTCACAGTGCCACATGAAAGATATGACGTATCCATAAGTACAAGGTCGGTAAGCACCTACCGACCTGGATGTATGGTTACATCAATGGTCATATAAGGCTTAAAATAAGCTATGGAGGCAGATTCTCAGGGAGATCTAAGTCCGGCCCATAGATCTTAACAACTTATTTACATATAAGAAAAATGTAAATTCTCTGGAATAAGACATCGGATCACAGATATCAAGGTATGACTTTCTATGATCTGCATGCCGATATAGACGGAGCAGGAGGTTTGATCCCACTGACAGATTCCCTTTAATTTGTTGCCTTACGGCACCTCTATTTGGCACATACTTTAATTCAAAGCAATGATACTATGGTAACTCTAAACAACTCTGGCACACAATGGAACATTTTATAATTAATCACCGACATGCTCCCTTTAAACTGCCTGATATGTAATAAAAAAACCACACAAAAACAAGAGCAGAGTTTTCTTTTAGTTATCATTCCCCACAAAAAGTATGCAAATTGTCTCTTCATAGAGGACGATGACTAGAACTCTGGCGCCACATATTGGTAGCAGCAATCGTAAAAGTCAATGTCGACCCTTTAACGAGCCTTGTCACGTGACTTAGGATAAAAGCCAAAACTAGAATCTCAATTCTGCCCCTCATAAGTGCAAAGTGTGAGATCTGGTTTGGCTGTGTGAGAGGCGTCTGATCGGGATCCAAGAAGTATTGTTTCTCCGTGCCGAGAGTGACATGTTAAGCACGCCGAGATGAGGCGACTTAAAGCCGCAATGCTCCTCTGGGAAATATGCATATTGTCTCTTCAGAGAGGGAGAGGACTAGAACTCTGGCGCCAGCTATCGGAAGTAGCAATCGTAAAAGTCAATGTAGACCCTTTAAGGAGGCTTGTCACAAGACTTAGGATAAAAGCCAAAACCAGAATCTCAATTTGCAGACACTGTGTTTTGGAGATGCCTCTCACACAGCCAAACCAGTTCTCACACTTTGAACTGACAAGAAATACAGTGTCTGCAATTTGAGATTCTGGTTTTGGCTTTTATTCTAAGTCACGTGACAAGGCTTGTTAAAGGGCTGACATTGACTTTTACTACTGCTACTTCCTATAGGTGGCACTAGAGTTCTAGTCCTCTTCCTCTTTGAAGATACAATTTGCATATTTCCCAGAGAAGCATTGCTTTCAGTCTACTCAGCTCAGCATGCTTATCATGTCACTCTTCGCTAGGAGAAACGATACTTCTTGGATCCCACAAAAAGTAGTAAGAGTCAATAATCTATATGTAAAATTGTTTTGATGAAAAATATTTTTCAACCTGAAAAAAAGATAGTCCCTCCTGAGGAAGACAGGAAAAAATTTATGGCTATTTGGAAGCAGAGATTAAAGAAAATGAAAAAGAGTCTTCACATATAGGCTGAAATAGATTGTGTCCTTAAAGGGTTAATGTATATCTATTATGCAGTGAGTTTACAAAGAGGCTGAATCTCTATTAGGTAATACTGGGGTGAATGTTACTTACGTGGACAGTCACACGGGACAAGGGTGCATTTATGATGGTTGTAGTTGTGCATATTTGGATTGCAGTGTTGAGGAAGGCACCAGCAGTGTTTCTTTTCTGCATATTGTTAAAAACACACGATTGTTACCAACATTATTTTAGATAGTGTTTACCTTTATTATACATTTATTATATAAACTGAGTGTGAAGAAACCAGATTATATCTTAATTTCCCAGATGAATAAGTTTAGCAAACCAAGAAGAATTGACTTTTTATCTGTATATTGGCTTTTGGATTTAAGTGGTGGGTTAAGATAACAGACTTTTGATTGTGTAAGGCTGGAATATTGACTTGTAAGCTAATATTTGATATAGCATAGTGTGCTCTCATCCTTGATGAATAGTGAGGTCTACTGATATGCTAATTATGCATTCTCTAGCCCAGATAGTTTGCTGATTTTTAAAAGAGAGGAGGAACATCTAAGCAAATAGATTACATAATGAAACAAGGCAACTTGGTCATCACCATTCTTCTCCTTAGGCCGGAGTCACACTTGCTGTATGAAAAATTGGTCCGATTCTCTCGGCAGAGAATTGTGCCAATGTTCTCCGTATGGTGAGCCATATGTAATCCGTTTGCAACAGGGCTGTGGAGTCGGAGTCGGAGTCGTGGAGTCGGAGTTAGTTTTGGTTGGAGTCGGAGTCGGTAGAAATGTACCGACTCCGACTCCAGCTTTAAAAAAAATGTATTAATATTTCATAATTGAACTTTCATATGAATTTTATAAATGTTACTCAAATATATATGTTCTATCAAACTATGAACAACAGTGATAAGCAGTTCTGCTGGAGATAGAGACATTTCTTACTTCTTGTGTGTCACTGTTCTCCACTGCCCTTATCTAATCTTATACTTGGTTAACCTCATGCTGCCCCAACCCCCCTACTTACAATGTATGAAACTGAAAGTGAAAATGTGTTGCAAATTCTTAGTAGTAAAGCTCCTCCTCTAGACTAGATCATACTAGGTGTGTGTCTTCCAAGCATCTCACAGCTGCCTGCTACTCAGAAGAGGAAGACTGTAAGAAGTATTATCCTTTCAACAAACTTTGCATCAGTTAACTGTGAGTACATGAGGAATAATAACAGTATTACTGACCACTATATCAGTTGTACGACCTGGCAATAATTTTGTACAATTGTTTTTAGGAAAAACAATTGTCATTTGGATTGTGAATGCAGAATTAAAAACCTGAGAATGTCAAAGAAGCATCACATTAAATCAGCTGTATTTGAACATTTCACCATCACTCAAGATAGAAAACATTATGTCTGTCAGTGTATGACAAATGATCCAGACGAAAACAAATGCTGTGAAGCCAAGATGAGTGCATATTCAGGCAAAGATAAAAATGCTCCTACCAGAGCTTCTAATCTAAAGAGACATTTAGAATCATAGAATCATAGAATCGTAGAGTTGGAAGGGACCTCCTGGGCCATCTGGTCCAACCCCCTTCTCAAAGCAGGATTCGCTAAATCATCCCAGTCAGATGTCTGTCCAGCCTCTGTTTGAAGACTTCCATTGAAGGAGAACTCACCACTTCTCGTGGCAGCCTGTTCCACTCATTGATCACTCTAACTGTCAAAAAGTTTTTTCTAATATCTAATCTGTGTCTCTTCCCATTCAGTTTCATCCCATTGCTTCTAGTCTTTCCTTGTGCAAATGAGAATAAAGTTGATCCTTCTACAATGTGACAGCCCTTTAGATATTTGTAGACAGCTATTAAGTCTCCTCTCAGTCTTCTCTTTTGCAAACTAAACATTCCCAAATCCTGCAACCTTTCCTCATAAGACAGGGTTTGCAGACCGGTCACCATTCTGGTCGCTCTTTTCTGAACTTGCTCCAGTTTGTTGATGTCTTTTTTAAAATGTGGTGCCCAAAACTGGACACAATATTCCAGATGAGGTCTGACCAAAGAGGAGTAGAGGGAAATAATGACTTCACGTGATCTAGACTGTATGCTTCTGTTAATACATCCTAGAATTGCATTTGCCTTTTTTGCTGCTGCATCACACTGTTGACTCATATTCAGTCTGTGATCTATTAGTATACCCAAGTCTTTTTCACATGTGCTGTCACTTAGCCCTATTCCTCCCATTCTATATATGCTTTTTTCATTTTTATTGCCCAGATGTAGTACTTTGCATTTCTCCCTGTTAAAAACCATTCTGTTAGTTGCTGCCCACTTCTCCAGTTTATTTAAATCTTTTTGAATCCTCTCTCTCTCTTCTCTAGTATTAGCTATCCCTCCTAGCTTTGTGTCATCAGCAAATTTAATCAGTTTACCCTCAATTCCTTCATCTAAATCGTTGATAAAGATGTTGAACAATACAGGGCCCAGGACAGAGCCCTGTGGTACCCCACTTGAGACATTCTTCCAACTGGATGTGCAGCCATTTACGACCACTCTTTGGGTCCGATCACTAAGCCAGCTATGAATCCACCTAACAGTTGCCTTGTCCATTCCATACTTAGTCATTTTTTCAATAAGGATTGTATGAGAGACTTTGTCAAATGCTTTGCTGAAGTCAAGATATACTATATCTACAGCATTTCCTTGATCCTGTAGATATAGTATATTTACAGCGCTTTCATCCAGAAGTACTGAAAGCAGTGGATGAGAAAGACTGCATCCAAACCAATGAACCAGTGCCCAGCTCTTCCAGCCAAACAAAGGAGCAGAGAACTTTGCAGCCATCAGTTGCAAGATATTTTGTCAGTGACAAAGTTACTGTGACAATGACAGTAGATACATTTAAAAAATAGATCATAGAGCTTGTTGTAAAGGATAGTGTGCCCATTTCATTATTTTCACGACCAGCTTTTATGTGTCTGAATGAGGAAATGGCCCGCAAGCTTGGTGTTTCTCTGGAGAGAGAGAGTATTAGAAAATTAGTAATCGAAGAAGCTTTTAAACAAAAGGAAGAACTTAAAAAAACTCTCAAGGGACGCTTTCTGTTTCTTAAAATGGATGCCTGCACACGTCACAGAGTGAACTATTTTGCCATCAATGTCCGATTTGTTTGTGACAAAAAAGAAATAGTTACCAAGACATTGGCAGTAAGAGACACCAAAGCTCATCACACCAGTGAGTTTCTCCAGGTCTTGGTGGAAAAGGTTCTGCAAGACTATGAACTTAAAAAGAGCAAGTTCTTTCTGTCGTAACTGACAATGCTTCAAATATGATAAGTACTATTAAGCTAATGAATGAGAGTAATGATGGTGACCAGCAGCTAGAAGAACATTCTGGGTCCACAGACACAGAAATGTTTGAAATAGAGGAACACAGTATTGTAACTGAGGAGCAAACTGAAGTTGCTTCAGATGAACAGCAACATGATAGTTTAGATGATCTTGTTGAAACTGTGTCAATATGTTCTTTCATTCATCACATGCGCTGTGTTGTGCATACGCTACAGCTGGCTATAAGAGACAGTCTGCGAGAAGGACATGCTGCTGCACTGATTGGCAAGGTGAGAAAATTGGCTACTGTTGCCAGAACCCCTAAAGTTGACTCAATTTTGAAGAGACGTGCTGGAAAAGGGGCAATTATTGATCAAGCCACACGATGGGGCAGTACTTACTTAATAATTCAGCGCTTGGTTGAACTGAAAACCTTTCTTGTAGACATGGCTAACCCTCAACTGACGCTAAATGAAAGTCAGTGGAATCAGGTGACTGAGCTGGAAAAATTGCTAGAGCACCCATTTACAGTGACTAAAAAATTACAAGCAGAGGACTTAACTCCAGGTATTTTCTTAAAGGAGTGGAAGAACCTGATGTTTCGCCTGTCCCAAACAGGAGGGTTAATTGCAAGTGGCATTGCTACATCAATGAAACGGAGAGAGGAGCTACTATTACAAAATAACATTCTTTTGGCAGCTGTTTATGTAGACCCAATGCATCGGATTCTTCTAGATGATCAACAGCTAAGTAAAGGAAAAGAAGCTCTGTTTGAAATAGCAGTAAGGATGAAAGGGTTGCAGAACAGTCAGGAGGAACAAGAAGAATTTGGTCGTCCTGCCACATCTTCACCCTCATCATCAACTGATGAAGAATTTAATTTCGAAAAATATTTGGATCACAAGGACCGTGCAAAGCGTTCCCGCATAGAAGAAGAGTCATCCCCATCAAGGAACACAGCCAGTACATTTCAGCAGAATTTTTCATGTGCACTAAAAGAAATTGAGAAATTTGACCGTTCATCAAAAATAACAGTGCAACAAGCGATTCCTCTGTATCCTGACATTGTCAGAGATGTTGCCCGAGTGGTTACTGCTTTGCCACCAACACAAGTTAGTGTAGAGAGGTTGTTCTCTGCTCTCAAAATAATTAGATCAGATTTGAGGGCATCCATGAAGGAGGATCTGACAGAGGCAATACTTTTTCTGGGGACTAATTTATAGATTTCTTCTTATTAACTGCATAAAAGTGTTTATTGCATATTTACTTACAGTTTAGAAAAGTTTAGAAAAGTTATTTGCTATATTCTAATTGTATTCTAATAAATGTAGTTTTTGCTCTAAGTGGTCTGATTACTTATATGATGGTGAGAAACTGAATAAGCACGATGTTTAATATTTTACAACAGTAAATTTGTTGTTATGAATTGGCCATTTATGAAGGAGTCGGAGCCGGAGTCGGAGTCGGAGCCGGAGTCAGACTCGGAGCCTGATAAAATCCAGGAGTCGGAGTCGCAACTGTGGCTTACCGACTCCACAGCCCTGGTTTGCAATGCCATTTCCTCGAATCTATGTATTCGTGTGACATCTGTATGGCTTTACATTTGTCAGTGCTTTTCCCCATTGAATTTAGTGGCTCAATGGGTTGAGATGAGGAAAATGCTTGTGTATTTCTCACAACTCACATGGATGGTCCGTGTGGTGTTCGATTTTTTCTCGTACCCATAGACGTGCATTGGCGAAACTTGGCCAATATACACGTACAATTGCAGCATGCTGCGGTTTCACTCGCACGTTGAAAATGGCAGAGAAAAAAAAACGCTAATGGGAGCTGCCCCATAGATGAATACTGGTCCGAGTGCTATGCAATGTTTTATCGCATAGCACTTGTCCGTACTCATCGCTAGTGTGACCCCGGCCTTATCGTGATGCTGGACTGAAGGACACTGGGAAAATCTAAAAATAGGTTACATGCCTCTGTATAAAGAGACTGAGACAGAGATCCTGGGAGAGAGCGACACAGCCGGACATTCTGCAAAACACCCAACGGACGAGAGACAGGACAGCAACCAATTCGTCATGGCTCCATCACGAGGGACATGGATCTATCATTCTATAGGAAACAACCTAGGGGTTTTGGGCTCTGGTTGGAAGGATACAGATCTGCTCCACTGATCATCGCTGAATCATGGATACGTTTGGAGAAAGCCAGGATTGGGACCCACTGGTCACTTGGCTCCATGAAGGTGTTCGGATAAGCCAGGTGGTGACTTTCGTGTCAACTGGCTTTGGACCTTGTATGGACTATATGGACTGTCCTCTCCCTACGCTTGTCGATATTTCTTCTCTGTGTGTGTACCACAGGTGGAGTAGCGACCCTGAGAGCTATGACGTAACATCTGCCATTATCCCGATGGGTGAGCAGAAGGGTGAGTCTCTGTAATTTGCACCATTTTGGGGAATTTTGCTGGGACTGTTCTATGTGTTATCTGCCTGTTTTGAAGTTCAATAAAGCATTGCCACACTGTTTTACCAGCACCCTGCGTTGTCTGAGTAGCGTTATGCCCACATTAACGGAAGAGGGTGTTAGGTGGGACGATCCCTGGTCCATGCAGTTCTGGCAAGCAAACAGGAGCGCTTGCCGACCCCCGTGTCTCCACTCCAGCTTAACAACTGTTAAGTTTCTCACCGCTAAGGGATACTTTCCTAATGGAAATTAGTATACAGAAAGAGGAATATAATGGTACAAGAAAATTTGTTTAAATTATAATTTAAATAGAAAAAATAGGGTTTCCCAATGAAAATATGCTTAAAATAGGCCGTGTCCTTATTGGGTTAAATATCGGTCATCTCATTATCATCACAGACTGGAATAAAATAAAAAATATACCTGTATATAAAGTAGATAATACAGGATCCACTATTCACAATAGGTGATGTCACAGCTCACCTCCTCCTCTTCCTTTACAAAGACTGATAATACCTCTATATAAAGTAGACAACATAGGATCCACTATTCACAGTAGGTGGTGTCACAGCTCACATCCTCCTCATCCTTTACGATGACTGAAAACACCTCGATTTAAAGTAGATAACACAGGATCCACCATTCCCAATTGGTGATGTCACAGCTCACCTCCTCCTCCTGTACAATGACTGATAACATCTCTATTTACAGTAGATAACACAGAATCCACCATTCAAAATAGATGGTGTCACAGCTCACCTCCTCCCCCTCCTCCTGTACAATGAATGATAACCCCTCTATGTACAGTAGATATCACAGGATCCACCATTCATAATAGATGGTGTCACAGCTCACCTCCTCCTGTACAATGAATGATAACCCCTCTATGTACAGTAGATAACACAGGATCCACCATTCACAATATGTGATGTCACAGCTCACCTCCTCCTCCTCCGCCTGTACAAGGAGTGATAAGCACTCAATGTAAAGTAGATAAAACAGGAAACACCATTCACAATAGGTGATGTCACAGCTCACCTCCTCATCCTGTTCAATGACTGATAACACCTCTATATACAGGTAGGTAACACAGGATCCACCATTCACAATAGGTGTTGTCACTTGTCACAGCTCACCTCCTCCCCCTCCCTGCACAGTGACCTCTGCACTGGTCCTAGGGCATGGGTACTACACTCTCCTAAAGAATCTATATGTTATTTCCTGACATTTAGCTGCTGTACAGTAAACAGTAACGGAGCAGGCATGACGGCTGCCTCCATAATCATGGACACTGCATAAAAAGAAAATTACAGTCTGAATATAAAACAGATTATAAATATTAGTACTGTGAATATTCATTCTTCTTAGTGATAAAAGAAAAACGTGTTACATTTCCTGTAAGGAATAAATACTTACTCGTAGTCACAGTCGTTGTTGTTGGACTTTGCTTTTTTGTTGTGATTGTACCTGAGACAAAATGATCAAACAGATTAGTCGTTTCATCAGACTTTTTTTTCTTAGAAGAATATTTAAAAATCCATGAAAACAATTACAAGTAAAGTGATTCTAGTTGGACTCAGTGCTCTTATTGTAGGATGAGCTGTGCCACAAACAGTGTAATCACAACTAAATACAGCTGAAATTCTAGCCAAATAACAAAAACTACTTTATTCTCTATAGCAGAAGTATTAGACACTTACTTGTAGTGGCTGCAGTTGGGGTGGATGACGTATCTGGAACTATACCAGAATTAAGTTACTAAACAATATCATTTCATACAATTACAGGTTTCCCATGATGCAGAACTTTATGGCTGCTTTCATGTTTTGCTTTTATTTTCATGTTCATTTCAAAGTAAATTGGCACCAAAAACCTATTATTAGTAGTTGGAATTGTGGTGCTTCGTATGGTGCTGTAGGTGGCGCGGTATAGAAATAATAGTTTATAACCATGCCAATCTGATCTGTAGAAATTGGGGGTTTTAGACACATCACATAAAAAATGATTCTTCTGATCTCAATCTTGATATTTGCCCCTCATTAACATAAAAACACCTATACTCGCCTCCCGTGTCGTTCCAGTGATGTCGGCACTCGCGTTCCAGGGGCGCATGTGAGGTTCTTACATCACACGAGCCCCGGTCCCAATCCGGGCCGGCTGGCAGCTCACTTACTCTTGGTCACAGATGTAGAATTTTATAAATTAAAGGAGTTGTCCCGTCTTCTTCCAAAAGTCTGAAAACACTCTAACTGCAAACTCCTGAATATTTACAGTATGTGCACCACACGCTGTCAGCATTCGCCAGTGTGGCCACTAAGTGCGGGTTCCACCACAGGTATGCGATTTGCTTACATGCACATATGTGATGAGTATACTTGCTGGTCCGCACACATATCTCTTGTATTAAAGCGAGGCTGAGCATGTCTAGTCAGAATGTGTCCGGAGCCATGGAAATCGCATATTTGTGGTCACACGACCACCAGCTTTTGGCAGCAACACTGAAGAATCCTGACAGTGTGTGGTGTGCATGCTGTGAAGATTCAAAAGTCTTCATTCACATGTAGAGACTGCAGATTTTTAGTAGAAGACCGGTCAACCCCTTTATCACACAACACAATATTTACACCATGTCACAAAACTATCGATGAGAAGATTTGAGACAATTTGAATTCTCCACATTATGTAAATTTTTATTAGGAAATTAATTTCTCAGCAAAGTTATTCTCTGCGAATTGAATGTCTCTTATTATACTCTGATGTCTCATCGAGCCACAGAGCATAGTAAATGTAAGATGTTCAAAAATGATACCTCCACTCACCTGTCTGGCCCCTTCGCTGCCATCTGATTCTCAGAGCCGCCTCTTTCCTCCGAGGTGCCTCAACTCTTGAAATGCACAGTGAGGTTGTGGCTTAAAGTTCCAGCCTAAATTGAACAGGCTGGGAAATGTGGTGTACGAAGGCAGTAGAAGAGGCCCAGAGAACAGTTCTCCATCCAGTCCTATTAATTCTGCTATAGCATCTTGCACCTATTCACTCTAGGCCAGGATTTCAGGATGAGACCAGACCACTGAGGTCACTGCGCATCAGACAACATGATGTCATGGACGAGCAATGCGCAGCGACCTCTGAGGCCTGGTCACCAGGAGTAAACTGGTCAAAGATGTACCTGTAGAAAAAAAGAGGACCAGACGGCGGGCAGCATGAAGAAGAAAAGAAAAAGTGGCTCTGAAGGCCACATGATGGACATCCAGCGGTAGAGAGACTGAGCAGATTAGTGGATTCCTGACTATAACTTTTTTTTTAACTTATTCTGGTTGTCCACGGTTCAGCAATATAGCAACTAGCTGGAAGTCATTTTATGAATCCATGCAAATTTACAAAAATCAATATTCTTAAATATGCAGATAGTTTTTGTATATTCCAATGGATTGAATCTTACTCTAAAATTAATTTAATCTTGACATTACCAAGTCTTACATTTTTTACCACAAGTATACCAATAGCTTACCAGAAATAAGACGTGGAGTGGTTGTTGAGCTTGTTGATGTAGTCGGAGCTGAAGAAAAGAAGACTGACTTAATAATATCAATCAGAGCTTTTTGCTTTTGATTTTCTTAATTTCTCTGCACAAACGCAGACAAGGAAGGAGGCATATATAAAAAGCAAGTTGTTAGCTTCAGTTACACTAAGTACATGCCAAAATTAATTTTGGTAGATAGCCTCTTCAATTTGAAAGAAGCTTCCTGTAGATTGCAAGGCTGAAGAACCAATGCTTTATTGGTAAGTTTAGTAAATTGAGTAACGTACCATCAGTAATAGATGGCATGGTTGTAGTTGTTGGGAATTCTGTGGTAGTTGGTGGTATGGTTGTAGTTGTTGAGCGTTCTGTGGTAGTTGGTGGTATGGTTGTAGTTGTTGGGCGTTCTGTGGTAGTTGGTGGTATGGTTGTAGTTGTTGGGTGTTCTGTGGTAGATGATGGTATGGTTGTAGTTGTTGGGAGTCTTGTGGTAGATTGTGGTATGGTTGTAGTTGCAGGGCGTTCTGTGGTAGTTAGTGGTATGGTTGTAGTTGTTGGGAGTTCTGGGGTAGTTGGTGGTATTGTTGTAGTAGCTGGGCGCTCAGTGGTAAATGGTGGTATGGTTGTAGTTGTTGGGCTTTCTGTGATAATGGATGGTATGGTTGTAATTGTTGGGCGTTCTGTGCTAGATGATGGTATGGTTGTAGTTGTTGGGAGTTCTGTGGTAGTTGGTGGTATGGCTATAGTTGTTGAATGTTCTGTGGTAATGCTTGGTATGGTTGTAGTTGCTGGGCGTTTTGTGGTAGTTGGTGGTATGTTGGTAGTTTCTGGGCGCCGTGTAGTAGTATTGTCTGATGCCCAAAAACAAATTTAATTCCAAAGAAAAAGAAGAATGTGATGGTGAGCAATTGACACATAGCATTTGAGATGTGGACATTGACATGCCTAATATAGTAGAAGGGATGCAATATTTTGTCCCTGGAGTCTGACACTACAGTTTAACCCCTTCACCCCAAGGGTAGTTTGCACGTTCATGACCGGGCCAATTTTTACAATTCTGACCACTGTCCCTTTATGAGGTAATAACTCTGAAACATTTCCATGGATCCAGGTGATTCTGACAATGTTTTCTCGTTACATATTGTACTTCATGTTAGTGGTAAAACTTCATTCAAATAACTTGCGTTTATTTGTGAAAAAAATGGAAATTTGGCGAAAATTTTGAAAATTTCACAATTTTCCAAATTTGAATTTTTATGCCCTTAATTCACAGAGATATGGCACACAAAAAGCTTAATAAGTAACATTTCCCACATGTTTACTTTACATCAGCACAATTTTGGAACCAAAATTTTTTCTTGTTAGGAAGTTATAAGGGTTAAAAGTTGACCAGCGATTTCTCATTTTTGCAACACCATTTTATTTTTACAGACCACATCACATTTGAAGCCACTTTGAGGGGTCTATATGATAGAAAATACCCAAAAGTGACACAATTCTACAAACTGCACCCCTCAATGTGCTCAAAACCACATTCAAGAAGTTTATTAACCCTTCAGGTGCGTCACAGGAATTTTTTGAATATTTAAAAAAAATGAACATTTAACTTTTTTTCGCACAAAAAATACTTCAGATTCAATTTTTTTTATTTTACCAAGGGTAACAGGAGAAATTGGACTACAAAAGTTATTGTGCAATTTGTCCTGAGTATGATGATACCTGATATGTGGGGGGAACCACTGTTTCGGCGCATGGCAGAGCTCAGAATGGAAGGAGCGCCGTTTGACTTTTTCAATGCAAAATTGGCTGGAATTCAGATCGGACGCCATGTCACGTTTGGAGAGCCCCTGATGTACCTAAACAGTGGAAACCCCCCACAAGTGACCCCATTTTGGAAACTAGACCCCACAAGTAACTTATCTAGTTATGTGGTGAGAACTTTGAACCAACAAGGGCTTCACAGAAGTTTATAACGTAAAGCGGTACAATTAAAAAATCATATTTTTTCCAAAATAAGGTTTTTTCACCCCCAATTTTTATTTTCCCAATGGTAACAGGACCATAAAAGTTATTGTGCAAATTGTCCTGAGTACGCAAATACCCCATATGTGGGTGTAAACGACTATTTGGGCGCATGGCAGAGCTCAGAAGGGAAGCAGCACCATTTGACTTTTTTGGCTGGAATTGAGATCGGACGCCATGTCACGATAGGAAAACTCCTGATGTACCAAAACAGTGGAAACCCCCCAAAAATGACACCATTTTGGAAACTAGACCCCCCCCAAGGAACTTATCTAGATGTGTGGTGAGAACTTTGAACCCCCAAGGGCTTCACAGAAGTTTATAACGTAAAGCTGTACAATTAAAAAATCATTTTTTCCACAAAAATGATCTTTTCACTCTCAATTCTTATTTTTCCAAGGGTAACAGGACCCTAAAAGTTATTGTGCAATTTGTCCTGAGTACGCTGATACCCCACGTGTGGGGGTAAACCACTATTTGGGCGCATGGCAGAGCTCGGAAGGGAAGCAGCGCCATTTGACGTTTTTGGCTGTAATTGAGATCGGACACCATGTCGCGTTTGGAAAGCCCCTGATGTACCAAAACAGTGGAATTCCCCCACAAATGACACCATTTTGGAAACTAGACCCAAGGAACTTATCTAGATGTGTGGTGAGCACTTTGAACCCCCCAGTGCTTCACAGAAGTTTATAACGCCTGGGCGTGAAAATAAAAAAATCATATTTTTTCCACAAACATGAACTTTTAGTCACCAATTTTTTTATTTTCCCAAGGGTAACAGGAGAAATTGGACCCCAAAAGTTGTTGTCTAATTTGTCCTGAGTACGCTGATACCTCATATGTGGGAGGAAACTATTGTATGGGCACACGTCAGGGCTCGGAAGGGAAGTAGTGACGTTTTGGAATGCAGACTTTGATGGAATGGTCTGCGGGTGTCATGTTGCTTTTGGAGAGCCCCTGATGTACCTAAACAGTGGAAACCCCACACAAATGACACCATTTTGGAAACTAGACCCCCCAAGGAACTTATCTAGATGTGTGGGGAGCACTTTGAACCCCCCAGTGCTTCACAGAAGTTTATAACGCCCGGGTGTGAAAATAAAAAAATCGTATTTTTTCCACAAACATGATCATTCAGTCACCAATTTTTTTATTTTCCCAAGGGTAACAGGAGAAATTGGACCCCAAAAGTTGTTGTCCAATTTGTCCTGAGTATGCTGATACCTCATATGTGGGAGAAAACTACTGTATGGGCACACGTCGGGGCTCGGAAGGGAAGTAGTGACGTTTTGGAATGCAGACTTTGATGGAATGGTCTGTGGGTGTCATGTGCATTTGGAGAGCTCCTGATGTACCTAAACTATTGAAACTCCCCACAAGTGACCCCATTTTGGAAACTAGACCCCCCACGGAACTTATCTAGATGTGTGGTGAGCACTTTGAACCCCCAAGTGCTTCACAGAAGTTTATAACGCCCGGGCTTGAAAATTAAAAAAAACATTTTTTTCCACAAAAATGATATTTTTGCCCCCAATTTTTAATTTCCCTAAGGGTAACAGGAGAAATTGGACCCAAAAAGTTGTTTTTCAATTTGTCCTGAGTAGACTGATACCCTATATGTGGGGGTAAAACACTCTTTGGGCGCATGGCAGAGCTTGGGAGGGAAGGAGCACCATTTGACTTTTTCAATGCAGAATTGGCTCGAATGGAGATCAGACGCCATGTTGCATTTGGAGAGCACCTGATGTGCCTAAACAGTGGAAACCCCCCAATTCTAACTCCATCCCTAACCCCAACACACCCCTAACACTAATCTCAGCCCTAACTCTAGCCCTAACCCTAATGGAAAAATGGAAATAAATACATTTTCTTTTAGTTTTATTATTTTTCCTTAACTAAGGGGGTGATAACGGGGGGTTTGATTTACTATTTATGGCGGTTTTTATGTTTGGCAGCTGTCACACGCTAAAAGACGCTTTTTATTGCAAAAATAATTTTTGAATCACCACATATTGAGAGCTATAATTTTTCCATATTTTGACCCACCGAGTCATGTGAGGTCTTATTTTTTGCGGGACGAGTTGACATTTTTATTGGTATCATGTTCGGGCATGTGACATCTTTTGATCGCTTTTTATTCCGATTTTTGGGACGCAGAATGAACAAAAACCAGCGTTTCATGAATTTCTTTTGGGGGGTGCGTTTACACCGTTCCGCCTGCGGTAAAATTGATAAAGCATTTCTATTCTTCGGGTCAGTACGTTTACAGCGATACCTCATTTATGTCTTTTTTTATGTTTTGGCGCTTTTATGCAATGAAAACAATTTTATATAAAAAAAATTTTTTGCATCACTTTATTCTGCGA
Organism: Dendrobates tinctorius; assembly: GCF_039654945.1. Lineage (NCBI taxonomy): Eukaryota > Metazoa > Chordata > Amphibia > Anura > Dendrobatidae > Dendrobates > Dendrobates tinctorius. Next base: position 7,954,339 of record NW_027361825.1, read on the forward strand.
GCTATAACTTTTTTATTTTTTCACTGATGACGCTGTGTGGTGGCTCGCTTTTTGCGGGACAAAATGATGTTTTCAGCGGTACCATGGATATTTATATGCGTCTTTTTGATCGCGCGTTATTGAACTTTTTGTTCGGCGGTATGATAATAAATCATTATTTTTTGCTTCGCTTTTTATTTTTATTTTTTAAGGGGTTTGCTAAAGGGGTTAACTAATGGGACAGTTTTATAGGGTGGGTCGTTACGGACGCGGCGATACCAAATGTGTTTACTTTTATTGTGTTTTTTTTTATTTCCAAAAAAATGAATTTATTAGGGAATATTTTTTTTTTTATGAATTTATTTAGCGATTTTTTTAAAATTAATTTTACACAATTTTTTTTATTTTTTTTAATCCTTATTACATAGTCCCAGATGGGACATCACTGTCCTATGACAGATCGCTGATCTGTCACATCACAGATCACTGTGACAGATCAGCGATCTGTCACAGGCACTGCACAAGGCTTCCTCGTGCCTGCGCTTTGCAGGCATGAGGAAGCCAGCTCCCTGCAGGCCCCCGAAGGTCCCCTTCGCCATCTTGGATTCGGGGACCTGCAGGGATGGAGACCCCCGCAACAACGCTGCACATTGCGCTGCTGTGGGGGGCTCAGGGAAGCACAGAGGGAGCCCCATCCCTGCCGATGCTTACCTTTAACCCCTGGTACACCGCGATCGTGTTTGATCACGGTGTGCAAGGGGTTAACATGTCGGGGGCGGTCCGTGACCGCCCCTGACACATTGTGCCAGATGTCAGCTGTGAGCGCCGCTGATCGCGCCAGACGTACTATCCTGTGCATGGGCATAGGGGCCCGGGTCCCTTGGACGGGATAGTACGTCTGATGTCAGAAAGGGGTTAAGTCACCATTTCTATAACCCTTGGGCCAAATGCCCCACACTTTGCTGTTTCTCTAACAGGGAATCTTACTAAATTTTACTACATATTAGCAAACATTAATGAGGCCAACTGGAGCAGGGATTTTTTCTTTTTAACAGATATGGTCTACGAAACATATAGCTATCTCTTAATTGGTGGTGTTAATTGTTTATGTATGCTTGTAAGTGTATATATCTCTCTGTATATACCTTATGTGCCTGTGCATATACAGTATATATCTGTTTGTACGCATCTGAATATATGTGTTTTGTGTATGTATGCGTCTGTATGTATATGCTCCATGTTTGCATGCATCTGTATGTTTGTGCTTCAAATATGAATTTATCTGTATGTAGGAGCTCCGGGATTGCATGTATCTGACCTGTGTATACATATATGTGTGTGCATATGCTCTCTGTATACATGTGTGTGCTACATGTATATACATATGTGTGTGTAACATCCATTGTGTGTATATATGTGTGTAACATACAGTGTTTGAGAGAGGCCGTACTGGGCCGCAGGCCTTAAAAGGGAGGCCGACATGACAGGATTGAGTGGGAATATAGTGAGCTGGAGTTAGGGATTAGGATGGTACTACGGGGTTAATGTATTTGAATAAGGTGGGGGCTAGTGCTGGGATGAGGGGGAGGCAGAGTCAGAGCTGGAGTACGAGTTATCATTATAAAGACAGTGGCCATCTTAGTGGAGCAACCATTTTAGGTTCCCCCACATAGTGACAAGAAGCACCCACCCACCCTCCCTTAATTAGTTTTATGGTTAGGTAATCGCTTTGGGGTTAATCTTGTCTTAATAGGTTTCCTTTTCTTGTAGGGATATGGGTGGTGTTTAGGGGTGGGGGTTATAATTTGTTTGTAAGTCTGTATAATTACTTGTCACGGCAGTAGTATGGCATGGGCGTGAGGTCCTCGAAGTTGGTGGTGCTGGTAAATAGCGGTTCGGGGGGGGGTCTCAAGAGGACCTGGACTTCCCCCTGGGTGGATTCAAGTGGACAGGTAACTGAATTATCCCGCGGAAGGGATTATAGAGGACCCGTGCTTAATGGTAATGGAAACTGGCCAGGTGGGTTGATATGTGTCTCTGAGCTGGTGCTTAACGGCTAGAGGCAAGACTCATCCTGGGGACCAAGTTGGGAATATCAAATCTGAGTTTTATGGTTTGGGGCTTCGAGGACCACCCCTTCTGGGACGTTGTGTTTAAAATGTTATGTTATATGTTTAATAAAAGGCTGCTGTGGCCAATTTATCCAAATACCTCTGGAGTGTTTATTTTGTTGGTGTATGAATCGATGGGGTTGGGTGGCCAATAAGAGTTTTAAATAACTAGGTACGGAAGCTCACATGAATCACGAATACCCATTTGTCATGTCACGCACAGTGTGTGTGTATGTAGCATCCACATTCAGAAGTACTGGCAATGAAGACGAGACTTCACAGGTGTAAACATCGCTCAACAAACTAGCAAAATTCGGCTTATTCATCGATTGAATAGATTGTTTTTTGTTGGAGCAAAAATCACTTCTCTCAGCAGCACATCACCGGTGTAAACTGCAGAAGTGCTGCTGATAACGATACTATGCGGGGACAGATTACACTACTACTTCTCTGCCCATCATTCTACGTAAGCCTCTGTGAAAAGGCCGGTAAATAAGCGCCTAACTACTTCAGTATTGTCCATCGCACTTGTTATCGGCCTGGATAAACCAAAATGTTTCTTTGTGATGGTACAACATGTTAGCATTCGGGGCCCCACTTTAAACTTTTGTCCAGGGCCCCACATTGTCTATAACTTGCCCTGGTGGTGAATCATGTTATATCTCCTGCATATAGAGATGTTGTCAGCATTGATGACCAAGCGGATTCAGTGCAAATCATATGTGTGCTATACACATCTCTTCAGGGCAAATGTAGCTTTAAAATAATACTTTCTATTAGCAGTGAAAATAATTTCCTGTGAAAATTTGGCAAAGGTGGTGACTTCAAATTTCAAAAGATTTTCATATCTCTAGTGATCACATGTGCTCCATAATATTGAGGTAAATCTTACTTACGTGGACATTCACACGGTATAAGAGGACATAGATTACTGTAGTACATTTCTGGGCTGCAGTGTTGAGGAAGACACCAGCACTGACCATCTCCTATGTTTAGAAGACATGAATATATATTATCATCATCATTGTTCTGTATAAACGATCAACATAATGTTCCAACGCAGCAAAGTAAAGAGGTGAATAGGAAAAGCAGGGTGGTAGCTTTAGCTGCGTTGGGTTGTTTTATTAAGTTTAATTTCAATAATCAATAGCATACCTTGAGTAGTAGTTGGCATAGTTGTAGCTGTAGGGTGTTGTGTGGAAGAAGGCGGCAGGGTTCTAGTTGTTAGATGCTTTTTGGTTGCAGGCGGTAGAGTTATAGCTGTTGGACGTTGTGTAGTAGTAATGTCTGTCCCTAGAAGAAAAAAGTAAATGTATTTCAATGAAAGAAGAGAATGTGGTGGTGGTCATCGGTGGTGGGCAATGGACACATAGCAAACATGATGTCACATGCTAAACATAGAGTAAGACATGTAATTTTGTGTCACTCAAGTCTGGTATTTCATCTATTTCTAATCCCCACACAGATCCTGCTGCACCTCCCTGTGGGCTACACCCTTCCCATGACCCTTGGGCAAAGTCCACCACACTCTGTTTCCCCAGAGAGGAGTCATGCAACTCTTACTATGTAGTAACAAACGTGATGGGACCAACTGGGAATTCCAAGAACTGAATAGATGTTTTAAGGTTGGCATGCCCTTACGTGTAGGTAGTGTCGATTATTTTAAAGAAACCTATTATATGCCATAACCCACCAATCCTATTAACCACCCCTCATAACATTTTTTGTTTTTTGGTGGAATGCAAATGTATGATCAGATAACTATCATGGTACCCAGTCCACTAATATCAATACGTCATCAATCTACCTTCTCAACAAGAGTGGCTTTATGCAAGATATAAAGATTTTATCAGTACAGATTAGTTAATCGATGTGATGCAAATTTAATTCATATAAACATTTTTGAAATTTGCTGAACCAGGCGAATTCAAACAATTTGGGATTTGGATTTGGTGAATCAACTAAATTGGTCACAAACATTTCACATATTGCAGAAGACTGCATCAGCCAGAGATGGATCAAAAGACCTTGGACACAGCTGGGTTGGTTTTAATGTCTCCCAGATATCACATTACATGGTATATAACACAGCCAATCAGGAGGGACTATCACAACCTGCATAAAAGCAGAAGTAGGAAATACAGCAGCCATTTTGTGGTGAATCTAGATTATGAGGCGATGTCACAGTTCACAATATCAGTCACAGAGATAAGGAGACAAAGCCATTAAGCACTGAAGAAATTGTATAAATAGTATAGAAGTAAAGACTTATGTAGAGGTCACTTTCACATTACTTAGGCTGTGTTTGCAAAATGGTTGAATACAATCCTAGTAGACCTCATAGTGTTATCCATGTCCTCTCAAGGCAATTGGAGGACTTTCATGGCAATTTTATTGACAATAAATGAAATTTCATCTCAAAATTCATGAAATATTTCAAATTTAGAATTCAAAAGATTCGCTCATCTCTACTGATCACACGATCTCTATAACATTCATACTTACATGGACATTCACACGGTATAAGAGGACATAGATAACTGTAGTACATTTCTGGGCTGCAGTGTTGAGGAAGGCACCAGCACTGACCATCTCCTATGTTTAGAAGACATGAATATTATCATCATCATTGTTCTGTATAAACAATCAACATAATGTTCCAACGCAGCAAAGTAAAGAGGCGAATAGGAAAAGCAGCATGGTAGTTTTGGCTGCGTTGGGTTGTTTTTTGGTAAGTTTAGTAAGTTCAATAGCATACCTTGAGTATTAGTTGGTATAGTTGTAGCTGTAGGGCGTTGTGTGGAAGAAGGCAGCAGGGTTGTAGTTGTTGGATGCTTTTTGGTTGCAGGCGGTAGAGTTATAGCTGTTGGACGTTGTGTAGTAGTAATGTCTGTCCCTAGAAGAAAAAAGTAAATGTATTTCAATGAAAGAAGAGAATGTGGTGGTGGTCATCGGTGGTGGGCAATGGACACATAGCAAACATGATGTCACATGCTAAACATAGAGTAAGACATGTAATTTTGTGTCACTCAAGTCTGGTATTTCATCTATTTCTAATCCCCAAACAGATCCTGCTGCACCTCCCTGTGGGCTACACCCTTCCCATGACCCTTGGGCAAAGTCCACCACACTCTGTTTCCCCAGAGAGGAGTCATGCAACTCTTACTATGTAGTAACAAACGTGATGGGACCAACTGGGAATTCCAAGAACTGAATAGATGTTTTAAGGTTGGCATGCCCTTACATGTAGGTAGTGTCGATTATTTTAAAGAAACCTATTATATGCCATAACCCACCAATCCTATTAACCACCTCTCATAACATTTTTTGTTTTTTGGTGGAATGCAGATGTATGTTCAGATAACTATCATGGTACCCAGTCCACTAATATCAATACGTCATCAATCTACCTTCTCAACAAGAGTGGCTTTATGCAAGATATAAAGATTTTATCAGTACAGATTAGTTAATTGATGTGATGCAAATTTAATTCATATAAACATTTTTGAAATTTGCTGAACCAGGCGAATTCAAACAATTTGGGATTTGGATTTGGTGAATCAACTAAATTGGTCACAAACATTTCACATATTGCAGAAGACTGCATCAGCCAGAGATGGATCAAAAGACCTTGGACACAGCTGGGTTGGTTTTAATGTCTCCCAGATATCACATTACATGGTATATAACACAGCCAATCAGGAGGGACTATCACAACCTGCATAAAAGCAGAAGTAGGAAATACAGCAGCCATTTTGTGGTGAATCTAGATTATGAGGCGATGTCACAGTTCACAATATCAGTCACAGAGATAAGGAGACAAAGCCATTAAGCACTGAAGAAATTGTATAAATAGTATAGAAGTAAAGACTTATGTAGAGGTCACTTTCACATTACTTAGGCTGTGTTTGCAAAATGGTTGAATACAATCCTAGTAGACCTCATAGTGTTATCCATGTCCTCTCAAGGCAATTGGAGGACTTTCATGGCAATTTTATTGACAATAAATGAAATTTCATCTCAAAATTCATGAAATATTTCAAATTTAGAATTCAAAAGATTCGCTCATCTCTACTGATCACACGATCTCTATAACATTCATACTTACATGGACATTCACACGGTATAAGAGGACATAGATAACTGTAGTACATTTCTGGGCTGCAGTGTTGAGGAAGGCACCAGCACTGACCATCTCCTATGTTTAGAAGACATGAATATTATCATCATCATTGTTCTGTATAAACAATCAACATAATGTTCCAACGCAGCAAAGTAAAGAGGCGAATAGGAAAAGCAGCATGGTAGTTTTGGCTGCGTTGGGTTGTTTTTTGGTAAGTTTAGTAAGTTCAATAGCATACCTTGAGTATTAGTTGGTATAGTTGTAGCTGTAGGGCGTTGTGTGGAAGAAGGCAGCAGGGTTGTAGTTGTTGGATGCTTTTTGGTTGCAGGCGGTAGAGTTATAGCTGTTGGACGTTGTGTAGTAGTAATGTCTGTCCCTAGAAGAAAAAAGTAAATGTATTTCAATGAAAGAAGAGAATGTGGTGGTGGTCATCGGTGGTGGGCAATGGACACATAGCAAACATGATGTCACATGCTAAACATAGAGTAAGACATGTAATTTTGTGTCACTCAAGTCTGGTATTTCATCTATTTCTAATCCCCAAACAGATCCTGCTGCACCTCCCTGTGGGCTACACCCTTCCCATGACCCTTGGGCAAAGTCCACCACACTCTGTTTCCCCAGAGAGGAGTCATGCAACTCTTACTATGTAGTAACAAACGTGATGGGACCAACTGGGAATTCCAAGAACTGAATAGATGTTTTAAGGTTGGCATGCCCTTACATGTAGGTAGTGTCGATTATTTTAAAGAAACCTATTATATGCCATAACCCACCAATCCTATTAACCACCTCTCATAACATTTTTTGTTTTTTGGTGGAATGCAGATGTATGTTCAGATAACTATCATGGTACCCAGTCCACTAATATCAATACGTCATCAATCTACCTTCTCAACAAGAGTGGCTTTATGCAAGATATAAAGATTTTATCAGTACAGATTAGTTAATTGATGTGATGCAAATTTAATTCATATAAACATTTTTGAAATTTGCTGAACCAGGCGAATTCAAACAATTTGGGATTTGGATTTGGTGAATCAACTAAATTGGTCACAAACATTTCACATATTGCAGAAGACTGCATCAGCCAGAGATGGATCAAAAGACCTCGGACACAGCTGGGTTGGTTTTAATGTCTCCCAGATATCACATTACATGGTATATAACACAGCCAATCAGGAGGGACTATCACAACCTGCATAAAAGCAGAAGTAGGAAATACAGCAGCCATTTTTGTGGTGAATCTAGATTGTGAGGCGATGTCACAGTTCACATTATCAGTCACAGAGATAAGGAGACAAAGCCATTAAGCACTGAAGAAATTGTATAAATAGTATAGAAGTAAAGACTTATGTAGAGGTCACTTTGACATTACTTAGGCTGTGTTTGCAAAATGGTTGAATACAATCCTAGTAGACCTCATAGTGTTATTCATGACCTCTCAAGGCAATTGGAGGACTTTCATGGCAATTTTATTGACAATAAATGAAATTTCATCTCAAAATTCATCAAATATTTCAAATTTAGAATTCAAAAGATTCGCTCATCTCTACTGATCACACGATCTCTATAACATTCATACTTACATGGACATTCACACGGTATAAGAGGACATAGATAACTGTAGTACATTTCTGGGCTGCAGTGTTGAGGAAGGCACCAGCACTGACCATCTCCTATGTTTAGAAGACATGAATATTATTATCATCATTGTTCTGTATAAACGATCAACATAATGTTCCAACGCAGCAACGTAAAGAGGCGAATAGGAAAAGCAGCATGGTAGTTTTGGCTGCTTTGGGTTGTTTTTTGGTAAGTTTAGTAAGTTCAGTAGCATACCTTCAGTAGTAGTTGGCATAGTTATAGTTGTCAGACGTTGTGTGGTTGCAGGTGGCAGGGTTGTAGTTGTTGGGCGTTGTGTGGTTGCAGGCTTCAGGGTGGTTGTTGGATGTTGCGTAGTAGTAATATCTGACACCAGAAAAAAAAGTTCATTTATTCCAATGAAAGAAGAGAAAGTGATGGTGGTCATCGGTGGTGGGCAATGGGCACATAGCAAACATGATGTCACATGCTAAACATAGAGTAAGACATGTAACTTTGTGTCACTCAAGTCTGGTATTCCATCTATGTCTAATCCCCACACAGATCCTGCTGCACCTTCCTGTGGACTACACCTTTCCCATGACCCTTGGGCCAGTACACTAGCCAAGGTATAGTGAGGTGACAGCTAGAGACCAGGTACGTGACAGCGGAGGGGGGAAGGACCTGCATAGGGCATTAGGGGAACTTAGGGATAGGCACAGGCTGAGTTAGGAGGTGCCCCATCCCTCGTTCCCTACTATTAGAGCCTTCCTCCCAATTTTCCCATCCCGGTTATGGTGTTTATTGTGCCACTCGCTGGACCGACTCTTGTGGGTCGTGATAGTAACATTTTACAAACGCAATGGGACTAACTGGGGATTCCAAGAACTGAATAGATCTCTCTTGCATCTATTTTGATTCTTGGTGGATGCAGAGCTAGAAACATTATTAGAAATATACTTTAACTAGCTAAAGAGCGCGGCGTTTCCCGGGCAAGGTAACCAACTGTGGTTAGTTATAAAAAATTATAATGATTATATTGCACATAAAACATTTCACAACATATATTCAACAATAAAGAACAAATTAATATATAGTGTGTATATATATATATATATATATATATATATATATATATATATATATATATATATACAGTATATATATATATATATATATATATATACACACAAAAAGAATACAGCAGCACATGTGCATGAATCTAGGCTATGTGAAAACACAGAAACACATTAAAACCATTCAATTTGGATAATAATCCTCAAAAATATTTTTTCAGATTTTTTTTTAAAACTTACAGTAAGATGAAAATGAAGGTTCTTAGTGCATAAATTGGCCAATTCATGTAAGCCCATCAACCACGGCAAGGTGACCTCCCCTGATGGGTCCCTGCTCTACCATTCATAAGCAACTTCTGGGCCACCAGCCTACAATTTTGGACAAACATGTCTCTACCGGGCTAAGCCTACAATTTATGGGCAGGTAGAGCTGATTATGGCCACCTGCAAGGCCAATGGGAGGGATGCAAGATCAGACTGGAGGCAGCTTGCACGTGTTCACATTAGGAGGTGCTGGTCCTTTATTTTTTTCTCTACTTAGTTGCTGGATGCTAGCTGCCTCCAGTCTGATTTTGCACCCCTCCCATTGGCCTTGCAGGTGGCCATAATCACCTTTTGTGAATGGTGGCTCCTGTGTTATCTACTGTATACAGAGGTGTTATCAGTCATTGTACAGGAGGAGGAGGAGGTGAGCTGTGACATCACCTTTTGTGAATGGTGGATCCTCTGTTATCTACTGTTTATAGAGGTGTTATTATCAGTCATTCTACAGGAGGAGGAGAGGAGCTGTGACTCATTCATTATGGTAGATTCTGTGTTTTCTACTGTATATAGAGGTGTTATCAATCATTTTATAAGTGCACATTAGTGAGTCATTATATAAGTGGGTAATATAAATTGTAGAGGAGGAGGTCAGCTGTGACATCACCTATTGTCAATCATAGTTCTTGTGTTAAGTACTGTATATAGAGTTGTTATCGGTCATTGTACAGGAGGAGGAGGAGAAGGTGAGCTGTGATATCACCTATTGTCAATCATAGTTCTTGTGTTAAGTACTGTATATAGAGTTGTTATTGGTCATTGTACAGGAGGAGGAGAAGGTGAGCTGTGAATGGTGACAGGGCCAGCATTATGAGGGGAGGGGTTTGTAGAGCTCAGAGGCATGGCGTTCTTGTACACAGTCATTTTTTTCCCCTAACTTTATGTGTGCACATTGTGGTTAGCCAATCAGGGTGCAGGAAACACCCACAATGGTTTGTGTCATTGGCTGCTTAAGTCACATGTACCTCTCCATATAAATAGCCGACATCTTGTTTTAGTGCCATTTTGACACTGTAACAGAGAGGCTGCACCTGACGCTGGCACTGTTAGCAGCAAGATTTTGGTTAGTTAACTAGGCAGTTGAATATCAGTCAGATAGTGTAGCCAGTTAGTGCCCAGTGTGCCTGTTAAATTTGCATTGACAACATTTTTTTTGGCCATTACTGAGGTTCACAAACAAAGCCAGCAGGGCACATGTCCTACAAGTGTGTTGTGCACTGCTTCTATTGTGCTCCATGCATGAGCATAGCATTCTAAATACTACTTTTTTTCACTAGCTAAATATTAACCCCTTTCTGCCATCTGACGTACTATCCCGTCCATGTGACCTGGGATTTAATTCCCATGGATGGGATAGTACGTCATATGCGGCCAGGTGTCAGCTGATTATCACAGCGGACACCAGGCACTATGTGCCAGGCCCCTGGCACATTAACCCCTGGCACACTGGGATCAAACATGATCTAAGCCTCCCGGGGGCACAGGGAAGAATCGCGCAGGGAGGGAGCTCCCTGCCTGCTTCCCTGGACCCTCGGAACAGCGCGATGTGATTGCGCTGTTCAGAGGGCCTCCTTCCCTGCAGGCCCCTGGATCCAAGATTGCTGTGGAGGCCTTCGGGGTCCTACAGGGAGGCGGCTTTCTCAGTGCCTGCTAAGAGCAGGCGCTGAGAAAGCCTGCAGTAGGGCCTAACAGAGCGGTGATCTGACACACTGCTGTGCAAGGTGTCAGATCAGCGTTCTGACACTTTATTATATTGTCCCACACTGTAAAATAATTTTTAAAAAAATCCCAAATGAATTAAAAAAATATCCCTAATAAATTCTTTTTTTGTAAATAAAAAAACAAAACAATAAAAATACACTTATTTAGTATCACCGCCTCCGTAACGACCCACCCTTTAAAACTGTCCCACTAGTTAACCCCTTTAGTGAACCGCTTCAAAAAAAGGCAAAAAAGAAAGGTTTTATCATCACACCGCCGGACAAAAAGTGCAATAACGCGCAATAAAAGACGTATATAAATAAACATGGTACTGCTGAAAATGTAATCTTGTCCCGCAAAAAATGAGCTGCCATACAGCATCATCAGCAAAAAAATAAAAAAGTTATAGCTTGCAGAATAAAGTGATGCAAAAATAATTATTTTTTTGTATAAAATTGTTTTTATTGTATAAAAGCGCCAAAACATAAAAAAATGACATAAATGAGGTATCGCTGCCCGAAAATGGTACAAATAAAAACGTCAACTCGTCCTGCAAAAAATAAGACCTCACATGACTCTGTGGATCAAAATAAGGAAAAATTATAGCTCTCAATATGTGGTGATGCAAAAGCTATTTTTTACAATAAAAAGCGTCTTTTAGCGTGTGACAGCTGCCAAACATAAAAACCGCCACAAATAGTAAATCAAACCCCCCCGTTATCACCCCCTTAGTTAGGGAAAAATAATAACATTAAAAAAAAATGTATTTATTTCCATTTTCCCATTAGGGTTAGGGCTAGAGTTATGGATATGGGTAGGGCTGAGATTAGGGTTAGGGGTATGTTGGGGTCAGGGTTGGAGTTAGAATTGGGGGGTTTCCACTTTTCATGCCCATCAGAGGCTCTCCAAATGCAACATGGCGTCTGGTCTCAATTCCAGCCAATTCTGCGTTGAAAAAGTCAAACGGTGCTCCTTCCCTTCCAAGCTCTGCCATGCACCCAAAGTGGTTTACCCCCACATATGGGGTATCAGCCTACTCAGGACAAATTCCACAACAGCTTTTGGGGTCCAATTTCACCTGTTACCCTTGGGAAAATAAAAAATTGGGGGCAAAAAGAACATTTTTGTGGAAAAAAATATGATTTTTTTCATTTTTGGGGCTTTACGTTATAAACTTCTGTGAAGCACTTAGGGGTTCAAAGTGCTCACCACACATCTAGATAAGTTTCTTGGGGGGCCTAGTTTCCAAGATGGGGTCACTTGTGGTGGGTTTCCACAGTTTAGGCGCATCAGGGGCTCTCGAAACGCGACATGGCGTCCGCAGACCATCTCATCAAAGTCTGCATTCCAAAACGTCACTACTTCCCTTCCGAGCCCCGATGTGTACCCATACAGTTGTTTTCTCCCTCATTTTGGGTATCAGCGTTCTCAGGACAAATTGGACAACAACATTTGGGGTCCAATTTCTCCTGCTACCCTTGGGAAAATAAAAATTGGGGATTAAAAGATCATGTTTATGGAAAAAATATGATTTTTTTATTTTTACGCCGGGGCGTTATAAACTTCTGTGAAGCACTTGGGGGTTCAAAGTGCTCATCACACATCTAAATAAGTTCCTTGGTGGGTTTAGTTTCCAAAATGGTGTAATTTGTGGAGGGTTTTAACTATTTAGGCACATCATGGGCTCTCCATACGTGACATGGCTTCTGATCTCAATTCCAGCCAATTTTGCATTGAAAAAATCAAACAGTGCTCCTTCCCTTCTGAGCTCTGCCATGCGCCGAAAGAGTTGTTCTCCCCCCACACATCAGGTATCAGTGTAGTCAGGACAAATTGCATAATAGCTTTTATGGTCCAATTTCCCCTGTTACCCTTGGTAAAATAAAAAAAAATTGGACCTGAAGTAATTTTTTTGTGAAAAAAAGTTAAATGTTCATTTTTTTAAACATTCAAAAAATTCCTGTGAATCACCTGAAGGGTTAATAAACTTCTTGAATGTGGTTTTGAGCACCTTGAGGGGTGCAGTTTTTAGAATGGTGTCACTTTTGGGTATTTTCTATCATCTAGACCCCTCAAAGTGACTTCAAATGTGATGTGGTCCCTGAAAAGAAATGGTGTTGTAAAAATGAGAAATCGCTGGTCAACTTTTAACCCTTATAACTTCCTAACAAAAAAATTTTGGTTCCAAAACTGTCTTGATGTAAAGTAAACATGTGGGAAATGTTATGTATTAAGGTTTTTGTGTGCTATATCTCTGTGATTTAAGGGCATACAAATTCAAAGTTGGAAAATTACTAAATTTTTTAAATTTTCGCCAATCACACTTTATCATTTTGTTGGGTTGAAATTAACCCTTTCGCGCCATACCCTGTTTTTGCCTTCGCGACCGGGCCAATATTTTCAATTCTGACCAGTGTCATTTTATGAGGTCATAACTCAACTGTTGAACACTTCAACGGATCCTGGTGATTCTGAGGATGTTTTCTTGTGACACATTGTACTTTAGGATTGTAGTAAAATTTATTTCATATGACTTACGTTTATTTGTTAAAAAAATGGAAATTTGGCAAAAATTTTGCAATGTTCAAACTTTTAATTTGTATGCCCTTAAATCAGAGAGTCATATCACATAACATATGTCTACTTTACATCAGCACAATTTTTGAAACATAATTTTTTTTTTGTTAGGAAGTTATAGGGGGTAAAAGTTGACCAGCAATTTCTCATTTTTTCAACCAAATTTACAAAGACATTTCTATTAGGGACAATCTCACATTTGAAGTGAGTTTTGGGGGTCAATATGACATGAAAATACGCAAAATTGACATCATTCTAAAAACTGCACCATTCATGGTGCTCAAAACCACATTCAAAAAGTTAATTAATCATTTATGTGCTTCACAGGAACAGAAGCAATGTGGAAGGAAAAAATGAACATTTAAGTTGTTTTTACAAACATTTTACTTCAGAAACAATTTTTTTATGTTCACAAGAGTAAAATAAACCACAAAATTTTATGTGCAATTTCTCCTGAATACGCCGATTCCCCATATGTGGGGATGAACCACTGTTTGGGCGAACGGCAGAGCTTGGAGGGGAAGGAGCACAGTTTGACTTTTTCAATGCAGAATTGGCTGAAATTGAGATTGGATGCCATGTCGTGTTTGGAGAGCCCCTTATGTGCCTAAAAAGTGGAAACCCCCCCACAAGTGACTCCATTTTGGAAACTAGACCACCCAATGAACTTATCTAGATATGTGGTGAGCACTTTGAATCCCCAAGTGCTTCACAGAAGTTTATAACGTAGAGCCATTAAAATAAAAAAACATTTTTTTTCCACAAAAATGTTATTTTCGCCCCCAATTTTTTATTTTCCCAAGGATAACAGGAGTAATTGGACCCAAAAAGTTGATGTGCAATTTGTCCTGAGTACGTTGATACCCCATAAGTGGAGGTAATCCACTGTTTAGGCACACGGCAGAGCTCAGAAGGGAAGGAGCACAGTTTGACTTTTTCAACGCAGACTTGGCTGTAATTGAGATCGGAAGCCATGTCGCATTTGGAGAGCCACTGATGCGCCTAAACAGTGGAAAACCCCCTAATTCTAATTCCAACCCTAAACCCAACACACTAATAACCCTAATCCCAAACCAAACCATAACCCTAACCACAGCCCTAACACAAACACACCCCTAACACTAATCCCAACTCTAACCATTACACTAACCACAAAAATAACCCAAACACACCCCTAACCCTAATCCCAACCATAACCCTAGCCCCAACCCTATCCCTAATTTTAGCCTCAATCCTAACCCTAACTTTAGCCCCAACCCTAACCCTAACTTTAGCTCCAACCCTAACCTTAACTTTAGCTTAACACTAGCCCTAACTTTAGCCTAACCCTAACATTAGCCTAACACCCTAACTTTAGCCTAACCTTAACTTTAGCCTAACTCTAACCCTAACTTTAGCCTAACAATAACCCTAACTTTAACCTAACAATAACCCTAACCTTAGCCAAACCCTAACTTTAGACTAATAACCCTAACTTTAGCCTAACCCTATCCCTAACTTTAGCCTAACCCTAACTTTAGCCTAACCCTAACCCTAACTTTAGCTTAACAATATTTCCAATTTTAGCCTAACAGTAACCTTAACAGTAACCCTAACCCGAACAGTAACCCTAACTTTAGTCTAACAGTAAACCTAACCCTAACAGTAACCCTAACTTTAGCCTAACAGTAACCCTAAAAGTAACAGTAACCTTAACTTTAGCCTAACAAAATCCCTAAAATTAGCCTAACCCTAACTTTAGCCTAACCTAACCCCGAACTGTAGCCTAACCCTAATTTTAGCCTAACCCTAACTTTAACCTAACAATAACCCTAACTTTAGCCTAACCCTAACTTTAGACTAACAATTGCCCTAACTTTAGCCTAACAATAACCGTAACTTTAGCCTAACTCCATCCCTAACTTTAGCCTAACCCTAAATTTAGCCTAACCCTAACTCTAAATTTAGCCAGCAGTATTTCTAATTTTAGCCTAACAGTAACCCTAACAGTAACCCTAACAGTAACCCTAACCCTAACGGTAACCCTAACTTTAGCCTAACAGTAACCCTAACTTTAACCTAACACTAACCCTAACTATAGCACTATCCCTAACCTGCCTTATCTGTTATGATTGGGTCACCGAGGAGGAGAGTAAGCCCAAGTTAAGCCACAGAAAACCAGAGAGGTTGGTAACTAAGCGGATTGCAGACCCCTGATCCTATCCACACAACTAGCAGTAGCCGTGGAGTGTGCCTACGATGATCCTAGATGCCTCGGCACAGTTGGAGAGCTAACTAAGCCTAAAGCAAGAAAGGGGAAATCTAAACTGCTCCAGAGAAGACCCCAAAGGAATAGATAGCCCCCAAACATATACAGTATTGTTGGTGAGACAAGATGAAAACACAAACGCAGGTAGGAAAATAGACTGAGCAAACAATGGGGCCCACACTGACTAGACAGGACAGGAAAGGAAAGACACTGTCTGCAATCACGCAAAATACCCTGCAAAAAAGTCCAACACGTCTGATGCAAAAATACTGAAGTCGCACGACTTTGCCCACTACATTAGCACTCTGGTATATTCTGAAAGCAGAGCAAAAAGAGGCCAATCTAATAAGGGACAAAAACAAACTGGCACAAGCAGTAACATATGGATGGTGATTCAGCACAGCCCCAGCCGGAGCTGGCTGACCCACACAAAACTGAAATAGACAAAACCAGATCAAATGGGAACAGAATAGCAAAAGAACACTTAGCTGAGCATGCAGGGACTGAGCTGGAAACTAAGACATCAGGAGGCAGGAAAAAATCACCAGCAAGCATATCGGGAGTCGGCTGTCTTAAATCCAGTCTGAAGCCCCAGATCTCCAATCGCCGTCCTCATTATCAGGTGGCAAGCCTGAGGGAGCCCAGAAAGAGAACTCGCAACCCCTCTGTCAATTTGACCAGCTCCACTACCTTCAGTAGTAACCACAGGTAGGCCAGAAAGCGAAATCACAACACTTATCTGTTTTTTCTTTTACTTTATAATAAGATCGCCTACTGGCACAGATGTTGCCAGCAGCACTTGTCATACTGTTTGTACTCTAATCTCTCACTGACAGGAGATCAGAGGAGAAACAGCGGTACTATGAGGCAAATAGCAGGGAAAGTTCATTGCTACAACAAACTTTCCCAGTTATCTGTCTCATTGGCTGGTGTGACGATGACATCATCAGGACTTGAACCAATCAGGTCTCGATGAGGTCGGGGGTCACAGGAAGCATTGTGCGCCCGAATCCCATCGTTATAAGTTACGTGGGGGTCCCGATCAGCACAAAACCACCAACTGTAGACAAACTTCGGCACTGCCAAAGCCCTGCTATCGGAGATGTTTATCTACTGTCGGCGGTCATGAAGCGGTTAAGCTGTGGAGGCCTGATTCTGAGGCCACAAAAGATTATTCTGTTCTTAACGTCATACAGTAGGGGACCTGACTTTAAAATAGTTTGTAGCATCTAGTGTGTTATAGAGGTCTGATCCATAGGCCACAAAAAAATTCTTCTGTTCATAGTGTTATACAGTAGGGGACCTGACTTGAAAATAGTTTCTCACTTTTTTTTCCTGAGATTTTTTTTCATGAGATATTTTTTCCTGATATGTTTTTATTCTAAGATGTTTTTTCCTGAGCTGTTTTTTTCTGAGATATTTTTTCTGCAGCTGTTTTTTTCTCTTGGCATGTTTTTTCCTGACATGTTTTTATTCTAAGATGTTTTTTCCTGAGCTGTTTTTTCTAAGATGTTTTTTTCATGAGCTGTTTTTTCCTGAGCTACTATTTCCTGCGATGTTTTTCCTGACCTTTTTTTTCCTGAGATTTTTTTTTCCTCAGCTATTTTTTTCCTTTCATGTTTTTTCCTGACTTTTTTTATTCTAAGAAGTTTTTTCCTCATATATTTTTTCATGAGACACTTTTTCCTCAGCTATTTTTCCCAGAGATGCTTTTTCTCACATATTTTTATTCTAAGAGGTTTTTTCCTGAGATGTTTTTTTCCTGAGATTTTTGTTTTTGTACACATACAGAATCTGAATTGACTGATAGAAACTTCACCAGCCACATGTTCTGTAATCTTCATTACCTGACCAATGAGGGGTCCAAGAGCTGGAAACCCCAGAGGGAGATGTAGTATTACATGGCGCCAGTTCATGCAGCTGTCTCTCATCATTCTCACATATTCACCCTGTAGTTTGATAACTTATTGTATTGTAATGGTAGATAGAAAACGAAAAATTGGTTGGAATCGAGAGTGGATGCCCCTAGTGATTGGAGAATCCCTGATGTATTTAAAAATAGTGGAAACCACCACAAGTGGCCCCATTTTGGAAACTAGACTGCCCTAGGAATTTATCTAGATGTTTGGGGAGCACCTTGAACTCCCAGGTGCTTCCCAGAAAACTATTTAGTGATAAAAAAATTTAAAAAATCACATTTTTTCCATCAAAATTTTATCCCCAATTTCTTTTGATTTTATTTTCACAAGGGTAACAGGAGAAATTGGACCCCAAAATATGATGTGCAATTTCTCCTGAGTAGGATGATACCCCAAAAGTGGAGGAAAACTACTGTTTGGGCGCATGGCAGTACTCATACAGGAAGGAGTGACATTTTGGAGTGCAGACTTTGATAGAATGGTCTGCGGGCATCATGTCGCCTTCGGAGAGCCCCTGATGTACCTAAACCATAGAAATCCCTCACAAATGACCCCAGTCTGCAAACGAGACCGCCCAACAAATTTATCCAGATGTCTGTTGAGCACCTTGAACCCCCAGATGCTTCACAGAAAATTATAAGGTTTAGTCATGAAAATAGAAAAAAATCACATTTCTTTAATCAAAAATGTTATTTTAGCCCCAATTTTTTTTATTTTCACATATTTTCACAAGGGTAAAAGGAGAAAATGGACCCCAAGATCTGTTGTGCAATTTCTCATATTTGGAGGAAAACTTCTGTTTGGGTGCACAGAAGGGAAGGAGCGACATTGTTGCAAACTTTGATGGGTGAGTCTGCGGGCATTATGTCGCATATGGAGAGCCCTTGATGTGCCTAAAAAGTAGAAATCCCCCACAAGTGACCCCATTTTTGTAACTGATCTAGTGTTTCCTAGTAGGTACATTTTATAATGTATTGGTATTTGTAAGTTGTGAATAGTTTATCAGGTTAATTAATAATTAATAAAAATATTGGAGAAAGAGAAACCAATCACAAACTAAAATGTTTCTATACTAATGCACAAAGCATGGGCAACAAACAAGGAGAATTGGAACTACTAACACAGGAACAGAAATATGATGTAATTGGAATCACTGAAACTTGGTGGGACAATACACATGATTGGAATACAAGACTAGAAGGATACAACTTATTTGCAAGAAACAGACTTGATAAACGAGGAGGGGGTGTCGCATTGTATGTTCGAAACGCGTATATCTGCACAGAGATTGAAGCTTCAGAGACTGGGAGTTCTGTGGAAACTGTTTGGGTAAGAATACAAGGACAGAACAATGGAAAGGACACCATTGTAGGCATTTACTACAGGCCGCCTGTGCAAGCCGAAGATATAGATGAACTCTTTATGCATCAGATGGCCAAGTTCTCCAAAAAATATGACATAGTTGTCATGGGAGATTTCAACTATCCAGACATTTGTTGGGAATCTCTCTCAGGCAAAACTAACAGGTCAAGGAAATTCTTATCCTCTCTTGCTGACAACTTTATCTTCCAAAAGGTAAGGGAGAAAACAAGGGGAACTGCTACCTTGGATCTAATCCTTATAAACAGGGAGGAAATGGTTGAGGAGGTAAAAGTGGCTGGGACCCTAGGAGGTAGCGACCATGCTATTTTAGAATTTTGGATTACTAGAGGTGGAAGACCTGTGAAGACTCAGACGTCAAGGTTAGATTTCAGAAAGGCAGATTTTAAGGGATTCAGAAAGAGAATTGGAGGGATCCAATGGCTGGATATCCTTAAAGACAAAAATGTCCAGGAAGGATGGGAAATCTTGAAAAATGAAATTCTCAAAGCACAGTTGTTAACAATTCCGAAAAGAGGGAAGAATAGGAAGCATTTAAGGAAACCAGGATGGATGAACACAGAACTTAAGCACATGCTAAAAAGGAAGAAAAAAATGTTTATAAAATGGAAAGAGGGAGGCATATCTAAAGAAGAATATAATGCTGTCTGCAGAACCTGCAGGGCACAAATCAGATTATCTAAAGCTGAAAATGAACTGAGGCTTGCAAGAGATGTCAAAAGCAATAATAAAGGATTTTGGGGATATGTCAAAAGTAAAAGAAAAGTCAAAGATGCTATAGGATTTTTACAGGATGAAAATGATGAAATGGTAAGACAGGATGTTGAGAAGGCTGAACTTTTACATTCCTATTTTGCATCTGTTTTCTCTCAGAAAGGAAATGCAACATCAACTGTTATTCACTGTCCTATTAAGGGAATAGAAGAATCCAGGATATCTATAAACAGAAAGATAGTGAGGAAACACTTAGCTAACCTAAATGAATTCAAGTCTCCAGGTCCAGATGAATTACACCCCAGAGTACTGAAGGAGATAGCAGAAGAAATTTTTGAACCCCTCTCCATAATCTTTGAAAATTCTTGGAGAACAGGAGAAGTGCCAGAAGACTGGAGAAGAGCAAATGTTGTTCCTATCTTCAAAAAGGGGAAGAAGGTGGACCCAGGCAACTATAGGCCGGTGAGTCTGACTTCTATACCAGGAAAGATCTTTGAACAAATTATTAAACAACATGTATGTCAATACCTGGATAAGAATGAAGTGATTAAACAGAGTCAGCATGGGTTTCTAACTAATAAGTCATGTCAGACTAACTTAATTTCCTTCTATGACGGTATCACTGATTGGGTGGATCAAGGAAATGCTGTAGATATAGTATATCTTGACTTCAGCAAAGCATTTGACAAAGTCTCTCATACAATCCTTATTGAAAAAATGACTAAGTATGGAATGGACAAGGCAACTGTTAGGTGGATTCATAACTGGCTTAGTGATCGGACCCAAAGAGTGGTCGTAAATGGCTGCACATCCAGTTGGAAGAATGTCTCAAGTGGGGTACCACAGGGCTCTGTCCTGGGCCCTGTATTGTTCAACATCTTTATCAACGATTTAGATGAAGGAATTGAGGGTAAACTAATTAAATTTGCTGATGACACAAAGCTAGGAGGGATAGCTAATACTAGAGAAGAGAGAGAGAGGATTCAAAAAGATTTAAATAAACTGGAGAAGTGGGCAGCAACTAACAGAATGGTTTTTAACAGGGAGAAATGCAAAGTACTACATCTGGGCAATAAAAATGAAAAAAGCATATATAGAATGGGAGGAATAGGGCTAAGTGACAGCACATGTGAAAAAGACTTGGGTATACTAATAGATCACAGACTGAATATGAGTCAACAGTGTGATGCAGCAGCAAAAAAGGCAAATGCAATTCTAGGATGTATTAACAGAAGCATACAGTCTAGATCACGTGAAGTCATAATTTCCCTCTACTCCTCTTTGGTCAGACCTCATCTGGAATATTGTGTCCAGTTTTGGGCACCACATTTTAAAAAAGACATCAACAAACTGGAGCAAGTTCAGAAAAGAGCGACCAGAATGGTGACCGGTCTGCAAACCCTGTCTTATGAGGAAAGGTTGCAGGATTTGGGAATGTTTAGTTTGCAAAAGAGAAGGCTGAGAGGAGACTTAATAGCTGTCTACAAATATCTAAAGGGCTGTCACATTGTAGAAGGATCAACTTTATTCTCATTTGCACAAGGAAAGACTAGAAGCAATGGGATGAAACTGAATGGGAAGAGACACAGATTAGATATTAGAAAAAACTTTTTGACAGTTAGAGTGATCAATGAGTGGAACAGGCTGCCACGAGAAGTGGTGAGTTCTCCTTCAATGGAAGTCTTCAAACAGAGGCTGGACAGACATCTGACTGGGATGATTTAGTGAATCCTGCTTTGAGCAGGGGGTTGGACCAGATGGCCCAGGAGGTCCCTTCCAACTCTACGATTCTATGATTCTATGATTCTAGGTTGGCATGCGTTAGCAATGTAGTGTATGTGAGATTAACCCAACATTGCATATACAGCCTAGGCATGCGGCAATTCCATAACAATTTATAAACCAAAAATCACAAGAGGAAGCAAAAGTTGCCGCAAAATCACGAACTTTATTTAAACAATTTTAAAAAGAGTTTTAAATTTAGAATAAAAGGGACACTATAAGTGCTTACAAAAACCCACTTATAGCAGGAATATATTTACAAACAAAAAATATATATAAACCTTGAAATGCCACACTCGATAGAGATTTCAAAATACATGAATACATATGGAGTTGTAATGCAACTTCCACAAAAAATTTGTTAAATTAAATAGCATTCAAGGAAGAGAATTTTCTTTTTTGCAAGCTGTACTTTTATAGTCAGTAGTATTAAATGTCACATCTAGCATCTATGCTGTATTCAATGCCAAAACAAAGCACAATAAAGTTATATTCAAAAAATTGTGTCTCCATATAGCTAAACTCAAATGCATCTAGAAGTAGGTACTAATGGGGTAAGTCCCCTTTAAATGTGATAATCACATGAGCATGAGTAGAGACCTAATTAACAATGCATGCATAAAACTGTATTAGAACAAATAGCTTCCTGAAGATACACTTGAATTAGAACATAATGTGCAAAAAAGAGGCTAAGTCATTGGCATAAAAAGTACAGACACTGGCAAATAGATTTAAAATATTACCTGCAAGTGGTTGGCAAACCCTGACGCGCGTTTCGCTTATTGCTTTATACAGGGGAGTGTGATATGCAGTGTATGTGAGGTTGGCATATATTTAGTAGCCCATGGTTGAGTATTCTTTTATACACAGGCCAGGTTTGTTGGGTCAGGTGTTGCATTGATAAGTGGTGTGCTTGCGTATCCCCTTTATGTAACACACTCGGCACCTCTTTTGTGACCTTCCCTTCTTTGTGGTTTGAGGGACCTCACATGGGAAATGTTGCTCTGGTACGATACGAGCACTTTTAGTTCTGGAAGTACTGGGACCTTCTCCATCCTGACTTCCAAAGATTAGGGCCTTGATCAATAATACCTCCTGGAACTGAAAGTACGACATTCTGGTCTGGCCTGAACATTGGAATAGTAAGTAAGTCGTGTATATTGTATATAGCTGTATGATTGGCACGGCCAGCTCCTTATGCCACACTTTTGCTTTTCTCATGGCACTGTACAGCTGGAGGACCTTATCAGAGAGATCAACTTCCCTCATGTCCTTGTTGTACTCCAATACAAAGTATGGTTTGGTGACCAGTGTACAGGTACCTCGTAAAGCGGTGTGGGTTCTGCCATCACCATGTATGGAGGTCAAGAAAAGGCATCCATCTTGTCCTTGTACTTGACCACCAGCAAGTTGTGGCTATATTGGGCTCTGTTCGTACCCTATCTGAGCATCTGCCCAATTAGCATCTTAGGGAGGCCTCTCTGATTTTTGTAGACAGCACTGCAGGCTGCGTTAGCTCGCACAAAGAGGGACTTGAAGAGTGGGATGCTGGAATAAACGTTACCTACGTACAGAGGCGTATCCAGGAGGGGGCAACCGGGGCATGTTACCTGGGCGCAGCCGACAGGGGGGCGCCATCGGGCCACCTGATGCGGCGGTCCAAGAAGGAGGCTCCCCGTTGGTGGCATTATGCCGCCCCCACACTGAGATTTTCCCATTCTCTGAGCTGGCTGTCAAACTGACAGTGGGCTCAGAGACAGTGCTGTGCGTCGGTGTACTATTATCGTCTTCAGACGCTAGTACATACACGCAACTCACTCACTTGTTGATAAGCCGCCTCACTGCCCCCAGCACTTCCGCATCAATGAAGCGCCAGCAGCGTGATCAGGTCACATGATCACGCTGCAGAAGTCACACGCCGGCCAGCTCTTCAGAGGCGAAGACTCTTAGGCAGTGAGGCAGTGCTGCGGTTGGTGGTAAGTGCTCCAGACGGGTAATGGAGCTGAAGACACCGAAGAAGACTATTGGTGGAAATTAGGACATGCTCTGGGGGCTAGGAAGGGATGGATGGGGTCGGGGACGGATGCTATATAGAGGCAGTGCAAGGGAATGTGTGAGATTGGGGGATGCCATGGCTGCAGACACATGGATAGGAAGGGAGCAGGGGGGAGTAAATTGATGAGGACAGTGTGTGAGGAGCAAGGCCAGGGTGCAGACATATTCATGTGGTGTGGATGGTGGAGAAACCTGAGGACATTATGGGGGATTGGGGGCAGAAATCTGAGGACATTATGGGGGCAGAAACCTGAGGACATTATAAGAATAAGTGGGGATAAGGGAACATAATGTGTGGGGAGATTTGGAGCGGGGATGGAGGATACTTTATGTGTGGGGGGATTTGGAGTGGGGATGGGGGATACTTTATGTGTGGGGGATTTGGAGTGGAGGTGGGTGTTATTTAATGTGTGGGGGGATTTGGAGTGGGGATGGGGGATTTAATGTGTGTGGGGAGATTTGAGGACACAAATGAAGAGTATGTATGTATGAGGGCATGTATGAGGAAACAGTATAGGGGATGGTAAGTGGGGGGATGGGTGCAGACAGTATGGGGAGCCAAACGGGTAAATGTATGTGGACACAGTATGAGTAGCAATGGGAAAAATGTATGTGGACAGAGTATGGGGAGTGAGGTTTATGGGATGTGTACAGACACAGTATGGGGAGTCAGCTATGTGTCAGCAGACAGCATAGAGAGTGTGGGGGTAAATATATGAGGAGACTGTATGGTGAACAGGTGGGATGTTAGAGGAGACAGTATGAGGAGGAAGGGGAATAGTGTGAGGTGACAGTATATTGCAGATATTTTTATTTAGGAGCATTATAATGACACTTCTATCTTTAAGGTGATCGTGTGGAGATTTGCTGCAGAAGACCGGAGAAGATGGAAGTCTGCAGAGACGAGATGTGGGTGAGAAAACTCATCATGGGGTCTAGACAAGAAGAAGAAAAGAAGGAGAACGACTCCAGAGACGACGTCATCTATAAGGTACCTGGATGTAAATGTTATTTGTGATACTGACTAATTCTCATATTTTTATTTATGTTAGGAACATTATAGGGGTTGTCCATGTTTATGCTGAGTCTGCAGACATTCTATGTGACTGCAGACTTCTGAATTCTCACAGTGCTCACTGCACACTGTCAGGATTCTCTCATGCCGATAATTTACATATATGCAGTCACATGCTGACTAGACATGTGTGGCCTCACTCAATGAAAATGAACGGAGCGAGGACGGGCACGCCTAGTCGGAATGTGGCCAGAAGTATATAAATCACATGCTTGTGCTGACATGACTGTACATCGGCAAGGGAGAATCCTAAATGTGTGCAGTGCATTCGTTGTGAGAATTCAGAAGCTGCTATGTCAGGATTCAGCTCTGCAGGTTCCAGTACTCATCACATGGACACTTCACTCATATGCGACTTTCATACTTACGGTCATGTGACTACGAGCTTCTCTTCTGCTTCTCTCAGTTTTTCACTGAACATTGAGATCATTAGGGAGAGCAGCTCGTCTGTACATGACAAAGTGTGCAAATTGCATATGTGCTGGGGGGGCGCCGAACCGAATTCTTGCCCTGGGTGCCAGAAAGCCTAGATACACCTCTGCCTACGTAGAGGACTGACAACCTTATTAAGAAATCGGTGCACCAAATCCCACACAATTTTCCCACTCATTCCCAGGACAGGGGGACATTCAGGGGGTTCAGTTTGGGTGTCCTTCACTTCATAAACCCTAAAACTGTAGGTGTACCCTGTAGTACTCTCACAGAGCTTGTAGAGTTTACACTGTGTTCCAAATTATTATGCAAATGATATTTTTCTATGATTTTCCTAAATAGTCAGTACAAATGACAGTCAGTCTAATAAAAGTCATCACCCGTTAGAGTATACATCAAATTTTATTGAAGAAACCTCCCAATGATAACAGTATAATCTCCAAAATGAATAAAAACTCAGAATGCACTGTTCCAAATTATTAAGCACAGTAGAATTTCTAAACATTTGATGTTTTAAAGAACTGAAAATGTTCATTTGTGGAATTTGCAGCATTAGGAGGTCACATTCACTGAACAAAAAAGCTATTTAACTCCAAAACATCCTAACAGGCCAAGTTACATGCTATCATAGGAACCCTTCTGTGACATCACCTTCACAATTCTTGCATCCATTGAACTTGGGAGTTTTTGGAGAGTTTCTGCTTGGATTTCTTTGCATGAAGTCGGAATAGCCTCCCAGAGTTGCTGTTTTGATGTGAACTGCCTCCCTCATAGATCTTTTGCTTGATGATACTCCAAAGGTTCTCTACAGGGTTGAGGTCAGGGGAAGATGGTGGCCACACCATGAGTTTATCTCCTTTTATGCCTATAGCAGTCAATGACTCAGAGGTATTCTTTGCAGCATGAGATGGTGCATTGTCATGCATGAAGAGGATTTTGCTCCTGAAGGCACATTTCTGCTTTTTATACCATGGAAGACAGCTGTCAGTCAGAAACTCTATATACAGTACTTTGCAGAGGTCATTTTCACACCTTCAGGAACCTTAAAGAGCCCTACCAGCTGATTCCCCATGATTCCGGCCCAAAACATGACTCCTCCCCCTCTTTGCTGAAGTCGCAGCCTTGTTGGGACATAGTGGCCATCCACCAACCATCCATCTGGACCATCCAGGGTTGCTCGACACTCATCAGTAAACAAGACTGTATGAAAAATAGTCTTATAGACCCACTGCTACAATTTCTGCTTGTGAACACTATTTAGGGGTGGCCGAATAGTAGGTTTATGTACCACAGCAAGCCTTTGAAGGATCCTACACCATGAGGTTCGAGGGACTCCAGAGGCACCAGCAGCTTTAAATATCTGTTTGCTGGTTTGTAATGGCTTTTTAGCAGCTGCTCTCTTAATCCGATGAACTTGCCTGGCAGAAACCTTCCTCATTCTGCCTTTATCAGCACAAACATGTCTGTGCTCACAATCAACCACAAATCTCTTAACAGTACGATGGTCACGTTTAAATTTTTGGGAAATATCTAATGTTTTCATGTCTTGACCAAGGCACTGCACTATTTGATGCTTTTCAGCAGCAGAGAGGTCCTTTTTATTTCCTAAATTCCTTGAAACCTGTGCCCTGCTTAATAATGTGGAACATCATTCTTAAGTAGTTTTCCTTTAATTGGGCTCACCTGGTAAACTAATTATCACAGGAATTTGAGATTGATTTCAGTGATCCAAAGAGCCCTGATACACAATACCATCTATGAGTTTATTTGAAAAACAAAAAATTACATCTTTATGACACTTAAATCCAATTTGCATAATAATTTGGAACGCAGTGTAAATCCATACCTGACTCTCTAACTGGGCAGGTATTGAAGGAATCTGAGCCTCCTCTTGAAATATATTAGGTACTCATCCACGCAAATGTCCCTATAGGGAAAGTACACCTCAGCAAACTTGTTGCTGAAGTGCTCAATGATCAGCCGAACTTTGAAAAGACAGTCAAAATTGGGGGTCATCTCGGGAAGGACATTGTGCAGTATCATTGTAATGCAAACATTTTTGGATTTCTTCAAACACTTACGGGTCATAGCCACTGGAGTGTTGTATAAAACATCAACATTGTAATATGGCCAAAGCTTTGACTTCCCACTAACCCCATGTGGAAGACCAGGCCCCGAACCATCACAATTTTTACAGTGTCTACAGGGGTCCAGTTAGAAAATGATGAAAGGCAGTTTTGTGCCAAAAATTGCTTGGTATACAAATTAGTTTGGGCCACCATGAGGTTTAAGAAATCCACAAAGAAAAAGACTTTTAAAAAGTCTATTCCTGTAAGGACGGTTGTGTGAAATTTGATTCCTGATTGTGGCACAAAATCAGGATTCAGTGGCTCATAATCTTAGGGGGGTGAGGTCCTTACAAGATCAGTAATGGTCGGCACTGATTCAGTTTCTGTCCTGGGGTATCTGGGTGGTGGTTCAGTATCACTTGAGGAAGAGCAGGAGGATTAAAAAATAAAGGAAGGTGGGATCCTCTCCTTCACTATCAGTGTTGGAGGCAAGGAAGGCGTATACCTCCTCCCCTAAATACAGTGATTGGGACAAGCGGGAGATTTTTTCTCGTATGTCATGTCTGTGTGTGTACCAAATTATTTGAGTGTGTGTGAGTGCTTGGTGTAAACTTTTTTTTTAGAAGAGGTAAAAAAAGAAAATAATCTAGAAAGAAAAAGATAAAAAAAATATAAAAATTTGCTAAATTTAATTTAGCAAATTTTTATATTTTTTTTATCTTTTTTACTGACTTCCGTTCAGTAAGTTTGTTTTTTATAAACAAACTTACTGAACGGAAGTCAGTAAAAAATATTTACTGAGAGCCCACAACTGACACTAAACCTGACTCAATTGAGTTAAAAATGCTGTAGTAGTCGCCGATTACTACAGAATATGTTTACATCCCTAATCTACATTTTTTTTATTCATTTTTTCACACCAAAAAAATCCCCCAACAACCGAAGACCGATCGCTGATGTGTGTCATTGATCAGCGCTCGATGGCTGTAGGACGCACGCATGGATTCTTTTTTTCAGCGCTGATACTAACCCTAGCTAAATTCAACAAGAAAAAAAAACAATATTAGACGGTGATGATTAAGCTATATTTTTACTGTCCATAATCTATTCCTATCAACTTATCTACATTCTTTTTTTTTTTACTCTGTATTGTATGACACTAACCCTTACAGAATTCAGGAAAAATTACTGTAGTAGACGTCGATTATTACAGTATATTTTTACTGTTCTTAGTCTAGTCCTATCAACTAATCTAAATTATTTCTCTTGATTCTTTTTTCACGCAAAAACACAAAACAACCAGAGGCTGATGTGCATCAGTTATCAGCACTCGACAGCTCTAGGATGCCTACACGGATGTGGTGCAAAAAGGGATGAAAAAACAGACAGGGAAAATAAAGTACTTGCCAAAAGCGAGCACGGATGCAAATCAGTGATCTACATCTGATCAGCGGCTCGTCAGCTGTAGGATGCACACACAAAGTGGTGCAAAGGGGGAGGAATAATAAAAATACGAATGTGGATCAGTGATTTGCGTTACTGATCAGCACTTTGTAGCTCCAGGACGTCCGAAAAAAAACCCCAAACCTGTCAAGAATCGAGCGATCAGTGCTTGGTGGCAGAAGGGAGTGCGGGGAGTGGGGGGAGATAGGAAAAAGGGGGAAAAGAGGAGCAAAGGGGGGCAACGGGTGGTTTAGGAAAGATCAGGACCAGATCAGGGAAAGATGAGAAATGTCTTCTTTCTTCTTCAGTTGCAGCACCAGTGATGGCACAGGCTTGAAAAAAATCTGTGTTACCACAAGGCCCAGAACGGCGCACAGAATGGCACAATGACTGCCCTATACACATGCGTAGTTATAAAGAGGAAGTACAGGGCTCTTACTGTTGGATCAAATCGTATCTGTACACTCTGATTGGTGAATTTGCCATCATCATCCAATCGCACCAATCAGAGCTGGTCCTAGTGACGCCGTGGTTGCTAGGCTCCAGCCTATGATCGGTGCTCTTAGGTGGCGTCGCCACTACCCAGACGATGACTCCACGTGCCCTGCTATGTTAATCATGTGGTCACAGTGCCACATGAAACATATGATGTATCCATAAGTACAAGGTCGATAAGCACCTACCGACCAGGACGTATGGTTACGTCAATGGTCATATAGGGGTTAAAAATAAGTTATGGAGGCAGATTAGCAGGGAGATCTAAGTCCGGCCCATAGATCTTAACAACTTATTTACATATAAGAAAAATGTAGATTTTCCGGAATAAGACATTGGATCACAGATATCAAGGTATGACTTTCTATGACCTGCATGCCGATATAAATGGAGCAGAAGGTTTGATCCCACTGACAGATTCCCTTTAATTTGTTGCCTTAAGGCACCTGTATTTGGCACATATTTTCCTTCAAAGCAATGATACTATGCTAACTCTAAATAACTCTAGCACACAGTGGAACATTTTATAATTAACCACCGACATGCTCCCTTTAAACTGCCTGATATATAATAAAAAAACTCACAAAAAGCAAGAGCAGAGTTTTCTTTTAGTTTTTGTTAAGTTAGACTTAAAGGCCCAATGCTCCTCTGGGAAATATGAAAATTGTCTCTTCAGAGAGGTAGAGGTCTAGAACTCTGGGGCCTCCTATTGGAAGTAGCAATCGTAAAAGTCAATGTCGACCCTTAAACGAGCCTTGTCATGTGACTTAGGATAAAAACCAAAACCAGAATCTCAATTTGCAGACACTGTGATTCGGAGACGCCTCTCACACAGCCAAACCAGTTCTCACACTTTGCGCTGACAAGGGGCTGTTCTCCGAAATTCAGTGTCTGCAAATTGAGATTCAGGTTTTGGCTTTTATACTATGTCACGTGACAAGGCTTGTTAACCCCTTTACTCCCAAGGGTGGTTTGCATGTTAATGCCCGGGACAATCTTTACAATTCTGACCACTGTCCCTTTATGAGATAATAACTCTGGAACGCTTCCATGGATCCCGGTGATTCTGACATTGTTTTTCTCGTGACATATTGCACTTCATGTTAGTGGTAAAATTTCATTCATATAACTTGCATTTATTTGTGAAAAAAATGGAAATTTGGCGAAAATTTTGAAAATTTTGCAATTTTCCAACTTTGAATTTTTATGCTCTTAAATCACAGAGATATGGCACACAAAAAACTCAATAAGTAACATTTCCCACATCTTTACTCTACATCAGCACAATTTGGGAACCAAAATTTTTTTTTGTTAGGAAAGTCAATGTCAACCCTTTAACGAGCCTTGTCACATGACTTAGGATAAAAGCCAAAAACCAGAATCTCAATTTGAAAACACTGTGTTTCAGGGTATTGCCCCTCATAAGTGCAAAGTGTGAGATCTGGTTTGGCTGTGTAAGAGGAGTCTGATCGGGATCCAAAAAGTATTGTTTCTTCTTGCCGAGAGTGACATGTTAAGCATGCCGAGATGAGGAGACTTAAGCCTCAATGCTCCTCTGGGAAATATGAAAATTGTCTCTTCAGAGAGGAAGAGGACTAGAACTCTAGTGCCACCTATTGGAAGTAGCAATCCTAAAAGTCAATGTCAACCCTTTAACGAGCCTTATCACGTGACTTAGGATAAAAGCCAAACCAGAATCTCAATTTGCAGACACTGTGTTTCGGAGACGTCTCTCACACAGCCAAACCAGGTCTCACACTTTGCACTGATGAGGGGCAGTACTCCGAAATACAGTGTCTGCAAATTGAGATTCTTGTTTTGGCTTTTATCCTAAGTCATGTGACGAGGCTTGTTAAAGGGCTGACATTGATTTTTCCGACTGCTACTTCCTATAGGAGGCACTAGAGTTCAAGATACAATTTTCATATTTCCCAGAGGAGCATTGCGGCTTTAAGTCTCCTCATCTCAGCATGCTTAATATGTCACTCTCCGCTAGGAGAAACGATACTTCTTGGATCCCACAAAAAGTAGTAAGAGTTAATAATCTATATGTAAAATTGTTTTGCTGAAAAATATGGTTCAACATGAAAAGAAAAGATAATCCCTCCAGAGGAAGACAGAAAAAAATTTTAGGCTGTGTGCACACGTAGCGATTTTTAAGCGTTTTTGCCGCGATTTTCGGCGCGAAAACGCTTAAAAATCGTGTACAGAACGCCCCTATGCATTCCTATGGCATTCCGCACATGCTGTGCTAATGCTGCGCTTTTTTCCGCGGCGGAATCGCATCGCGGAAAAAATCGCAGCATGCTCATTCTTTGTGCGGAATCGCAAAGAATTGCCGCGATTCTGCACCCATAGGAATGCATGAGAATCGCTTACTTCCCGCATGTGGCTATGCCCACCATGCGGGAAGTTAAGCGTCTCATGTGCGGTTGGTACCCACGGAGTGGAGGAGAGGAGACTGTCCTCAGGCCCTGGGTACCATACCCCTGTAAAAAAAAGAATAAAAAA
The DNA here is from genome assembly GCF_039654945.1 of Dendrobates tinctorius. Lineage (NCBI taxonomy): Eukaryota > Metazoa > Chordata > Amphibia > Anura > Dendrobatidae > Dendrobates > Dendrobates tinctorius. Next base: position 7,985,934 of record NW_027361825.1, read on the forward strand.
TAAAAAATCGGGGTATATTTACCTTCCGATGTCCCGCGCTGCATTCCCGGCCTAAGCGTTCCCAGTAATGCCTTGCGGCAAGGTCCTGTGATGACGTAGTCTCGCGAGATCGCTATAGCAACGCGAGACTACGTCATCACAGGTCTCGCAAGGCATTACTGGGAACGCTGAGGCCCGGGATGGCAGCGCGGGACGCCGGAAGGTAAATATACCCCGATTTTTTATTTTTTTTAGCATTTTAACATTCTATCTTTTACTATTGATGCTGCATAGGTGGCCTCAATAGTAAAAACCTGGTCACACTTGTCAAACACTATGTTTGACGAGTGTGACCAACCTGTCAATCACTCTCCAAGCGATGCTTCAAATCGCTTGGAAAGTGCTTGAATATCGCACGCGAAAATCGTGGCAAAATCGCGATCATAATCGCGGTAAAATCGCGCGGAAAAAAACGCGCGATTTCTGGGAAGGAGTCCGGTTTTTAGTAAGCGTTTTAAAACGCTACGTGTGCACATAGCCTTATGGCTCTTTGAAAGCAGAGATTAAAAAAAAAATGAAAAAGAGTTTTCACATATAGGCTGAAATAGATTGTGTCCTTAAAGGGCTAATGTATATCTATTATGCAGTGAGTTTACAAAGAGGCTGAATCTCTATTAGGTAATACTGGGGTGAATGTTACTTACGTGGACAGTCACACGGGACAAGGGGGCATTTATGATGGTTGTAGTTGTGCATATTTGGCTTGCAGTGTTGAGGAAGGCACCAGCAGTGTTTCTTTTCTGCATATTGTTAAAAGCACATGATTGTTACCAACATTATTTTATATAGGGTTTACCTTTATTATACATTTATTATATAAACCGAGTGTGAAGAAACCAGATTATATCTTAATTTCCCAGACAAATATGTTTAGCAAACCAAGAAGAATTGACTTTTTATCTGTATATTGGCTTTTGGATCTATGTGTTGATTTCTGGTGGGTTAAGATAACAGACTTTTGATTGTGTAAGGCTGGAATATTGACTTATAAGCTAATATTTGATATAGCATAGTGTGCTCTCATCCTTGATGAATAGTGAGGTCTACTGAAATGCTAATTATACATTCTCTAGCCCAGATAGTTTGCTGATTTTTAAAAGAGAGGAGGAACATCTAAGCAAATAGATTACATAATGAAACAAGGCAACTTGGTCATCACCATTCTTCTCCTTAGGCCGGAGTCACACTTGTCGTATGAAAAATTGGTCCGATTCTCTCAGCTCCGATTCTCTCAGCTCAGAATCGTGCCAATGTTCTCCGTATGGTGATCCATATGTAATCCGTTTGCAATGCCATTTCCTCGAATCTATATATTCGTGTGACATCTGTATGGCTTTACACTGCTTTTCACCATTGAATCTAATTGCTCAATGGGCGGAGATGAGGAAAATGCTTGTGTATTTCTTACAACTCACATGGATGGTCCGTGTGGTGTTCGATTTTTTCTCATACCCATAGACTTGCATTGGCGAAACTCGGCCGATATACATGTACAATCGCAGCATGCTGCGGTTTCATTCGCACGTTGAAAACGGCTGAGAAAAAAAAACGCTAATGGGAGCTGCCCCATAGATGAATACTGGTCCGAGTGCTATTATTATTATTATTATTATTTATTGTTATAGCGCCATTTATTCCTTGGCGCTTTACATGTAAAGAGGGGTATACATAAAAATAAGTACAATAATGTTAAACAATACAAGTCATAACTGGTACAGGAGGAGAGAGGACCCTGCCCGCAAAGGCTCACAATCTACAAGGGATGGGTGATAATACAGTAGGCGAGGGAAGAGCTGGTCATGCAGCGGTTTGGTGGATCGGTGGTTACTGCAAGTTATAGGCTTGTCGGAAGAGGTGGGTCTTCAGGCTCTTTTTGAAGGTTTCAATGGTAGGTGAGAGTCTGATATGCTGTGGTAGAGAGTTCCAGAGTAGGGGTGATGCGCGAGAGAAATCTTGTATGCGATTGTGGGAAGAGGAGATAAGAGGGGAGTAGAGAAGGAGATCTTGTGAGGATCGGAGGTTGCATGCAGGAAAGTACAGGGAGACGAGGTCACAGATGTATGGAGGAGACAGGTTGTGGATGGCTTTGTATGTCATGGTTAGGGTTTTGTACTGGAGTCTCTGGGCAATGGGGAGCCAGTGAAGGGATTGACAGAGGGGGAAAGCTGGGGAATAGCGGGGGGACAGGTGGATGAGTCGGGCAGCAGAGTTTAGAATAGATTGGAGGGGTGCAAGAGTGTTCGATGGGAGGCCACAGAGCAGGAGGTTGCAGTAGTCAAGGCGAGAGATTTTGAGGGCATGGACTAGGGTTTTTGCAGATTTTTGGTTGAGGAATGAACGGATTCGTGAAATATTTTTGAGTTGAAGTCGGCAGGAAGTGGAAAGGGCTTGGATATGTGATTTGAAGGAGAGATCAGCGTCAAGGATTACCCCGAGGCAGCGAGCTTGTGGGACTGGGGAGAGTGGGCAGCCATTTACTGTAATGGATAGGTTTGTTGGGGGGGTCACGTGAGATGGGGGAAAGATGATGAATTCTGTTATGTCCATGTTAAGTTTCAGAAATCTAGCAGAGAAGAAGGAAGAAACAGTGGACAGACATTGAGGGATTCTGGTTAGTAGGGAGGTGATATCTGGTCCAGAGATGTAGATCTGTGTGTCATCAGCATAGAGATGATACTGAAATCCATGAGATTCTATGAGCTGTCCCAGGCCAAAGGTGTAAATGGAGAAGAGCAGGGGTCCTAGGACTGAACCTTTTGGGACTCCGACAGATAGGGGGCGAGGTGAGGAGGTGGTGTGTGAGTGGGAGATGCTGAATGTCCGGTCTGTTAGGTATGATGAGATCCAGGATAGGGCCAAGTCTGTGATGCCAAGGGATGAGAGGGTCTGTAATAATAGGGAATGGTCCACTGTGTCAAAGGCAGCCGACAGGTCCAGGAGGAGGAGGACAGAGTAGTGTCGCTTGCTTTTGGCGGTTAAGAGGTCATTGGTGACCTTAGTAAGGGCAGTTTCAGTGGAGTGGTGTGACCGAAAGCCAGATTGTAAGCAGTCGAAGAGGGAGCAAGAAGAGAGATGGGAGGACAGTTCAAGGTAGACGTGTTGTTCCAGTAGCTTGGAGGCATAGGGGAGAAGTGATATAGGGCGATAGGTAGATACAGAGGATGGGTCAAGAGAGTGCTTTTTGAGGATAGGTGTGATGGAGGCATGTTTAAAGCTTGAGGGGAAAACACCAGTTGTTAGTGATAGGTTGAAGAGATGGGTTAGGGTTGGGATGAAGACTGTGGTGAGGTTTGGGATGAAGTGGGAAGGGATCGGGTCAAGTGCACAAGTGGTGAGATGTGATCTTGAGAGTAGAGTGGAGAGTTGATCTTCTGTAATGGTGGAGAAGTTGGTTTTGGAGGTGGAGGGCTGGGAAGTCGGGAGGAGGGGCTCTGGGGGTTGTTGACCAAAACTGTCTCTGATGTTATCAAAATTCTGCTTGAAAAATGAGGCAAAGTCTTCAGCTGAGATGAGTGGGGAGGGAGGAGGTGCTGGGGGACGGAGGAGAGAATTGAAGGTGTTGAATAACTGTTTAGGGTTGTGAGACAGGGAGGATATGAGAGATGAGAAGTAGGTTTGTTTAGCTGTGGCGAGTGTGGTCTTGAAAGTAGTGAGGGACTGTTTGAATGCGATGAAGTGCTCGTTGGAGTGGGATCTTTTCCATCTGCGCTCAGCAGCCCTGGAAGCTCGCCTCAGTTCTTTGGTCAGGCTGGTGTGCCAGGGCTGTCTGTTGATTTTGCGAGCTTTGGTATGTGTAAGTGGAGCAGCAGATTCCAAAGCTACAGCTATTGTGGTGTTATATAGAGCAGCAGCGTCATCCGCATTGTGTAAGGAACTTATATCTGTGAGAGGGAGGAGGGATTCAGAGAATGAGTGTAGGTCAAGGTGTTTAAGATTTCTGCGAGGGTGTGAAAGTTTGTGGGGTGGGGATTGTAGACATGGAGTGGAGAGGGAAGAGAATGTGAGAAGGTTGTGGTCAGAGAGAGGAAGAGGTGAGTTAGAGAGGTTAGCTAGGGAGCAGAGGCGGGTGAAGATGAGGTCCAGTGTGTGGCCATCTTTGTGGGTGGCTGTAGAAGACCATTGAGTGAGGCCGAAGGAGGAAGTGAGAGATAGAAGTTTAGTGGAAGCTGAGAGGGAAGTGTCAATGGGGATGTTGAAGTCGCCCATGATGATAGTAGGGATGTCCACGGAAAGGAAATGAAGTAGCCAGGTGGTGAAGTGGTCAAAGAAGGTGGTGGCTGGCCCTGGGGGGGCGGTAGATGACAGCCAGTTGGAGGTTGGAGGGGGAGTAGATGCGCACAGAGTGCACCTCAAAGGAAGGGAGGGTAACAGAGGGTGGCAGTGGGATTGGGGTGAAGGAGCAGGTATCTGACAGGAGAAAACCAACTCCTCCGCCATGTTTGCTGGCGTTGGGGGGTGTGAGAAAGGTGGAAGCCACCATAGGAAAGTGCAGCAGGAGAGGCTGTGTCAGAAGGGGTGAGCCAGGTTTCGGTGATGGTGAGGAAGGAAAGTTTGGTAGTATCAAAAAGATCATGGATGTAGGAAAGCTTGTTGCAGACAGAGCGAGCGCTCCACAGAGCTCCTGTTAGTGGGACTGGGGAAGCGGGGGCTGGGTGAATGGGTATAAGGTTGGAGTGGTTACGGAAGGTTGTGATAGAGCGTGGATGGGAGGTAGGTGTTTTATCGCATAGCACTTGTCCGTATCCATCACTAGTGTGACCCCGGCCTTATCGTGATGCTGGACTGAAGGACACTGGGTAAATCTAAAAATAGGTTACATGCCTCTGTATAAAGAGACTGAGACAGAGATACTGGGAGAGAGTGACACAGCCGGACATTCTGCAAAACACCCAACGGACGAGAGACAGGACAGCAGCCAATTCATCATGGCTCCATCATGAGGGACATGGATCTATCATTCTATAGGAAACAACCTAGGGGTTTTGGGCTCCGGTTGAAAGGATACAGATCTGCTCCACTGATCATCGCTGAACCTTGGATATGTTTTGAGAAAGCCAGGATCGGGACCCACTGGTCACCGGGCTCCATGAAAATGTTCGGATAAGCCAGGTGGGGACTCTTGTGTCGACTGGCTTTGGACCTTGTATGGACTCTATGGACTGGTTCTCTCCCTAGGAAGCCCACGCGAAACGTGCGTTGGGGCTGCATTGTGTGACCATTTACAAGGATTTACTGGGGTAAGACTTTTTTTATTGGACCTTTTTATCTTTTGTGTTTTGTGCGTGTATATATATATATATATATCAAAGTGGCATTATGCTTTATGTTTTCTATGGCACCCAGAGTGATATATACAATTTTTTATTTTTGGTCTAATATTATGTTTATGTTGCAATAGCAACTGTAATTGCAATAATGTCTGCAGTATGATGTTTTAATAGGTCTTAGTACCCCCGGTCTTCATAATAATATTGTAAGTGTGTCGCACCTTATGTCCTATGTCGTTCATTTTGTTATATTATCTATACAACTGTTTTAATATTATATGTAAAATGGATATTTAATAAATTTATATGATTTATAAGGTGCTTTGTACTCCTTTGTTCTTTTTGTATACAATTTTATTTGGAGTATACCTTTTATTAGTGGCTATTGTTTTTTAACCCCTTTTTTCTGGAATTTTATTCACTCTATTGCAGGTTGTTATTTTCTTCTTTGTTTTTCCTTTTTTGTATTAAAAATTTAAATAAAAATTTAATTAAAAAAAAATATTGGTCATCTCATTATCATCACAGACTGGAATAAAATAAAAAATATACCTCTATATAAAGTAGATAACACAGGATTCACTATTCACAATAGGCGAGGTCACAGCTCACCTCCTCCTCTTCCTTTACAATGACTGATAACACCTCTATTTAAAGTAGATTACACATGGATCCACCATTCACAATAGTTGGCGTCACAGCTCACCTCCTCCTCCTGTACAATGAATGATAACCCCTCTATGTACAGTAGATAACACAGGATCCACCATTCACAATAGGTGATGTAACAGTTCTCCTCCTCCTCCTGTATAATGACTGATAACACCTCTATAAAAAGTAGCTAACACAGGATCCACTATTCACATTAGGCGAGGTCACAGCTCACCTCCTCCTCTTCCTTTACAATGACAGAAAACATCTCTATTTAAAGTAGATAACACAGGATCGACAATTTACAATAGGTGTTGTCACAGTTCACCTCCTCCTCCTCCTGTACAATGAATGATAACCCCTCTATGTACAGTAGATAACACAGGATCCACCATTCACAATAGGTGATGTCACAGCTCACCTTCTCCTCCTGTACAATGACTAATAACATCTCAATTTACAGTAGATAACACAGGATACACTGTGACGATAATGTAAAAAATATCATGTATGAATTTTCCGGAACATTCAAGCATTTTCTATTCTCTACACTCTCTAGAATGATTCAAAGTGACCCCCCTCCTTCCCCACTTAGCAGCTGTAGCTGTGTGTGTTCTCCTCTGCCTGCATGTAACATTTGGTAACCTTAAGCTACAGCTAACTCCCTCCTTCCTGTCACCCACCTCCCAAAGGAAGGCCTTTGTCTCTTCAGAACATGTGGGACTGTCCCATAGCATATAATGGGAATTTATTCATTCAGACATAATGCAATGGGAGACAGCGATAGAAAAATGAAACATACATATTTGGAACGAGCTGCGCTTGAGCATTGCTTCAGCTCCTCTTGGTAGTTGCTAGCACTGACAGAATCCAAGAAATGGATTCCTCCTGAACAGAGGGGAACCGACAGCCTATGTTTGGGGTCATTACAAAGCTAATTTAAATATAAAATGACTGATAGGTCTGCCGTTATTTTACTAGGTTCTCAAGCCCAGTTATGTAGCTGAGAAGGTTTCAGAACCAAAATTGCAACTTAGAGAAAAGGGAAGGACCCCGGTAACTCACCCCCTTTAATGATGTCATGTCCCAGAACTATAGAGTACACTCACTCAGTCGGGAGGTCAGTCTACTGAGGGAACCCGAGATACACAGCCACATTGTCATGCATGGCGACGTGTGGCCCATTCCCTTCCCCCAGCTTGATTCACTGGAATGATCTAAGTACCATGTGAGTGTTTTCTTCCTTAACCCTGTTTTATTTGTAATTGTATTGTACATATTATTGTCTCATTTCGTAAAACCTTTTTATCTTCTGTACACGCTGCCCATCTTTTGGGAATAAACTATAAAATATATTAGTTCTGCCTCCTTGCTCTGTGACAAATTCATGTGCCTGTAAGCTAATTACGCTACTGATTCGGGTTTGCTTCGAACCCCTCTATTAATTTTAAACATTAATCGGAGAAATCTGAAGCTGGTGGCAGCGAAGTGTGTTTTGGCTTGTTGGGCTAGCTGACAGTGACGGAAAGGGTTTTATAAGCTGATTAGGTGGCTGCGGCCAAAGCATTTATAACTCCCTCACTGCAAGTGGGCCTAATAGCCACTGCACAACAAGTAGCTCTACCGGGGACTAATTATCCTAGGTGTAGTTCCCTGACTGACCTGAGGGTAAGGGGGCGCCGGAGAGCTGAGATTTCCAAAGTGTAACTGGGAAAGTGGGATATCCATAAATATTGAAATCTTGTGACATATTGTGGCAGTGGTGGGATAACCAAAATAACCCCCCCTGCGGTAAATTGTTAGGGCAAGACTAGCATGCTGTTTTTTATCACAAGCGCCCATGTGCCTGTGATAGCCGTGTGGGGCCAAGGGTCACATTCCCCGGTCAGTGACATATTGGTGGTACCAGGAGGGATTGTGACATCCACCATTCACAATAGGTGGTGTCACAGCTCACCTCTTCCTCCTGTACAAAGACTGATATTCCCTCTATGTGCAGTAGATAACACAGGACCCACCATTCACAATAGGTGATGTCACAGTTCACCTTCTCCTCCTATACAATGACTGATAACATTTCAATTTACAGAAGATAACACAGGATCCACCATTTACAATACAATCAACAAAAAAGAAAGGTCCTCCAATGAGGTAAAAAGATATATTTTTATTCAACACATTAAATGATAAAAATTTGACACGGCAACCATATAGAAATAGGATAGCAAAAAAACACATGACGCGCGCGTTTCGATGTATATCTTCCTCAGAAGGGGTGCTTAACATATTTTTAGTTATAAAAATTGTTATGTACTACTGTGTTTCAGTACAGTGTCTGTTGCAATACGAGATATATATATTTTTTGCACTAAGCACTTTATGCATTTTTGCACATATTTTGTGATGCATTTTTGTGATTACATTACACCTTTGGATATATGAGATATACTATATGATAAATTCTCATGATACCAGGCACTTTATGCACAGTCTTAATTAATTTTTTGTCATATATTACTTCCTGTGCCATAACTGATTTTTTTTCTTTGTATTGTGTCACCCATTGTGTATGTGTTTTTTGCTATCCTATTTCTATATGGTTGACGTGTCAAATTTTTATCATTTAATGTGATGAATAAAAATATATTTTTTTACCTCATTGGAGGACCTTTCTTTTTTGTTGATTGTATTTGGTTTCATGGTCCTCTATGTTATAACCTTTTCCTTCCTGTTTTGGTCACCATTCACAATAGGTGGTGTCACAGCTCACCTCATCCTCCTGTACAATGACTGATATTCCCTCTATGTACAGTAGAAAACACAGGACCCACCATTCACAATAGGTGATGTCACAGCTCACCTCCTCATCCTGTACAATGACTGATAACACCTCTATATACAGTAGATAACACAGGATCCACCATTCACAATAGGTGATGTCACAGCTCACCTCCTCCCCCTCCCTGCACGGTGACCTCTGCACTGGTCCTAGGGCATGTGTACTACACTCTCCTACAGAATCTATATGTTATTTCCTGACATTTAGCTGCTGTACAGTAAACAGTAACAGAGCAGGCATGACGGCTGCTTCCATAATCATGGACACTGTATAAAAAGAAAATTACAGTCTGAATATAAAACAGATTATAAATATTAGTACTGTGAATATTCATTCTTCCTGTAAGAAATAAATAAGATGTGTCCATGTTAGATACTTACTCGTAGTCACAGTCGTTGTTGTTGGACTTTGCTTTTTTGTTGTGATTGTACCTGAGACAAAATGATCAAACAGATTAGTCGTTTCATCAGACATTTTTTTTCTTAGAAGAATATACAAAATACATGAAAACAATTACAAGTAAAGTGATTCTAGTTGGACTCAGTGCTCTATTGTAGGATGAGCTGTGTCACAAACAGTATAATCACAACTAAATACAGCCGAAATTCTAGTCAAATAATAAAAAAATAAACATTTTTATTTATATCAAAAGTATTAGACACTTACTTGTAGTGGCTGCAGTTGGGGTGGATGACGTATCTGGAACTATACCAGAATTAAGTTACTAAACAATATCATTTCATACAATTACAGTTTTCCCATGATGCAGAACTTTATGGCTACCTTCATGCTTTGCTTTTATTTTCATGTTCATTTCAAAGAAAATTGACACCAAAAACCTATTATTAGTAGTTGGAATTGTGGTGCTTAGTATGGTGCTGTAGGTGGCGCGGTATAGAAAGTAATAGTTTATAACCATGCCAATCTGATCTGTAGAAATTGGGGGTTTTAGACACATCACATAAAAAATGGTTCCTCTGTCACGAGATTGGATTAAAGGGATTGTCCACTACTAGCACAACCTCTACTCAATCTTGATATTTGCCCGTTAAAATAAAAACACCTATACTCACCTCCCGTGCCGTTCCAGCAATGTCGGCACTCGCGTTCCTGGGGCACACGTGAGGTTCTTACATCACACGAGCCCTGCGCCCAATCCGGGCCGGCTGGCAGCTCACTTACTCTTGGTCACAGATGTAGAATTTTATAAATTAAAGGAGTTGTCCAGTCTTCTTCTAAAAGTCTGAAAACACTCTATCTAACTGTAAAGTCCTGAATATTTACAGTATGTGCACCACACGCTGTCAGCATTCGCCAGTGTTGCCATTAAGGGAAGGTTTCATATAACCACAGGTATGCGATTTGCTTATTTGAGGTCACGTGTCTACCAGCTTTTGGCAGCAACACTGAAGAATCCTGACAGTGTGCGGTGTGCAAGCTGTGAGGATTCAAAAGTCTGCAGTCACATGGAGTGACTGCAGACTTTTAGTAATAGACCGGCCAACCCTTTTATCACACAACACAATATTTACACCATGTCACAAAACTATCGATGAACAGATATGACAAAATTTGAATTCTCCAAATTATGTAAATTTTTATTAGGAAATTAATTTCTCAGCAAAGTTATTCTCCACGAACTGAAGGTCACTTATTATACTCTGTGGTCTCATCGAGCCACAGAGCATAGTAAATGTAAGATGTTAAAAAATGATACTCACCACTCACCTGTCTGGCCCCTTCGCTGCCATCTGATTCTCAGAGCCGCCTCTTTCCCCCCCGAGGTACCTCATCTCTTGAAATGCACAGTGAGGTTGCGGCTTAAAGTTCCAGCCTAAATTGAACAGGCTGGCAAATGTGGTGTATGAAGGCAGTAGAAGAGGCCCAGAGAACAGTTTGCCATCCAGTCCTATGAATTCTGCTATAGCATCTTGCACCTATTCACTCTAGGCCAGGACTTCAGGCTGAGATCAGGCCACTGAGGTCACTGCGCATCAGACAACATGATGTCATGGACGAGCAATGCGCAGTGGCCTCTGAGGCCTGGTCATCAGGAGTAAACAAGGAAGGAGGCATATATAAAAAGCAAATTGCTAGTTTCAGTTGCATTAAGTACATGCCAAAATTAATTTTGGTAGATAGCTTCTACAATTTGAAAGAAGCTTCCTGTAGATAGCAAGGCTGAAGAACCAATGCCTTATTGGTAAGTTTAGTAAATTGAGTAACGTACCATCAGTAGTAGGTGGCATGGTTGTAGTTCTAGTTGTTGGCAATTCTTTGGTAGTTGGTGGTATGATTGTAGCTGTTGGGTGTTCTGTGGTAGTTGGTGGTATGGTTGTAGTTGTTGGGTGTTCAGTGGTAGTTGGTGGTATGGTTGTAGCTGTTGGGCGTTCTGTGGTAGTTGGTAGTATGGTTGTACTTGTTTGGCGTTCTGTGTTAGTTGGTGGTATGGTTGTAGTTGTTGGGTGTTCAGTGGTAGTTGGTGGTATGGTTGTATTTGTTGGGAATTCTGTGGTTGTTGGTGGTATGGTTGTACTTGTTGGGCGTTCTGTGGTAGTTGGTGGTGTAGTTGAAGTTTTTGGGCGTTCTGTGGTAATTGGTGATATGGTTGTAGTTGGTGAGCGTTCGGTGGTGGTTGGTCGTATGGTTGTAGATGTTGTGTGTTCTGTGGTAGATGTTAGTTTTGTTCTAGTTGTTGGGAGTCCTGTGGTAGATTGTGGTATGGTTGTAGTTGCTGGGCGTTCTGTGGTAGTTGGTGGTATGGTTGTAGTAGTTGGGCGCTCAGTGGTAAATGGTGGTATGGTTGTAGTTGTTGGGATTTCTGTGGTAAAGGGTGGTATGGTTGTAATTGTTGGGCGTTCTATGCTTGATGATGGTATGGTTGTAGCTATTGGGCGTTCTGTGGTAGATGGTGGTATGGTTGTCGTTTTTGGGCGTTCTGTGGTAAATGGTGGTATGGTTGTAGTTGTTGGGAGTTCTGTGGTAGTTGGTGGAATGGCTGTAGTTGTTGAATGTTCTGTGGTAAAGGTTGGTATGGTTGTACTTGCTGGTCGTTTTGTGGTAGCTGGTGGTATGGTGGTAGTTTCTGGTCGCCGTGTACTAGTATTGTCTGATGCCCAAAAACAAATTTAATTCCAAAGAAAAAGAAGAATGTGATGGTGAGCAATTGATACATAGCATATGAGATGTGGACATTGACATGCCTAACATAGTAGAAAGGATGGAATATTTTGTCCCTGGAGTCTGACACTACAGTTTAAGTCACCATTTCCATGATCCGTGGGCCAAATGCAACACACTTTGCTGTTTCTCTAACCGGGAATCTTACCAAATTTTACTACATATTAGCAAACATTAATGCGGCCAACTGGAGCTGGAGTTTTTTCTTTTTAACAGAAATGGTCTACGAAACATATAGCTATCTCTTAGATTGGTGGTGTTAATTGTTTATGGATGCATGGAAGTGTATATACAGTATCTCTCTGTATATACCTTATGTGCCTGTGCATATACAGTATATATCTGTTTGTACGCATCTGAATATATGTGCTTTGTGTATGTATGCGTCTGTATGTATATGCTCCATGTATGCATGCATCTGTATGTTTGTGCTTCAAATATGAATTTATCTGTATGTAGGAGGTCCGGGATTGCATGTATCTGACCTGTGTATACATATATGTGTGTGCATATGCTACATGTATACATGTGTGTGCTACATATATATACATATGTGTGTGTAACATGTATTGTGTGTATATATGTGTGTAACATACAATGTTTGTGTCACACACAGTGTGTGTGTATGTAGCATCCACATTTAGAAGTACTGGCAATGAAGACGAGACTTCACAGGTGTAAACATCGCCCAACAAACTAGCAAAATTCGTCTTATTCATCGATTGAATAGATTGTTTTTTATCAGAGCAAAAATCACTTCTCTCAGCAGCACATCACCGGTGTAAACTGCAGAAGTGCTTCTGATAACGATACTATGCGGGGACAGATTACACTACTACTTCTGTGCCCATCATTCTACGTAAGCCTCTGTGAAAAGGCCGGTAAATAAGCGCCTAACTACTTCAATATTGGCCATCGCAATTGTTATCGGCCTGGATAAACCAAAACGTTTCTTTGTGATGCTGCAACATGTTAGCATTCGGGGCCCCACTTTAAACTTTTGTCCAGGGCCCCACATTGTCTAAAACTTGCCTTGGTGGTGAATCATGTTATATCTCCTGCATATAGAGATGTTGTCAGCATTGATGATCAAGCGGATTTAATGTAAATACCATAATACTTTCTATTAGCAGTGAAAATAATTTCCTGTGAAAATTTGGCAAAGGCGGTGACTTCAAATTTCAAAAGATTTTCACATCTCTAGTGATCACATGTGCTCCATAATATTGAGGTAAATCTTACTTACGTGGACATTCACACGGTATAAGAGGACATAGATTACTGTAGTACATTTCTGGGCTGCAGTGTTGAGGAAGGCACCAGCACTGACCATCTCCTATGTTTAGAAGACATGAATATTATTATTATCATTGTTCTGTATAAACGATCAACATAATGTTCCAACGCAGCAAAGTAAAGAGGCGAATAGGAAAAGCAGGATGGTAGTTTTGGCTGCGATGGGTTGTTTTTTGGTAAGTTTAGTAAGTTCAATATTCAATAGCATACCTTCAGTGGTAGTTGGCATGGTTGTAGTTGTTGGACGTTGTGTGGTAGAAGGCGGCAGGGTTGTAGTTGTTGGATGTTGTGTAGTAGTAATATCTGACACCAGAAAAAAAAGTTTATTCCAATGAAAAAAGAAAATGTGGTGGTGGTCATCGGTGGTGCACAATGGCCACATAGCAAACATGATGTCACATGCTAAACATAGAGTAAGACATGTAACTTTGTGTCACTCAAGTCTGGTATTCCATCTATGTCTAATCCCCACACAGATCCTGCTGCACCTCCCTGTGGACTACACCCTTCCCATGACCCTTGGGCCAGTGCACTAGCCAGGGTATAGTAAGGTGACAGCTAGAGACCAGGTACATGACAGCAGAGAAGCAAGATGAAAACACTAACACAGATAGAAAGATAGGTTGAGCAAACGATGGGGCCCAAGCTAACTAAAAAGGACAGGATAGAAAAGCTGCTGTCTGCCATCCGTAAAAAACCCTACCAAAAAATGTCCCAACCGTCTGATAGGAAAAACAGGCCCTGAAGTCGCTTGGACTTCAAAATGACTATATCAGCACTCAGGTAAATTCTGAAGACAAAGCAAAGAGACAAACTGATCAGAGACAAAAATGGAACTCAGCACACCCCCGACCGGGGATGGCTAAACTCCAAAAAACAAAGCAAACAAAACTAATAAGTTCAATAGCAGAGCAAAAACTTATCTTTGGGAAGCAGGAATCAGACTGGTCTCCAAGAATCCAGCAGAGAAATCACCAGCGACTCAGAAGGGCGTCGGCTGCCTTATATCCAGTCAGAAGTTCCTGTTACCCAGTCATCATCTACCAGCTCAGGTGTTTGGTAATCAGCTTCACTACCTTCCCTCACCAGTAGAGGGTGTTCATCAGACATCGACGGTGAAGGGGAAAATGAACTCACAACACAGAAGTGTGTAAGGAGATTCAGACTCTCCCCAATCCTATATTCACCTGTCATACACCAGCCCATTTCAGCCTGTTATATTGAGGTGTAATCTACACTGGGCCTGAGATATTAGTTCAGTGTCCTCAAGTCAGTAGGGAGATTCAAATTCTCCCCAATCCTATATACACCTTGTACCTTATTTTACAGTACCATATAGCTGGTGGTATTTTGGGTACATTTTCCCAAAAATGAGGAAGTGTGCTGGAAGAGGCTGTGGAAGTGGGCGGGGGTTGCCAGCTTGTAATGATGGTGTTGGTGGTGTATCTGCTGGTAGTGGCAAAAGCACAATAAAACCTAATGCAGGAGGTGTTGAGCCTGCGTCATCGACTGGCTCCACAAGGCCTCAAAGGCTCCCTTTTCTGGGAGTAGGTAAACCGCTTTTAAAGCCGGAGCTTCAGGAACAAGTTTTGGCTTACATTGCTGACTCAGCCTCCAGCTCTATCGCCTCCTCTTCTGAAGTTTTAAAAAATAAAAGCAATGAGTCGTCATTGGAGGCTCATGGTCATGAACCACACCTTTCCTTGTGTCCTTCACCCCTACCAAAATTGAAGGATGCGGCAGGCCACACTACAGATTACAGTACTCCATGGAGCTGTTTTCACATACCATGCCTGGGTTATCAAGTCAAATCGTGAATTCCCCAGGCCAAGATGAATCTGACATGGAGTGCACTGATGCACAGCCACTGCTAGATTTATCTGCTGGTACATTCACTCAGAGCACTACATTGTCCTCGCAGTGTACTGAGCCAGAATCTGACCCTGATGAAACTCAGGAGCCCCCTACCGCATACTATACCACAATACACGGTGACACAGAGGAAGGTGCACATGACATTGAAGAGGAGGTGATGGATGACCCAGTTGTTGACCCAGATTGGCATCCATTGGGGGAAGAGGGTGCCACTGCCAATAGCTCAGAAGAGGAGGAGGCGCATCCGCAGCAGGCATCGACATCGCAACAGCTGTTATTTGGCAGGCCCGGAGCAGTCCAAAAACGGGTTACAAAAACCAAAAGAGTTGCAGGACAGCTTGGCCAGACAGTCAAATTAGCACAGCGTGCAAGGCCTCAAAATGTCTTCCCTAGTAGGAAGAGTGCAGTGTGGCACTTTTTTGAACAAAATCCTAATGATCAGGCAAAGGTTATCTGTACGAAGTGCGCAAAGACCTTTAGCCGAGGGAAAAATCTGAGAAATTTAAATACCAGTTGCATGCTTAGACATTTAACCACCATGCACTTGCAAGCGTGGACGGACTACCAAACCTCACGTACCACATGTGCAACTGCTCCCAATGAAGGTAGTAGGCAACACTACATTGTTTCCCCCACTGTAAGCCCACCGGTTAGCACACCACCAGCAGCAAATGTTGAGGTGTCGTCGCAAGGCCAAAGCAGTCAGGGAATCACAATGTTATTGCTACGAAAGACTGAATCTAGGCCATCAGAAAGAACACAAACTCCATCACCATCATCAACCCTCTCTCAGTCCACCATGTCCACTGCTAGTTCCACCATATGCAGCTCTCAAGTCCAGCTCACCCTACCAGAGACTATGAGTAGGACAAAAAAGTACTCATCCTCTCATCCGCGTACACTGGGTTTGAACGCCCACATTGCCAAACTAATCTCGATAGAGATGATGCCCTACCGGTTGGTTAAAAGCGCAGCTTTCTGCGAATTCATGGCCTACGCAGTACCACGCTATGACCTACCCAGTCGGCACTTCTTTTCTCGCAAAGCCATCCCAGCCCTCCACCTTCATGTGAAAGACCGCATTATCCATGCACTCAAGCAATCAGTGAGTGGAAAGGTGCACCTCACCACAGATACATGGTCCAGTAGGCATGGCCAGGGCCGTTACGTGTCCATCACTGTGCACTGGGTTAATGTGGATGCGGGGGCCACAGGGGACAGCGGTGGTGGGACAGTGCAGCCTAGCCCACGTTATAGGAAACAGTTGGCTGTAGGCGTTCGACCCTCCTCCTCCTCCAGAAGCGAAAGCTCGTACACAGAGCGCAGTCGCACGAGCACTCCATCCGCAGCTGCCAGTGTTGCACACGAGGTGTCCCACTATCGAACAGCTAGTGGAAAGCGTCAGCAGGCTGTGTTGAAGATGATGTGCTTGGGCGACAGACACACCACGGAGGTACTGGCCGACTACTTTCAGCGACAAGCAGAGTCATGGCTGGGCTGTCTACATCTTGAGGCAGGCAAGGTAGTTAGTGATATCGGCCGGAATTTTGTGGCAGCCATAGCCCTTTCAAAACTCAGACACATACCTTGCTTGGCTCACACCTTGAACCTGGTGGTGCAGTGCTTCCTCAATAATTATCCAGAGTTAACAGGCCTGCTCCATAAGGTCCGAAGACTGTGCTCGCACATCCACTGGTCGCCCGTACACACCAGTCGTATGCAGAAGCTGCAGCAATTGCTCCACCTTCCCAAGCACCGCCTAATTATCGACGTTGCAACAAGGTGGAACTCCACCCTGCACATAGTTGAGAGGCTGTGCGAACAGAGGCAGGCTGTAATGCATTTGTGGGAGGATACACGGGCAGGCACTTTGAGGGCAGACATGGAGTTGTCAGGTGTGCAGTGGTCGAAGCTGAAAGACCTCTGTAAAGTCCTTCAGTGTTTTGAGGAATGCACACGGCTGGTAAGCGCAGATGACGCCATCATAAGCATGAGCATCCCACTTATGCGTCTGCTCATGCAAACTTTGACGCACATTAAGGACCAGGCGTCTGCAGCCGAGGATGATGAGGAAGCCTTGATGACAGTCAGCCATTGTCTGCTCGGGACCTCTCCTGGACGAGGTGGAGGAAGAGGAGGAAGAGGAGGAGGAGGATGATGATGGGGATAATTATTTAGGGGAGGAGGATGCTTCTCATGGGGCAAGTGAAAATGTTGGCGTGGCAAGGTCTGGTACAGGGTTTGTGCGTGACTGGAGGGATGTGGATTCGCCAGAAAGTGCTCCTCCACCCAGCACTCGCAGTGCATCATTGACACCGGGAACATTGGCCCACATGTCAGATTATGCCTTGCAGATCCTAAAAAGGGACCCCGCATTGCCAAAAGGATGAACGATGACGACTACTGGTTGGCCAGCATCCTGGATCCACGCTATAAAGGCAAATTCCAAAACATCATGCCACAGGAGAACCTTGACCTAATACTGGCTAACAAACAAGCAACTCTGGTAAACCGGTTGGTTGAGGCATTCCCAGCACACAGCAGTGGTGATGGTTCTCACCCGAGCCGTAGGGGCCGGGGGCAACTTGGAAGAGGTGTTCGTGTTGCACACATCAGAAGTGGCGTTGGAGACAGGGGTTTCATGACCATGTTGTGGACTGATTTTTCATGTCCCGCTCACACGACTGGTAATACTGCATCGATTGAAAGTGACAGGAGACAGCAGTTGACAACTATGGTTACAAACTACTTCTCGTCCCATATCGATGTTCTCCCTCACAGGTCATTCCCCTTTGACTATTGGGCCGCTAAACTGGACACCTGGCCTGAATTGGCACAATATGCCTTACAGGAGCTCGCTTGCCCAGCTGCTAGTGTGCTATCGGAAAGAGTCTTCAGTGTTGCTGGATCAATCCTGACAGAAAAAAGGACCCGTCTGTCGACCCAAAATGTTGATGATCTAACCTTCATTAAAATGAACCATTCATGGGTTTCCAAGGATTTTGTCCCACCTTCCCCTGATGACACATAGGTTGCCAAAAAAATGGCTTGCTTTGGTCCTCCTCTTCCTCGGACTTGCCCAATTTCGCTTTTGCAGGAGCTGAATGTCCAACATCAACATATGCCATTTTGTAAACCTCCCTAACTGGGCTGCCTTCCCCCCCCCCCATGGCTGGGGTCACCACCTAGCGCACGCAACCGTGCGATTGCCGCTGCCCTGGACAGGTGGGTGGCCCGACTCTTGGGTGCCTGCACTGGCACAGGGTCCCTCATAGTGCAATCAAGTGTCTCTGATGGTGGGGGTGCACAGCCGCCGTCAGACACACCGGCGTACTATGAGGGGCCCAGTGCCAGTACCGACACCCACGAGTGGGCCCCCCTTGCTTGGGCAGGGCTCCAGCATTTGCAATGTTTACCTCTCCATGCTCCTCCGCTGTGTAGTCTGGCCTGTCAAATCCTTCACTGGGACTGCCACTACAAATTTGGTGAACTGATAGATGATGGTTAAGACGTAGCTATGCCCTGTCCTGCTGGCCGGGCTCTAGCTTCAGATGATCAATGGCTTCCATTTCTTATGGACGTCGACTCACAATGAGATGCAGTGGTGGTTTATCATCAGCTTTCACTGTTTTCCTACTCACAGACGTGTGACATTCCTGCGCACATTTTTAAATGTGTAAATGTACCCTCTCATGCCAATCCAATAGAATCGCCTACGGCCTGTGGCTTCTGTCTTTTGCACTCCAAAGTTACGTGACAGATCATGATAGGCAGTGAGCACCAGGTCTACATTTCTCCCTGTGATCAAAATTTGATGGAGATGAATAACGGTGATGGGATCAACGGTACTGCGATACAGCAACCGTTTCTTCACAAAGAACTGTTTTCGCTGTCTCCACACACAAAGTAATTGAAGGTCAGCTTCGCCTCTTATAATTCTCCCGGGAGTTTTTCCCGTGATTAGTAATTCCTACATTTCTGCAATCACTAGACTTTATGTCTGTACTTTTATGCATCTCATCTCCTATTGCGGATAGTCTGGACTGTTTTACTGAGACAGAAATATATATGAAGATTTAAAAATACCACCAAAAGTGTATACTGGTGTACGCTTCAAATACATTTCCTTTTTTCTACTTTTTAGATTGTTGTCTAATCCATACTGAGAACAAGGAGATTTTAAATGTTTAAACTATTCTATATATACCTGCTATCCAGTGATACTGTACCCTTTCTCAACTTTCTGCAATCTTGTCGAATCCATACTGTGCCTGAGACCATCTGAGTCTGCCTCCTGATTACAGATGAGTGGTGTTTGAGTGGAACTGTTAGCCAAGTTCAAATTCTAGCTGTTTTGGGCGGTGTTAGATCCGTTCATCAAACTACAACACTTTGATTAAAATTCGGATGTTTGAGTTTCCGTTCGAGAAAATTTCGTTAAACAAAAGCGTCACTTTATTTTCACATTAATAATGGTTTTCAAAGATAATAGACAGTTTCACGGCATAGTAAGGGTGTCTGGTAGCCAGCGATGTAGTACACCTGTGAAGGAGCTACACCGTGTGTGCTTCTAATAATTTTTTAGCGCATATTATCATGAAAATCCTTTTGGGCCTACTAACTGTATCTGCTACTCAGCAGAGGAGCCCACCCGTGAACCGAGCTATGCCGCCTGTTTATTAAAGAACCAGTTTTTGACTGCATTTACACCACTTAATACTTTGGGCCTAGTGACTGTGTATGCTACTCAGCAGAGTTGGCCACCCGTGAACCAAGCTATGCTGCCTGTTTAGGTAAGAACTGTGTGCTACTCAGCAGAAGAGCCCAGCTGTTAAGCAAGCTACAGCACCTGTGGCTTGGACACTTAATTTTTTCCTTTTTTCTGGAATTCCGGTTGACCTGCGCTTACTGGGAAATCCTCGTTCGCGGGGAAGAATTGGAATCCCAGATCCCCATCACTAACGGTGCTCAGCGGGTTATCTGCACCTGTAAGCGACACACGCTGGTCCTTTCAGTGTAGCGCGCATGCAGCCACGGACATGTAAGGGCATGACAGACCTGTTATTGGCCGATCTCGCGTGCCAGAGCCTCGCGTGTCCCTCTAGTAAGCTGGACGCGGACCGCGGGGGCATGACGGAGTCTCGTTCGTTAACGGAATTCAGCTTGCAATGTGTGCATCTTTTCTGTGGCTGGATGCTTGAGGTTGCCTGTGTTGAGTCCAATTAAGCCACAGGCTCCACTCCCAGTGGTGCCCTTCTGGACATTCCTTTAAGGTTCAGCTTTGCAACCATACTGGCCCCAGAAACCAAACACTTTGCCTTCATGGACGCTGTTTGGAGGGTCGTGACTCGTGGGAATAACGCCGCCCGATCGGTTTACCTGCTAGAGAGATCCTTCGTTGCTCACAAGCATGACATCACACTCCCTAGGAGGAAGGTAATGCCACTGTGGCGAACGTACTCCTTGGGGCGCCACAAGTGCACAGATGCCCAGCCAATGCTAGATGATTCTGCTGGAACACTGACCCAGACCACTACATTCCCCTTGCACTCTACACAGCCAGAATCTGACCCTGATGAAACTCAGGTTCCCCTTCCCACATACTATATCACGTTACACGGTGACAAAGAGGAAGGTGCAGATGAAAGTGCAGGTTCCTTCAGCTGTGGGGGGGGCATACTCATGGGCGATGGCACTGGCACAGGGCCCCTCATAGTACGCAAAAGTGTCTCTGCCGGTGGGAGGGCCCACCCGCTGTCAGACACACGCTGTCAGACACACCGCCGTACTATGAGGGGCCCTGTGCCAGTGACGTCACCAATGAGTGGGCCCCCCCTGCTTGGCAAGGATCGCAGCACTTACAAAGTTGAAATAATTACCTCTCCTTGCTCCTCCGCCGTGACGTCTTCCGCGTTTCCTGACAGTGACATTTTGGTCAAAGAGCGCGATGACATCACGTCTGTACGCCCTCTGCCTAAACAGTCCAAGTGCAGAGAGAGGGAAGATGGGGACGACGAGGAGTCCAGACTAGTACAGGGATTCCCTAGCGAGGAGACTTATTTAATTGTTTTAAAGGTTGGGAGCAATTTTTGGGGAGCACTATACTCTGGAGAATGATATCTGGGGCCCACCATACACTGGAGCATTCCAAAGGTGGACATCAGTCACTGGAGCTGCATTTACAGGGCCCATTATACACTGGAGCATTAGAAATTATTTGGGCCTATAAGACAGTGGAGCTTCACCATGGGGACCAACATATACTGTAGCATTATGTGGAGCTCATCATATTGCGTATCGAACATTATATGGGACCAATTATTCTGAACGGAGAAATATATGGGCCTCATTACTCTGTATGGCGCACTATGCGGTGGCCATAATACTGTAAGGAGTAATATGCTGTCTGTTTTTGGAGCTATTGGAGAATTTAAAATGGATATCAGTCATGTGATGTAAGCAGTGAAGTATTTGTCATTGTACTATACCGCTATTTCTCTGCCGTATCAGAGGATCATGAATTGTGGCATGTGTTAAAGGAGTCCATTGACACTCTTTGGCCCTGGGCCCATGAAAATCTGGAGCCAGCACTACCCCCCCACAACTTTAGCCAAATAACCCCCAGTTTTCAATGCCTAACTATTATTATAAAGTAAATTAAGATTGACAAGCTTAAGGAATAAGAATTGATGTTTTTGGCATTAAAATGGGCACTCTAGGCGTGTTTCCTGTCCTCCACTCTCTGCCGACTTTTCTTCCCCATTGACTTACATTGGGTTTCGTGTTTCAGTCGGCCTTCGACTCGACCCGAAAAAAGGCAAAGTCGCTCAACTCTAGTCATATCCACTGGAGTATTGTATAAAACATCAACATCGTAATATGGCCAAAGTTTTGGCTTTTTCACTAACCCCATGTGGAAGACCAGGCCCCAAAACATGACAATCTTTACTGTGTCTACAGGGGTCCAGTTAGAAAATGATGAAAGGCGGTATTGTGTCAAAAAATTGCTGGGTATACAAATTAGTTTGGGCCACCATGTGGTTTACGAAATCCACAGAGAAAAAGACTTTGAAAAATTCTATTCCTGTAAGGATGGTTATGTGAAGTTTGATTCCTGATTGCGGCACAAAATCAGGATTCAGTGGCTCATAATCTTAGAGGGGTGAGGTCCTTACAAGATCAGTAATGGTCGGCACTGATTCAGTTTCTGTCCTGGGGTATCTGCGTGGTGGTTCAGTATCACTTGAGGAAGAGCAGGAGGATTAAAAAATAAAGGAAGGTGGGATCCTCTCCCTCACTATCAGTGTTGGAGGCAAGGAAGGCGTATACCTCCTCCCCTAAATACAGTGAATGGGACAAGCGGCAGATTTTTTCACGCATGCCATGTCTGTGTGTACCAAATTGTTTGGGTGTGTGTGAGTGCTTGGTGTAAACTTGTTTTTTATTTAGAAGAGGGAAAAAAAGAAAATAATCTAGAAAGAAAAAGATAAAAAGAATATAAAAATTTGGTAAAATAAAAAACAAACTTACTGAACGGAAGTCAGTAAAAAAATAATTACTGAGAGACCACAACTGACACTAAACCTGACTCAATTGAGTTAAAAATGCTGTAGTAGTCGCCGATTACCATCCCTAATCTACATTTTTTTAATTCTTTTTTTCACACCAAAAAACTCCCCCAACAATCGAAGACCGATCACTGATGTGTGTCATTGATCAGCGCTCGATGGCTGTAGGACGCACGCACGGATGTGATTCTTTTTTTCAGCACTGACACTATCTCTAACTAAATTCAACAAAAAAAAACAATATTAGACGGTGATTACCAAGCTATATTTTTACTGTCCATAATCTATTCCTATCAACTTATCCACATTCTTTTTTTTTTACTCTGTACTGTATGACACTAACCCTTACAGAATTCAGGAAAAATTACTGTAGTAGACGCTGATTATTATAGTATAACTAACTGAAGAGCCCGGCGTTGCCTGGGCATAGTAACCAACTGTGGTTAGTTATTACAAATTATAATGATTATATTGCACATAAAAACCGTGCATCTAAGGCTGGTTTCACATTAGCGCTTTTTAAGCGCACGCACGGCCGGGGGTAGCTCCGCCCCCGAGCCGACTCTCTGCCCGGCGTGCCCGCCCCTTGCTTGTAGCGCCGCCTCCTAGCGCACGGCGGCGCCTGCGATCGGCGCACCCTATCTTTAGCATAGGGTGCGCAGATCGTGCGCAGGCCGTGCGCTAGTTGCGCTTTGACCTGCGCTGCGTACTTTTGACGGTGCGCCGTGCGCACCAAAATCAAACTTTTCGGATTTTGGCGCGCACGGCGCACCGTCAAAGGTGCGCAGCGCAGGTCAAAGCGCAACTAGCGCACAGCCTGCGCACGATCTGCGCACCCTATGCTAAAGATAGGGTGCGCCGATCGCAGGCGCCGCTGTGCGCTAGGAGGCGGCGCTACAAGCAAGGGGCGGGCACGCCGGGCAGAGAGCCGGCTCAGGGGCGGAGCTACCCCCGGCCGTGCGTGCGCTTAAAAAGCGCTAATGTGAAACCAGCCTAATGCTATCCTGTGTGATACAGTCTGCTGAGCAGTGTATCTAATACTATCCTGTGTGATACAGTGTGCTGAGCCGTGTATTTAATCCTATCCTGTGTTATACAGTCTGCTGAGCAGTGTATCTAATACTATTCTGTGTGATACTGACTGCTGAGCCGTGTATCTAATCCTATCCTGTGTGATACCATCTGCTGAGCCGTGTATCTATTCCTATCCTGTGTGATACTGACTGCTGAGCTGTGTATCTAATCCTATCCTGTGTGATACTGACTGCTGAGCAGTGTATCTAATCCTATCCTGTGTGATACTGACTGCTGAGCTGTGTATCTAATCCTATTCTGTGTGATACTGTCTGCTGAGCTGTGTATCTAAAACTATCCTGTGTGATACTGACTGCTGAGCCGTGTATCTAAAACTATTCTGTGTGATACTGTGTGCTGAGCCGTGTATCTAATCCTACCCTGTATGATACTGTCTGCTGAGCCGTGTATCTAATCCTATCCTGTGTGATACTGACTGCTGAGCCGTGTATCTAAAACTATTCTGTGTGATACTGTGTGCTGAGCCGTGTATCTAATCCTATCCTGTGTGATACTGTCTGCTGAGCCGTGTATCTAATCCTATCATGTGTGATACTGTCTGCTAAGCCGTGTAGCTAATCCTATCCTGTGTGATACTGACTGCTGAGCTGTGTATCTAATCCTCTCCTGTGTGATACTGACTGCTGAGCTGTATATCTATTCCTTTCCTGTGTGATACTGACTGCTGAGCCGTGTATCTAATCCTATCTTGTGTGATACTGACTGCTGAGCTGTGTATCTAATCCTATCCTGTGTGATACTGCCTGATGAGCCATGTATCTAATCCTCTCCTGTGTGATACTGACTGCTGAACTGTGTATCTAATCCTATCCTGTGTCATACTGCCTGCTGAGCCATGTGTCTAATCCTATCCTGTGTGATACTGACTGCTGAGCTGTGTATCTAATCCTGTCCTGTGTGATACTGCCTGCTGAGCCATGTGTCTAATCCTATCCTGTGTGATACAGTCTGCTGAGCCGTGTATCTAATCCTATCCTGTGTGATACTGGGCTGTGTATCTAATCCTATACTGTGTGATACGGTCTGCTGAGCTATGTATCTAATCCTATCCTGTGTGATACTGACTGCTGAGCCATGTGTCTAATCCTATCCTGTGTGATACTGACTGCTGAGCTGTATAACTAATCCTATCCTGTGTCATACTGTCTGCTGAGCTGTGTATCTAATCCTCTCCTGTGTGATGCTGACTGCTGAGCTGTGTATCTAATCCTATCCTGTGTGTTACTGACTGCTGAGCTGTGTATCTAATCCTATCCTGTGTGATACAGTCTGCTGAGCAGTGTATCTAATACTATCCTGTGTGATACAGTCTGCTGAGCCGTGTATTTAATCCTATCCTGTGTTATACAGTCTGCTGAGCAGTGTATCTAATACTATTCTGTGTGATACTGACTGCTGAGCCGTGTATCTAATCCTATCCTGTGTGATACCGTATGCTGAGCCGTGTATCTATTCCTATCCTGTGTGATACTGACTGCTGAGCTGTGTATCTAATCCTATCCTGTGTGATACTGACTGCTGAGCAATGTATCTAATCCTATCCTGTGTGATACTGACTGCTGAGCAGTGTATCTAATCCTATCCTGTGTGATACTGACTGCTGAGCTGTGTATCTAATCCTATTCTGTGTGATACTGTCTGCTGAGCTGTGTATCTAATCCTATCCTGTGTGATACTGGGCTCCCCCTGCAGTCTGTGTCAGAGGGTGGTCTGTGTTGGCACGGTACTAAATTGTGTTATTTCCAGCTTTACAGAAGGACGATAACACCATAGAAATGATAAGAATAATAGGCCTCAGTTACCACAACTGTCTACAAAGAAAACTGTTGCTGATAGCAACCAATCACAGCTCATTTTTCATCTTGTAAACAGCTCTGGGACAGCGTGGCGAGTTTTGAGTGGTGACTTTTATGTGGCGAGGTTGGTGTATGTGTGGTGAAATTTGTGCTGAGGGTGGTATATGTGATGAAGCACGTGGTAGTTTGTGGCGCATTTTGTGCGCGTGTTCATATCCCTGTGTGTGATGAGTATCCCATGTCAGGGCCCCACCTTAGCAACTGTACGGTATATACTCTTTGGCGCCATCGCTCTCATTCTTTAAGTCCCCCTTGTGTTCACATCTGGCAGCTGTCAATTTGCCTCCAACACTTTTCCTTTCACTTTTTCCCCATTATGTAGATAGGGGCAAAATTGTTTGTTGAATTGGAATGCGCGGGGTTAAAATTTTGCCTCACAACATAGCCTATGACGCTCTCAGGTTCCAGACGTGTGACTGTGCAAAATTTTGTGGCTGTAGCTACGACGGTGCGGATGCCAATACACACATACACTTTTCCCCCATTATGTACCTAGGGGCAAAATTGTTTGGTGAATTGGAACGAGCGGTGTTAAAATTTCGCCTCACAACATAGCCTATGACGCTCTTGGGGTCCAGACGTGTGACTGTGCAAAATTTTGTGGCTGTAGCTGCGACGGGGCGGATGCCAATCCCGGAACTACATACATACATACACACATACATACACACATACATACACACATACATACATACAAACACACCCACATTGAGCTTTATATATTAGATTTTATTGTTCTTAGTCTAGTCCTATCAACTAAACAAAATTATTTCTTTTGATTCTTTTTTCACGCAAAAACACAAAACAACCAGAGGCTGATCGCTGATGTGCATCAGTGACCAGCACTCGACAGCTGTAGGATGCCTGCACGGATGTGGTGCAAAAAGGGATGAAAAAACAGGGAAAATAAAGAACTTGCCAAAAGTGAGCACGGACGCTAATCAGTGATCTACATCTGATCAGCGGCTCGTCAGCTGTAGGATGCACACACGAAGTGGTGTAAAGAGGGGGGAGAATAAAAAATAGACAGGGACAAAAAAAGTTTTTGAAAACAGCGAGCACGAGTGTGGATCAGTGATTTGTGTTACTGATCAGTGCTCTGTAGGTGCAGGACATACAAGAAAGAAAAAAACTGTCAAGAATCGAGCGATCAGTGCTCAGAGGCAGAAGGGGGGGAGATAGGAAAAAGGGGAGAAAAGGGGAGAAAAGGGGGGCTACGGGTGTATTAGGAATGATCAGGACCAGATGAGGGAAAGATAAAAAATGTCTTCTTTCGTCTTCAGCTGCAGCACCAGTGATGGCACAGGCTTGAAAAAATCTGTGGCACCACAAGGTCCAGAATGGCGCACAGAATGGCACAATGACTGCCTCATACACGTGTGTAGCTATAATGGGGAAGTGCAGGGTGCTCGCTGTTCGATCAAATCGTGTCTGTACACACTGATTGGTGCGATTGGATGATGATGGCAAATTCACCAATCAGAGCTGGTCCTAGTGACGCCGTGGTTGCTAGGCTCCAGCCTATGATCGGTGCTCTTAAGAGGCGTCGCCACTACCCAGACGATGACTCCAGGTGCCCTGTTGTGTTAATCAGCAGACACCGTAATGTGATCACCACGAATGTGGTTGCAGTGCCACATGAAAGATATGACGTATCCATAAGTACAAGGTCGGTAAGCACCTACCGACCTGGACGTATGGTTACATCAATGGTCATATAAGGATAAAAAGCTATGGAGGCAGATTCTCAGGGAGATCCAAGTCCAGCCCATAGATCTTAACAACTTATTTACATATAAGAAAAATGTAAATTCTCTGGAACAAGACATTGGATCACAGATATCAAGGTATGACTTTCTATGACCTGCATGCCGATATAGACGGAGCAGGAGGGTTGATCCCACTGACAGATTCCCTTTAATTTGTTGCCTTACGGCACCTCCATTTGGCACATATTTTCCTTCAAAGCAATGATACTATGGTAACTCTTAATAACTCTGGCACACAGTGGAACATTTTATAATTAACCACCGACATCCTCCCTTTAAACTGCCCAATATATAATAAAAAACTCACAAAAGCAAGAGCAGAGTTTTCTTTTAGTTATCATTCCCCACAAAAAGTATGCAAATTGTCTCTTCAGAGAGGAAGAGGACTAGAACTCTGGGGCCACCTATTGGAAGTAGCAATCGTAAAAGTCAATGTCAACCCTTTAACGAGCCTTGTCACATGACTTAGGATAAAAGCCAAATCAGAATCTCAATTTGCAGACACTGTGATTCGGAGACGCCTCTCACACAGCCAAACCAGGTCTCACACTTTGCGCTGACAAGGGGCAGTACTCCGAAATACAGTGTCTGCAAACTGAGATTCAGGTTTTGGCTTTTATACTATGTCACGTGACAAGGCTTGTTAACCCCTTTACTCCCAAGGGTGGTTTGCATGTTAACGCCCGGGACAATCTTTTGGCTGAGTTCACACGTGGCGTTTTTTCGCGTTTCCGCGGCGGTTTTAACCGCGCGTTTTTGCCGCGAAAACGCGAAAAATAAGCATCCCATGCATTCCTATGGGATTCCGCAATGCTGTGCTAAAGCTGCGGTTTTTACCGCGGCGGAATCGCTTCGCGGTAAAAAACGCAGCATGCTCATTATTTTGCGGAATCGCGGCGATCCCGCACCCATAGGAATGCATTGTTCCGCTTACTTCCCGCATGTGGCTGTGCACACCATGCGGAAAGTAAGCAGAACAATTGCGGATGGTACCCACGGTCCGGAGGAGAGGAGACTGTCCTCCGGGCTTTGGGTACCACATCCCTGTAAAAAATAGAATTATAAAATAAAAAATATTGTTATTCTCACCTTCCGGCGTCCCGCGCAGTCTTCCCGCTTCTCTTCACGCTCTCGTTCCCAGTAATCCTTTGCGAAAATGCCCGCGATGGCGTCCGATCTCGCGGGATCGCGATGTCTCGCGGTCATTCACGCGACGTCATCGCGAATTACCGCGAGACGTCGCGATCCCGCGATAACAGACGTCATCGCGGGCATTTTCGCAAAGGATTACTTGGAACGGATGCGCGGGACGTCGGAGGGTAAGAATAACAGTATTTTTTATTTTTTTTTTACATTCTATCTTTTACTATTGATGCCGCATAGGCAGCCTCAGTAGTAAAAAGTTGGTCACACTTGTCAAACACTATGTTTGACGAGTGTGACCAACCTGTCAATCAGTTCTCCAAGCGATGCTACAGATCGCTTGGAAAACGCTAGCATTTTGCAAGCTAAATACGCTTGCAAAATGCTAGTTTTTCCGCGGGAAAATAGCGGGAATTTAAAATGCGATTTTCCCGCGGACTGGAATTCCGGAATTCTCGCGGTAATTTCCGCGAGAGTTCCGGTACGTGTGCACTTAGCCTTACAATTCTGACCACTGTCCCTTTATGAGGTCATAACTCTGAAACGCTTCCATGGATCCCGGTGATTCTGACATTGTTTTCTCGTGACATATTGTACTTCATGTTAGTGGTAAAATTTCATTCAAATAACTTGCGTTTATTTGTGAAAAAAAATGGAAATTTGGCAAAAATTTTGAATATTTTGCAATTTTCCAACTTTGAATTTTTATGCTCTTAAATCACAGAGATACGGCACTCAAAAAACTCAATAAGTAACATTTCCCACATCTTTACTTTACATCAGCACAATTTGGGAACCAAAATTTTATTTTGTTAGGAAGTTATAAGGGTTAAAAGTTGACCAGCGATTTCTCATTTTTACAACACCATTTTATTTTTAGGGACCACATCACATTTGAAGTCACTTTGAGGGGTCTAGATGATAGAAAATACCCAAAAGTGACACCATTCTAAAAACTGCACCCCTCAAGGTGCTCAAAACCACATTCAAGAAGTTTATTAACCCTTCAGGTGATTCACAGGAATTTTTTGAATGTTTCAGACAAATGAACATTTAACTTTTTTCACAAAAAAAATTACTTCAGGTTCAATTTTTTTATTTTACCAAGGGTAACAGGAGAAATTGGACTGCAAAATTTATTGTGCAATTTGTCCTGAGTACGCCGATACCTGATATGTGGGGGAGAACCACTTTTTGGGCGCATGGCAGAGCTCGGAAGGGAAGGAGCGCCATTTGACTTCTTCACTGCAAAACTGGCTTGAATTAAGAACGGATGCCATGTCAAGTTTGGAGAGGTCCTGATGTGCCTAAACAGTGGAACCCCAACGCAAGTGACCCCATTTTGGAAACTAGACCCCCCAAGGAACTTATCTAGATATATGGTGAGCACTTTGAACCCCCAAGGGCTTCACAGAAGTTTATAATGTACAGCCGTACAATTAAAAAAATCATATTTTTTCCACAAAAATGATCTTTTCACCCCAAATTTTTATTTTCCCAAGAGTAACAGGACCCCAAAAGTTATTGTGCAATTTGTCCTGAGTACGCTGATACCCCATATGTGGGGTAAACCACTATTTGGGCGCATGGCAGAGCTCGGAAGGGAAGCAGCGCCATTTGACTTTTTTGGCTGGAATTGAGATCGGACGCCATGTCGCATTTGGAAAGCCCCTGATGTGCCAAAACAGTGGAAACCCCCCAATTCTAACTCCAACCCTAACCCGAACGCACCCCTAGCCCTAGCCCTAACCCTAACACTCCTAATGGGAAAATGGAAATAAATACATTTTTTTGCAATTTTATTAATTTTCCCTAACTAAGGGGGTGATAGCGGGGGGTTTGATTTACTATATATGGCGGTTTTTTATGTTTGGCAGCTGTCGCTCGCTAAAAGACGCTTTTTATTGTAAAAATAGTTTATGCATCACCAGAGTTTGAGAGCTATAATTTTTCCATATTTTGGCCCACAGAGTCAAGTGAGGTCTTAATTTTGCAGGACGAGTTGACATTTTTATTGGTACCATTTTCGGGCACGTGACATTTTTTGATCACTTTTTATTTTGATTTTTGGGACGCAGAATGAACAAAAACCAGCGTTTCATGAATTTCTTTTGGGGGGTGCGTTTACACTATTCTGTGTGCGGTAAAATTTATAAAGCGGTTTTATTCTTCGTGTCAGTACGGTTACAGCGATACCTCATTCATGTATTTTTTTATGTTTTGTCGGTTTTATACAATGAAAACAATTTTATATAAAAAATAATTATTTTTGCATCGCTTTATTCTGTGAGCTATAACTCTTTTATTTTTTCGCTGATGATGCTGTGTGGCGGCTCGTTTTTTGCAGGACAAGATGTTGTTTTCAGCGGTCCCATGGTTATTTATATCCGTCTTTTTGATTGCGCGTTATTGCACTTTTTGTTCGGCGGTATGATGATAAATCATTATTTTTTGCTTCTTTTTTTATTTTTATTTTTTAAGGGGTTCAATTAAGGGGTTAACTAGTGTGGCAGTTTTATAGGGTGGGTCGTTACGGACACGGCGATACGAAATATGTGTACTTTTATTGGCTTTTTTTATTTTAAAAAAATGAATTTATTAGGGAACATTGTTTTTTTTTTATTTATTTAGCGATTTTTTTTTAAATTATTCTTCCACTTTTTTTTTTTTTTTAACTTTATTACATTGTCCCAGGGGGGACATCACTGTCGTGTGACAGATCGCTGAACTGTCACATCACAGATCACTGTGAGAGATAAGCGATCTGTCACAGGCGATGCACAGGCTTCCCCATGCCTGCGCTCTGCAGGCAGTGAGGAAGCCGGCTCCCTGCAGGCCCCCGAAGGTCCCCGCCACCATTTTGGATCCGGGGACATGCAGGGAAGGAGACCCCTGGAGCAGCGCTGCACATAGCGCTGCTCCGGGGGCTCAGGGAAGCACGGAGGGAGCCCCTCCCTGCCGATGCTTCCCTTAACCCCCGGTACACTGCGATCGTGTTTGATCGCAGTGTGCCAGGGGCTAACTTGTTGGGGGAGGTCCATGACCGCCCCTGACACATATTTGCCGGGTGTCAGCTGTAATAATCAGCTGACACCCGGCCGCGATCAGCAGCGCTCCCCACGGGGGGGCGCCTCTGATTGCTATGACATACTATTCCGTCCTTGGGACTTAGGTCCCAGGTCACATGGACGGAATAGTACATCCAATGTAGGAAAGGGGTTAAAGGGCTGACAATAATTTTTACGACTGCTACTTCCTAGAGGTGGCACTAGAGTTCTAGTCCTCTTCTGAAGATACAATTTGCATATTTCCCAGAGGAGCATTGCGGCTTTAAGTCTCCTCATCTCAGCATGCTTAACATGTCACTCTCCGCTAGGAGAAACGATACTACTTTTTGTGGGATCCAAGAAGTAAGAGTTATTAATCTATATGTAAAATTGTTTTGTTGAAAAATATTTTTCAACCTAAAAAAAAGATAATCCCTCCTGAGGAAGACAGGAAAAAAATGTATGGCTCTTTGAAAGCAGAGATTAAAAAAAAATGAAAAAGAGTCTTCACATATAGGCTGAAATAAATTGTGTCCTTAAAGGGTTAATGTATATCTATTATGCAGTGAGTTTACAAAGAGGCTGAATCTCTATTAGGTAATACTGGGGTGAATGTTACTTACGTGGACAGTCACACAGGACAAGGGGGCATTTATGATGGTTGTAGTTGTGCATATTTGGATTGCAGTGTTGAGGAAGGCACCAGCAGCGTTTCTTTTCTGCATATTGTTAAAAGCACATGATTGTTACCAACATTATTTTATATAGTGTTTACCTTTATTATACATTTATTATATAAATTGAGAGTGAAGAAACCAGATTATATCTTAATTTCCCAGACGAATATGTTTAGCAAACCAAGAAGAATTGAATTTTATCTGTATATTGGCTTTTGGATTTAAGTGTTGATTTCTGGTGGGTTAAGATAACAGACTTTTGTTTGTGTAAGGCTGGAATATTGACTTGTAAGCTAATATTTGATATAGCATAATGTCAGCTATGACGTAACATCTGCCAACATCCCAGTGGGTCAGCGGAAGGGTGAGACTCTGTAATGTGCACCATCTTGGGGAATTTTCCTGGAACTGTTCTATCAGCCTGTTTTGTGGTTCAACAAAGCATTGCCACACTGTTTTACCAGCACCCTGCGTTGTCTGAGTAGCGTTATGCCCACATTAACGGAAGAGTGCGTGTTAGGCGGGATGATCCCTGGTTCATGTGGTTCCGGCAAGTAAATCGGAGCGCTTGCCGACCCCCGTGTCTCCACACCGGGCTTAACATCTGTTAAGTTTCTCAACGCTAAGGGATATTTTCCTAATGGAAATTAGTATACAGAAAGAGGAATATAATGGTACAAGAAAACTGGTTTAAATTATAATTTAAATAGAAAAAATAGGGTTTCCCAATGACAATATGCTTAAAATAGGCCGTGTCCTTAGTGGGTTAAATATCAGTCATCTCATTATCATCACAGACTGGAATAAAATAAAAAAAATATACAGCTATATAAAGTAGACAACATAGGATCCACTATTCACAGTAGGCAATGTCACAGCTCACCTCCTCCTCCTCATGTACTATGAATGATAACCCCGCTATGTACAGTACAGTAGATAACACAGGATCCACCATTCCCAATAGGTGATGTCACAGCTCACCTTCACCTCCTGTACAATGACTGATAACACCTCTATATACAGTAGATAACTCAGGATCTACCATTCACAATAGGTGATGTCACAGCTCACCTCCTCCCCCTCCCTGCACGGTGACCTCTGCACTGGTCCTAGGGCATGTGTACTACACTCTCCTACAGAATCTATATGTTATTTCCTGACATTTAGCTGCTGTACAGTAAACAGTAACAGAGCAGGCATGACGGCTGCCTCCATAATCATGGACACTGTATAAAAAGAAAATTAAGGTCTGAATATAAAACAGATTATAAATATTAGTACTGTGAATATTCATTCTTCTTAGTGATAAAAGAAAAACGTGTTACATTTCCTGTAAGAAATAAATAAGATGTGTCCATGTTAGATACTTACTCGTAGTCACAGTCGTTGTTGTTGGACTTTGCTTTTTTGTTGTGATTGTACCTGAGACAAAATGATCAAACAGATTAGTCGTTTCATCAGACTTTTTTTTGATAGAAGAATATTTAAATATCCATAAAAACAATTACAAGTAAAGTGATTCTAGTTGGACTCAGTGATCTATTGTAGGATGAGCTGTGCCACAAACAGTATAATCTCAACTAAATGCAGCCGAAATTCTAGCCAAATAATAAAAAAATACTTTATTCTCTATAGCAGAAGTATTAGACACTTACTTGTAGTGGCTGCAGTTGAGGTGGATGACGTATCTGGAACTATACCAGAATTAAGTTACTAAACAATATCATTTCATACAATTACAGGTTTCCCATGATGCAGAACTTTATGGCTACCTTCATGCTTTGCTTTTATTTTCATGTTCATTTCAAAGTAAATTGGCACCAAAAACCTATTATTAGTAGTTGGAATTGTGGTGCTTAGTATGGTGCTGTAGGTGGCGCGGTATAGAAAGTAATAGTTTATAACCATGCCAATCTGATCTGTAGAAATTGGGGGTTTTAGACACATCACATAAAAAATGGTTCTTCTCATCTCAATCTCGATACTTGCCCCCATTAACATAAAAACACCTATACTCACCTCCCGTGCCGTTCCAGCGATGTCGGCACTCGCGTTCCAGGGGCGCACGTGAGGTTCTTACATCACATGAGCCCCGGTCCCAATCCGGGCCGGCTGGCAGCTCAGTTACTCTTGGTCACAGATGTAGAATTTTATAAATTAAAGGAGTTGTCCAGTCTTCTTCTAAAAGTCTGAAAACACTCTATCTATAACAAGATCCCAAGTACAGAGTCCATAATAGTAATCCTTCTTGAGTCACCCTCAGTGACTTTTTGGAGACAAATCCCCTATAGAGCTCCTGATATATAATAACACCAAGCAAGCGCAGCAATAACCACCATAATAACAGAATATCCAAAAATATTAAAGAAGTCTTTAATGTAATAGTATCAAAATATAAAATTCACATAGATGAATAGTACAGCATGTAACACGAAACAGATAGTTGTTAACAAATGAGCCGGGAAAAACCGGATGAAAAAGCAGTCCTGCGTCCAGACATGGACATAAATGGGCTAAGAAACAAGAGGTATTAGTTCCTTAATTAGGATCCTATCCCTTAGTCTGTAGTATAATGCCATCAGGGAATATACCCCAGTCACCATATAATACTCTTCCCTGTAGTAGATTCCTGTACACATGTAACCATGGCTAGTAAATGGATCTAGGTATATGGGACAAAAACATGCGGCAGAGTAATCAGGGGCTAATCTTACCCATGTCCTTGTCTGGTGTGCAGGAACGTGCCCCTACGCACGTTTCACAGTTGCTCCTTGGGGGGCCTCCCTCGGTGTACGGGGATCTACTACAAGGAAGAGTATCATATGGTGAAAATCAGTCCAAGGTAG
Organism: Dendrobates tinctorius; assembly: GCF_039654945.1. Lineage (NCBI taxonomy): Eukaryota > Metazoa > Chordata > Amphibia > Anura > Dendrobatidae > Dendrobates > Dendrobates tinctorius. Next base: position 8,021,082 of record NW_027361825.1, read on the forward strand.
TTCCTCTAGTGGGTACACCTATCTGCACATAGCTGCCCTTTTGTATCGATTTTGGAAATTAAACCTGTTACTTTTATTCCTTGAGCTGGATTTTTTCTTTTTTGGAATACTTCACATGGAGTGACTGCAGACTTTTAGTAGAAGACCGGCCAACCCTTTTATCACACAACACAATATTTACACCATGTCACAAAACTCTCGATGAGCAGATTTGAGAAAATTTGAATTCTCCAAATTATGTAAATTTTTATTAGGGAATTAATTTGTCAGAAAGGTCAGCAAGGTCTCTTATTATACTCTGATGTCTCATCGAGCCACAGAGCATAGTAAATGTAAGATGTTAAAAAGTGATACTCACCACTCACCTGTCTGGCCCCTTCGCTGCCATCTGATTCTCAGAGCCGCCTGTTTCCTCCGAGGTGTCTCATCTCTTGAAATGCACAGTGAGGTTGTGGCTTAAAGTTCCAGCCTAAATTGAACAGGCTGGGAAATGTGGTGTACGAAGGCAGTAGAAGAGGCCCAGAGAACAGTTCTCCATCCAGTCCTATGAATTCTGCTATATCATCTTGCACCTATTCACTCTAGGCCAGGATTTCAGGCTGAGACCAGACCACTGAGGTCACTGCGCATCAGACAACATGATGTCATGGACGAGCAATGCGCAGCGGCCTCTGAGGTCTGGTCACCAGGAGTAAACTGGTCAAAGATGTACCCATGGAAAAAAGAGGACCGGACGGCGGGCAGCATGAAGACGGATAGAAAAAGAGGCTCTGAAGACCACATGATGGACATCCAGCGGTAGACAGACTGCGCAGATTAGAGGATTCCTGAGTATAATTTTTTTTTTTAAACTTATTCTGTCCGTCCACGGCTCAGCAACATAGCAACTAGCTGGACGACATTTTATGAATCCATGCAAATTTACAAAAATCAATATTCTCAAATATGCAGATAGTTTTTGTATATTCCAGTAGACTGAATTTTACTCTAAAATTAATTTAATCTTGACATTACCAAGTCTTACATTTTTTACCAGAAATAAGACGTGGAGTGGTTGTTGAGCTTGTTGATGTAGTCGGAGCTGAAGAAAAGAAGACTGACTTAATAATATCAATCAGAGCTTTTTGCTTTTGATTTTCATATCTAATTTCTCTTCACAAGCGCAGACAAGGAGGCATATATAAAAAGCAAGTTGCTAGTTTCATTAGTTACATTAAGTACATGCCAAAATTAATTTTGGTAAATAGTTTCTTCAGTTTGAAAGAAGCTTCTTGTAGAAAGCAAGGCTGAAGAACCAATGCCTTATTGGTAAGTTTAGTAAACTGAGTAACGTACCATCAGTAGTAGGTGGCATGGTTGTAGTTGTTGGGAATTCTGTGGTTGTTGGTGGTATGGTTGTACTTGTTGTGCATTCTGTGGTAGTTGGTGGTATTGTTGTAGCTGTTGGGTGTTCTGTGGTAGTTGATGGTATGGTTGTACTGGTTGGGCGCTCGGTGGTTGTTGGTGGTATGGTTGTACTTGTTGGGCGTTCTGTGGTAGTTGGTGGTGTGGTTGAAGTTTTTGGGCGTTCTGTGGTAATTGGTGATATGGTTGTAGTTGTTGAGCATTCGGTGGTGTTTGATCTTATAGTTGTAGATGTTGTGCGTTCTGTGGTAGATGGTAGTTTTGTTCTAGTTGTTGGGCGTTCTGTGGAAGTTGACAATATGGATGTAGTTGTTAGGCGTTCTGTGGTAGTTGGTGGTATGGCTGTAGTTGTTGAATGTTCTGTGGTAGATGTTGGTATGGTTGTAGTTGTTGAACGTTCTATAGTAATGGGTGGTATGGTTATAGTTATTGGGTGTCCTGTGGTAGATGATGGTATGGTTGTATTTGTTGGGAGTCCTGTGGTAGATTGTGGTATGGTTGTAGTTGCTGGGCGTTCTGTGGTAGTTGGTGGTATGGTTGTAGTAGTTGGGCGCTCAGTGGTAAATGGTGGTATGGTTATAGTAGTTGGGCTTTCTGTGGTAATGGGTGGTATGGTTGTAGCTATTGGGCGTTCTGTGGTAGATGGTGGTATGGTTATCGTTTTAGGGCGTTCTCTGGTAAATGGTGGTATGGTTGTAGTTGTTGGGAGTTCTGTGGTAGCTGGTGGTATGGCTGTAGTTGTTGAATGTTCTGTGGTAATGGTTGGTATGGTTGTAGTTGCTGCGCGTTTTGTGGTAGCTGGTGGTATGGTGGTAGTTTCTGGGCGCCGTGTACTAGTATTGTCTGATGCCCAAAAAGAAATTTAATTCCAAAGAAAAAGAAAAATGTGATGGTGAGCAATTGACACATAGCATATGAGATGTGGACATTGACAAGCCTAACACACCTAAGGGATGCAATATTTTATCCCTGGAGTCTGATACTACAGTTTAAGTAACCATTTCCATGACCCTTGGGCCAAATGCCCCAAACTTTGCTGTTTCTCTAACCGGGAATCTTACCAAATTTTACTACATATTAGCAAACATTAATGAGGCCAACTGGAGCTGGAATTTTTTCTTTTTATCAGAAATGGTCTACGAAACATATACAGTTAGGTCCATATATATGTGCCACCCTTTAAAAACAGGGTGGCACATGTTAAGGAGCTGAAACTCCTAAACCCTTCATCCAATTTTAATGTGGAAGCTCAAATGAAAGCTGAAAGTCTGAACTTCAACTGCATCTGAATTGTTTTGTTTAAAATTCATTGTGGTAATGTCTAGAACCAAAATTAGAAAAATGTTGTCTCTGTCCAAATATATATGGACCTAACTGTAGCTATTTCTTAGATTGGTGGTGTTAATTGTTTATGCGTGCTAGTAAGTGTATATATCTGTTAGGCGTCGGGTTCCTGCAGCGGTTCAACAGGAATCCAGAGCCTCACATTCTGGGGTCTACCATTAACTTTCAACCGCAGAGGACACTGCTCAGCAATCCCGGCTCCTCAGACGCTCTGCCCAGACCTGCTCTGTCGGGCTGGCTATTGCTGCCACCTTTGGGTCAGCAATGGCAATGCAGGGTGCTCAGCAGCAAATCGCTCCAGAGGCTAAGTCCCTCCTTCGCTCTACTGAGTATGTTCACGAGACGATCTCCCGTTGGAGATCGGGACTCACATGTCCAAGTCCATCTCGTGATCTGATTGGTCCATCTCAGGGATCTGGATGCTTCCGGAAGGTCCCGGCTAGAAAAGGTTTGCATGGCCGCTCGGCCATGCGCTAGTACAGTCTCTAGTTGCTTACTGTGTGAATGATGATGGATGCATGTACCTGCGAATGACTCATTAAGATCCCCTCCCTCTGATATTACGAGTGTGTATAGGGACTTAGATTTAGAGTCTACGCCAGCCAGTGGCAAGCTACAGGCACAATAGCATCCTCCACAGTGCCAGGGTCCGACAGTGCGCCTCCTACCGGGCATTGTCGATTAGCGGCAGTGTCTGTTGCCGCACTGCAGTCTGCAGCTTCTCTTGGCGTCCAAAGTAGCGACGACACACGCACGGTAGGTCTAGACGGACGCTGAACATTTGCCTAGGGCCCAGCTCCTGTGACAATATACTGTGCGTGCACTTCTCTGAGACCTGTGACGTTAAACAGGCTCAGCCTTTTGTGTTTGGCACTTAGGCATCTCTGTGAGTTAACAGAAATCGCTCAGCGCACCCGGGTGACGTTCAACCCGTGTGCGTTATACCGCCATATTGTACGTCTGCCATTATCTAGCAGCGGTGTTAACACCTTCTGCACGGTGGACCCCGGGCGACGAACTCACTTTACATTATTTAATATTTAGTGCGTTCCGCCGTCCCTAACAATATCTCCCTGTATATACCTTATGTGCCTGTGCATATACAGTATATATCTGTTTGTACGCATCTGAATATATGTGTTTTGTGTATGTATGCATCTGTATGTATATGCTCCATGTATGCATGCATCTGTATGTTTGTGCTTCAAATATGAATTTATCTGTATGTAGGAGGTCCGGGATTGCATGTATCTGACCTGTGTATACATATATGTGTGTGCATATGCTCTCTGTATACATGTGTGTGCTACATGTATATACATGTGTGTGTGTAACATGTATTGTGTGTATACAGTATATGTGTGTAACATACAATGTTTGTGTCACACACAGTGTGTGTGTATGTAGCATCCACATTTAGAAGTACTGGCAATGAAGACGAGACTTCACAGGTGTAAACATCGCCCAACAAACTAGTAAAATTCGGCTTATTCATCAAGTGAATAGATTGTTTTTTGTCGGAGCAAAAATCACTTCTCTCAGCACACATCACCGGTGTAAACTGCAGAAGTGCTGCTGATAACGATACTATGCGGGGACAGATTACACTACTACTTCTGTGCCAATCATTCTACGTAAGCCTCTCTGCAAAGGCTGGTAAATAAGCGCCTAACTACTTCAATATTGTCCATCGCAATTGTTATCGGCCTGGATAAACCAAAACGTTTCTTTGTGATGATGCAACATGTTAGCATTCGGGGCCCCACTTTAAACTTTTCTCCAGGGCCCCACATTGTCTATAACTTGCCCTAGTGGTGAATCATGTTATATCTCCTGCATATAGAGATGTTGTCAGCATTGATGACCAAGCGGATTCAGTGCAAATCATATGTGTGCTATACACATCTCTTCAGGGCAAATGTAGCTTTAAAACAATGCTTTCTATTAGCAGTGAAAATAATTTCCTGTGAAAATTTGGCAAAGGTGGTGACTTCAAATTTCAAAAGATTTTCACATCTCTAGTGATCACATGTGCTCCATAATATTGAGGTAAATCTTACTTACGTGGACATTCACACGGTATAAGAGGACATAGATTACTGTAGTACATTTCTGGGCTGCAGTGTTGAGGAAGGCACCAGCACTGACCATCTCCTATGTTTAGAAGACATGAATATTATTATCATCATTGTTCTGTATAAACGATCAACATAATGTTCCAACGCAGCAAAGTAAAGAGGCAAATAGGAAAAGCAGGGTGGTAGTTTTGGCTGCGTTGGGTTGTTTTTTGGTAAGTTTAGTAAGTTCAATATTCAATAGCATACCTTCAGTGGTAGTTGGCATAGTTGTAGTTGTTGGGTGTTGTGTGGAAGAAGGCGGCAGGGTTGTAGTTGATGGATTTTGTGTAGTAGTAATGTCTGTTACCAGAAAAAAAATGTATTCCAGTGAAAGAGAATGTGGTGGTGGTCATCGGTGGTGGGCAATGGACACATAGCAAACATGATGTCACATGCTAAACATAGAGTAAGACATGTAACTTTGTGTCACTCAAGTCTGGTATTGCATCTATGTCTAGTCCCCACACAGATCCTGCTGCACCTCCCTGTGGGCTCCAACGTTCCCATGACCATTGGGACCAGTCTATCACACTTGGTTTCTCTAGAGAGGAGTCATGCAACAATTTTCTATGTAGTAACAAACATGATGGGACCAACTGGGATTCCAAGAGATGAATAGATGTCTTTAATGTTGGTATGCCCTTACTTGTAGAGGGTGTCGATTATTTAAAGAAATCTAGTATATGACATAACCCACCAGTTTTTCGAATCATCTCTCTCGCATCATTTTTGATTTTTGGTGGAATGCACAGCTAGAACCATTATTAGACGTATACTTTAATGTGTGATTAGATACCTATCATGGTGCCCACTGATATCAATACGTTATTAATGTGCCTTCTCAACAAGAGTGGCTTTATGGAAGATATAAAGGTTAGAGATTAGTTAATCGATGTGATGCATATTGAATTCCTATAAACATTTGTGAAATTTATTGAACCAGGCGAATTCAAACAATTTGGGATTTGCTGAATGAATTAAATTGGTCACAAACATTTCACATATTACAGAAGAATGCAAAAGCCAGAGATGGATCAAAAGACCTCGGACACAGCTGGGTTGGTTTTCCCATAATGTCTCACAGATATCGCATTACATGGTATAACACAGCCAATCAGGAGGGACTATCACAACCTATATAAAAGCAGAAGTAGGAAATACAGCAGCCATTTTGTGGTGAATCTAGGAAAGGAAAGAGGTGATTAGGAAAAGCATGTTGATAGTTTCGGGTGCCTGGGTTTGATTTAGCAAAAAAATCATTTTTGGTGAAGAACCTCTTTCATTGGAAAGAAGCCAGATAGTGAGGCTGAAGAGCTAATACCCTTGGTAAGTTTAGCATGTTAAGTAACGTACCATTAGCAGTAGGTGTCATGGTTGTAGTAGTTGGGCGTTCTGTCTTAGTAGGTGGCATGGTTTTTGTTGTTGGGCTTTGTCGAGTAGTAGTAGTGCCTAAACCCAGAAAAAAAAAAACAAAATTGTTATTTCATTCCAATCAACAATGAGAATATGATGATGGGCAATGGACACATAGCAAATGTGACATGGACAGTGACATGCCCAACATAGGTGATAATGATCATATATAGCTTTGTTGAACAGTTATTAATTACTCTACCCAGTTACTGTTGTAAATACGTGATACTACATAGTAGATGGGCAGAGGGGTACATACAAATCATGGGTCCCTGAAGCAGAAGTCATAATTGGACCATACCCTAAAAAAGAAAATATTTGGTGGAGGCGGTAGGGTAGTAGTGCATCATTTTTGTAGTCACAGAAGGGCATACTGTACCTTCCTATTTGTGCTGTTTCAGTTTATTCTGTTAGACTGTCAGCCATACATGGACATTTATGTAATGGTATATACTTAGTTTATCATCTATTGTATTTGTTATACTTTGCTGCCATCTACTGGCCATTGCTGTATTACACTGTAATATTTTGTTATGGTACTTTCCCATAATACCTCTCTGTCTATAGCTCCTCCTATCTTTTTCATTCTGTTTCCTGTTTTTGTATTCCGGGCCATCTTGTAACACACATGCGCTGCAGAGCTGGAGAAAGGATTCTCTTGTTACCTCCAACCTGGAGCGCCTATCATCTCTAATCTGGTGCTTCTATAACAGCTCTAACCTACAGCCCTCACTCCTACCTCATCTCCATTTCTTCATCTTCCTTGACATCTCATCTCATCAAGGTACTGTAAATAAAGCCTGTTGAATTCATCACTGCATCATCCTTCCGGACCACCATGTGCCGCTGACAGGGATTGGGAGCACAGGCTGGCGAGTAACGCTATCCACCATTGTTTATATAGAGATTCGTGATCACATCCCTCAGACACATCTCATCCCGAATTGAAGCTCAAAGAAATGAGATGGAGGCTCAAAGAAACAAAATGGAAGCTCAAAGGAAATTAAAAATACTCCAAGCAGAAAGGAAAGCAGAAACAGCCCTTGCTAAACTGAAGGTTCATCAACAAGCATTGGGACAAGAAGATAATTCAGATTGCCTTATTCCAGGAGAAATGGAGGACTCAGCTGATCGCACTTCTAACTACGTGCTAAGACATTTAACATCTGCACCAGCACCACCTCCAGTTTCTAACACTGATGCGCCTGCAAGTCAAGAAATGTTGCCAAGTTCATCCTGCAACAATGACCGGGAGATCGGACAAGTCTGACTTCGCCAGATACATGATTCGCCGGGAGTTAATAAACATTAGTCTCTCAAAGTTTGATGATTGTGCCGAGAATTATAGAGCCTGGAAATCGACCTTTCAAGCAGTGATCCAAGACCTTAATCTCACTGGCAAAGAACAACTGGATTTGCTTGTTAACTGGTTAGGCCCTGAATCAGCAGAGTGCATAAAGACATTAATGGCAGTTCATGTGGACTATTCAGATGCAGGTCTTATTGCAGCCTGGGAGAGACTGGAACAAACCTACGGCAGCTCAGAAGCCATAGAATGTGCCTTATTTAAAAGACTGCAAACTTTCCCAAAGATAACTAACAAGGACAATAGAAAACTTCAAGATCTGAGCGACCTACTAAAGGAAATAGAATTGGCAAAATTAGACCCACGTCTCTCAGGACTGAGCTACCTAGATACTGCTCATGGCGTTAATCCAATAGTGTCCAAGTTGCCACACAGCATTCAGGATAAATGGGCAGACCACGGCTCATGGTATAAAAGGCAGCATGATGTGTCCTTTCCCCCTTTTCACATTTTTCCAGGTTCATCAGTGACCAAGCTCAGAAGAAGAATGATCCCAGCTTCGACTTCACTGAGCCTACTCCACCAGCATCATCATCATCTACAAGGTATGATAACATTGCCAAACGTAGAGATTCAAGGAACACAGTATCCGTGTGAAAGACTGATGTTCCACTTACTGCATCTGCCTTTACTAAAACAAATAATGTTGCTCCTAAAGTCATGGACAGTAACCGTATGTGCCCTAAGCACAAAAGGCCTCACCCACTTAAAGAATGCCGTGGATTCAGAGCAAGGACTTTGCAGGAGCGTAAAGATACCCACAAGGAGCTTGGGATATGTTATAAGTGTTGTGCCTCCTCAGACCACCTCACTAAGGACTGTAAGGCCGCCATTAAGTGCACTGAATGCAGCAGTAATAAACACGTCACAGCCTTGCATCCCAAGTCAGCTCCATACAACTCGCAACCTTCTGCGACATCCAATCCTGCTCAAAAGCATGGCGGGGAGCCACAAGTTCTTGATCCAACTGCAACTGCTGTTTCCTCCTCATGTATTGAGGTATGTGGAGAAGGGACTGTTCCTAAATGCTGTGCCAAGGTATGTCTGGTTAAGGTCTATCCAGGAGGACAACCCGACAAGGCCTCCAAAATGTATGCCATAATAGATGAGCAAAGTAACAGATCTCTAGCAAGGCCCAAATTCTTTGAGATCTTCAACATAAAGGGACAAACGACTCCATACACCCTCAAAACCTGCTCTGGTCGTATTGAGAATTCTGGCAGGAGAGCGTCTGGGTACATAGTCTCTTCAATCACGGGAAACAAGCTTATACCCTTGCCAACCCTAATTGAATGTGACCAGATATCTAATAACAGGGAGGAGATTCCCACTCCGGAAGCCGCGCTTCATCACCATTTGAGGCACCTGACTAAAGAAATCCCTCCTCTGGACATGAATGCTGATATTCTGGTCCTACTCAAGAGGGACATTCTAAAGGTCCACAAGGTGCGACAACAATGTAACGGCCCAGATGATGCTCCATACGCCCAAAGACTCGACCTAGGCAGGGTAATCGTGGGCGATGTATGTTTGGATAGGAGTCACAAGGCATCCGAAGTCAACGCCTGTAAAACGTATGTGCTCCAAAATGGTCGTGCAACTCACTTTAAGCCAAGCCCTCATCACTACGAAGTGAAAGAAAGGTTCTCTGATTGCATCCAAGAGCCTGACATCATTCCTACTCCCTACGGTGATGACTTAGGGAGAACAGTGTTTCACACAACAAAAGATGACAACAAAGTCACCTGATCCATAGAAGACAAGGAGTTTCTTAAAATGATGGACAGTGCATTCTTCAAAAACGAATCTGACCGCTGGGTTGCTCCCTTACCCTTCAAGGCTTCAAGGACCAGGCTTCCTAACAACAGAGAACAGGCCTTATCTAGATTCATCTCGTTGCAGAGAACATTGAGGAACAAGCCTGAACTGAAGGAACATTTCATAGCCTTTACGGACAAGATATTTCGCAATCACCACGCAGAGCCAGCTCCACCATTGCAAGCTGATGAAGAATGCTGGTATCTACCTTCCTTTGGAATATATCATCCAAGAAAGCCAAAACAAATCAGAGTGGTGTTCGATTCAAGCGCCAAACATGATGGTGTATCTCTGAATGACGTTCTCCTCACTGGTCCGAACCTGACTAATAACCTGGTGGGAGTGCTCATGAGATTCAGAAAGGCACAGGTCACCATTACCGCCGATATCGAACAAATGTTCCATTGTTTCGTCGTGCAGCAATATCACAGAAATTATCTCAGTTTTCTATTGCACCGAGACAATGACACCAGCAAGAAAATGGTCGAATACCGCATGAAGGTGCACGTGTTCGGAAACAGTCCTTCTCCTGCAGTCGCTACATACGGCCTGCATAGGATCGCCTCCGATGGTGCAGCAGAGTTCGGGAAGGATGCCCAACAGTTCATTGAAAAGGACTTCTACATGGACGTCGGTCTTAAATCCCTGCCCACAGCAGAAGAAGCCATAGATCTGCTCAAACGGACACAAGGTATGCTTTCTAAAGCTCATTTAAGATTGCATAAAATTGCCTCCAATAGTGCTTTTGTCATGAAGGCCTTTCACCCTAATGATCATGCCGCAGAATTTAGGGACTTGAATTTAGGCCGAAACAATCCACCAGTACAGAGAAGCCTAGGCCTGAGGTGGAACTTGCTAAAGGACTCCTTCAGCTTTCAGGTTAGTGGTGCGGGAAAACCATTTACTAAGCGCGGGGTTCTGTCAGTGGTGAACAGTCTATATGATCCACTTGGGTTTGTCGCACCCCTGACTATACAAGGCAAGCTCCTGCTGAGACAACTCACAGATTGCATTAAGAACTGGGATGTACCACTCCCTGCGGACCAACAACTAAGGTGGAAGTCGTGGAGAGAATCTCTTTGCGCCTTGGATAAGATCCACATACCACTTTGTTACACTCCGGCATCCCTGGCTACGAGTCAAAGGAAAGAGATTCATGTATTCGCTGATGCTTCCACTGAAGCTATTGCCGCTGTCGCTTACTTGAAGGTTGTAGACTCTAACAATGCAGCCCATGTTGGACTTCTGTTTGGAAAGGCTAAACTGGCTCCTAAACCCAAGCACACCATACCCAGACTCGAGCTCTGTGGGGTTGTACTAGCCATAGAGATTGCAGACTTCATACAGAGTGAACTAGCTATTCACGTGGATGACACAAAATTCTACACAGACAGTAAGGTAGTTCTGGGCTACATATATAACCAGACGAAACGCTTCTACGTCTATGTCAGTAACCGCGTGGAAAGAATCAGGAAATCCTCTAAGCCCCAGCAATGGCAGCATGTCCCATCCCATCTTAACCCTGCGGACCTTGCTACAAGACCAGTGTCTATTGATGCCTTCCCAAGCTCTTCTTGGTTAACAGGACCAGGGTTCCTTCACGACCAATGCGAAGAGAATGCCGTTGAAGACAGCTTCAACCTTCAGGATCCAGATGTCGACCCAGAGATCCATCCTGATGTCAGCATCTTCATTACCAAATTCAAGGAGAAGTTTGGCTTGGACTGTTGGCGTTTTGATCGCTTCTCAACATGGACGAGGTTGGTTCGTGCATTGCAAGATTAGTACACATTGTACAATGCTATTGCAATAAGGACAGTAACACTGATTGTCATGGTTGGCATATCTGCCATAATCCCCTCTCTGCAGAAGACATTGCTCTGAGTGAACTCTTTTTGATATGCAATGTGCAGCAGAATGTTTTACACAAGGAACTGGAATGTATATGTAAAAAACAAGACGTTCCTAAAAACAGCCCCATTGTCAACTTAAACCCAGTAATAGACGAGAGGTGTTTATTGAGAGTTGATGGTCGTTTAAACAAGGCTAAATTGGATGAGGCAGAAAAGAATCCTCTAATTATTCCTGGTCATCACCATATCACCGCTTTACTAATACGACATTAGCATGAAAAAATCAAACATCAAGGCAGACACTTCACTGAAGGAGCCTTAAGAGCTGCAAGCCTCTGGGTTGTGGGAGCAAAGAGACCGATTTCCCATTTAATTCATGATTGTGTTCTGTGTCGTAAGACAAGAGGAAAACTGCAACAACAGATGTCTGATTTGCCTGCCGATAGGACAAGCACAGAGCCTCCATTTACCTATGTTGGCTTGGACGTTTTTGGCCCATGGGCAGTCATGGCGGACATGCAGAAAGTAAACGTAGGGCGGTGTTGTTTACGTGCATGAGTGTACGAGCAATACACATACAGTCATGGCCAAAAGTATTGACACCCCTGCAATTCTGTCAGATAATACTCAGTTTCTTCCTGAAAATGATTGCAAACACAAATTCTTTGGTATTATTATCTTCATTTAATTTGTCTTAAATGAAAAAACACAAAAAGAATTGTCCTAAAGCCAAACTGGATATAATTCCACACCAAACATAAAAAAGAGGGTGGACAAAAGTATTGGCACTGTGCGAAAAATCATGTGATGCTTCTCTAATTTGTGTAATTAACAGCACCTGTAACTTACCTGTGGCACCTAACAGGTGTTGGCAATAACTAAATCACACTTGCAGCCAGTTGACATGGATTAAAGTTGAATCTACCTCTGTCCTGTGTCCTTGTGTGTACCAATTGAGCATGGAGAAAAGAAAGAAGACCAAAGAACTGTCTGAGGACTTGAGAAACCAAATTGTGAGGAAGCATGAGCAATCTCAAGGCTACAAGTCCATCTCCAAAGACCTGAATGTTCCTGTGTCTACCGTGCGCAGTGTCATCAAGAAGTTTAAAGCCCATGGCACTGTGGCTAACCTCCCTAGATGTGGCCGGAAAAGAAAAATTGACAAGAGATTTCAACGCAAGATTGTGCAGATGTTGGATAAAGAACCTCCACTAACATCCAAACAAGTTCAAGCTGCCCTGCAGTCCGAGGGTACAACGGTGTCAACCCGTACTATCCGTCGGCATCTGAATGAAAAGGGACTGTATGGTAGGAGACCCAGGAAGACTCCACTTCTTACCCCGAGACATAAAAAAGCCAGGCTGGAGTTTGCCAAAACTTACCTGAAAAAGCCTAAAACATTTTGGAAGAATGTTCTTTGGTCAGATGAGACAAAAGTAGAGCTTTTAGGGCAAAAGCATCAACATAGAGTTTACAGGAGAAAAAAGAGGCATTCAAAGAAAAGTACACAGTCCCTACAGTCAAACATGGCGGAGGTTCCCTGATGTTTTGGGGTTGCTTTGCTGCCTCTGGCACTGGACTGCTTGACCGTGTGCATGGCATTATGAAGTCAGAAAACTACCAACAAATTTTGCAGCATAATTTAGGGCCCGTGTGAGAAAGCTGGGTCTACCTCAGAGGTCATGGGTCTTCCAGCAGGACAATAACCCAAAACACACTTCAAAAAGCACTAGAAAATGGTTTGAGAGAAAGCACTGGAGACTTCTAAGGTGGCCAGCAATGAGTCCAGACCTGAATCCCATAGAACACCTGTGGAGAGATCTAAAAATGGCAGTTTGGAGAAGGCACCCTTCAAATATCAGGGACCTGGAGTAGTTTGCCAAAGAAGAATGGTCTAAAATTCCAGCAGAGCATTGTAAGAAACTCATTGATGGTTACCGGAAGCGGTTGGTCGCAGTTATTTTGGCTAAAGGTTGTGCAACCAAGTATTAGGCTGAGGGTGCCAATACTTTTGTCCGGCCCATTTTTGGAGTTTTGTGTGAAATGATCAATGTTTTGCTTTTTGCTTCATTCTCTTTTGTGTTTTTTCATTTAAGACAAATTAAATGAAGATAATAATACCAAAGAATTTGTGTTTGCAATCATTTTCAGGAAGAAACTGAGTATTATCTGACAGAATTGCAGGGGTGTCAATACTTTTGGCCATGACTGTAGAAGTGATAGAGTCTATGGATTCCTCCAGTTTCATCAATGCCCTAAGACGATTCTTCTCCATCAGAGGACCAGTAAAATTAAGATCTGATTGTGGAGCAAACTTTGTAGGGGCCTGTCGAGAACTACAACTGAATTCAACACCAGTTCAGAACTTCTTGACAACCAATGGCTGTACCTGGGTCTTCAATCCTCCTCATGTTTCCCATATGGGCGGATCATGGGAAAGAATGATAGGCATTACTCGTCGGATACTGGAATCTATGCTGATGGACTCACATCTTTCCAAACTCACTCACGAGACCTTGCCCACTTTCATAGCAGAAGTCTCTGCTATAGTAAACTCAAGACCTCTTGTACCCATAACTATGGATCCAGAATCTCCTACTATTCACACTCCGGCAACTCTCCTCACCCAGAAACTTGGAACTGTTCCTAACCCGCCTGAAGATTCTGTATCCGGTGACAAATCTCAGAAACGGTGGAAGCATGTGCAACATCTGGCTAATTGTTTCTGGAAAAGATGGAAGATGGAGTACCTGATACTTCTCCAAAAATGAAGAAAATGGCAACAAGTAAAGCCAAATTTACAAGTAGGAGATATTGTCCTCATGAAAGACCAGAAGGAGGAAAGAAACACATGGCCTATGGGACTTACATCTAAAATCTTTCCAAGTGACGATGGCAAGGTACGCAAGGTAGAAGTGACAGTTGCTAAGCAAGGTGACCCCAAATCCTTCATTAGGCCTATATCAGACATTATCTTACTCATACCAGTTGAGGGTTGATTATCCATCCAATCAGTAGGAACTCTTTCAAGGAACTTAGACCTTTGGATTACAAATGGGTTGGAGACAGTTTGGCCAAGCGTGGCTACTCCAATCCGAAGATGGGTTATCCTTTGGATTACTTCAGGAACTCGTTATAAACATTTGTCTATCTTGTTAAACAATATGTTATTGTCGCATTGCATGCATTGTTTTTTATCTTACAGGTTGAAATATCCCTCCATGTACTTCAGGTAAACACTACCAATTCGAGACTGTTGATATGTGACCTGTCAAACATATTCGTTCAGACCGAGGCACGAACTTTGTCGGAGAAGCAAGAGAACTGCAACTGTCTTCCAACTTGGATATGAAGGACGTAGAAATATACCTAAGTGTACATGGGTGTACTTGGACTTTTAACCCACCACATTCTTCACACATGGGAGGTGTATGGGAGAGAATGATAGGTGTCGCAAGGAGAATCCTCGATTCAATCTTCTTACAGGAAGGATCTGCAAGACTGACACACGAAAGCTTGACAACATTAATGGCCGAAGTGTCAGCCATCATAAACGCCAGACAGTTGACTCCAATTTCCAGTGATCCTGATGACCCAACTGTTCTCACCCCAGCCCTGCTGCTTACGCAGAAGACCGACTCTAATTGCTCTCCACCTGGAGAAATTAATGTTAAAGACTATTACAGGAGTCGATTGAGACAAGTACAGAGTCTCTCCAATGTCTTTTGGGACAAGTGGAAAAAACAGTACCTGCCTACGCTGCAACAGAGGAGAAAGTGACAAACCAGCAAGCCTAACTTCCAAACTGGCGATATAGTACTAATGAAAGACTGTCTGTCTCGGAGAAATGAAAGGCGATTAGGTCTCATTACCCAGACATTCCCAAGTAAGGATGGAATCGTATGTAAGGTGGAAGTAAAAATAGGAAAACAAGGCGAGACCAAATTGTTCCTCAGGCCAGTAGGGGATCTCGTTCTGCTTTTTTCGTCCAATGAACACAATAGTGACGTCAAGCGGGGAGTGTTCTGTCCAGCCATATAATTGCTGTCTAGAAAGTCATTTTTTTGTGTTTTACATTCATATATTTCATATTGTAAGGTAACAACACCACCTGCTGGCCGTTTAATGCATAGATTCTAGTTTAATTTGCAATGTATTGTGGGATTGTTCCTGTTACATCATAGTCTTGTTTATGACACTGTGAGAGGAACAGCAGCCATTATTCCTCTATATGTCTTATGAGAAACTACACCATTTGCGTTCTTCATGCTTCTTAAACAGCCTGCTCTAAGCTTGGTTGGTAAGCACTATCTAGGTATTATAATCCTGTGTTTATAATGTTTGTTGTATTAAATAGGCAATCATCAGCTATGTATTACCTCATGGTACCTATGTATTACCTCATGTTACCTACGTATTACCTCATGGTACCTATGTATTACCTCATGGTACCTATGTATTACCTCATGTTACCTATGTATTACCTCATGTTACCTATGTATTACCTCATGGTACCTATGTAATACCTCGTGGTACCTATGTATTGCCTCATGTTATCTATGCTTTACCTCATGCAACATATGTATTACCTCATGGTACCTATGTATTACCTCTTGGTACCTATGTATTACCTCATGTTACTGTGTATTGCAGACTATATGTATTTTATGCTCTGTACAGTTATATATTCTGAAATGCTCCTGTTATTGCATCCTATCGTTTCACCCTTTCCTGTCACATCTGCAATCAATAAAAGAAGGTTACAATTTTACAGCCTCTTTTTCTTAAAGAAGACAGGGGGTTTAGCTACATGTCGCATTGCACACCCTGCTAACGTGTATGAGGACAGTATAGAAATACCATACGGGGACAGATTACACTACTACTTCTGTGCCAATCATTCTACGTAAGCCTCTGTGAAAAGGCCAGTAAATAAGCGCCTAACTACTTCAGTATTGTCCATTGCACTTGACATCGGCCTGGATAAACCCAAATGTTTCTTTGTGATGATGCAACATGTTAGCATTCGGGGCCCCACTTTAAACTTTTGTCCAGGGCCCCACATTGTCTAAAACTTGCCCTAGTGGTGAATCATGTTATATCTCCTGCATATAGAGATGTTGTCAGCATTGATGACCAAGCGGATTCAATGCAAATCATATGTGTGCTATACACATCTCTTCAGGGCAAATGTAGCTTTCAAATCATACTTTCTATTAGCAGTGAAAATAATTTCCTGTGAAAATTTGGCAAAGGTGGTGACTTCAAATTTAAAAAGATTTTTATATCTCTAGTGATCACATGTGCTCCATAATATTGAGGTAAATCTTACTTACGTGGACATTCACACGGTATAAGAGGACATAGATTACTGTAGTACATTTCTGGGCTGCAGTGTTGAGGAAGGCACCAGCACTGACCATCTCCTATGTTTAGAAGACATGAATATTATTATCATCATTGTTCTGTATAAACGATCAACATAATGTTCCAACGCAGCAAAGTAAAGAGGCAAATAGGAAAAGCAGGATGGTAGTTTTGGCTGCGTTGGGTTGTTTTTTGGTAAGTTTAGTAAGTTCAATATTCAATAGCATACCTTCAGTGGTAGTTGGCATAGTTGTAGTTGTTGGGCGTTGTGTGGTAGAAGGCGGCAGAGTTGTATTTGATGGATGTTGTGTA
This sequence comes from Dendrobates tinctorius, assembly GCF_039654945.1. Classification (NCBI taxonomy): domain Eukaryota; kingdom Metazoa; phylum Chordata; class Amphibia; order Anura; family Dendrobatidae; genus Dendrobates; species Dendrobates tinctorius. Next base: position 8,038,076 of record NW_027361825.1, read on the forward strand.
GTAGTAATGTCTGTTACCAGAAAAGAAATGTATTACAGTGAAAGAGAATGTGGTGGTGGTCATCGGTGGTGGGCAATGGGCACATAGCAAACATGATGTCACATGCTAAACATAGAGTAAGACATGTAACTTTGTGTCACTCAAGTCTGGTATTCCATCTATGTCTAGTCCCCACACAGATCCTGCTGCACCTCCCTGTGGGCTCCAACATTCCCATGACCATTGGGACCAGTCTATCACACTTGGTTTCTCTAGAGAGGAGTCATGCAACAATTTTCTATGTAGTAACAAGCATGATGGGACCAACTGGGATTCCAAGAGATGAATAGATGTCTTTAATGTTGGTATGCCCTTACTTGTAGAGGATGTCGATTATTTAAAGAAATCTAGTATATGACATAACCCACCAGTTTTTCGAATCATCTCTCTCGCATCATTTTTGATTTTTGGTGGAATGCACAGCTAGAACCATTATTAGACGTATACTTTAATGTGTGATTAGATACCTATCATGGTGCCCACTGATATCAATACATTATTAATGTGCCTTCTCAACAAGAGTGTTTTTTGGCAGATATAAAGGTTTTATCAGTAGAGGTTAGTTAATCGATGTGATGCATATTGAATTCCTATAAACATTTGTGAAATTTATTGAACCAGGCGAATTCAAACAATTTGGGATTTGCTGAATGAATTAAATTGGTCACAAACATTTCACATATTACAGAAGAAAGCATCAGCCAGAAATGGATCAAAAGACCTCGGGCACAGCTGGGTTGGTTTTCCCATAATGTCTCACAGATATCGCATTACATGGTATAACCCAGCCAATCAGGAGGGACTATCACAACCTGTATAAAAGCAGAAGTAGGAAATAGGGCTGCCATTTTGTGGTGAATCTAGGAAAGGAAAGAGGTGATTAGGAAAAGCAAGTTGATAGTTTCGGGTGCCTGGGTTTGATTTAGCAAAAAATCATTTTTGGTGGAGAACCTCTTCCATTGGAAAGAAGCCAGATAGTGAGGCTGAAGAGCCAATACCCTTTGTAAGTTTAGCAAGTTAAGTAACGTACCATTAGCAGTAGGTGTCATGGTTGTAGTTGTTGGGCGTTCTGTCTTAGTAGGTGGCATGGTAATTGTTGTTGGGCTTTGTGGAGTAGTAGTAGTGGCTAAACCCAGAAAATAAAACAAAACAAAATTGTTATTTCATTGCAATCAACAATGAGAATATGATGATGGGCAATGGACACATAGCAAATGTGACATGGACAGTGACATGCCCAACATAGGTAATAATGATGATATGTAACTTTGTTGAACAGGTATTACTTACTCTACCCAGTTACTGTTGTAAGTACGTGATACTACATAGTAGATAGACAGAGGGGTACATGCAAATCATGGGTCCCTGAAGCAGAAGTCTTAATTGGACCATACCCTAAAAAAGAAAATATTTGGTGGAGGCGGTAGGGTAGTAGTGCATCATTTTTTTAGTCACAGAAGGGCATACTGTACCTTCCTATTTGTGCTGTTTCAGCTTATTCTGTTAGACTTTCAGCCATACATGGACATTTATGTAATGGTATATACTTAGTTTATCATCTATTGTATTTGTTATACTTTGCTGCCATCTACTGGCCATTGCTGTATTACACTGTAATATTTTGTTATGGTACTTTCCCATAATACCTCTCTCTCTATAGCTCCTCCTATCTTTTTCATTCTGTTTCCTGTTTTTGTACTCCGGGCCATCTTGTAACACACATGCGCTGCAGAGCTGGAGAAAGGATTCTCTTGTTACCTCCAACCTGGAGCGCCTATCATCTCTAATCTGGTGCTTCTATAACAGCTCTAACCTACAGCCCTCGCTCCTACCTCATCTCCATTTCTTCATCTTCCTTGACATCTCATCTCATCAAGGTACTGTAAATAATGCCTGTTGAATTCATCACTGCATCATCCTTCCGGACCACCACGCGCCGCTGACAGGGATTGGGAGCACAGGCTGGCGAGTAACGCTATCCGCCGTTGTTTATATAGAGATTCGTGATCACATCCCTCAGACACATCTCATCCATGTATATCGGTGGCAGAATAGTAACAAGAGACCTAAGTCTACAGTTGTCTGTGTGTATATGCATTGTCTGCTAGCAAGTCTTAATCGTCCACCATCGTAGCTAAAACATGTCCACAAAAGGCACCGTGGACCCATCTGCAAGTGAAGCACATCAGGTTCCTGACACCATAGATGCTGCAGGAGCAGAGTCCGCACTTACAGCAGAGCAAGATGTACGACCCAAACGTGTAACCAGGCCGACACAAAAGGCCAGAGAGAACTTTGAGATTACTAGAGACGAGTTCCCTGATAACCTTGAACATTTATGGGGCAGAGTTGATCACTATTTAGCAGCTCTTCCACGCTCGCACAGAGACGCAGCAGATTTAACCGCCAAACTGAAGAGTTTATCTGCCGCCTATGATCGCTACCAGAGACTGTCTGCAAGGTACATCACATTCCTGAGTAACTGTGACATGGAAGATGCGCCAGCAGAACTAGCTGAAAGGGAAACTCTTCCAAGAAAAGACCTCATTAGTACGAGATGCCCAGGATAAAGCAGAACTCCGCATTGCTCACCTCCAAGAAGCCAGGTCACATCGCACAACATCGACCAAAATCACATCTTCATCTTCCAGATCATCTCACTCCAGGAAGTCAACATTGTCCGACAAGATACTGGAGATCCGTGCAGCTGCAGAGGAAGCTAAAGTAAAAAGCTCCTTTGCTGAGAGGGAGACTGAAGTGGAAGTAGAAGCCCAAATGGAAGCTCAAAGAAATGAGATGGAGGCTCAAAGAAACAAAATGGAAGCTCAAAGGAAATTAAAAATACTCCAAGCAGAAAGGAAAGCAGAAACAGCCCTTGCTAAACTGAAGGTTCTTCAACAAGCATTGGGACAAGAAGATAATTCAGATTGTCTTATTCCAGGAGAAATGGAGGACTCAGCTGATCGCACTTCTACCTATGACTCTAGCTAAGACATTTAACATCTGCACCAGCACCACCTCCAGTTTCTAACACGGATGCGCCCGCAAGTCAAGAAATGTCGCCACCTGCTGCCGACAAGGTAACTTCCAGCACTAACTCACAATTTAGGCCACAGCCAGCAGAACCTATAGAGACTAAACCGCAGTTTAACCCTTATGCCGCATCATTTCGTCCTGATTTGTCGCAGTCATATAAGCCAGAGAACTTGCATCCCCTAAGGATACCACAAGTTCATCCTGCAACAATGACCGGGAGATCGGACATGTCTGACTTCGCCAGATACATGATTCGCCGGCAGTTAATAAACATTAGTCTCTCGAAGTTTGATAATTGTGTCGTGAATTATAGAGCCTGGAAATAGACCTTTCAAGCAGTGCTCCAAGACCTTAATCTCACTGGCAAAGAACAACTGGATATGCTTGTTAACTGCTTAGGCCCTGAATCAGCAGAGCGCATAAAGACATTAAGGGCAGTTCATGTGGACTATTAAGATGCTGGTCTTATTGCAGCCTGGGAGAGACTGGAACAAGCTTACGGCAGCTCAGAAGCCATGGAATGTGCCTTATTTAAAAGACTGCAAACTTTCCCAAAGATAACTAACAAGGACAATAGAAAACTTCAAGATCTGAGCGACCTACTAAAGGAAATAGAATTGGCAAAATTAGACCCACGTCTCTCGGGACTGAGCTACCTAGATACTGCTCATGGCGTTAATCCAATCGTGTCCAAGTTGCCACACAGCATTCAGGATAAATGGGCAGACCAAGGCTCACGGTATAAAAGGCAGCATGATGTGTCCTCTCCCCCCTTTTCACATTTTTCGAGGTTCATCAGTGACCAAGCTCGGAAGAAGAATGATCCCAGCTTCGACTTCACTGAGCCCACTCCACCAGCATCATCATCATCTACAAGATATGATAACATTGCCAAACGTAGAGATTCAAGGAACACAGTATCCGTGTGAAAGACTGACGTTCCACTTACTACACCTGCCTTCACTAAAACAAATAATGTTGCTCCTAAAGTCGTGGACAGTAACCGTATGTGCCCTAAGCACAAAAGGCCTCACCCACTTAAAGAATGCCGTGGATTCAGAGCAAGGACTTTGCATGAGCGTAAAGATACCCTCAAGGAGCTTGGGATATGTTATAAGTGTTGTGCCTCCTCAGACCACCTCGCTAAGGACTGTAAGGCCGCCATTAAGTGCACTCAATGCAGCAGTGATAAACACGTCACAGCCTTGCATCACACGCCAGCTCCATACAACTCGCAACCTTCTGCGACATCCAATCCTGCTCAAAAGCATGGCGGGGAGCCACAAGTTCTTGATCCAACTGCAACTGCTGTTTCCTCCTCATGTATTGAGGTATGTGGAGAAGGGACTGTTCCTAAATGCTGTGCCAAGGTATGTCTGGTTAAGGTCTATCCAGAAGGACAACCCGACAAGGCCTCCAAAATGTATGCCATAATAGATGAGCAAAGTAACCGATCTCTAGCAAGGCCCAAATTCTTTGAGATCTTTAACATAAAGGGACAAACGACTCCATACACGCTGATCACCTGCTCTGGTCATATTGAGACTTCTGGCAGGAGAGCGTCTGGGTACATAGTCTCTTCAATCAAGGGAAACGAGCATATACCCTTGCCAACCCTAATTGAATGTGACCAAATACCTGATAACAGGGAGGAGATTCCCACTCCGGAAGCCGCGCTTCATCACCATTTTAGGCACCTGACTAAAGAAATCCCTCCTCTGGACATGAATGCTGATATTCTGGTTCTACTCGGGAGGGACATTCTGAAGGTCCACAAGGTGCGACAACAATGTAACGGCCCAGATAATGCTCCATACGCCCAAAGACTCGAACTACCCTGGGTAATCGTGGGCAATGTATGTTTGTATAGGAGTCACAAGGCATTCGAAGTCAATGCCTGTAAAACGTATGTGCTTCAAAATGGTTGTGCAACTCACTTTAAGCCATGCCCTCCTCACTACGAAGTGAAAGAAAGGTTCTCTGATTGCATCCAAGAGCCTCTGATGGCACAGCAGAGTTCGTGAAGGATGCCCAACAGTTTGTTGAAAAGGACTTCTACGTGGACGACGGTCTTAAATCCCTGCCCACAGCAGAAGAAGCCATAGATCTGCTCAAACGGACACAAGGTATGTTTTCTAAAGCTCATTTAAGATTGCATAAAATTGCCTCCAATAGTGCTGTTGTCATGAAGGCCTTTCACACTAACGATCATGCCGCAGAATTTAGGGACTTGAATCTAGGCCCAGACAATCCACCAGTGCAGAGTAGCGTAGGCCTGAGGTCGAACTTGCTAAAGGACTCCTTCAGCTTTCAGGTTAGTGGTGCGGAAAAACCATTTACTAAGCGCGGGGTTCTGTCAGTGGTGAACAGTCTATATGATCCACTTGGGTTTGTCGCACCCCTGACTATACAAGGCAAGCTCCTGCTGAGACAACTCTCAGAGTGCATTAAGGACTGGGATGTACCACTCCCTGCGGACCAACAACTAAGGTGGAAGTCGTGGAGAGAATCTCTTTGCGCCTTGGATAAGATCTACATACCCCGTTGTTACACTCCGGCATCCCTAGCTACAAGTCAAAGGAAAGAGATTCATGTATTCGCTGATGATTCCACTGAAGCTATTGCCGCTGTGGCTTACTTGAAGGTTGTAGACTCTATCAATGCAGTCCATGTTGGATTTCTGTTTGGAAAGGCTAATCTGGCTCCTAAACCCGAGCACACCATACCCAGACTCGAGCTCTGTGGGGCTGTACTAGCCATAGAGATTGAAGAAGACATTGCTCTGAGTGAACTCTTTTTGATATGCAATGTGCAGCAGAATGTTTTACACAAGGAACTGGAATGTATATGTAAAAAACAAGACATTCCTAAAAACAGCCCCATTGTCAACTTAAACCCAGTAATATACGAGAGGTGTTTATTGAGAGTTGATGGTCATTTAAACAAGGCTAAATTGGATGAGGCAGAAATGAATCCTCTAATTATTCCTGGTCATCACCATATCACCACTTTACTAATACCACATTACCATGAAAAAATCAAAAATCAAGGCAGACATTTCAATGAAGGAGCCTTAAGAGCTGCAGGCCTCTGGATTGTAGGAGCAAAGAGACCAATTTCCCATTTAATTCATCATTGTGTTCAGTGTCGTAAGACAAGAGGAAAACTGCAACAACAACAGATGTCTGATTTCCCTGCCGATAGGACAAGCACAGAGCCTCCATTTACCTATGTTGGCTTGGACGTTTTTGGCCCATGGGGAGTCGCTGCACGTCGTACCAGAGGCGGACATGCAGAAAGTAAACGTTGGGCGGTGTTGTTCACATGCATGAGTGTATGAGCAATAAACATAGAAGTGATAGAGTCTATGGATTCCTCCAGTTTCATCAATGCGCTAAGACGATTCTTCTCCATCAGAGGACCAGTAAACCAATTAATATCTGATTATGGAACAAACTTTGTAGGGGCCTGTCGAAAACTACAACTGAATTCAACACCAGTTCAGAACTTCTTGACAACCAATGGCTGTACCTGGGTCTTCAATCCTCCTCATGCTTCCCATATGGGTGGATCATGGGAAAGAATGATAGGCATTACTCGTCGGATATTGGAATCTATGCTGATGGACTTAAATGTTTCAAGACTCACTCACGAGACCTTGACCACTTGCTTAGCAGTAATCTCTGCTATAGAAAACTCAAGACCTCTTGTACCCATATCTATGGATCCAGAATCTCCTACTATTCTCACTCCGGCAACTCTCCTCATCCAGAAACTCCAAACTGTTCCTAACCCACCTGAAGATTCTGTGTCCGGTGACAAATATCAGAAACGGTGGAAGCATGTGCAACATGTGCAACATCTGGCTAATTGTTTCTGGAAAAGATGGAAAAAGGAGTACCTGACACTTCTCCAAAAATGAAAATGGCAACAAGTAAAGCCAAATTTACAAGTAGGAGATATTGTCCTCATGAAAGACCAGAAGGAGGAAAGAAACACATGGCCTGTGGGACTTATATCTAAAACCTTTCCAAGTGACGATGGCAAGGTACGCAAGGTAGAAGTGACAGTTGCTAAGCAAGGTGACCCCAAATCCTTCATTAGGCCTATATCAGACATTATCTTACTCATACCAGTTGAGGGTTGATTATCCATCCAATCAGTAGGAACTCTTTCAAGGAACTTAGACCTTCGGATTACAAATGGGTTGGAGACAGTTTGGCCTAGCGCGGCTACTCCAATCCAAAGACGGGTTATCCTTTGGATTACTTCAGGAACTTGTTATAGACATTCGTCTATCTTGTTAAACAATATGTTATTGTCGCATTGCATGCATTGTTTTTTATCTTACAGGTTGAAGTATCCCTCCATGTACTTCAGGTAAACACTCCCAATTCGAGACTGTTGATATGTGACCTGTCAAACATATTCGTTCAGACCGAGGCACACACTTTGTCGGAGCAGCAAGAGAACTGCAACTGTCTTCCAACTTGGTTATGAAGGACGTAGAAAAATACCTAAGTGTAAATGGGTGTACTTGGACTTTTAACCCACCACATTCTTCACACATGGGAGGTGTATGGGAGAGAATGATAGGTGTCGCAAGGAGAATCCTCGATTCAATCTTCTTACAGGAAGGCTCTGCAAGACTGACACAAGAAGTGTCAGCCATCATAAACGCCATACCGTTGACTCCAATTTCCAGCGATCCTGATGACCCAACTGTTCTCACCCCAGCCCTGCTGCTTACGCAGAAGACCGACCCTAATTGCTCTCCACCTGGAGAAATTAATGTTAAAGACCATTACAGGAGTCGATGGAGACAAGTACAGAGTCTCTCCAATGCCTTTTGGGACAAGTGGAAAAAACAGTACCTGCCTCCTCTGCAACAGAGGAGAAAGTGGCAAACTAGCAAGCCTAACTTCCAACCTGGCGATATAGTACTAATGAAAGTCTGTCAGTCTCGGAGAAATGAATGGCGATTAGGTCTCATTACCCAGACATTCCCAAGTAAGGATGTAATCGTACGTAAGGTGGAAGTAAAAATAGGAAAACAAGGCGAGACCAAATTGTTCCTCAGGCCAGTAGGGGAACTCGTTCTGCTGTTCTCACCCAATGAACACAATAGTGACGTCAAGCGGGGAGTGTTCTGTCCAGCCATATAATTGCTGTCTAGAAAGTCATTTTTGTGTGTATTACATTCATAAATTTCATACTGTAAGGTAACAGCACCACCTGCTGGCCGTTTAATGCATAGATTCTAGTTTAATTTGCAATGTATTGTGGGATTGTTCCTGTTATATCATAGTCTTGTTTATGACACTGTGAGGGGAACAGCAGCCATTATTCCTCTATATGTCTTATGAGAAACTACACCATTCATGTTCTTCATGCTTCTTAAATAGCCTGCTCTAAGCAAAGTTGGTAAGCACTATCTAGGTGTTATACTCCTGTGTCTATAACATTTTTTGTATTAAATAGGTAATCATCAGCTATGTATTACCTCATGTTACCTATGTATTACCACATGGTACCTATGTATTACCTCTTGGTACCTATGTATTACCTCATGGTACCTATGTATTACCTCATGTTACTGTGTATTGCAGACTATCTGTATTTTATGCTCTCTGCAGTTATATATTCTGAAATGCTCCTGTTATTGCATCCTATAGTTTCACCCTTTCCTGTCACATCTGCAATCAATAAAAGAAGGTTACAATTTTACAGCCTCTTTTTCTTAAAGAAGACAGGGGGTTTAGCTACATGTCTCATTGCACACCCTGCTAACGTGTATGAGGACAGTATAGAAATACCATACGGGGCAGATTACACTACTACTTCTGTGCCCATCATTCTACGCAAGCCTCTGTGAAAAGGCCGGTAACTAAGCGCCTAACTACTTCAGTATTGTCCATTGCACTTGTTATCGGCCTGGATAAACCCAAATGTTTCTTTGTGATGATGCAACATGTTAGCATTCGGGGCTCCACTTTAAACTTTTGTCCAGGGCCCCACATTGTCTAAAACTTGCCCTAGTGGTGAATCATGTTATATCTCCTGCATATAGAGATGTTGTCAGCATTGATGACCAAGCGGATTCAGTGCAAATCATATGTGTGCTATACACATCTCTTCAGGGCAAACGTAGCTTTAAAATAATACTTTCTATTAGCAGTGAAAATAATTTCCTGTGAAAATTTGGCAAAGGTGGTGACTTCAAATTTCAAAAGATTTTCATATCTCTAGTGATCACATGTGCTCCATAATATTGAGGTAAATCTTACTTACGTGGACATTCACACGGTATAAGAGGACATAGATTACTGTAGTACATTTCTGGGCTGCAGTGTTGAGGAAGACACCAGCACTGACCATCTCCTATGTTTAGAAGACATGAATATTATTATCATCATTGTTCTGTATAAACGATCAACATAATGTTCCAACGCAGCAAAGTAAAGAGGCGAATAGGAAAAGCAGGATGGTAGTTTTGGCTGCGTTGGGTTGTTTTTTGGTAAGTTTAGTAAGTTCAATATTCAATAGCATACCTTCAGTGGTAGTTGGCATAGTTGTAGTTGTTGGGTGTTGTGTGGAAGAAGGCGGCAGGGTTGTAGTTGATGGATTTTGTGTAGTAGTAATGTCTGTTACCAGAAAAAAAATGTATTCCAGTGAAAGAGAATGTGGTGGTGGTCATCGGTGGTGGGCAATGGGCACATAGCAAACATGATGTCACATGCTAAACATAGAGTAAGACATGTAACTTTGTGTCACTCAAGTCTGGTATTCCATCTATGTCTAGTCCCCACACAGATCCTGCTGCACCTCCCTGTGGGCTCCAACGTTCCCATGACCATTGGGACCAGTTTATCACACTTGGTTTCTCTAGAGAGGAGTCATGCAACAATTTTCTATGTAGTAACAAGCATGATGGGACCAACTGGGATTCCAAGAGATGAATAGATGTCTTTAATTTTGGTATGCCCTTACTTGTAGAGGATGTCGATTATTTAAAGAAATCTAGTATATGACATAACCCACCAGTTTTTCGAATCATCTCTCTATTAATGTGCCTTTTCAACAAGAGTGACTTTATGGAAGATATAAAGGTTTTATCAGTAGAGGTTAGTTAATCGATGTGATGCATATTGAATTCCTATAAACATTTGTGAAATTTATTGAACCAGGCGAATTCAAACAATTTGGGATTTGCTGAATGAATTAAATTGGTCACAAACATTTCACATATTACAGAAGAATGCATCAGTCAGAGATGGATCAAAAGACCTCGGACACAGCTGGGTTGGTTTTCCCATAATGTCTCACAGATATTGCATTACATGGTATAACACAGCCAATCAGGAGGGACTATCACAACCTGTATAAAAGCAGAAGTAGGAAATACAGCAGCCATTTTGTGGTGAATCTAGGAAAGGAAAGAGGTGATTAGGAAAAGCAAGTTGATAGTTTTGGGTGCCTGGGTTTGATTTAGCAAAAAAATCATTTTTGGTGGAGAACCTCTTCCATTGGCAAGAAGCCAGATAGTGAGGCTGAAGAGCCAAAACCCTTGGTAAGTTTAGGAAGTTAAGTAACGTACCATTAGCTGTAGGTGTCATGGTTGTAGTTGTTGGGCGTTTTGTCTTAGTAGGTGGCATGGTTTTTGTTGTTGGGCTTTGTGGAGTACTAGTAGTGGCTAAACCCAGAAAAAAAAAAACAAAATTGTTACTTCATTCCAATCAACAATGAGAATATGATGATGGGCAATGGACACATAGCAAATGTGACATGGACAGTGACATGCCCAACATAGGTGATAACGATGATATGTAACTTTGTTGAACAGTTAATACTTACTCTACCCAGTTACTGTTGTAAGTACATGATACTACATAGTAGATGGGCAGAGGGGTACATGCAAATCAGGGGTCCCTGAAGCAGAAGTCATAATTGGACCATACCCTAAAAAAGAAAATATTTGGTGGAGGCGGTAGGGTAGTAGTGCATCATTTTTGTAGTCACAGAAGGGCATACTGTGCCTTCCTATTTGTGCTGTTTCAGTTTATTCTGTTAGACTTTCAGCCATACATGGACATTTATGTAATGGTATATACTTAGTTTATCATCTATTGTATTTGTTATACTTTGCTGCCATCTACTGCCCATTGCTGTATTACACTGTTTTTTTTTGTTATGGTACTTTCCCATAATACCTCTCTGTCAATAGCTCCTCCTATCTTTTTCATTCTGTTTCCTGCTTTTGTACTTTTGGGCCATCTTGTAACACACATGCACTGCAGAGCTGGAGAAAGGATTCTCTTGTTACCTCCAACCTGGAGCTCCTATCATCTCTAATCTGGTGCTTCTATAACAGCTCTAACCTACAGTCCTCACTCCTACCTCATCTCCATTTCTTCATCTTCCTTGACATCTCATCTCATCAAGGTACTGTAAATAAAGCCTGTTGAATTCATCACTGCATCATCCTTCCGGACCACCATGCGCCGCTGACAGGGATTGGGAGCACAGGCTGGCGAGTAACGCTATCCGCCATTGTTTATATAGAGATTCGTGATCACATCCCTCAGACACATCTCATCCATGTATATCGGTGGCAGAATAGTAACAAGAGACCTAAGTCTACAGTTGTCTGTGTGTATATGCATTGTCTGCTAGCAAGACTTAACCGTTCACCATCTTAGCTAAAACATGTCCACAAAAGGCACCGTGGACCCATCTGCAAGTGAAGCACATCAGGTTCCTGACACCATAGATGCTGCAGGAGCAGAGTCCGCACTTACTGCAGAGCAAGATGTACGACCCAAACGTGTAACCAGGCCGACACAAAAGGCCAGAGAGAACTTTGAGATTACTAGAGACGAGTTCCATGATAACCTTGAACATTTATGGGGCAGAGTTGATCACTATTTAGCAGCTATTCCACGCTCTCACAGATTTAACCGCCAAATTGAAGAGTTTATCTGCCGCCTATGATCACTACCAGAGACTGTCTGCAAGGTACATCACATTCCTGAGTAACTGTGACATGGAAGACGCACCAGCAGAACTAGCTGAAAGGGAAACTCTTCTCCAAGAAAAGACCTCATTAGTACAAGATGCCCAGGATAAAGCAGAACTCCACATTGCTCACCTCCAAGAAGCCAGGTCACATCGCACAACATCGACCAAAATCAAATCTTCGTCTTCCAGATCATCTCACTCCAGGAAGTCAACATTGTCCGACAAGATACTGGAGATCCGTGCAGCTGCAGAGGAAGCTAAAGTAAAAAGCTCCTTTGCTAAGAGGGAGGCTGAAGTGGAAGTAGAAGCCCAAATGGAAGCTCAAAGAAATGAGATGGAGGCTCAAAGAAACAAAATGAAAGCCCAAAGGAACTTGAAAATACTCCAAGCAGAAAGCAAAGAAGCAACAGCCCTTGCTAAACTGAAGGTTCTTGAACAAGCATTGGGTCAAGACGATAATTCGGATTGTCTTATTCCAGGAGAAATGGAGGACTCAGCTGATTGCACTTCTAACTATGTGCTAAGACATTTAACATCTGCACCAGCACCACCTTTAGTTTCTAACACAGATGCGCCCGCAAGTCAAGAAATGTCGCCACCTACTGCCTACAAAGTAACTTCCAGCACTAACTCACAATTTAGGCCACAGCCAGCAGAACCTATAGGGACTAAACCGCAGTTTAACGCTTTTGCCGCATCATTTCGTCCTGATTTGTCGCAGTCATATAAGCCAGAGAACTTGCATCCCCTAAGGATACCACAAGTTCATCCTGCAACAATGACCAGGAGATCGGACATGTCTGACTTCGCCAGATACATGATTCGCCGGGAGTTAATAAACATTAGTCTCTCAAAGTTTGATGATTGTGCCGAGAATTATAGAGCCTGGAAATCGACCTTTCAAGCAGTGCTCCAAGACCTTAATCTCACTGGCAAAGAACAACTGGATTTGCTTGTTAACTGGTTAGGCCCTGAATCAGCAGAGCGCAAAAAGACAATAAGGGCAGTTCATGTGGACTATTCAGATGCAGGTCTTATTGCAGCCTGGGAGAGACTGGAACAAACTTACGGCAGCTCAGAAGCCATGGAATGTGCCTTATTTAAAAGACTGCAAACTTTCCCAAAGATAACTAACAAGGACAATAGAAAACTAAAGAAATCCCTCCTCTGGACATGAATGCTGATATTCTGGTCCTACTCGGGAGGGACATTCTGAAGGTCCACAAGGTGCGCCAACAATGTAACGGCCCAGATGATGCTCCATACGCCCAAAGACTTGACCTAGGCTGGGTAATCGTGGGCGATGTATGTTTGGGTTGCTCCCTTACCCTTCAAGGCTTCAAGGACCGGGCTTTCTAACAAGAGGGAACAGGCCTTATCTAGATTCATCTCGTTGCAGAGAACATTGAGGAACAAGCCTGAACTGAAGGAACATTTCATAGCCTTTATGGACAAGATATTTCGCAATGACCACGCTGAGCCAGCTCCACCATTGCAAGCTGATGAAGAATGCTGGTATCTACCTTCCTTTGGAATATATCATCTGAGAAAGCCAAAATCAAATCAGAGTGGTGTTCGATTCAAGCGCTAAACACGACAGCGTATCTCTGAATGACGTTCTCCTCACTTGTCCGAACCTGACTAATAACCTGGTGGGAGTGCTCATGAGATTCAGAAAGGAACCGGTCACCATTACCTCCGATATCGAACAAATGTTCCATTGTTTCGTCGTGCAACAAGATCACAGAAATTATCTCCGTTTTCTATGGCACCGAGACAACGACACCAACAAGGAAATGGTCGAATACCGCGTGAAGGTGCGCGTGTTCGGAAACAGTCCTTCTCCAGCAGTCGCTACATACGGCCTGCGTAGGACTGCCTCTGATGGCACAGCAGAGTTTGGGAAGGATGCCCAACAGTTTGTTGAAAAGGACTTCTACGGGGACGACGGTTTTAAATCCCTGCACACAGCGGAAGAAGCCATAGATCTGCTCAAACATTCCCAAGTAAGGATGGAATCGTACGTAAGGTGGAAGTATAAATAGGAAAACAAGGCGAGACCAAATTGTTCCTCAGGCCAGTAGGGGAACTCATTCTGTTGTTCTCGTCCAATAAACACAATAGTGATGTCGGCTGACGTCAAGCGGGGAGTGTTCTGTCCAGCCATATAATTGCTGTCTAGAAAGTCATTTTTGTGTGTATTAATCCTTCATATATTTCATACTGTAAGGTAACAGCACCACCTGCTGGCCGTTTAAGGCATAGATTCTAGTTTAATTTGCAATGTTTTGTGGGATTGTTCCTGTTACATCATAGTCTTGTTTATGACACTGTGAGGGGAACAGCAGCCATTATTCCTCTATATGTCTTATGAGAAACTACACCATTCGTGTTCTTCATGCTTCTTAAACAGCCTGCTCTAAGCATAGTTGGTAAGCACTATCTAGGTGCTATAATCCTGTGTTTATAACGTTTGTTGTATTAAATAGGTAATCATCAGCTATGTATTACCTCATGTTACCTATGTATTACCTCATGTTACCTATGTATTACCTCATGGTACCTATGTATTACCTCATGGTACCTATATATTACCTCATGATACCTATTTATTACCTCATCTTACCTATGTATTACCTCATGGAACCAATGTATTAATTCATGGTACCTGTTGTGAGTTCATTTTCCCCTTCACTACTGAGGCCCGAGTAACTCCCTCTTCTGGTAAAGAAAGTTAGTGAGCCTGATTATCAAACACCTGAGTCTGATGATGATGACTGGCTGAGTGGAGTTACTGACTGGATATAAGGCTGCTGATGCCCTTCTGCCCTGCGGGTGATTTCTCTGTGGGATCCTTGGAGACCAGTCTGAATTCCTGCTCCTCTAAAGCTAAGTTTTCTGCTCAGCTTTTTGCATTTGTGCTTAGACTTTGTTTTGCTTTGTTTCTCTGGATTTCTGCCATTCCCTGCTGGGGTGTGCTGAATTCCTTTAGCTCTGTCTTCTGAAAATACCTGAGTGCTGATTTAGTTTTTGAAGCCTAGCTGCTTCAGGGTCTTTTTCATATCAGCTTGTTGGCTTATGTCTTTGATAGGATTTTGGCAGATTGCAGACAGCAACCTTCCTTTCCTTTTTTTTTTTTTGCTAGCTTGGGCCCCATCGTTTGCTCAGCCTATCTTTCTATCTGTGTGAGTGTTTTTTCATCTTGCTTCACCGTCATTATATGTTGGGGGCTGCCTTTTACTTTGGGGTCTGCTCTGGGGCAGTTTAGATTTCCTTTTCTGTCTTTAGGCTATTTAGTGCTCCGGCTGTGATTGAGCGGTCTAGGGCATCGTAGGAACCCCCCACGGCTTCTGCTAGTTGTGTTGATAGGTTCAGGGGGTCTGCAATCTGATAGTTGCCAATTCTCTGGTTTTCTGGACGTAGCTTCTATTTTTGTGTCTGCCTCCTACGGTGACTCATTCATAACAGAATCACCCGCCATACCGCAGATCCTAGGGTACTCAATAGCAGGAAAGAATTGTAAAAAAAAAAAAAGTGTGTATATTTTTTCCTCTATATCTCTGAGGCCATAGGGGGAATTTTTTTTTCTCTCAATGGAGATAAAGCAATTGTCTGATTGTGTGGAGCAGCTCGCTGCGGAAGTGCGGGGAATTTCCGCCTACCTTGCTCATTCACATGCTGCTGAACCAAAGATTCCTACACCTGATGTATTTTTTGGGGATCGGTCTAAATTTTTGAATTTCAAAAATAATTGAAAATTATTTTTTGCCTTGAAGCCTAACTCGTCAGGGAGCTCCGCGCAGCAGGTTAAAATTGTCATCTCTTTGCTGCGTGGCGATCCCCAGGATTGGGCGTTTTCTTTGAAACCAGATGATCCTATTCTGACTAATGTGAACGCATTTTTTCAGGCCTTGGGGTTGTTGTATGATGAACCTAATGCCATTGATCAGGCTGAAAAGACCCTGCTGGCATTGAACCAGGGTCGTGATTCTGCAGAATTGTACTGTCAAAAATTCCGAAAGTGGGCAGTACTTACTACCTGGAATGATAATGCCTTGGCTGCTCTCTTTCGGAAGGGGTTGTCAGAAGCCATAAAGGATACTATGGTGGGATTTCCTGTTCCCTCTGGTCTTGACGATTCTATGTCATTAGCTATTCAGGTTGATCGGCGTTTGCGCGAACGCAAAGCTGCACGAGAGGTGTTGCCACCTGTTGAACAAATGTCTGAACCTATGCAATGTGATAGAGTTTTTTCCAGAGAGCAGCGTCAGGAGTTCAGAAGGCGTAATAAGTTGTGTTTTTTCTGTGGAGATGCCTCGCATATTATTTCTGTCTGTCCTAAACAAGAGAAACGCTTTGCACACACGTTTTCTGTTGGTGGTGTTCAACCTAAGTTTCTTCTGGCTATTACTCTGATCTGCTCCCTGTCCACATTTTCCGCCAAGGCTTTTGTGGATTCGGGAGCAGCCCTAAACCTAATGGACTTGGATTTTGCTAAACGTTGTGGATTTCCGATGACACCTCTGCAGACGCCTATCCCTTTGAGGGGGATTGATGCTACTCCTTTGGCTAAAAATAAACCTCAGTTTTGGACCCAGGTGGTAATGCGGGTCGCCCCAGACCATCAAGAAAATTGCAGATTTTTGGTGTTGCATAATCTGCATGATACTATTGTTCTGGGGTTTCCCTGGTTACAAATTTATAATCCAGTTTTGGATTGGAAATCTGTGTCTGTGGTGAGTTGGGGTTTTCGGTGTGCCTTTAGTGAGGCTCCGGTGTTTTCCACCTCTCCTCAGTCGCATGATGTTCCTGATTATTTGGCGGACTTTTATGATGTATTTAGTGAGAATGAGTCTGCGTCTCTGCCTCCTCATAGGAGTTATGACTGTGCAATTGAACTGAGCCCGGGGTGTAAATTTCCCAAGGGTCGGCTCTTCAATTTATCTGTACCCGAGCACGAGGCTATGCGATCCTATATTAAGGAGTCGTTGGAGAAGGGTCATATTAGACCATCCTCGTCACCCTTAGATGCCGGTTTTTTTTTTTGTAGCCAAAAAGGATGGATCATTAAGACCTTGTATTGATTATCGTGCCCTCAACAAAATTACTGTTAAATATCAGTATCCGTTACCCCTGATTTCTGATCTATTCTCCAGAGTTAAAGGTGCTTGCTGGTTTACCAAGCTTGACCTCTGGAGGGCGTATAATCTTATTCGCATTAAGCATGGGGATGAATGGAAGACAGCGTTTAATACTCCGGAGGTACATTTTGAGTACCTGGTGATGCCTTTTGGGCTCACTAATGCCCCTTCTGTCTTCCAGTGCTTCATGAACGATATTTTCCGAGATTTTGTCGATAAATTTTTGATTATCTATCTGGATGATATTTTGATCTTCTCCAAGGATTGGGATTCTCATGTGGAACATATTCGGACTGTGTTCCGGATCTTGAGGGAGAATTCCCTGTATGTCAAAGGATCTAAATGCCTTTTTGGAGTACAGAGGATTTATTTTTTAGGATTTATTTTGTCCCCGTCAACTATTGAAATGGACCCGGCCAAGGTACAGGCCATTTACGATTGGGTTCAGCCCACTTCTTTGAAGGCCCTCCAGAAGTTTTTGGGTTTTGCTAATTTTTATCGGAAATTTATAGCAAAATTTTCTAGTATTGCCAAGCCATTGACTGATTTGACTAAGAAGGGTGCTGATGTGTTAAATTGGTCTCTGCAGGCTGTTTCTTCCTTTCAGGAGCTGAAGCGAAGATTCACCTCCGTCCCGGTTTTGCGGCAACCTGATGTCTCACTTCCGTTCCAGGTAGAGGTGGATGCTTCTGAGATTGGTGCAGGAGCTGTTTTGTCCCAAAAGGATCCTGTAACATCTAAAATGAATCCCTGTGCTTTCTTTTCCCGAAAGTTCTCTTCATCTGAACGTAACTATGATGTGGGGAATCGGGAACTGTTGGCCATGAAATGGGCATTTGAGGAGTGGAGACATTGGTTGGAGGGAGCTAAGCATCAAGTCGTGGTCCTCACTGACCACAAGAATTTGATTTACCTAGAGTCGGCTAAGCGCTTGAACCCTAGACAGGCTAGGTGGGCCTTGTTTTTTACACGTTTTGATTTTGTGGTTTCTTTTCTTCCTGGAACTAAGAATGTCAAGGCAGACGCCCTCTCTAGGAGCTTCTTTGCTGATTCTCCTGTGGTGACCAAGCCTGCTACCATCTTAGGCGAAGGGGTAGTTCTTTCTGCCATCTCGCCCGATTTGAGACGTGCTCTGGAAGAGTTCCAGGAGGACAAACCTGAGCGTTGTCCCAGTGGAAAGTTGTATGTTCCTGACCAGTGGAAGAAGAGAGTGATGTCTGAAGTTCATTGCTCTGCTTTGGCTGGTCATCCAGGAATTTTTGGTACTAGAGATCTGGTGAGTCGGTCTTTTTGGTGGCCCTCCTTGTCTCGTGATGTCAGGAATTTTGTGCAGTCCTGTGGGACGTGCTCCCGGTCTAAATTGTGTTCTCGCTCTAGTGGGTTGTTGATGCCTTTGCCTGTCCCCAAGAGGCCATGGACCCATATTTCAATGGATTTCATCTCTGATATGCCTGTCTCAAAGGATGACTGTTATTTGGGTGATTTGTGATAGGTTCTCTAAGATGGTTCATCTTGTACCACTCCCTAAGTTGCCGTCTTCCTCTGAGTTGGCGCCCCTGTTTTTACAACAGGTGGTTCGCTTGCACGGGATTCCTGAGAACATTGTATCTGACAGAGGAGTCCAGTTTGTGTCTAGATTTTGGAGAACTTTCTGTTCCAAGCTGGGAATTCAGTTGTCCTTCTCCTCTGCTTTTCACCCTCAGACCAATAGGCAGACAGAGAGAACAAACCAGACCTTGGAGTCATATGTGAGATGTTTTATTTCTGCTGATCAGGATGATTGGGTTTCATTTTTGCCCTTGGCCGAATTTGCTTTAAATAATAGAGCTAGTTCTGCCACTTTGATGTCACCTTTTTTTTGTAACTTTGGGTTTCATCCTCGATTTTCTTCAGGGCAGGTGGAGCCCTCTGCCTGCCCAGGTGTTGACACTGTGGTGGAGAGAATGCACCAGATCTGGGACCAAGTGGTGGATAAGTTTTCTCTCTCCCAGGAAAAGGCCCAGCGGTTTTCCAACCGACATAGGACCATTGGTCCCCAGTTTAAGGTTGGTGATATGGTGTGGTTATCATCAAAAAATATTGCTATGAAGGTGGCTTCTCCTAAGTTTAAGCCTAGATTTATTGGACCTTACAAGATTTTGCAGATTATTAATCCGGTCTCTTTTCGTTTGACTCTTCCTGTCACATTTAAAATCCATAATGTGTTCCATAAATCTTTGTTGAAGAGGTTTGATGAACCTGTTGTTCCGGGGGTGGCACCTCCAGACCCTGTATTGGTTGAAGGTAACATGGAATATGAGGTAGAGAAAGTACTGGATTCCCATCTGGCTAGACGGAGACTCCAGTATTTGGTTAAGTGGAAGGGTTATGGTCAGGAGGATAATTCCTGGGTCTCTGCCTCTGATATTCATGCCAAAAGATTGGTGCGTGCCTTTCATCGGGCTCACCGTGATCGCCCTGGTGGCGTGGTTGAGGGTTCGGTGACCCCTCCTCAAGGGGGAGGTACTGTTGTGAGTTCATTTTCCCCTTCACTACTGAGGCCCGAGGAACTCCCTCTTCTGGTAAAGAAAGGTAGTGAGCCTGATTATCAAACACCTGAGTCTGATGATGATGACTGGCTGAGTGGAGTTACTGACTGGATATAAGGCTGCCGACGCCCTTCTGCCCTGCGGGTGATTTCTCTGTGGGATCCTTGGAGACCAGTCTGAATTCCTGCTCCTCTAAAGCTAAGTTTTCTGCTCAGCTTTTTGCATTTGTGCTTAGACTTTGTTTTGCTTTGTTTTTCTGGATTTCTGCCATTCCCTGCTGGGGTGTGCTGAATTCCTTTAGCTCTGTCTTCTGAAAATACCTGAGTGCTGATTTAGTTTTTGAAGCCTAGCTGCTTCAGGGTCTTTTTCATATCAGCTTGTTGGCTTATGTCTTTGATAGGGTTTTGGCAGATTGCAGACAGCAACCTTCCTTTCCTGTTCTGTTTAGCTAGCTAGGGCCCCATCGTTTGCTCAGCCTATCTTTCTATCTGTGTGAGTGTTTTTTCATCTTGCTTCACCATCATTATATGTTGGGGGCTGCCTTTTACTTTGGGGTCTGCTCTGGGGAAGTTTAGATTTCCTTTCCTGTCTTTAGGCTATTTAGCGCTCCGGCTGTGATCGAGGGGTCTAGGGCATCGTAGGAACCCCCCACGGCTACTGCTAGTTGTGTTGATAGGTTCAGGGGTCTGCAATCTGATAGTTGCCAATTCTCTGGTTTTCTGGACGTAGCTTCTATTTTTGTGTCTGCCTCCTATGGTGACTCATTCATAACAGGTACCTATGTATTACCTCATGGTACCTATGTATTATCTCATGGTACCTATGTATTACCTCATGTTACCTATGTATTACCTCATGGCACCTATGTATTACCTCACGGTACCTATGTATTACCTCATGGTATCTATGTATTACCTCATGGTACCTATCTATTACCTCATCTTACCTATGTATTACCTCATCTTACCTATGTATTACCTCATGGAACCTATGTATTACCTCATGGTACCTATGTATTACCTCATCTTACCTATGTATTACCTCATGGAACCTATGTATTACTTCATGGTAGCTATGTATTACCTCATGGTACCTATGTATTACCTCTTGTTACCTATGTATTACCTCATGGTACCTATGTATTACCTCATGGCCTCACTTTAAACTTTTGTCCAGGGCCCCACATTGTCTAAAACTTGCCCTGGTGGTAAATCATGTTATATCTCCTGCATATAGAGATGTTGTCAGCATTGATGACCAAGCGGATTCAGTGCAAATCATATGTGTGCTATACACATCTCTTCAGGGCAAATGTAGCTTTAAAATCATACTTTCTTTTAGCAGTGAAAATAATTTCCAGTGAAAATAATTTCCTGTGAAAATTTGGCAAAGGTGGTGACTTCAAATTTCAAAAGATTTTCACATCTCTAGTGATCACATGTGCTCCATAATATTAAGGTAAATCTTACTTACGTGGACATTCACACGGTATAAGAGGACATAGATTACTGTAGTACATTTCTGGGCTGCAGTGTTGAGGAAGGCACCAGCACTGACCATCTCCTATGTTTAGAAGACATGAATATTATAATCATCATTGTTCTGTATAAACGATCAACATAATGTTCCAACGCAGCAAAGTAAAGAGGCGAATAGGAAAAGCAGGATGGTAGTTTTGGCTGCGTTGGGTTGTTTTTTGGTAAGTTTAGTAAGTTCAATATTCAATAGCATACTTTCAGTGATAGTTGGCATAGTTGTAGGTGTTGGGCGTTGTGTAGTAGAAGGCGGCAGGGTTGTAGTTGATGGATGTTGTGTAGTAGTAATGTCTGTTACCAGAAAAGAAATGTACTCCAGTGAAAGAGAATGTGGTGGTGGTCATCGGTGGTGGGCAATGGACACATAGCAAACATGATGTCACATGCTAAACATAGAGTAAGACATGTAACTTTGTGTCACTCAAGTCTGGTATTCCATCTATGTCTAGTCCCCACACAGATCCTGCTGCACCTCCCTGTGGGCTCCAACGTTCCCATGACCATTGGGACCAGTCTATCACACTTGGTTTCTCTAGAGAGGAGTCATGCAACAATTTTCTATGTAGTAACAAACATGATGGGACCAACTGGGATTCCAAGAGATGAATAGATGTCTTTAATGTTGGTATGTCCTTACTTGTAGAGGATGTCGATTATTTAAAGAAATCTAGTATATGACATAACCCACCAGTTTTTCGAATCATCTCTCTCGCATCATTTTTGATTTTTGGTGGAATGCACAGCTAGAACCATGATTAGACGTATACTTTAATGTGTGATTAGATACCTATCATGGTGCCCACTGATATCAATACGTTACTAATGTGCCTTCTCAACAAGAGTGGCTTTTTTTACAAGATATAAAGGTTTTATCACTAGAGTTTAGTTAATCGATGTGATGCATAGTGAATTCCTATAAACATTTGTGAAATTTATTGAACCAGGCAAATTCAAACAATTTGGGATTTGCTGAATGAATTAAATTGGTCACAAACATTTCACATATTACAGAAGAATGCAAAAGCCAGAGATGGATCAAAAGACCTCGGACACAGCTGGGTTGGTTTTCCCATAATGTCTCACAGATATCACATTACATGGTATAACACAGCCAATCAGGAGGGACTATCACAACCTGTATAATAGCAGAAGTAGGAAATACAGCAGCCATTTTGTGGTGAATCTAGGAAAGGAAAGAGGTGATTAGGAAAAGCAAGTTGATAGTTTCGGGTGCCTGGGTTTGATTTAGCAAAAAAAATCATTTTTGGTGGAGAACCTCTTCCTTTGGAAAGAAGTCAGATAGTGAGGCTGAAGAGCCAATACCCTTGGTAAGTTTAGTAAGTTAAGCAACATACCATTAACAGTAGGTGTCATGGTTGTAGTTGTTGGGCGTTCTGTCTTAGTAGGTGGCATGGTTTTTGTTGTTGGGCTTTGTGGAGTAGTAGTAGTGCCTAAACCCAGAAAAAAAACAAAACAAAATTATTTCATTCCAATCAACAATGAGAATATGATGATGGGCAATGGACACATAGCAAATGTGACATGGACAGTGACATGCCCAACATAGGTAATAATGATGATATGTAACTTTGTTGAACAGTTATTACTTACTCTACCCAGTTACTGTTGTAAGTACGTGATACTACATAGTAGATAGACAGAGGGGTACATGCAAATCATGGGTCCCTGAAGCAGAAGTCTTAATTGGACCATACGCTAAAAAAGAAAATATTTGGTGGAGGCGGTAGGGTAGTAGTGCATCATTTTTGTAGTCACAGAAGGGCATACTGTACCTTCCTATTTGTGCTGTTTCAGTTTATTCTGTTAGACTTTCAGCCATACATGGACATTTATGTAATGGTATATACTTAGTTTATCATCTATTGTATTTGTTATACTTTGCTGCCATCTACTGGCCATTGCTGTATTACACTGTAATATTTTGTTATGGTACTTTCCCATAATACCTCTCTGTCTATAGCTCCTCCTATCTTTTTCGTTCTGTTTCCTGTTTTTGTACTCCGGGCCATCTTGTAACACACATGCACTGCAGAGCTGGAGAAAGGATTCTCTTGTTACCTCCAACCTGGAGCTCCTATCATCTCTAATCTGGTGCTTCTATAACAGCTCTAACCTATAGTCCTCACTCCTACCTCATCTCCATTTCTTCATCTTCCTTGACATCTCATCTCATCAAGGTACTGTAAATAAAGCCTGCTGAATTCATCACTGCATCATCCTTCCGGACCACTACGCGCCGCTGACAGGGATTGGGAGCACAGGCTGGCGAGTAACGCTATCCACCATTGTTTATATAGAGATTCGTGATCACATCCCTCAGACACATCTCATCCCAAATGGAAGCTCAAAGAAATGAGATGGAGGCTCAAAGAAACAAAATGGAAGCTCAAAGGAAATTAAAAATACTCCAAGCAGAAAGGAAAGCAGAAACAGCCCTTGCTAAACTGAAGGTTCTTCAACAAGCATTGGGACAAGAAGATAATTCAGATTGCCTTATTCCAGGAGAAATGGAGGACTCAGCTGATCGCACATCTAACTACGTGCTAAGACATTTAACATCTGCACCAGCACCACCTCCAGTTTCTAACACGGATGCGCCCGTAAGTCAAGAAATGTCGCCACCTACTGCCGACAAGGTAACTTCCAGTACTAACTCACAATTTAGGCCACAGCCAGCAGAACCTATAGGGACTAAACCGCAGTTTAACGCTTTTGCCGCATCATTTCGTCCTGATTTGTCGCAGTCATATAAGCCAGAGAACTTGCATCCCCTAAGGATAACACAAGTTCATCCTGCAACAATGACCGGGAGATCGGACAAGTCTGACTTCGCCAGATACATGATTCGCTGGGAGTTAATAAACATTAGGCTCTCGAAGTTTGATGATTGTGCCGAGAATTATAGAGCCTGGAAATCGACCTTTCAAGCAGTAATCCAAGACCTTAATCTCACTGGCAAAGAACAACTGGATTTGCTTGTTAACAGGTTAGGCCCTGAATCAGCAGAGTGCATAAAGACATTAATGGCAGTTCATGTTGACTATTCAGATGCAGGTCTTATTGCAGCCTGGGAGAGACTGGAACAAACCTACGGCAGCTCAGAAGCCATAGAATGTGCCTTATTTAAAAGACTGCAAACTTTCCCAAAGATAACTAACAAGGACAATAGAAAACTTGAAGATCTTAGCGACCAACTAAAGGAAATAGAATTGGCAAAATTAGACCCACGTCTCTCAGGACTAAGCTACCTAGATACTGCTCATGGCGTTAATCCAATAGTGTCCAAGTTGCCACACAGCATTCAGGATAAATGGGCAGACCACGGCTCATGGTATAAAAGGCAGCATGATGTGTCCTTTCCCCCTTTTCACATTTTTCCAGGTTCATCAGTGACCAAGCTCGGAAGAAGAATGATCCCAGCTTCGACTTCACTGAGCCTACTCCACCAGCATCATCATCATCTACAAGGTAAGATAACATTGCCAAACGTAGAGATTCAAGGAACACAGTATCCGTGTGAAAGACTGATGTTCCACTTACTACATCTGCCTCCACTAAAACAAATAATTTTGCTCCTAAAGTCATGGACATTAACCGTATGTGCCCTAAGCACAAAAGGCCTCACCCACTTAAAGAATGCCGTGGATTCAGAGCAAGGACTTTGCAGGAGCGTAAAGATACCCACAAGGAGCTTGGGATATGTTATAAGTGTTGTGCCTCCTCAGACCACCTCACTAAGGACTGTAAGGCCGCCATTAAGTGCACTGAATGTAGCAGTAATAAACACATCACAGCCTTGCATTCCAAGCCAGCTCCATACAACTCGCAACCTTCTCCGACATCCAATCCTGCTCAAAAGCATGGCGGGGAGTCACAAGTTCTTGATCCAACTGCAACTGCTGTTTCCTCCTCATGTATTGAGGTATGTGGAGAAGGGACTGTTCCTAAATGCTGTACCAAGGTATGTCTGGTTAAGGTCTATCCAGGAGGACAACCCGACAAGGCCTCCAAAATGTATGCCATAATAGATGAGCAAAGTAACAGATCTCTAGCAAGGCCCAAATTCTTTGAGATCTTCAACATAAAGGGACAAACGACTCCATACACCCTCAAAACCTGCTCTGGTCGTATTGAGAATTCTGGCAGGAGAGCGTCTGGGTACATAGTCTCTTCAATCACGGGAAACGAGCTTATACCCTTGCCAACCCTAATTGAATGTGACCAGATATCTAATAACAGGGAGGAGATTCCCACTCCGGAAGCCACGCTTCATCACCACTTGAGGCACCTGACTAAAGAAATCCCTCCTCTGGACATGAATGCTGATATTCTGGTCCTACTCGGGAGGGACATTCTGAAGGTCCACAAGGTGCGACAACAATGTAACGGCCCAGATGATGCTCCATACGCCTAAAGACTCGACCTAGGCTGGGTAATCGTGGGCGATGTATGTTTGGATAGGAGTCACAAGGCATCCGAAGTCAACGCCTGTAAAACGTATGTGCTCCAAAATGGTCGTGCAACTCACTTTAAGCCATGCCTTCATCAATACGAAGTGAAAGAAAGGTTCTCTGATTGCATCCAAGAGCCTGACATCATTCCTACTCCCTACGGTGATGACTTAGGGAGAACAGTGTTTCACACAACAAAAGATGACAACAAAGTCACCTTATCCATAGAAGACAAGGAGTTTCTTAAAATGATGGACAGTGGATTCTTCAAAAACGAATCTGACCGCTGGGTTGCTCCCTTACCCTTCAAGGCTTCAAGGACAAGGCTTCCTACCAACAGAGAACAGGCCTTATCTAGATTCATCTCGTTGCAGAGAACATTGAGGAACAAGCCTGAACTGAAGGAACATTTCATAGCCTTTATGGACAAGATATTTCGCAATGACCACGCAGAGCCAGCTCCACCATTGCAAGCTGATGAAGAATGCTGGTATCTACCTTCCTTTGGAATATATCATCCAAGAAAGCCAAAACAAATCAGCGTGGTGTTCGATTCAAGCGCCAAACATGATGGCGTATCTCTGAATGAGGTTCTCCTCACTGGTCCGAACCTGACTAATAACCTGGTGGGAGTGCTCATGAGATTCAGAAAGGAACAGGTCACCATTACCGCCGATATCGAACAAATGTTCCATTGTTTCGTCGTGCACCAATATCACAGAAATTATCTCAGTTTTCTATTGCACCGAGACAATGACACCAGCAAGGAAATGGTCGAATACCGCATGAAGGTGCACGTGTTCGGAAACAGTCCTTCTCCTGCAGTCGCTACATACGGCCTGCGTAGGATCGCCTCCGATGGTGCAGAAGGATGCCCAACAGTTCGTTGAAAAGGACTTCTACGTGGACGACGGTCTTAAATCCCTGCCCACAGCAGAAGAAGCCATAGATCTGCTCAAACGGACACAAGGTATGCTTTCTAAAGCTCATTTAAGATTGCATAAAATTGCCTCCAATAGTGCTTTTGTCATGAAGGCCTTTCACCCTAATGATCATGCCGCAGAATTTAGGGACTTGAATTTACGCCGAAACAATCCACCAGTACAGAGAAGCCTAGGCCTGAGGTGGAACTTGCTAAAGGACTCCTTCAGCTTTCAGGTTAGTGGTGCGGGAAAACCATTTACTAAGCGCGGGGTTCTGTCAGTGGTGAACAGTCTGTATGATCCACTTGGGTTTGTTGCACCCCTGACTATACAAGGCAAGCTCCTGCTGAGACAACTCACAGATTGCATTAAGAACTGGGATGTACCACTTCCTGCGGACCAACAACTAAGGTGGAAGTCGTGGAGAGAATCTCTGTGCCTTGGATAAGATCCACATACCACTTTGTTACACTCCGGCATCCCTGGCTACGAGTCAAAGGAAAGAGATTCATGTATTCGCTGATGCTTCCACTGAAGCTATTGCCACTGTCGCTTACTTGAAGGTTGTAGTCTCTAACAATGCAGTCCATGTTGGATTTCTGTTTGGAAAGGCTAAACTGGCTCCTAAACCCGAGCACACCATACCCAGACTCGAGCTCTGTGTGGTTGTACTAGCCATAGAGATTGCAGACTTCATACAGAGTGAACTAGCTATTCACGTGGATGACACAAAATTCTACACAGACTGTAAGGTAGTTCTGGGCTACATATATAACCAGACGAAATGCTTCTACGTCTATGTCAGTAACCGCGTGGAAAGAATCAGGAAATCCTCTAAGCCCCAGAAATGGCAGCATGTCCCATCCCATCTTAACCCTGCAGACCTTGCTACAAGACCAGTGTCTGTTGATGCATTCCCAAGCTCTTCTTGGTTAACAGGACCAGGGTTCCTTCACGACCAATGCGAAGAGAATGCCGTTGAAGACAGCTTCAACCTTCAAGATCCAGATGTCGACCCAGAGATCCGTCCTGATGTCAGCATCTTCATTACCAAATTCAAGGAGAAGTTTGGCTTGGACTGTCGGCGTTTTGATCGCTTCTCAAGATGGACGAGGTTGGTTCGTGCCATTGCAAGGTTAGTACACATTGTACAATGCTATCGCAATAAGGACAGTAACACTAATTGTCATGGTTGGCATATCTGCCATAAGCCCCTCTCTGCAGAAGACATTGCTCTGAGTGAACTCTTTTTGATATGCAATGTGCAGCAGAATGTTTTACACAAGGAACTGGAACGTATACGTAAAAAACAAGACGTTCCTAAAAACAGCCCCATTGTCAACTTAAACCCAGTAATAGACGAGAGGTGTTTATTGAGAGTTGATGGTGGTTTAAACAAGGCTAAATTGGATGAGGCAGAAAAGAATCCTCTAATCATTCCTGGTCATCACCATATCACCGCTTTACTAATATGACATTACCATGAAAAAATCAAACATCAAGGCAGACACTTCACTGAAGGAGCCTTAAGAGCTGCAAGCCTCTGGGTTGTGGGAGCAAAGAGACCGATTTCCCATTTAATTCATCATTGTTTTCAGTGTCGTAAGACAAGAGGAAAACTGCAACAACAGATGTCTGATTTGCCTGGCGATAGGACAAGCACAGAGCCTCCATTTACCTATGTTGGCTTGGACGTTTTTGGCCCATGGGCAGTCGCTGCACGTCGTACCAGAGGCGGACATGCAGAAAGTAAAGGTTGGGCGGTGTTGTTCACGTGCATGAATGTACGAGCAATACACATAGAAGTGATAGAGTCTATGGATTCCTCCAGTTTCATCAATGCCCTAAGACGATTCTTCCCCATCAGAGGACCAGTAAAACAATTAAGATCTGATTGTGGAGCAAACTTTGTAGGTGCCTGTCGAGAACTACAACTGAATTCAACACCAGTTCAGAACTTCTTGACAACCAATGGCTGTACCTGGGTCTTCAATCCTCCTCATGCTTCCCATATGGGCGGATCATGGGAAAGAATGATAGGCATTACTCGTCGGATACTGGAATCTATGCTGATGGACTCAAATCTTTCAAAACTCACTCACGAGACCTTGCCCACTTTCATAGCAGAAGTCTCTGCTATAGTAAACTCAAGACCTCTTGTACCCATAACTATGGATCCAGAATCTCCTACTATTCACACTCCGGCAACTCTCCTCACCCAGAAACTTGGAACTGTTCCTAACCCGCATGAAGATTCTGTGTCTGGTGACAAATCTCAGAAACGGTGGAAGCATGTGCAACATCTGGCTAATTGTTTCTGGAAAAGATGGAAGATGGAGTACCTGATACTTCTCCAAAAATGAAGAAAATGGCAACAAGTAAAGCCAAATTTACAAGTAGGAGATATTGTCCTCATGAAAGACCAGAAGGAGGAAAGAAACACATGGCCTATGTACCTTACATATAAAACCTTTCCAAGTGACGATGGCAAGGTACGCAAGGTAGAAGTGACAGTTGCTAAGCAAGGTGACCCCAAATCCTTCATTAGGCCTTTATCAGACATTATCTTACTCATACCAGTTGAGGGTTGATTATCCATCCAATCAGTAGGAACTCTTTCAAGGAACTTAGACCTTTGGATTACAAATGGGTTGGAGACAGTTTGGCCTAGCGTGGCTACTCCAATCCGAAGATGGGTTATCCTTTGGATTACTTCAGGAACTCGTTATAGAGATTTGTCTATCTTGTTAAACAATATGTTATTGTCGCATTGCATGCATTGTTTTTTATCTTACAGGTTGAAATATCCCTCCATGTACTTCAGGTAAACACTACCAATTCGAGACTGTTGATATGTGACCTGTCAAACATATTCGTTCAGACCGAGGCACGAACTTTGTCGGAGCAGCAAGAGAACTGCAACTGTCTTCCAACTTGGATATGAAGGACGTAGAAATATACCTAAGTGTACATGGGTGTACTTGGACTTTTAACCCACCACATTCTTCACACATGGGAGGTGTATGGGAGAGAATGATAGATGTCGCAAGGAGAATCCTCGATTCAATCTTCTTACAGGAAGGATCTGCAAGACTGACACACGAAAGCTTGACAACATTCATGGCCGAAGTGTCAGCCATCATAAACGCCAGACAGTTGACTCCAATTTCCAGTGATCCTGATGACCCAACTGTTCTCACCCCAGCCCTGCTGCTTACGCAGAAGACCGACTCTAATTGCTCTCCACCTGGAGAAATTAATGTTAAAGACCATTACAGGAGTCGATGGAGACAAGTACAGAGTCTCTCCAATGCCTTTTGGGACAAGTGGAAAAAACAGTACCTGCCTACGCTGCAAC
This sequence comes from Dendrobates tinctorius, assembly GCF_039654945.1. Taxonomy (NCBI): domain Eukaryota; kingdom Metazoa; phylum Chordata; class Amphibia; order Anura; family Dendrobatidae; genus Dendrobates; species Dendrobates tinctorius. Next base: position 8,068,126 of record NW_027361825.1, read on the forward strand.
AGAGGAGAAAGTGACAAACCAGCAAGCCTAACTTCCAACCTGGCGATATAGTACTAATGAAAGACTGTCAGTCTCGGAGAAATGAATGGCGATTAGGTCTCATTACCCAGACATTCCCAAGTAAGGATGGAATCGTACATAAGGTGGAAGTAAAAATAGGAAAACAAGGCGAGACCAAATTGTTCCTCAGGCCAGTAGGGGATCTCGTTCTGCTGTTCTCGTCCAATGAACACAATAGTGACGTCAAGCGGGGAGTGTTCTGTCCAGCCATATAATTGCTGTCTAGAAAGTCATTTTTGTGTGTATTACATTCATATATTTCATATTGTAAGGTAACAACACCACCTGCTGGCCGTTTAATGCATAGATTCTAGTTTAATTTGCAATGTATTGTGGGATTGTTCCTGTTACATCAAAGTCTTGTTTATGACACTGTGAGAGGAACAGCAGCCATTATTCCTCTATATGTCTTATGAGAAACTACACAATTTGTGTTCTTCATGTTTCTTAAACAGCCTGCTCTAAGCTTGGTTGGTAAGCACTATCTAGGTATTATAATCCTGTGTTTATAACGTTTGTTGTATTAAATAGGTAATCATCAGCTATGTATTACCTCATGGTACCTATGTATTACCTCATGTTACCTATGTATTACCTCATGGTACCTATGTATTGCCTCATGTTACCTATGTATTGCCTCATGTTACCTATGCTTTACCTCATGCAACCTATGTATTACCTCTTGGTACCTATGTATTACCTCATGTTACTGTGTATTGCAGACTATATGTATTTTATGCTCTGTGCAGTTATATATTCTGAAATGCTCCTGTTATTGCATCCTATAGTTTCACCCTTTCCTGTCACATCTGCAATCAATAAAAGAAGGTTACAATTTTACAGCCTCTTTTTCTTAAAGAAGACAGGGGGTTTAGCTACATGTCGCATTGCACACCCTGCTAACGTGTATGAGGACAGTATAGAAATACCATACGGAGGCAGATTACACTACTACTTCTGTGCCCATCATTCTACGTAAGCCTCTGTGAAAAGACCAGTAAATAAGCGCCTAACTACTTCAGTATTGTCCATTGCACTTGATATCGGCCTGGATAAACCCAAATATTTCTTTGTGATGGTAAAACACGTTAGCATTCGGGGCTCCACTTTAAACTTTTGTCCAGGGCCCCACATTGTCTAAAACTTGCCCTAGTGGTGAATCATGTTATATCTCCTGCATATAGAGATGTTGTCAGCATTGATGACCAAGCGGATTCAATGCAAATCATATGTGTGCTATACACATCTCTTCAGGGCAAATATAGCTTTAAAATCATACTTTCTATTAGCAGTGAAAATAATTTCCTGTGAAAATTTGGCAAAGGTGGTGACTTCAAATTTCAAAAGATTTTTATATCTCTAGTGATCACATGTGCTCCATAATATTGAGGTAAATCTTACTTACGTGGACATTCACACGGTATAAGAGGACATAGATTACTGTAGTACATTTCTGGGCTGCAGTGTTGAGGAAGGCACCAGCACTGACCATCTCCTATGTTTAGAAGACATGAATATTATTATCATCATTGTTCTGTATAAACGATCAACATAATGTTCCAACGCAGCAAAGTAAAGAGGCGAATAGGAAAAGCAGGATGGTAGTTTTGGCTGCGTTGGGTTGTTTTTTGGTAAGTTTAGTAAGTTCAATATTCAGTAGCATACCTTCAGTGGTAGTTGGCATAGTTGTCGTTGTTGGGCGTTGTGTGGTAGAAGGCGGCAGAGTTGTATTTGATGGATGTTGTGTAGTAGTAATGTCTGTTACCAGAAAAGAAATGTATTCCAGTGAAAGAGAATGTGGTGGTGGTCATCGGTGGTGGGCAATGGGCACATAGCAAACATGATGTCACATGCTAAACATAGAGTAAGACATGTAACTTTGTGTCACTCAAGTCTGGTATTCCATCTATGTCTAGTCCCCACACAGATCCTGCTGCACCTCCCTGTGGGCTCCAACGTTCCCATGACCATTGGGACCAGTTTATCACACTTGGTTTCTCTAGAGAGGAGTCATGCAACAATTTTCTATGTAGTAACAAGCATGATGGGACCAACTGGGATTCCAAGAGATGAATAGATGTCTTTAATGTTGGTATGCCCTTACTTGTAGAGGGTGTCGATTATTTAAAGAAATCTAGTATATGACATAACCCACCAGTTTTTCGAATCATCAATCTCGCATCATTTTTGATTTTTGGTGGAATGCACGGCTAGAACCATTATTAGACGTATACTTTAATGTGTGATTAGATACCTATCATGGTGCCCACTGATATCAATACGTTATTAATAGTGTTGAGCTTTCCGATACCGCAAGTATCGGGTATCGGCCGATATTTGCCGTATCGGATATCCGATACCGATTCCGATATTTTTTTTTTATATCGGATACCGGAATCGGAAGTCCCAAATTGAACAGAACCACTTTTGTGGCTCTGATTGGCTGCCGAAATGACGTCATCATGATGCGCGGTTTGTGCGCATCATGATGCGCCGTCACTTCGGGCCTTCCGGGTGGTCTGTACCGGCCTGCCGGGGGGCTGTGCAGGCTTCGGGGGGTCGGTGCCGGCCTGCCGGGGGGCTGTGCAGGCTCCGGGGGTCTGTGCAGGCATCGTCCGATGGGACTACAAGTCCCATCGGGCGATGCCTGCTACCATGACAGTGATTGACACATTTGCCAATCATGGGAAAGTAGTAGTCCCATCATCCGGCCTATGTGTTGAATGTAAAAAAAAAATAAAATTTTTTTACATACATACTGCATACATACATACATGCTACATACATACTACATACATGCTACATACATGCTACATACATACTACATACATGCTACATGCTACATACATGCTACATACATACTACATACATGCTACATACTACATACGTGCTACATACATACTACATACATACTACATACATACTACATACATGCTACATACATGATACATACATACTACATACATACAACATGCTACATACATGCTACATACATGCTACATACATACTACATACATGCTACATACATGCTACATACTACATACATGCTACACGCATGCTACATACATGCTACATACATGCTACATACTACCTACATGCTACATACTACATACATGCTACATATATACTACATGCATGCAACATACATGCTACATACATGCTACATACATACTACATACATACTACATACATACTACATGCTACATACATGCTACATACATGCTACATGCATGCTACATACATGCTACATACATAATACATGCTACATACATGCTACATACATACTACATACATGCTACATACTACATACATGCTACACGCATGCTACATACATGCTACATACATGCTACATACTACATACATGCTACATACTACATACATGCTACATACATACTACATGCATGCAACATACATGCTACATACATACTACATACATACTACATACATACTACATGCTACATACATGCTACATACATACTACATACATGCTACATACATACTACATACATACTACATGCTACATACATACTACATACATACTACATACATACTACATGCCACATACATGCTACATACATGCTACATACATACTACATGCTACATACATGCTACATATATACTACATACATGCTACATACATGCTACATACTACATACATGCTACATACTACATACATGCAACATACATATATACTACATACAATATATTCATACAATACATACATATAGACATACAGTACATATAACATAGAGTACATGCTTACCATCACTTGTCACATTGTTCCCCGAAGCCATTGTCGTCTGAGGATTAAGAATTAAAATAACAAACCACAAATATACTCACCCTTGATCTGCAGACTTCCACGTATGTCCCACGACGATTTTGTGTGGAGAACAGCAGCATCAGCTGATGCTACCGTTCTCTACGAGCGCCAGGAATCCAATGACGGAAGGTAGATATCCTTCCGCACTGTATTCCTCCTCCACTGTAAAAAAAAAGTCCCTAGTCTCACTTTATGGCACTTTGCCATAAAGTGAGACTCGGGACCTTTTTTACAGTGGATTCCTGGCGCTCGTAAAGAACGGCAGCATCAGCTGATGGAGCTGTTCTCCACACAAAATCGTCGTGGGACATACGTGGAATTCTGCGGATCAAGGGTGAGTATATTTGTGGTTTGTTATTTTAATTTTTAATCCTCAGACGACAATGGCTTCGGGGAACAATGTGACAAGTGATGGTGAGTATGTATGTAGCATGTATGTAGTATGTAGCATGTATGTAGTATGTAGCATGTATGTAGTATGTAGCATGTATGTAGCATGTATGTAGCATGTATGTAGCATGTATGTAGTATGTATGTAGCATGTATGTATGTAGTATGTAGCATGTATGTAGCATGTATGTAGTATGTAGCATGCATGTAGTATGTAGCATGTATGTAGTATGTATGTAGCATGTATGTAGTATGTAGCATGTATGTAGTATGTAGCATGTATGTAGTATGTATGTAGCATGTATGTAGCATGTATGCAGTATGTATGTAGCATGTATTTATGTAGTATGTATGTAATTTTTTTTTTTTTTTTTTTACATTCAACACATTAGCCGGATGATGGGACTACTACTGTCCCATCATTGGCAAATGTGTCAATCACCGTCATGGTAGCAGGCATCGCCCGATGGGACTTGTAGTCCCATCGGACGATGCCTGCACAGCCCCCCGGCAGGCCGGCACAGCCCCCCGGCAGGCCGGCACCGACCCCCGGAGCCTGCTCAGACCCCCGGGGAGTCAGCACAGCCCCAAGGCAGGCCGGCACCGACCTCCGAAGCCGGCACAGACCCCCGGGGAGTCGGCACAGACAACCGGCAGGCCGGCACAGCCCTCCGGCAGGCCGGCACCGACCCCCGGAAGGCCCGTACAGACCCTCGAAAGGCTGTACGTGGGAAAAAAGGGTATTTCTAATTCCGATACCGGAAGTCCCATAGACTTGAATGGGACTTCCGGTATCGGAATCGGCGATACCGATACTTTTTTTTAAGATCGGCCGATCCATTCCGATCCGATATTTTCAAGTATCGGCTGGTATCGCTCAACTCTAGTTATTAATGTGCCTTCTCAACAAGAGTGGCTTTTGGCAGATATAAAGGTTTTATCAGTAGAGATTAGTTAATCGATGTGATGCATATTGAATTCCTATAAACATTTGTGAAATTTATTGAACCAGGCGAATTCAAACAATTTGGGATTTGCTGAACGAATTAAATTGGTCACAAACATTTCACATATTACAGAAGAATGCATCAGCCAGAAATGGATCAAAAGACCTCGGGCACAGCTGGGTTGGTTTTCCCATAATGTCTCACAGATATCGCATTACATGGTATAACACAGCCAATCAGGAGGGACTATCACAACCTGTATAAAAGCAGAAGTAGGAAATACAGCAGCCATTTTGTGGTGAATCTAGGAAAGGAAAGAGGTGATTAGGAAAAGCAAGTTGATAGTTTCGGGTGCCTGTGTTTGAGTTAGCAAAAAATCATTTTTGGTGGAGAACCTCTTCCATTGGAAAGAAGCCAGATAGTGAGGCTGAAGAGCCAATACCCTTTGTAAGTTTAGCAAGTTAAGTAACGTACCATTAGCAGTAGGTGTCATGGTTGTAGTTGTTGGGCGTTCTGTCTTAGTAGGTGGCATGGTTTTTGTTGTTGGGCTTTGTGGAGTAGTAGTAGTGCCTAAACCCAGAAAAAAAAAAAAAATTGTTATTTCATTCCAATCAACAATGAGAATATGATGATGGGCAATGGACACATAGCAAATGTGACATTGACAGTGACATGCCCAACATAGGTAATGATGATATGTAACTTTGTTGAACAGTTATTACTTACTCTACCCAGTTACTGTTGTAAGTACGTGATACTACATAGTAGATAGACAGAGGGGTACATGGAAATCATGTGTCCCTGAAGCAGAAGTCATAATTGGACCATACCCTAAAAAAGAAAATATTTGGTGGAGGCGGTAGGGTAGTAGTTAGTGTTGAGCTTTCCGGTACCGCAAGTATCGGCCGATATTTGCCGTATCGGAATTCCGATACCGAGTACCGATACTTTTTTCGTATCGGATACCGGAATCGGAAGTCCAAAATGCAATGAGCCACTTTTGTGGCTCTGATTGGCTGCCGAAATGACGTCATCATGATGCGCTGTCTGTGCGCATCATGATGCGCCATCAGTTCGGGCCTTCGGGGGGGCTGTGCCGACTGTCCGGGGGTCTGTGCCGGCCTGCCGGTGGTCTGTGCAGGCTCCGGGGGTCTGAGCCGGCCTGCCGGTGGTCTGTGCAGGCTCCGGGGGTCTGTGCCGGCCTGCCGGGGGGGATGTGCCGGCCTGCCGGTGGTCTGTACAGGCTCCGGTGGTCTGTGCCGGCCTGCCGGGGGGCTGTGCCGGCCTGCCGGTGGTCTGTGCAGGCTCCGGGGGGCTGTGCCGGCCTGCCGGTGGTCTGTGCAGGCTCCGGGGGTCTGTGCAGGCATCGTCCGATTGGACTACAAGTCCCATCGGGCGATGCCTGCTACCATGACAGTGATTGACACATTAGCCAATGATGGGACAGTAGTAGTCCCATCATCCGGCTAATGTGTTGAATGTAAAAAAAAAAAAAAAAAAATTTACATGCTACATACATACAACATGCATACTACATATATACTACATGTAACATACATACTACATGCAACATGCATACTACATACATGCTACATACTACATGCATGCTACATACATGCTACATACATACTACATACATAATACATATATACTACATGCATGCAACATACATACAACATATATACTACATGCATGCAACATGCATACTACATATATACTATATATACTACATGTAACATACATACTACATATATACTACATGCTACATACATGCTACATACTACATACATACTACATGCATGCAACATACATACAACATATATACTACATGTATACTACATATATACTATATATACTACATGTAACATACATACTACATATATACTACATGCTACATACATGCAACATACATACTACATACATACTACATACATAATACATATATACTACATGCATGCAACATACATACAACATATATACTACATGCATGAAACATGCATACTACATATATACTATATATACTACATGTAACATACATACTACATATATACTACATGCTACATACATGCAACATACACACTACATGCTACATACATGCAACATACATACTACATACATGCAACATACATACACACTACATGCTACATACATGCAACATACATGCTACATACATGCTACATACTACATACATGCTACATGCATACTACATATATACCACATGCATGCAACATGCATACTACATATATACTACATGCATGCAACATACATATATACTACATACAATACATACATATAGACTTACAGTACATATAACATAGAGTACATACTCACCGTCACTTGTCACTTTGATCCCCGAAGCCATTGTCCCCTTGAGGAATAAATATCAAAATAAAAAAACACCAATATACTTACCCCGATCCGCAGAAGTCCACGAGGGTCCCACGTCCATCTTGCGTGGAGAACAGCAGCATCAGCTGATGCTACCGTTCTCTACCAGCTCCAGGAATACAATAGGTAGGTATCCTTCCGCACTGTATTCCTCCACCACTTTAAAAAAAAAAAGTCCCTAGTCTCACTTTATGCCATTGCTGCGTGGGAAATTCCCATGCAGCAATGGTATAAAGTGAGACTAGGGACTTTTTTTTACAGTGGTGGAGGAATACAGTGCAGAAGGATACCTAACTTCCGTCATTGTATTCCTGGAGCTGGTAGAGAACGGTAGCATCAGCTGATGCTGCTGTTCTCCACGCAAGATGGACGTGGGACCCTCGTGGACTTCTGCGGATCGGGGTAAGTATATTGGTGTTTTTTTATTTTGATATTTATTCCTCAAGGGGACAATGGCTTCGGGGATCAAAGTGACAAGTGACGGTGAGTATGTACTCTATTTTATATGTACTGTATGTCTATATGTATATATTGTATGTAGTATATATGTATGCTGCATGCATGTAGTATATATGTAGTATGCATGTGGTATATATGTAGTATGTATGTAGCATGTATGTAGTATGTAGCATGTATGTAGTATGTATGTAGCATGTAGTGTGTGTATGTAGCATGTATGTAGTATGTATGTTGCATGTATGTAGCATGTAGTGTGTATGTTGCATGTATGTAGCATGTAGTATATATGTAGTATGTATGTTACATGTAGTATATATAGTATATATGTAGTATGCATGTTGCATGCATGTAGTATATATGTTGTATGTATGTTGCATGCATGTAGTATATATGTATTATGTATGTAGTATGTATGTAGCATGTATGTAGTATGTATGTTGCATGTATGTAGCATGTAGTATATATGTAGTATGTATGTTACATGTAGTATATATAGTATATATGTAGTATGCATGTTGCATGCATGTAGTATATATGTTGTATGTATGTTGCATGCATGTAGTATGTATGTATTATGTATGTAGTATGTATGTAGCATGTATGTAGTATGTATGTTGCATGTATGTAACATGTAGTATATATGTAGTATGTATGTTACATGTAGTATATATAGTATATATGTAGTATGCATGTAGTATATATGTTGTATGTATGTTGCATGCATGTAGTATGTATGTAGCATGTATGTAGTATGTAGCATGTAGTATATATGTAGTATGTATGTTACATGTAGCATATATAGTATATATGTAGTATGCATGTTGCATGCATGTAGTATATATGTTGTATGTATGTTGCATGCATGTAGTATATATGTATTATGTATGTAGTATGTATGCAGCATGTATGTAGTATGTATGTTGCATGTATGTAGCATGTAGTATATATGTAGTATGTATGTTACATGTAGTATATATAGTATATATGTAGTATGCATGTTTCATGCATGTAGTATATATGTTGTATGTATGTTGCATGCATGTAGTATATATGTATTATGTATGTAGTATGTTACATGTAGTATATATAGTATATATGTAGTATGCATGTAGTATATATGTTGTATGTATGTTGCATGCATGTAGTATGTATGTAGCATGTATGTAGTATGTAGCATGTATGTAGCATGTAGTATATATGTAGTATGTATGTTACATGTAGTATATATAGTATATATGTAGTATGCATGTTGCATGCATGTAGTATATATGTTGTATGTATGTTGCATGCATGTAGTATATATGTATTATGTATGTAGTATGTATGTAGTATGTAGCATGTATGTAGTATGCATGTTACATGTAGTATATATGTAGTATGCATGTTGTATGTATGTAGCATGTAATTTTTTTTTTTTTTTTTTACATTCAACACATTAGCCGGATGATGGGACTACTACTGTCCCATCATTGGCTAATGTGTCAATCACTGTCATGGTAGCAGGCATCGCCCGATGGGACTTGTAGTCCCATCGGACGATGCCTGCACAGACCCCCGGAGCCTGCACAGCCCCCCGGCAGGCCGGCACAGCCCCCCGGCAGGCCTGCACAGACCACCGGCAGGCCGGCACAGACCACCCGGCAGGCCGGCACAGCCCCCCGAAAGGCCCGTACAGACCCCAGAGAGGCTGTACAAGGCAAAAATAGGGTTTTTCTTATTCCGATACCGGAAGTCCCATAGACTTGAATGGGACTTCCGGTATCGGAATCGGCGATACCCGATATTTTTTTTAGATCGGCCGATACCATCCGATACGATACTTTTAAGTATCGGACGGTATCGCTCAACACTAGTAGTAGTGCATCATTTTTGTAGTCACAGAAGGGCATACTGTACCTTCCTATTTGTGCTGTTTCAGCTTATTCTGTTAGACTTTCAGCCATTCATGGACATTTATGTAATGGTATATACTTAGTTTATCATCTATTGTATTTGTTATACTTTGCTGCCATCTACTGGCCATTGCTGTATTACACTGTAATATTTTGTTAGGGTACTTTCCCATAATACCTTTCTGTCTATAGCTCCTCCTATCTTTTTCATTCTGTTTCCTGTTTTTGTACTCCGGGCCATCTTGTAACACACATGCGCTGCAGAGCTGGAGAAAGGATTCTCTTGTTACCTCCAACCTGGAGCTCCTATCATCTCTAATCTGGTGCTTCTATAACAGCTCTAACCTATAGTCCTCACTCCTACCTCATCTCCATTTCTTAATCTTCCTTGACATCTCATCTCATCAAGGTACTGTAAATAAAGCCTGTTGAATTCATCACTGCATCATCCTTCCAGACCACCACGTGCCGCTGACAGGGATTGGGAGCATAGGCTGGCGAGTAACGCTATCCGCCGTTGTTTATATAGAGATTCGTGATCACATCCCTCAGACACATCTCATCCATGTATATCGGTGGCAGAATAGTAACAAGAGACCTAAGTCTACAGTTGTCTGTGTGTATATGCATTGTCTGCTAGCAAGTCTTAATCGTCCACCATCGTAGCTAAAACATGTCCACAAAAGGCACCGTGGACCCATCTGCAAGTGAAGCACATCAGGTTCCTGACACCATAGATGCTGCAGGAGCAGAGTCCGCACTTACTGCAGAGCAAGATGTACGACCCAAACGTGTAACCAGGTCGATACAAAACGCCAGAGAGAACTTTGAGATTACTAGAGACGAGTTCCATGATAACCTTGAACATTTATGGGGCAGAGTTGATCACTATTTAGCAGCTCTTCCACGCTCTCACAGAGACGCAGCAGATTTAACCGCCAAACTGAAGAGTTTATCTGCCGCCTATGATCGCTACCAGAGACTGTCTGCAAGGTACATCACATTCCTGAGTAACTGTGACATGGAAGATGCGCCAGCAGAACTAGCTGAAAGGGAAACTCTTCTCCAAGAAAAGACCTCATTAGTACGAGATGCCCAGGATAAAGCAGAACTCCGCATTGCTCACCTCCAAGAAGCCAGGTCACATCGCACAACATCGACCAAAATCACATCTTCATCTTCCAGATCATCTCACTCCAGGAAGTCAACATTGTCCGACAAGATACTGGAGATCCGTTAAGCTGCAGAGGAAGCTAAAGTAAAAAGCTCCTTTGCTAAGAGGGAGACTGAAGTGGAAGTAGAAGCCCAAATGGAAGCTCAAAGAAATGAGATGGAGGCTCAAAGAAACAAAATGGAAGCTCAAAGGAAATTAAAAATGCTCCAAGCAGAAAGGAAATCAGAAACAGCCCTTGCTAAACTGAAGGTTCTTCAACAAGCATTGGGACAAGAAGATAATTCAGACTGTCTTATTCCAGGAGAAATGGAGGACTCAGCTGATCGTACTTCTAACTACGTGCCAAGACATTTAACATCTGCACCAGCACCACCTCCAGTTTCTAACACAGATGCGCCCGTAAGTCAAGAAATGTCGCCACCTGCTGCCGACAAGGTAACTTCCAGCACTAACTCACAATTTAGGCCACAGCCAGCAGAACCTATAGAGACTAAACCGCAGTTTAACCCTTATGCCGCATCATTTCGTCCTGATTTGTCGCAGTCATATAAGCCAGAGAACTTGCATCCCCTAAGGATACCACAAGTTCATCCTGCAACAATGACCGGGACATCGGACATGTCTGACTTCGCCAGATACATGATTTGCCGGCAGTTAATAAACATTAGTCTCTCGAAGTTTGATAATTGTGTCGTGAATTATAGAGCCTGGAAATTGACCTTTCAAGCAGTGCTCCAAGACCTTAATCTCACTGGCAAAGACAAACTGGATATGCTTGTTAACTGGTTAGGCCCTGAATCAGCAGAGCGCATAAAGACATTAAGGGCAGTTCATGTGGACTATTCAGATGCTGGTCTTATTGCAGCCTGGGAGAGACTGGAACAAACTTACGGCAGCTCAGAAGCCATGGAATGTGCCTTATTTAAAAGACTGCAAACTTTCCCAAAGATAACTAACAAGGACAATAGAAAACTTCAAGATCTGAGCGATCTACTAAAGGAAATAGAATTGGCAAAATTAGACCCACGTATCTCAGGACTGAGCTGCCTAGATACTGCTCATGGCGTTAATCCAATAGTGTCCAAGTTGCCACACAGCATTCAGGATAAATGGGCAGACCACGGCTCACGCTATAAAAGGCAGCATGAGGTGTCCTTTCCCCCCTTTTCACATTTTTCCAGGTTCATCAGTGACCAAGCTCGGAAGAAGAATGATCCCAGCTTCGACTTCACTGAGCCTACTCCACCAGCATCATCATCATCTACAAGTTATGTATGATAACATTGCCAAACGTAGAGATTCAAGGAACACAGTATCCGTGTGAAAGACTGACGTTCCACTTACTACACCTGCCTTCACTAAAACAAATAATGTTGCTCCTAAAGTCGTGGAGAGTAACCGTATGTGCCCTAAGCACAAAAGGCCTCACCCACTTAAAGAATGCCGTGGATTCAGAGCAAGGACTTTGCATGAGCGTAAAGATACCCTCAAGGAGCTTGGGATATGTTATAAGTGTTGTGCCTCCTCAGACCACCTCGCTAAGGACTGTAAGGCCGCCATTAAGTGCACTGAATGCAGCAGTGATAAACACGTCACAGCCTTGCATCACACGCCAGCTCCATACAACTCGCAAACTTCTGCGACATCCAATCCTGCTCAAAAGCATGGCGGGGAGACACAAGTTCTTGATCCAACTGCAACTGCTGTTTCCTCCTCATGTATTGAGGTTTGTGGAGAAGGGACTGTTCCTAAATGCTGTGCCAAGGTATGTCTGGTTAAGGTCTATCCAGAAGGACAACCCGACAAGGCCTCCAAAATGTATGCCATAATAGATGAGCAAAGTAACCGATCTCTAGCACGGCCCAAATTCTTTGAGATCTTTAACATAAAGGGACAAACGACTCCATACACGCTGATCACCTGCTCTGGTCATATTGAGACTTCTGGCAGGAGAGTGTCTGGGTACATAGTCTCTTCAATCAAGGGAAACGAGCATATACCCTTGCCAACCCTAATTGAATGTGACCAAATACCTGATAACAGGGAGGAGATTCCCACTCCGGAAGCCGCGCTTCATCACCATTTTAGGCACCTGACTAAAGAAATCCCTCCTCTGGACATGAATGCTGATATTCTGGTTCTACTCGGGAGGGACATTCTGAAGGTCCACAAGGTGCGACAACAATGTAACGGCCCAGATGATGCTCCATACGCCCAAAGACTCGAACTACCCTGGGTAATCGTGGGCGATGTATGTTTGGATAGGAGTCACAAGGCATTCGAAGTCAATGCCTGTAAAACGTATGTGCTCCAAAATGGTTGTGCAACTCACTTTAAGCCATGCCCTCATCACTAGGAAGTGAAAGAAAGGTTCTCTGATTGCAACCAAGAGCCTGACATCATTCCTACTCCCTACGGTGATGACTTAGGGAGAACAGTGTCTCACACAACAAAAGATGACAACAAAGTCGCCTTATCCATAGTAGACAAGGAGTTTCTTAAAATGATGGACAGTGGATTCTTCAAAAGCAAATCTGACCGCTGGGTTGCTCCCTTACCCTTCAAGGCTTCAAGGACCAGGCTTCCTAACAACAGAGAACAGGCCTTATCTAGATTCAACTCGTTGCAGAGAACATTGAGGAACAAGCCTGAACTGAAGGAACAATTCATAGCCTTTATGGACAAGATATTTCGCAATGACCACGCAGAGCCAGCTCCACCATTGCAAGCTGATGAAGAATGCTGGTATCTACCTTCCTTTGGAATATACCATCCAAGAAAGCCAAAACAAATCAGAGTGGTGTTCGATTCAAGCGCCAAACATGACGGCGTATCTCTGAATGACGTTCTCCTCACTGGTCCAAACCTGACTAATTACCTGGTGGGAGTGCTCATGAGATTCAGAAAGGAACCGGTCACCATTACCGCCGATATCGAACAAATGTTCCATTGTTTCGTCGTGCAACAAGATCACAGAAATTATCTCTGTTTTCTATGGCACTGAGACAACGACACCAACAAGGAAAAGGTCGAATACCGCTTGAAGGTGCACGTGTTCGGAAACAGTCCTTCTCCTGCAGTTGCTACATTCAGCCTGCGTAGGACCGCCTCTGATGGCACAGCAGAGTTCGGGAAGGATGCCCAACAGTTTGTTGAAAAGGACTTCTACGTGGACGACGGTCTTAAATCCCTGCCCACAGCAGAAGAAGCCATAGATCTACTCAAACGGACAAAAGGTATGCTTTCTAAAGCTCATTTAAGATTGCATAAAATTGCCTCCAATAGTGCTGTTGTCATGAAGGCCTTTCACCCTAATGATCATGCCGCAGAATTTAGGGACTTGAATCTAGGCCCAGACAATCCACCAGTGCAGAGAAGCGTAGGCCTGAGGTCGAACTTGCTAAAGAACTCCTTCAGCTTTCAGGTTAGTGGTGCGGAAAAACCATTTACTAAGCGCGGGGTTCTGTCAGTGGTGAACAGTCTATATGATCCACTTGGGTTTGTCGCACCCCTGACTATACAAGGCAAGCTCCTGCTGAGACAACTCTCAGAGTGCATTAAGGACTGGGATGTACCACTCCCTGCGGACCAACAACTAAGGTGGAAGTCGTGGAGAGAATCTCTTTGCGCCTTGGATAAGATCCACATACCCCATTGTTACACTCCGGCATCCCTAGCTACGAGTCAAAGGAAAGAGATTCATGCATTCGCTGATGATTCCACTGAAGCTATTGCCGCTGTGGCTTACTTGAAGGTTGTAGACTCTAACAATGCAGCCCATGTTGGATTTCTGTTTGGAAAGGCTAAACTGGCTCCTAAACCCGAGCACACCATACCCAGACTCGAGCTCTGTGGGGCTGTACTAGCCATAGAGATTGCAGACTTAATACATAGCGAACTAGCTATTCATGTGGATGACACAAAATTCTACCCAGACAGTAAGGTAGTTCTGGGCTACATATATAACCAGACGAAACGCTTCTATGTCAGTAACCGCGTGGAAAGGATCAGGAAATCCTCTAAGCCCCAGCAATGGCAGCATGTCCCATCGCATCTTAACCCTGCGGACCTTGCTACAAGATCAGTGTCTATTGATGCGTTCCCAAGCTCTTCTTGGTTAACAGGACCAGGGTTCCTTCACAACCAATGCGAAGAGACTGCCGTTGAAGATAGCTTCAACGTTCAGGATCCAGATGTCGACCCAGAGATCCGTCCTGATGTCAGCATCTTCATTACCAAATTCAAGGAGAAGTTTGGCTTGGACTGTCGGCATTTTGATCGCTTCTCAACATGGACGAGGTTGGTTTGTGCCATTGCAAGGTTAGTACACATTGTACAATGCTGTCGCAATAAGGACAGTAACACTGATTGTCATGGTTGGCATATCTGCCATAAGCCCCTCACTGCAGAAGACATTGCTCTGAGTGAACTCTTTTTGATATGCAATGTGCAGCAGAATGTTTTACACAAGGAACTGGAATGTATATGTAAAAAACAAGACATTCCTAAAAACAGCCCCATTGTCAACTTAAACCCAGTAATATACGAGAGGTGTTTATTGAGAGTTGATGGTCATTTAAACAAGGCTAAATTGGATGAGGCAGAAATGAATCCTCTAATTATTCCTGGTCATCACCATATCACCACTTTACTAATACCACATTACCATGAAAAAATCAAACCTTCAAGGCAGACATTTCAATGAAGGAGCCTTAAGAGCTGCAGGCCTCTGGATAGTGGGAGCAAAGAGACCGATTTCCCATTTAATTCATCATTGTGTTCAGTGTCGTAAGACAAGAGGAAAACTGCAACAACAACAGATGTCTGATTTGCCTGCCGATAGGACAAGCACAGAGCCTCCATTTACCTATGTTGGCTTGGACGTTTTTGGCCCATGGGCAGTCGCTGCACATCGTACCAGAGGCGGACATGCAGAAAGTAAACGTTGGGCGGTGTTGTTCACGTTCATGAGTGTATGAGCAATAAACATAGAAGTGATAGAGTCTATGGATTCCTCCAGTTTCATCAATGCGCTAAGACGATTCTTCTCCATCAGAGGACCAGTAAACCAATTAAGATCTGATTATGGAACAAACTTTGTAGAGGTCTGTCGAAAACTACAACTGAATTCAACACTAGAGTTGAGCGAAACGGGTCAAAAAATTTCAAAAGTCGCCGACTTTTGGCAAAGTCGGGTTTCAGGAAACGAAACCCGACCCTAGGATGAGGTCTGCCACGAGGTCGGCGACTTACGCGCCAAAGTCGCGTTTCAAAAGTTTGTTTTGCGCTCTTTTTCAGCCAATCAGGATCCACGGACACTGTGGGCAACGTGATGACATAGGCAGGGGTCACCACCATCTTTCAGAAGGGCATGCAAGTGATTGGCTTGCTTTGGTGGGCGTCACAGGGGGTATAAAAGGGCGTGCACGCCGACCGCCATCTTACTTCTGCCGATCTCAGTATAGGGAGAGGTTGCTGCTGATTCTGTAGGGAGAGCGTTAGGCAGGGAAGAAGACAAAAAAACTGCTTCTGCTGCTGGCGATTTGGCCTGCACAACACACCAGTCACTGTGTGTGCAGTGCAAGGGGAGGCTATATAGTGGTGTATCAGTGGTGTTGGTTGTTGGGCTGCCTTCTAAGGCTTCCTGACAGGCTGGCATTGCTGTTTACCCACTGCTCCGCAAACTGCTTTTTTAAAAGCAATCCAATCTCCCTTATCCTCTAGTCACTTTGGTCACAGCTGTGCCATCGAGCCTGTCACATAGCGCTCAGATATTCATTGGGCCTCAAACTGCTTTTTTAAAAGCAATCCCAATTTTTTTTTTTTGTCCTGCTGAGAAGAAAAAAAAACTGCTTCTGGTGCTGATAGCAATTTGGCCTGCACAACACACCAGTCACTGTGTGTGCAGTGCAAGGGGAGGCTATATTGTGGTGTATCAGTGGTGTTGGTTGTTGGGCTGCCTTTTAAGGCTTCCTGACAGGCTGGCATTGCTGTTTACCCACTGCTCCGCAAACTGCTTTTTTAAAAGCAATCCAATCTCCCTTATCCTCTAGTCACTTTGGTCACAGCTGTGCCATCGAGCCTGTCACATAGCGCTCAGATATTCATTGGGCCTCACACAATCCAAAAGTGTCCAGTGTCCAAAAGTGTGTGCAGAGATTCAAAATCTCCCTTATCTTCTAGTCACTTAGGTCACAGCTGTGCCATCGAGCCTGTCACATAGCGCTCAGATATCACTGGGCCTCACACAAGCCAAGTGTCCAGTGTCCAAAAGTGTGTGCAGAGATTCAAAATCTCACTTATCCTCTAGTCACTTAGGTCACAGCTGTGCCATCGAGCCTGTCACATAGCGCTCAGATATCAGTGGGCCTCATACAATCCAAAAGTGTCCAGTGTCCAAAAGTGTGTGCAGAGATTCAAAATCTCCCTTATCCTCTAGTCACTTAGTTCACAGCTGTGCCATCGAGCCTGTCACATAGCGCTCAGATATCAGTGGGCCTCACACAATCCAAAAGTGTCCAGTGTCCAAAAGTGTGCGCAGAGATTCAAAATCTCCCTTATCCTCTAGTCACTTAGGTCACAGCTGTGCCATCGAGCCTGTCACATAGCGCTCAGATATCAGTGGGCCTCACACAATCCAAAAGTGTCCAGTGTCCAAAAGTGTGTGCAGAGATTCAAAATCTCCCTTATCCTCTAGTCACTTTTGTCACAGCTGTGCCATCGAGCCTGTCACATAGCGCTCAGATATTCATTGGGCCTCACACAATCCAAAAGTGTCCAGTGTCCAAAAGTGTGTGCAGAGGTTCAAAATCTCCCTTATCCTCTAGTCACTTAGGTCACAGCTGTGCCATCGAGCCTGTCACATAGCGCTCAGATATCAGTGGGCCTCACACAATCCAAAAGTGTCCAGTGTCCAAAAGTGTGTGCAGAGATTCAAAATCTCCCTTATCCGCTAGTCACTTTTGTCACAGCTGTGCCATCGAGCCTGTCACATAGCGCTCAGATATTCATTGGGCCTCACACAATCCAAAAGTGTCCAGTGTCCAAAAGTGTGTGCAGAGATTCAAAATCTCCCTTATCCTCTAGTCACTTAGGTCACAGCTGTGCCATCGAGCCTGTCACATAGCGCTCAGATATCAGTGGGCCTCACACAATCCAAAAGTGTCCAGTGTCCAAAAGTGTGTGCAGAGATTCAAAATCTCACTTATCCTCTAGTCACTTAGGTCACAGCTGTGCCATCGAGCCTGTCACATAGCGCTCAGATATTCATTGGGCCTCACACAATCCAAAAGTGTCCAGTGTCCAAAAGTGTGTGCAGAGATTCAAAATCTCCCTTATCCTCTAGTCACTTAGGTCACAGCTGTGCCATCGAGCCTGTCACATAGCGCTCAGATATCAGTGGGCCTCACACAATCCAAAAGTGTCCAGTGTCCAAAAGTGTGTGCAGAGATTCAAAATCTCACTTATCCTCTAGTCACTTTTGTCACAGCTGTGCCATCGAGCCTGTCACATAGCGCTCAGATATCAGTGGGCCTCACACAATCCAAAAGTGTCCAGTGTCCAAAAGTGTGTGCAGAGATTCAAAATCTCCCTTATCCTCTAGTCACTTAGGTCACAGCTGTGCCATCGAGCCTGTCACATAGCGCTCAGATATCAGTGGGCCTCACACAATCCAAAAGTGTCCAGTGTCCAAAAGTGTGTGCAGAGATTCAAAATCTCACTTATCCTCTAGTCACTTAGGTCACAGCTGTGCCATCGAGACTGTCACATAGCGCTCAGATATTCATTGGGCCTCACACAATCAAAAAGTGTCCAGTGTCCAAAAGTGTGTGCAGAGATTCAAAATCTCACTTATCCTCTAGTCACTTAGGTCACAGCTGTGCCATCGAGCCTGTCACATAGCGCTCAGATATTCATTGGGACTCACACAATCCAAAAGTGTCCAGTGTCCAAAAGTGTGTGCAGAGATTCAAAATCTCCCTTATCCTCTAGTCACTTAGGTTACAGCTGTGCCATCGAGCCTGTCACATAGCGCTCAGATATCAGTGGGCCTCACACAATCCAAAAGTGTCCAGTGTCCAAAAGTGTGTGCAGAGATTCAAAATCTCCCTTATCCTCTAGTCAATTAGGTCACAGCTGTGCCATCGAGCCTGTCACATAGCGCTCAGATATCAGTGGGCCTCACACAATCCAAAAGTGTCCAGTGTCCAAAAGTGTGTGCAGAGATTCAAAATCTCACTTATCCTCTAGTCACTTAGGTCACAGCTGTGCCATCGAGACTGTCACATAGCGCTCAGATATTCATTGGGCCTCACACAATCAAAAAGTGTCCAGTGTCCAAAAGTGTGTGCAGAGATTCAAAATCTCACTTATCCTCTAGTCACTTAGGTCACAGCTGTGCCATCGAGCCTGTCACATAGCGCTCAGATATTCATTGGGACTCACACAATCCAAAAGTGTCCAGTGTCCAAAAGTGTGTGCAGAGATTCAAAATCTCCCTTATCCTCTAGTCACTTAGGTTACAGCTGTGCCATCGAGTCTGTCACATAGCGCTCAGATATCAGTGGGCCTCACACAATCCAAAAGTGTCCAGTGTCCAAAAGTGTGTGCAGAGATTCAAAATCTCCCTTATCCTCTAGTCAATTAGGTCACAGCTGTGCCATCGAGCCTGTCACATAGCGCTCAGATATCAGTGGGCCTCACACAATCCAAAAGTGTCCAGTGTCCAAAAGTGTGTGCAGAGATTCAAAATCTCACTTATCCTCTAGTCACTTAGGTCACAGCTGTGCCATCGAGCCTGTCACATAGCGCTCAGATATCAGTGGGCCTCACACAATCCAAAAGTGTCCAGTGTCCAAAAGTGTGTGCAGAGATTCAAAATCTCCCTTATCCTCTAGTCACTTTTGTCACAGCTGTGCCATCGAGCCTGTCACATAGCGCTCAGATATTCATTGGGCCTCACACAATCCAAAAGTGTCCAGTGTCCAAAAGTGTGTGCAGAGGTTCAAAATCTCCCTTATCCTCTAGTCACTTAGGTCACAGCTGTGCCATCGAGCCTGTCACATAGCGCTCAGATATCAGTGGGCCTCACAAAATCCAAAAGTGTCCAGTGTCCAAAAGTGTGTGCAGAGATTCAAAATCTCCCTTATCCGCTAGTCACTTTTGTCACAGCTGTGCCATCGAGCCTGTCACATAGCGCTCAGATATTCATTGGGCCTCACACAATCCAAAAGTGTCCAGTGTCCAAAAGTGTGTGCAGAGATTCAAAATCTCCCTTATCCTCTAGTCACTTAGGTCACAGCTGTGCCATCGAGCCTGTCACATAGCGCTCAGATATCAGTGGGCCTCACACAATCCAAAAGTGTCCAGTGTCCAAAAGTGTGTGCAGAGATTCAAAATCTCACTTATCCTCTAGTCACTTAGGTCACAGCTGTGCCATCGAGCCTGTCACATAGCGCTCAGATATTCATTGGGCCTCACACAATCCAAAAGTGTCCAGTGTCCAAAAGTGTGTGCAGAGATTCAAAATCTCCCTTATCCTCTAGTCACTTAGGTCACAGCTGTGCCATCGAGCCTGTCACATAGCGCTCAGATATCAGTGGGCCTCACACAATCCAAAAGTGTCCAGTGTCCAAAAGTGTGTGCAGAGATTCAAAATCTCACTTATCCTCTAGTCACTTTTGTCACAGCTGTGCCATCGAGCCTGTCACATAGCGCTCAGATATCAGTGGGCCTCACACAATCCAAAAGTGTCCAGTGTCCAAAAGTGTGTGCAGAGATTCAAAATCTCCCTTATCCTCTAGTCACTTAGGTCACAGCTGTGCCATCGAGCCTGTCACATAGCGCTCAGATATCAGTGGGCCTCACACAATCCAAAAGTGTCCAGTGTCCAAAAGTGTGTGCAGAGATTCAAAATCTCACTTATCCTCTAGTCACTTAGGTCACAGCTGTGCCATCGAGACTGTCACATAGCGCTCAGATATTCATTGGGCCTCACACAATCAAAAAGTGTCCAGTGTCCAAAAGTGTGTGCAGAGATTCAAAATCTCACTTATCCTCTAGTCACTTAGGTCACAGCTGTGCCATCGAGCCTGTCACATAGCGCTCAGATATTCATTGGGACTCACACAATCCAAAAGTGTCCAGTGTCCAAAAGTGTGTGCAGAGATTCAAAATCTCCCTTATCCTCTAGTCACTTAGGTTACAGCTGTGCCATCGAGCCTGTCACATAGCGCTCAGATATCAGTGGGCCTCACACAATCCAAAAGTGTCCAGTGTCCAAAAGTGTGTGCAGAGATTCAAAATCTCACTTATCCTCTAGCCACTTTTGTCACAGCTGTGCCATCGAGCCTGTCACATAGCGCTCAGATATTCATTGGGCCTCACACAATCCAAAAGTGTCCAGTGTCCAAAAGTGTGTGCAGAGATTCAAAATCTCCCTTATCCTCTAGTCACTTAGGTCACAGCTGTGCCATCGAGCCTGTCACATAGCGCTCAGATATCAGTGGGCCTCACACAATCCAAAAGTGTCCAGTGTCCAAAAGTGTGTGCAGAGATTCAAAATCTCACTTATCCTCTATTCACTTAGGTCACAGCTGTGCCATCGAGCCTGTCACATAGCGCTCAGATATCAGTGGGCCTCACACAATCCAAAAGTGTCCAGTGTCCAAAAGTGTGTGCAGAGATTCAAAATCTCCCTTATCCTCTAGTCAATTAGGTCACAGCTGTGCCATCGAGCCTGTCACATAGCGCTCAGATATCAGTGGGCCTCACACAATCCAAAAGTGTCCAGTGTCCAAAAGTGTGTGCAGAGATTCAAAATCTCACTTATCCTCTAGTCACTTAGGTCACAGCTGTGCCATCGAGACTGTCACATAGCGCTCAGATATTCATTGGGCCTCACACAATCAAAAAGTGTCCAGTGTCCAAAAGTGTGTGCAGAGATTCAAAATCTCACTTATCCTCTAGTCACTTAGGTCACAGCTGTGCCATCGAGCCTGTCACATAGCGCTCAGATATTCATTGGGCCTCACACAATCCAAAAGTGTCCAGTGTCCAAAAGTGTGTGCAGGATTCAAAATCTCCCTTATCCTCTAGTCACTTAGGTTACAGCTGTGCCATCGAGCCTGTCACATAGCGCTCAGATATCAGTGGGCCTCACACAATCCAAACGTATCCAGTGTCCAAAAGTGTGTGCAGAGATTCAAAATCTCACTTATCCTCTAGTCACTTTTGTCACAGCTGTGCCATCGAGCCTGTCAGATAGCGCTCAGATATTCATTGGGCCTCACACAATCCAAAAGTGTCCAGTGTCCAAAAGTGTGTGCAGAGATTCAAAATCTCCCTTATCCTCTAGTCACTTAGGTCACAGCTGTGCCGTCGAGCCTGTCACATAGCGCTCAGATATCAGTGGGCCTCACACAATCCAAAAGTGTCCAGTGTCCAAAAGTGTGTGCAGAGATTCAAAATCTCACTTATCCTCTATTCACTTAGGTCACAGCTGTGCCATCGAGTCTGTCACATAGCGCTCAGATATCAGTGGGCCTCACACAATCCAAAAGTGTCCAGTGTCCAAAAGTGTGTGCAGAGATTCAAAATCTCCCTTATCCTCTAGTCAATTAGGTCACAGCTGTGCCATCGAGCCTGTCACATAGCGCTCAGATATCAGTGGGCCTCACACAATCCAAACGTGTCCAGTGTCCAAAAGTGTGTGCAGAGATTCAAAATCTCACTTATCCTCTAGTCACTTTTGTCACAGCTGTGCCATCGAGCCTGTCACATAGCGCTCAGATATTCATTGGGCCTCACACAATCCAAAAGTGTCCAGTGTCCAAAAGTGTGTGCAGAGATTCAAAATCTCCCTTATCCTCTAGTCACTTAGGTCACAGCTGTGCCATCGAGCCTGTCACATAGCGCTCAGATATCAGTGGGCCTCACACAATCCAAAAGTGTCCAGTGTCCAAAAGTGTGTGCAGAGATTCAAAATCTCACTTATCCTCTATTCACTTAGGTCACAGCTGTGCCATCGAGTCTGTCACATAGCGCTCAGATATCAGTGGGCCTCACACAATCCAAAAGTGTCCAGTGTCCAAAAGTGTGTGCAGAGATTCAAAATCTCCCTTATCCTCTAGTCAATTAGGTCACAGCTGTGCCATCGAGCCTGTCACATAGCGCTCAGATATCAGTGGGCCTCACACAATCCAAAAGTGTCCAGTGTCCAAAAGTGTGTGCAGAGATTCAAAATCTCACTTATCCTCTAGTCACTTAGGTCACAGCTGTGCCATCGAGCCTGTCACATAGCGCTCAGATATCAGTGGGCCTCACACAATCCAAAAGTGTCCAGTGTCCAAAAGTGTGTGCAGAGATTCAAAATCTCCCTTATCCTCTATTCACTTAGGTCACAGCTGTGCCATTGAGCCTGTCACATAGCGCTCAGATATCAGTGGGCCTCACACAATCCAAAAGTGTCCAGTGTCCAAAAGTGTGTGCAGAGATTCAAAATCTCCCTTATCCTCTAGTCAATTAGGTCACAGCTGTGCCATTGAGCCTGTCACATAGCGCTCAGATATCAGCGGGCCTCACACAATCCAAAAGTGTCCAGTGTCCAAAAGTGTGTGCAGAGATTCAAAATCTCACTTATCCTCTAGTCACTTAGGTCACAGCTGTGCCATCGAGCCTGTCACATAGCGCTCAGATATTCATTGGGCCTCACACAATCCAAAAGTGTCCAGTGTCCAAAAGTGTGTGCAGAGATTCAAAATCTCACTTATCCTCTAGTCACTTAGGTCACAGCTGTGCCATCGAGCCTGTCACATAGCGCTCAGATATTCATTGGGCCTCACACAATCCAAAAGTGTCCAGTGTCCAAAAGTGTGTGCAGAGATTCAAAATCTCACTTATCCTCTAGTCACTTAGGTCACAGCTGTGCCATCGAGCCTGTCACATAGCGCTCAGATATCAGTGGGCCTCACACAATCCAAAAGTGTTCAGTGTCCAAAAGTGTGTGCAGATATTCAAAATCTCCCTTATCCTCTAGTCACTTAGGTCACAGCTGTGCCATCGAGCCTGTCACATAGCGCTCAGATATCAGTGGGCCTCACACAATCCAAAAGTGTCCAGTGTCCAAAAGTGTGTGCAGAGATTCAAAATCTCACTTATCCTCTAGTTACTTAGGTCACAGCTGTGCCATCGAGCCTGTCACATAGCGCTCAGATATTCATTGGGCCTCACACAATCCAAAAGTGTCCAGTGTCCAAAAGTGTGTGCAGAGATTCAAAATCTCCCATATCCTCTAGTCACTTAGGTCACAGCTGTGCCATCGAGCCTGTCACATAGCGCTCAGATATCAGTGGGCCTCACACAATCCAAAAGTGTCCAGTGTCCAAAAGTGTGTGCAGAGATTCAAAATCTCACTTATCCTCTAGTCACTTAGGTCACAGATGTGCCATCGAGCCTGTCACATAGCGCTCAGATATTCATTGGGCCTCACACAATCCAAAAGTGTCCAGTGTCCAAAAGTGTGTGCAGACATTCAAAATCTTCCTTATCCTCTAGTCACTTAGGTCACAGCTGTGCCATCGAGCCTGTCACATAGCGCTCAGATATCAGTGGGCCTCACACAATCCAAAAGTGTCCAGTGTCCAAAGGTGTGTGGAGAGATTCAAAATCTAACTTATCCTCTAGTCACTTAGGTCACAGCTGTGCCATCGAGCCTGTCACATAGCGCTCAGATATCAGTGGGGCTCACACAATCCAAAAGTGTCCAGTGTCCAAAAGTGTGTGCAGAGATTCAAAATCTCCCTTATCCTCTAGTCACTTTTGTCACAGATGTGCCATCGAGCCTGTCACATAGCGCTCAGATATTCATTGGGCCTCACACAATCCAAAAGTGTCCAGTGTCCAAAAGTGTGTGCAGAGATTCAAAATCTCCCTTATCCTCTAGTCACTTAGGTCACAGCTGTGCCATCGAGCCTGTCACATAGCGCTCAGATATCAGTGGGCCTCACACAATCCAAAAGTGTCCAGTGTCCAAAAGTGTGTGCAGAGATTCAAAATCTCACTTATCCTCTAGTCACTTAGGTCACAGCTGTGCCATCGAGCTTGTCATATAGCGCTCAGATATCAGTGGGCCTCACACAATCCAAAAGTGTCCAGTGTCCAAAAGTGTGTGCAGAGATTCAAAATCTCCCTTATCCTCTAGTCACTTAGGTCACAGCTGTGCCATCGAGCCTGTCACATAGCGCTCAGATATCAGTGGGCCTCACACAATCCAAAAGTGTCCAGTGTCCAAAAGTGTGTGCAGAGATTCAAAATCTCCCTTATCCTCTAGTCACTTAGGTCACAGCTGTGCCATCGAGCCTGTCACATAGCGCTCAGATATCAGTGGGCCTCACACAATCCAAAAGTGTCCAGTGTCCAAAAGTGTGTGCAGAGATTCAAAATCTCCCTTATCCTCTAGTCACTTTTGTCACAGCTGTGCCATCGAGCCTGTCACATAGCGCTCAGATATTCATTGGGCCTCACACAATCCAAAAGTATCCAGTGTCCAAAAGTGTGTGCAGAGATTCAAAATCTCCCTTATCCTCTAGTCACTTAGGTCACAGCTGTGCCATCGAGCCTGTCACATAGCGCTCAGATATCAGTGGGCCTCACACAATCCAAAAGTGTCCAGTGTCCAAAAGTGTGTGCAGAGATTCAAAATCTCCCTTATCCGCTAGTCACTTTTGTCACAGCTGTGCCATCGAGCCTGTCACATAGCGCTCAGATATTCATTGGGCCTCACACAATCCAAAAGTGTCCAGTGTCCAAAAGTGTGTGCAGAGATTCAAAATCTCCCTTATCCTCTAGTCACTTAGGTCACAGCTGTGCCATCGAACCTGTCACATAGCGCTCAGATATTCATTGGGCCTCACACAATACAAAAGTGTCCAGTGTCCAAAAGTGTGTGCAGAGATTCAAAATCTCCCTTATCCTCTAGTCACTTAGGTCACAGCTGTGCCATCGAGCCTGTCACATAGCGCTCAGATATCAGTGGGCCTCACACAATCCAAAAGTGTCCAGTGTCCAAAAGTGTGTGCAGAGATTCAAAATCTCAATTATCCTCTAGTCACTTAGGTCACAGCTGTGCCATCGAGCCTGTCACATAGCGCTCAGATATCAGTGGGCCTCACACAATCCAAAAGTGTCCAGTGTCCAAAAGTGTGTGCAGAGATTCAAAATCTCACTTATCCTCTAGTCACTTAGGTCACAGCTGTGCCATCGAGCCTGTCACATAGCGCTCAGATATCAGTGGGCCTCACACAATCCAAAAGTGTCCAGTGTCCAAAAGTGTGTACAGAGATTCAAAATCTCACTTATCCTCTAGTCACTTAGGTCACAGCTGTGCCATCGAGCCTGTCACATAGCGCTCAGATATTCATTGGGCCTCACACAATCCAAAAGTGTCCAGTGTCCAAAAGTGTGTGCAGAGATTCAAAATCTCACTTATCCTCTAGTCACTTAGGTCACAGCTGTGCCATCGAGCCTGTCACATAGCTCTTAGATATTCATTGGGCCTCACACAATCCAAAAGTGTCCAGTGTCCAAAAGTGTGTGCAGAGATTCAATATCTCACTTATCCTCTAGTCACTTAGGTCACAGCTGTGCCATCGAGCCTGTCACATAGCGCTCAGATATCAGTGGGCCTCACACAATCCAAAAGTGGCCAGTGTCCAAAAGTGTGTGCAGAGATTCAAAATCTCCCTTATCCTCTAGTCACTTAGGTCACAGCTGTGCCATCGAGCCTGTCACATAGCGCTCAGTTATCAGTGTGCCTCACACAATCCAAATGTGTCCAGTGTCCAAAAGTGTGTGCAGAGATTCAAAATCTCACTTATCCTCTAGTCACTTAGGTCACAGCTGTGCCATCGAGCCTGTCACATAGTGCTCAGATATTCATTGGGCCTCAAACAATCCAAAAGTGACCAGTGTCCAAAAGTGTGTGCAGAGATTCAAAATCTCCCTTATCCTCTAGACACTTAGGTCACAGCTATGCCATTGAGCCTGTCACATAGCGCTCAGATATCAGTGGGCCTCACACAATCCAAAAGTGTCCAGTGTCCAAAAGTGTGTGCAGAGATTCAAAATCTCCCTTATCCTCTAGTCACTTAGGTTACAGCTGTTCCATCGAGCCTGTCACATAGCGCTCAGATCTCAGTGGGCCTCACACAATCCAAAAGTGTCCAGTGTCCAAAAGTGTGGGCAGAGATTCAAAATCTCCCTTATCCTCTAGTCACTTAGTTCACAGCTGTGCCATCGAGCCTGTCACATAGCGCTCAGATATCAGTGGGCCTCACACAATCCAAAAGTGTCCAGTGTCCAAAAGTGTGCGCAGAGATTCAAAATCTCCCTTATCCTCTAGTCACTTAGGTCACAGCTGTGCCATCGAGCCTGTCACATAGCGCTCAGATATCAGTGGGCCTCACACAATCCAAAAGTGTCCAGTGTCCAAAAGTGTGTGCAGAGATTCAAAATCTCCCTTATCCTCTAGTCACTTTTGTCACAGCTGTGCCATCGAGCCTGTCACATAGCGCTCAGATATTCATTGGGCCTCACACAATCCAAAAGTGTCCAGTGTCCAAAAGTGTGTGCAGAGATTCAAAATCTCCCTTATCCTCTAGTCACTTAGGTCACAGCTGTGCCATCGAGCCTGTCACAGAGCGCTCAGATATCAGTGGGCCTCACACAATCCAAAAGTGTCCAGTGTCCAAAAGTGTGTGCAGAGATTCAAAATCTCCCTTATCCGCTAGTCACTTTTGTCACAGCTGTGCCATCGAACCTGTCACATAGCGCTCAGATATTCATTGGGCCTCACACAATCCAAAAGTGTCCAGTGTCCAAAAGTGTGTGCAGAGATTCAAAATCTCCCTTATCCTCTAGTCACTTAGGTCACAGCTGTGCCATCGAGCCTGTCACATAGCGCTCAGATATCAGTGGGCCTCACACAATCCAAAAGTGTCCAGTGTCCAAAAGTGTGTGCAGAGATTCAAAATCTCACTTATCCTCTAGTCACTTAGGTCACAGCTGTGCCATGGAGCCTGTCACATAGCGCTCAGATATTCATTGGGCCTCACACAATCCAAAAGTGTCCAGTGTCCAAAAGTGTGTGCAGAGATTCAAAATCTCCCTTATCCTCTAGTCACTTAGGTCACAGCTGTGCCATCGAGCCTGTCACATAGCGCTCAGATATCAGTGGGCCTCACACAATCCAAAAGTGTCCAGTGTCCAAAAGTGTGTGCAGAGATTCAAAATCTCACTTATCCTCTAGTCACTTTTGTCACAGCTGTGCCATCGAGCCTGTCACATAGCGCTCAGAAATCAGTGGGCCTCACACAATCCAAAAGTGTCCAGTGTCCAAAAGTGTGTGCAGAGATTCAAAATCTCACTTATCCTCTAGTCACTTAGGTCACAGCTGTGCCATGGAGCCTGTCACATAGCGCTCAGATATTCATTGGGCCTCACACAATCCAAAAGTGTCCAGTGTCCAAAAGTGTGTGCAGAGATTCAAAATCTCCCTTATCCTCTAGTCACTTAGGTCACAGCTGTGCCATCGAGCCTGTCACATAGCGCTCAGATATCAGTGGGCCTCACACAATCCAAAAGTGTCCAGTGTCCAAAAGTGTGTGCAGAGATTCAAAATCTCACTTATCCTCTAGTCACTTTTGTCACAGCTGTGCCATCGAGCCTGTCACATAGCGCTCAGAAATCAGTGGGCCTCACACAATCCAAAAGTGTCCAGTGTCCAAAAGTGTGTGCAGAGATTCAAAATCTCCCTTATCCTCTAGTCACTTAGGTCACAGCTGTGCCATCGAGCCTGTCACATAGCGCTCAGATATCAGTGGGCCTCACACAATCCAAAAGTGTCCAGTGTCCAAAAGTGTGTGCAGAGATTCAAAATCTCACTTATCCTCTAGTCTCTTAGGTCACAGCTGTGCCATCGAGACTGTCACATAGCGCTCAGATATTCATTGGGCCTCACACAATCAAAAAGTGTCCAGTGTCCAAAAGTGTGTGCAGAGATTCAAAATCTCACTTATCCTCTAGTCACTTAGGTCACAGCTGTGCCATCAAGCCTGTCACATAGCGCTCAGATATTCATTGGGACTCACACAATCCAAAAGTGTCCAGTGTCCAAAAGTGTGTGCAGAGATTCAAAATCTCCCTTATCCTCTAGTCACTTAGGTTACAGCTGTGCCATCGAGCCTGTCACATAGCGCTCAGATATCAGTGGGCCTCACACAATCCAAAAGTGTCCAGTGTCCAAAAGTGTGTGCAGAGATTCAAAATCTCACTTATCCTCTAGCCACTTTTGTCACAGCTGTGCCATCGAGCCTGTCACATAGCGCTCAGATATTCATTGGGCCTCACACAATCCAAAAGTGTCCAGTGTCCAAAAGTGTGTGCAGAGATTCAAAATCTCCCTTATCCTCTAGTCACTTAGGTCACAGCTGTGCCATCGAGCCTGTCACATAGCGCTCAGATATCAGTGGGCCTCACACAATCCAAAAGTGTCCAGTGTCCAAAAGTGTGTGCAGAGATTCAAAATCTCACTTATCCTCTATTCACTTAGGTCACAGCTGTGCCATCGAGCCTGTCACATAGCGCTCAGATATCAGTGGGCCTCACACAATCCAAAAGTGTCCAGTGTCCAAAAGTGTGTGCAGAGATTCAAAATCTCCCTTATCCTCTAGTCAATTAGGTCACAGCTGTGCCATCGAGCCTGTCACATAGCGCTCAGATATCAGTGGGCCTCACACAATCCAAAAGTGTCCAGTGTCCAAAAGTGTGTGCAGAGATTCAAAATCTCACTTATCCTCTAGTCACTTAGGTCACAGCTGTGCCATCGAGACTGTCACATAGCGCTCAGATATTCATTGGGCCTCACACAATCAAAAAGTGTCCAGTGTCCAAAAGTGTGTGCAGAGATTCAAAATCTCACTTATCCTCTAGTCACTTAGGTCACAGCTGTGCCATCGAGCCTGTCACATAGCGCTCAGATATTCATTGGGCCTCACACAATCCAAAAGTGTCCAGTGTCCAAAAGTGTGTGCAGGATTCAAAATCTCCCTTATCCTCTAGTCACTTAGGTTACAGCTGTGCCATCGAGCCTGTCACATAGCGCTCAGATATCAGTGGGCCTCACACAATCCAAAAGTGTCCAGTGTCCAAAAGTGTGTGCAGAGATTCAAAATCTCACTTATCCTCTAGTCACTTTTGTCACAGCTGTGCCATCGAGCCTGTCACATAGCGCTCAGATATTCATTGGGCCTCACACAATCCAAAAGTGTCCAGTGTCCAAAAGTGTGTGCAGAGATTCAAAATCTCCCTTATCCTCTAGTCACTTAGGTCACAGCTGTGCCATCGAGCCTGTCACATAGCGCTCAGATATCAGTGGGCCTCACACAATCCAAAAGTGTCCAGTGCCCAAAAGTGTGTGCAGAGATTCAAAATCTCACTTATCCTCTATTCACTTAGGTCACAGCTGTGCCATCGAGCCTGTCACATAGCGCTCAGATATCAGTGGGCCTCACACAATCCAAAAGTGTCCAGTGTCCAAAAGTGTGTGCAGAGATTCAAAATCTCCCTTATCCTCTAGTCAATTAGGTCACAGCTGTGCCATCGAGCCTGTCACATAGCGCTCAGATATCAGTGGGCCTCACACAATCCAAAAGTGTCCAGTGTCCAAAAGTGTGTGCAGAGATTCAAAATCTCACTTATCCTCTAGTCACTTAGGTCACAGCTGTGCCATCGAGCCTGTCACATAGCGCTCAGATATCAGTGGGCCTCACACAATCCAAAAGTGTCCAGTGTCCAAAAGTGTGTGCAGAGATTCAAAATCTCCCTTATCCTCTAGTCACTTAGGTCACAGCTGTGCCATTGAGCCTGTCACATAGCGCTCAGATATCAGTGGGCCTCACACAATCCAAAAGTGTCCAGTGTCCAAAAGTGTGTGCAGAGATTCAAAATCTCCCTTATCCTCTAGTCAATTAGGTCACAGCTGTGCCATCGAGCCTGTCACATAGCGCTCAGATATCAGTGGGCCTCACACAATCCAAAAGTGTCCAGTGTCCAAAAGTGTGTGCAGAGATTCAAAATCTCACTTATCCTCTAGTCACTTAGGTCACAGCTGTGCCATCGAGCCTGTCACATAGCGCTCAGATATTCATTGGGCCTCACACAATCCAAAAGTGTCCAGTGTCCAAAAGTGTGTGCAGAGATTCAAAATCTCACTTATCCTCTAGTCACTTAGGTCACAGCTGTGCCATCGAGCCTGTCACATAGCGCTCAGATATTCATTGGGCCTCACACAATCCAAAAGTGTCCAGTGTCCAAAAGTGTGTGCAGAGATTCAAAATCTCACTTATCCTCTAGTCACTTAGGTCACAGCTGTGCCATCGAGCCTGTCACATAGCGCTCAGATATCAGTGGGCCTCACACAATCCAAAAGTGTTCAGTGTCCAAAAGTGTGTGCAGATATTCAAAATCTCCCTTATCCTCTAGTCACTTAGGTCACAGCTGTGCCATCGAGCCTGTCACATAGCGCTCAGATATCAGTGGGCCTCACACAATCCAAAAGTGTCCAGTGTCCAAAAGTGTGTGCAGAGATTCAAAATCTCACTTATCCTCTAGTTACTTAGGTCACAGCTGTGCCATCGAGCCTGTCACATAGCGCTCAGATATTCATTGGGCCTCACACAATCCAAAAGTGTCCAGTGTCCAAAAGTGTGTGCAGAGATTCAAAATCTCCCATATCCTCTAGTCACTTAGGTCACAGCTGTGCCATCGAGCCTGTCACATAGCGCTCAGATATCAGTGGGACTCACACAATCCAAAAGTGTCCAGTGTCCAAAAGTGTGTGCAGAGATTCAAAATCTCACTTATCCTCTAGTTACTTAGGTCACAGCTGTGCCATCGAGCCTGTCACATAGCGCTCAGATATTCATTGGGCCTCACACAATCCAAAAGTGTCCAGTGTCCAAAAGTGTGTGCAGAGATTCAAAATCTCCCATATCCTCTAGTCACTTAGGTCACAGCTGTGCCATCGAGCCTGTCACATAGCGCTCAGATATCAGTGGGCCTCACACAATCCAAAAGTGTCCAGTGTCCAAAAGTGTGTGCAGAGATTCAAAATCTCACTTATCCTCTAGTCACTTAGGTCACAGATGTGCCATCGAGCCTGTCACATAGCGCTCAGATATTCATTGGGCCTCACACAATCCAAAAGTGTCCAGTGTCCAAAAGTGTGTGCAGAGATTCAAAATCTTCCTTATCCTCTAGTCACTTAGGTCACAGCTGTGCCATCGAGCCTGTCACATAGCGCTCAGATATCAGTGGGCCTCACACAATCCAAAAGTGTCCAGTGTCCAAAGGTGTGTGGAGAGATTCAAAATCTCACTTATCCTCTAGTCACTTAGGTCACAGCTGTGCCATCGAGCCTGTCACATAGCGCTCAGATATCAGTGGGGCTCACACAATCCAAAAGTGTCCAGTGTCCAAAAGTGTGTGCAGAGATTCAAAATCTCCCTTATCCTCTAGTCACTTTTGTCACAGCTGTGCCATCGAGCCTGTCACATAGCGCTCAGATATTCATTGGGCCTCACACAATCCAAAAGTGTCCAGTGTCCAAAAGTGTGTGCAGAGATTCAAAATCTCACTTATCCTCTAGTTACTTAGGTCACAGCTGTGCCATCGAGCCTGTCACATAGCGCTCAGATATTCATTGGGCCTCACACAATCCAAAAGTGTCCAGTGTCCAAAAGTGTGTGCAGAGATTCAAAATCTCCCATATCCTCTAGTCACTTAGGTCACAGCTGTGCCATCGAGCCTGTCACATAGCGCTCAGATATCAGTGGGCCTCACACAATCCAAAAGTGTCCAGTGTCCAAAAGTGTGTGCAGAGATTCAAAATCTCACTTATCCTCTAGTCACTTAGGTCACAGATGTGCCATCGAGCCTGTCACATAGCGCTCAGATATTCATTGGGCCTCACACAATCCAAAAGTGTCCAGTGTCCAAAAGTGTGTGCAGAGATTCAAAATCTTCCTTATCCTCTAGTCACTTAGGTCACAGCTGTGAAATCGAGCCTGTCACATAGCGCTCAGATATCAGTGGGCCTCACACAATCCAAAAGTGTCCAGTGTCCAAAGGTGTGTGGAGAGATTCAAAATCTCACTTATCCTCTAGTCACTTAGGTCACAGCTGTGCCATCGAGCCTGTCACATAGCGCTCAGATATCAGTGGGGCTCACACAATCCAAAAGTGTCCAGTGTCCAAAAGTGTGTGCAGAGATTCAAAATCTCCCTTATCCTCTAGTCACTTTTGTCACAGCTGTGCCATCGAGCCTGTCACATAGCGCTCAGATATTCATTGGGCCTCACACAATCCAAAAGTGTCCAGTGTCCAAAAGTGTGTGCAGAGATTCAAAATCTCCCTTATCCTCTAGTCACTTAGGTCACAGCTGTGCCATCGAGCCTGTCACATAGCGCTCAGATATCAGTGGGCCTCACACAATCCAAAAGTGTCCAGTGTCCAAAAGTGTGTGCAGAGATTCAAAATCTCACTTATCCTCTAGTCACTTAGGTCACAGCTGTGCCATCGAGCTTGTCACATAGCGCTCAGATATCAGTGGGCCTCACACAATCCAAAAGTGTCCAGTGTCCAAAAGTGTGTGCAGAGATTCAACATCTCCCTTATCCTCTAGTCACTTAGGTCACAGCTGTGCCATTGAGTCTGTCACATAGCGCTCAGATATCAGTGGGCCTCACACAATCCAAAAGTGTCCAGTGTCCAAAAGTGTGTGCAGAGATTCAAAATCTCCCTTATCCTCTAGTCACTTAGGTCACAGCTGTGCCATCGAGCCTGTCACATAGCGCTCAGATATCAGTGGGCCTCACACAATCCAAAAGTGTCCAGTGTCCAAAAGTGTGTGCAGAGATTCAAAATCTCCCTTATCCTCTAGTCACTTTTGTCACAGCTGTGCCATCGAGCCTGTCACATAGCGCTCAGATATTCATTGGGCCTCACACAATCCAAAAGTATCCAGTGTCCAAAAGTGTGTGCAGAGATTCAAAATCTCCCTTATCCTCTAGTCACTTAGGTCACAGCTGTGCCATCGAGCCTGTCACATAGCGCTCAGATATCAGTGGGCCTCACACAATCCAAAAGTGTCCAGTGTCCAAAAGTGTGTGCAGAGATTCAAAATCTCCCTTATCCGCTAGTCACTTTTGTCACAGCTGTGCCATCGAGCCTGTCACATAGCGCTCAGATATTCATTGGGCCTCACACAATCCAAAAGTGTCCAGTGTCCAAAAGTGTGTGCAGAGATTCAAAATCTCCCTTATCCTCTAGTCACTTAGGTCACAGCTGTGCCATCGAAACTGTCACATAGCGCTCAGATATTCATTGGGCCTCACACAATCCAAAAGTGTCCAGTGTCCAAAAGTGTGTGCAGAGATTCAAAATCTCCCTTATCCTCTAGTCACTTAGGTCACAGCTGTGCCATCGAGCCTGTCACATAGCGCTCAGATATCAGTGGGCCTCACACAATCCAAAAGTGTCCAGTGTCCAAAAGTGTGTGCAGAGATTCAAAATCTCAATTATCCTCTAGTCACTTAGGTCACAGCTGTGCCATCGAGCCTGTCACATAGCGCTCAGATATCAGTGGGCCTCACACAATCCAAAAGTGTCCAGTGTCCAAAAGTGTGTGCAGAGATTCAAAATCTCACTTATCCTCTAGTCACTTAGGTCACAGCTGTGCCATCGAGCCTGTCACATAGCGCTCAGATATCAGTGGGCCTCACACAATCCAAAAGTGTCCAGTGTCCAAAAGTGTGTGCAGAGATTCAAAATCTCACTTATCCTCTAGTCACTTAGGTCACAGCTGTGCCATCGAGCCTGTCACATAGCGCTCAGATATTCATTGGGCCTCACACAATCCAAAAGTGTCCAGTGTCCAAAAGTGTGTGCAGAGATTCAAAATCTCACTTATCCTCTAGTCACTTAGGTCACAGCTGTGCCATCGAGCCTGTCACATAGCTCTTAGATATTCATTGGGCCTCACACAATCCAAATGTGTCCAGTGTCCAAAAGTGTGTGCAGAGATTCAATATCTCACTTATCCTCTAGTCACTTAGGTCACAGCTGTGCCATCGAGCCTGTCACATAGCGCTCAGATATCAGTGGGCCTCACACAATCCAAAAGTGGCTAGTGTCCAA
Organism: Dendrobates tinctorius; assembly: GCF_039654945.1. Taxonomy (NCBI): domain Eukaryota; kingdom Metazoa; phylum Chordata; class Amphibia; order Anura; family Dendrobatidae; genus Dendrobates; species Dendrobates tinctorius. The sequence continues at coordinate 8,103,511 of NW_027361825.1, forward strand.
AAGTGTGTGCAGAGATTCAAAATCTCCCTTATCCTCTAGTCACTTAGGTCACAGCTGTGCCATCGAGCCTGTCACATAGCGCTCAGTTATCAGTGTGCCTCACACAATCCAAATGTGTCCAGTGTCCAAAAGTGTGTGCAGAGATTCAAAATCTCACTTATCCTCTAGTCACTTAGGTCACAGCTGTGCCATCGAGCCTGTCACATAGTGCTCAGATATTCATTGGGCCTCAAACAATCCAAAAGTGACCAGTGTCCAAAAGTGTGTGCAGAGATTCAAAATCTCCTTTATCCTCTAGACACTTAGGTCACAGCTATGCCATTGAGCCTGTCACATAGCGCTCAGATATCAGTGGGCCTCACACAATCCAAAAGTGTCCAGTGTCCAAAAGTGTGTGCAGAGATTCAAAATCTCCCTTATCCTCTAGTCACTTAGGTTACAGCTGTTCCATCGAGCCTGTCACATAGCGCTCAGATCTCAGTGGGCCTCACACAATCCAAAAGTGTCCAGTGTCCAAAAGTGTGGGCAGAGATTCAAAATCTCACTTATCCTCTAGTCACTTTTGTCACAGCTGTGCCATCGAGCCTGTCACATAGCGCTCAGATATCAGTGGGCCTCACACAATCCAAAAGTGTCCAGTGTCCAAAAGTGTGTGCAGAGATTCAAAATCTCACTTATCCTCTAGTCACTTAGGTCACATCTGTGCCATCGAGCCTGTCACATAGAGCTCAGATATCAGTGGGCCTCACACAATCCAAAAGTGTCCAGTGTCCAAAAGTGTGTGCAGAGATTCAAAATCTCCCTTATCCTCTAGTCACTTAGGTCACAGCTGTGCCATCGAGCCTGTCACATAGCGCTCAGATATCAGTGGGCCTCACACAATCCAAAAGTGTCCAGTGTCCAAAAGTGTGTGCAGAGATTCAAAATCTCACTTATCCTCTAGTCACTTAGGTCACAGCTGTGCCATCGAGACTGTCACATAGCGCTCAGATATTCATTGGGCCTCACACAATCCAAAAGTGTCCAGTGTCCAAAAGTGTGTGCAGAGATTGAAAATCTCACTTATCCTCTAGTCACTTAGGTCACAGCTGTGTCATCGAGCCTGTCACATAGCGCTCAGATATTCATTGGGCCTCACACAATCCAAAAGTGTCCAGTGTCCAAAAGTGTGTGCAGAGATTCAAAATCTCACTTATCCTCTAGTCACTTAGGTCACAGCTGTGTCATCGAGCCTGTCACATAGCGCTCAGATATTCATTGGGCCTCACACAATCCAAAAGTGTCCAGTGTCCAAAAGTGTGTGCAGAGATTCAAAATCTCACTTATCCTCTAGTCACTTAGGTCACAGCTGTGCCATCGAGCCTGTCACATAGCGCTCAGATATCATTGGGCCTCACACAATCCAAAAGTGTCCAGTGTCCAAAGGTGTGTGGAGAGATTCAAAATCTCACTTATCCTCTAGTCACTTAGGTCACAGCTGTGCCATCGAGCCTGTCACATAGCGCTCAGATATCAGTGTGCCTCACACAATCCAAAAGTGTCCAGTGTCCAAAAGTGTGTGCAGAGATTCAAAATCTCCCTTATCCTCTAGTCACTTAGGTCACAGCTGTGCCATCGAGCCTGTCACATAGCGCTCAGATATCAGTGGGCCTCACACAATCCAAAAGTGTCCAGTGTCCAAAAGTGTGTGCAGAGATTCAAAATCTCACTTATCCTCTAGTCACTTAGGTCACAGCTGTGCCATCGAGACTGTCACATAGCGCTCAGATATTCATTGGGCCTCACACAATCCAAAAGTGTCCAGTGTCCAAAAGTGTGTGCAGAGATTCAAAATCTCCCTTATCCTCTAGTCACTTAGGTCACAGCTGTGCCATCGAGCCTGTCACATAGCGCTCAGATATCAGTGGGCCTCACACAATCCAAAAGTGTCCAGTGTCCAAAAGTGTGTGCAGAGATTCAAAATCTCACTTATCCTCTAGTCACTTAGGTCTCAGCTGTGCCATCGAGCCTGTCACATAGCGCTCAGATATCAGTGGGCCTCACACAATCCAAAAGTGTCCAGTGTCCAAAAGTGTGTGCAGAGATTCAAAATCTCACTTATCCTCTAGTCATTTAGGTCACAGCTGTGCCATCGAGCCTGTCACATAGCGCTCAGATATTCATTGGGCCTCACACAATCCAAAAGTGTCCAGTGTCCAAAAGTGTGTGCAGAAATTCAAAATCTCCCCTGTCCTATAGACACCTTGTACCTTGTTTTACATACTATATAGTTTGTTGGATTTTGTCTACATTTCTACCAAAAATGAGGAAGGCTGGTGGATGAGGCCGTGGAATTGGGCGGGGGTTGGCAGCTGGTAATGATGGTGTTGGTGGTGGATCTGATGGTAGTGGCAAGAGCAAAATAGGACCGAATGCAGGAGGTGTTGAGCCTGCGTCATCGTCTGGCTACATAAGGCCTCGAACGCTTAGTTTTCTAGGAGTTGGCAAACCGCTTTTAAAGCCAGAGCATCAGGAAAAAGTTTTGTCTTACATTGCTGACTCAGCCTCCAGCTCTATCGCCTCCTCTTCTTCAGTTGTAAAAAGTAAAAGCACTGAGTCGTCATTGGAGGCTCATGTTCATGAACCACACCTTTCTTTGTGTCCTTCACCCCAACCAAGATTGAAGGATGACGCAGGCCATACTACTGATTACTCCATGGAGCTGTTTTCACATACCATGCCTGGATTATCAAGTGAAATGGTGAATTACCCAGGCCAAGATGAATCTGACATGGAGTGCACTGATGCACAGCCGCTGATGGATGATTCTGCTGGTACATTCACTCAGAGCACTACATTGTCCTCGCAGTGTACAGAGCCAGATTCTGACCCTGATGAGACTCAGATGCCCCTTCCCGCACACTATACCACCATACACGGTGACACAGAGGAAGGTGCACATGACATAGAAGAGGAGGTGATGGATGACCAAGTTGTTGACCCAGATTGGCATCCATTGGGGGAAGAGGGTGCTGCTTCCAATAGCTCAGATGAGGAGCATCCACAGCAGACATCGACATCGCAACAGCTGTTATCTGGCAGGCCCGGAGCACTCCAAAGACAGGTTCCAAACATCAAAAGAGTTGCTGGACAGCTTGTCCAGAGGGTCAAAAGATCACAGCGTGCTAGGCCGCAAAATGTCTGCCAAAGTAGGAAGAGTGCAGTGTGGCACTTTTTTGAACAAAATCCTCATGATCAGGCCAAGGTTATCTGTAAGAAGTGCGCAAAGACCTTTAGCCGAAGGAAAAATCTGAAAAATTTGAATACCAGTTGCATGCTTAGACATTTAACCAGCATGCACTTGCAAGCGTGGACACAACACCAAACCTCAAGTGCCACATGTGCAACTGATCACAACGAAGGTAGTCAGCAACGCTACATTGTTTCCCCCACTGTAAGCCCACCGGTTAGCACAGCAGCAAATGTTGAGGTGTCGTTGCAAGGCCACAGCAGTCAGGGAATCCCACTGTTATATCAACGAAAGACTGATTCTAGGCCATCAGAAAGAACACCAACTCCATCACCATCATCAACCCTCTCTCAGTCCGCCCTGTCCACCGCTACTTCCACCATATGGAGCTCTCAAGTCCAGCTCACCCTCCCAGACACTATGAGTAGGTCAAGAAAGTACTCAGTCTCTCATCCGCGTACACTGGGTTTGAACGCCCACATTGCCAAACTAATCTCGTTTGAGATGATGCCCTTTCGGTTGGTGGAAAGCACAGCTTTCCGCAAACTCATGGCCTATGCAGTACCACGCTATGACCTACCCAGTCGCCACTTCTTCTCTCGCAAAGCCATCCCAGCCCTCCACCATCATGTGAAAGACCGCATTGTCCATGCACTCAAGCAGTCAGTGAGCGGAAAGGTGCACCTCACAACTGATGCATGGTCCAGTCGGCATGGCCAGGGCCGTTACGTGTCCATCACTGCGCACTGGGTTAATGTGGTGGATGCAGGGTCCACAGGGGACAGCGGTGGTGGGACAGTGCTGCCTAGCCCACGGTATAGGAAACAGTTGGCTGTAGGCGTTCCACCCTCCTCCTCCTCCTCCTCCAGAAGCGAAAGCTCGTCCACAGAGCGCAGTTGTACGAGCACTCCATCTGCAGCTGCCACTGTTGCACACGATGTGTCCCCCTATCGAGCAGCTAGTGGAAAGCGTCAGCAGGCTGTGTTGCAGATGATGTGTTTGGGCGACAGACATACCGCCGAGGTGCTGGCCGAGTACTTTCAGCGACAAACTGAGTCATGGCTGGGCAGTGTACATCTTGAGGCAGGCAAGGTAGTTAGTGATAATGGCCGTAATTTTGTGGCAGCCATAGCCCTTTCAAAACTCAGCCACATACCTTGCTTGGCTCACACCTTGAACCTGGTGGTGCAGTGCTTCCTCAAAAATTATCCGGAGTTAACAGCCCTGCTCCAGAAGGTGCGAAGACTGTGCGCGCACATCCGCTGGTCGCCTGTACACTCCGTTCGTATGCAGAAGCTGCAGCGATTGCTCCACCTTCCCAACCACCGCCTCATTATCGACATTGCAACAAGGTGGAACTCCACCCTGCACATGGTGGAGCGGCTGTGCGAGCAGAGGCAGGCCATAATGCATTTGTGGGAGGATACACGGCAAGGCACTTTGAGAGCAGACATGGAGTCGACAGGTGTGCAGTGGTCGAAGCTGAAAGACCTCTGCAAAGTCCTTCAGTGTTTTGAGGAATGCACACGGCTGGTAAGCGCAGACGACGCCATCCTAAGCATGAGCATCCCACTTATGCGTCTGCTCATGCAAACTTTGACGCACCTTAAGGAGCAGGCATCTGCAGCCAATGTTGACGAGGAGGGAATCCTTGATGACATTCAGCCATTGTCTGCTCAGGGACCTCTCCTGGACGAGGTGGAGGAAGAAGAGGAGGAGGAGGATGATGATGGGGATGATTACTTAGGGGAGGAGGATGCATCTCGTGGGGCAAGTGAAAATGTTGGCGTGGCAAGGTCTGGTACAGGGTTTGTGCGTGACTGGAGGGATGTGGATTTGCCAGAAAGTGCTCCTCCAACCAGCACTCGCAGTGCATCATTGACACCGGGAACATTGGCCCACATGTCAGATTATGCCTTGCGGATCCTAAAAAGGGACCCCCGCATTGCCAAAATGATGAACGATGATGACTACTGGTTGGCCAGCATCCTGGATCCATGCTATAAAGGCAAATTACAAAACATCATGCCACAGGAGAACCTTGACCTAATATTGGCTAATAAACAAGCAACTCTGGTAAATCGGTTGCTTGAGGCATTCCCAGCACCCAGCAGCGGTGATGGTTCTCACACGAGCCGTACGGGCCGGGGGCAGCTTGGCAGAGGTGTTCGTGGTGCACACAGCAGAAGTGGCGTTGGAGACAGGGGTTTCATGACAATGTTGTGGACTGATTTTTCAAGTACCGCTCACACAACTGGTAATACAGCATCGATTGAAAGTGACAGGAGACAGCAGTTGTCAACTATGGTCACAAACTACTTTTCCTCCCATATCGATGTTCTCCCACACAGGTCATTCCCCTTTGACTATTGGGCCGCTAAACTGGACACCTGGCCTGAATTGGCCCAATATGCCTTACAGGAGCTAGCTTGCCCAGCTGCAAGTGTGCTATCGGAAAGAGTCTTCAGTGCAGCTGGATCAATCCTGACAGAAAAAAGGACCCGTCTGTCAACCCAAAATGTGGATGATCTAACCTTCATTAAAATGAACCATGCATGGGTTTCCAAGGATTTTGTCCCACCTTCACCTGATGACACATAGGGTGACAGAAAAATGGCTTGCTTTGGTCCACCTCTTCCTGGGACTTCACCTATTTCGCCTTTTGCATCAGCTGAATGTCCAACATCAACATATGCCACTTTCTAAAACTCCCTAACTGTGCTGCCTCCCCCCCCATGGCCGGGGTCACCACCTAGCGCACGACACCGTGCGAGTGCCGTTGCCCTGGACAGGTGGGTAGGCCGACTCTTGGGCGCGGGCACTGGCACAGGGTCCCTCATAGTGCAATCAAGTGTCTCTGACGGTGGTGGTGCACACCCGCCATCAGACACACCGCTGTACTATGAGGGGCCCAGTGCCAGTACCGACGCCCACGAGTGGGCCCCCCTTGCTTGGGCAGGGCCCCAGCATTTGCAATCTTTAACTCTCCCTGCTCCTCCGCTGTGTAATCTGGGCCGTCAAATCCATACTGTGCCTGACACCGTCTGAGCCTGCCTCCTGAGACATATTTTGAATGTGTACGCTATCCATACATGTTATCCGGGGATACGGTACCCTTTCTAACCTTTGTGCAATCACGTGCAATCCATACTGGGCCTAACACCGTCTGAGCCTGCCTCCTGAGACATATATTTTGAATGTGTACGCTATCCATACATGTTATCCGGGGATACGGTACCCTTTCTAACCTTTGTGCAATCACGTGCAATCCATACTGGGCCTAACACCGTCTGAGCCTGCCTCCTGAGACATATATTTTGAATGTGTACGCTATCCATACATGTTATCCGGGGAAACGGTACCCTTTCTAACCTTTGTGCAATCACGTGCAATCCATACTGGGCCTAACACCGTCTGAGCCTGCCTCCTGAGACATATATTTTGAATGTGTACGCTATCCATACATGTTATCCGGGGAAACGGTACCCTTTCTAACCTTTGTGCAATCACGTGCAATCCATACTGGGCCTAACACCGTCTGAGCCTGCCTCCTGAGACATATATTTTGAATGTGTACGCTATCCATACATGTTATCCGGGGAAACGGTACCCTTTCTAACCTTTGTGCAATCACGTGCAATCCATACTGGGCCTAACACCGTCTGAGCCTGCCTCCTGAGACATATATTTTGAATGTGTACGCTATCCATACATTTTATCCGGGGAAACGGTACCCTTTCTAACCTTTGTGCAATCACGTGCAATCCATACTGGGCCTAACACCGTCTGAGTCTGCCTCCTGAGACATATATTTTGAATGTGTATGCTATCCGTACATGTTATCCAGGGAAACGGTACCCTTTCTAACCTTTGTGCAATCACGTGCAATCCATACTGGGCCTAACACCGTCTGAGCCTGCCTCCTGAGACATATATTTTGAATGTGTACGCTATCCATACATGTTATCCGGGGAAACGGTACCCTTTCTAACCTTTGTGCAATCACGTGCAATCCATACTGGGCCTAACACCGTCTGAGCCTGCCTCCTGAGACATATATTTTGAATGTGTACGCTATCCATACATGTTATCCGGGGAAGCGGTACCCTTTCTAACCTTTGTGCAATCACGTGCAATCCATACTGGGCCTAACACCGTCTGAGCCTGCCTCCTGATGTATAGACATATATTTTGAATGTGTACGCTATCCATACATGTTATCTGGGGAAACGGTACCCTTTCTAACCTTTGTGCAATCACGTGAAATCCATACTGGGCCTAACACCGTCTGAGCCTGCCTCCTGAGACATATATTTTGAATGTGTACGCTATCCATACATGTTATCTGGAGATACGGTACCCTTTCTCACCTTTGTGCAATCACGTGTAATCCATACTGGGCGTGAGAACGGCTGGCGAGCTGTTAAGCAAGCTACAGCACCTGTGGTTTGCACACGTAAGTTTTTCATTTTTTCAGGAATGACGGTTAGGCCTAATTCCGGAACTGCAGTTGACCTGCACTTACTGGGAAATCATTGTTCGCGGGTAATAATTGTAATCAGTGATCCCCATCACTAACGTTGTTCAGCGGGTTATCTGCACCTGTAAGCGACAAACGCTGGCCTTTTCAGTGTAGCGCACATGCAGCCACGGACATGTAAGGGCATGACACACCAGTTATTGGCCAATCTCATGTGCCAGAGCCTCACGTGTCCCTCTAGTAAGCCGGACTCGGACCGCGGGGCATGACGGAGTCTCGTTCGTTAACGGAATTAAGCTTGCAATGTGTGCATCTGTTCTGTAGCTGGCATGTTTGAGGTTTCCCAGGTGGAGTCGAATTTAACCGTAGGCTCCACTCCTGGTGGTGCTCTTCTGGACATTCCTTTAAGGTTCAGCTTTGCAACCATACTGCCCACGTAAAACAAACACTTTGCCTTCATGAACGCTGTTTGGAGGGTCATGACTCGTGGGAATAACGCCGCCCAATCAGTTAACCTGCTAGAGAGATCGTTCGTTGCTCCCAAGCATGACATCACACTCCCTAGGAGGAAGGTAATGCCACTGTGGCGATCGTACTCCTGGGGGCGACACAAGTGCACTGATGCTCAGCCACTGCTCGATGAATCTGCTGGTACATTGACCCAGACCACTACATTCCCCTCGCACGCTACATGGCCTGAATCTGACCCAGATGAAACTCAGGTTACCCTTCCCATACACAGTTCCATCTTACACGGTGACAAAGAGGAAGCTGCAGATGAAAGTGCAGGTTCGGCCCACCCGCCGTCAGACACACCACCGTACTATCAGGGGCCCTGTGCCAGTGCTGTCGCCAACGAGTGGGCCCCCTCTGCTTGCTCAGGATCACAGCACTTGCAAGGTTGAAATACTGTGCAGTGAGATGGAAGATGGGGACGACGAGGAGTCCAGACTAGTACATGGATTCCATAGTGAGGAGACTTATTTCATTGTTTTCAATGTTGGGACAGCAATTTTTGGGGAGCACTATACTCTGGAGAATGATAGATGGGGCCCACCATACACTGGAACATTCCAAAGGTGGACATCAGACACTGGAGCAGCATTTACAGGGCCCATTATACACTAGAGCATTAGAAATGGGGCCCATTATGTTTGGAGCATTATTTGGGCCCATAAGACAGTGGAGCTTCATCCATGGGGACCAACATATACTGTAGCATTATGTGGAGCTCATCATATACTGTTTCAAACATTATATGGGACCAATGATTCTGTATGGAGAAATAGGTGGGCCTCGTCATGAGATGTAAAAAGTGAAGTATTTTTCATTGTACTATACCGCTATTTCTCTGCCGTATCGGAGCATGATGAGTTGTGGTATGTGTTAAAGGGGCGCTCTTTCGCCCAGGGCACATGAAAACCTGGAGCCAGCCCTCCCCCCCACAACTGTAGCCAAATAACCCCCATTTTTCAGTGCGTAACTTGTATTATGAAGTTAATTAAGGTTGACAAGCTTAAGTAAGAAGAATTGATGCTTTTGGCATTCAAATGGGCACTGTAGGTGTGTTTCCTGTCCTCCTCTCACTGCCGACTTTTATTCCCCATTGACTTACATTGGGTTTCGTGTTTCGGGACGACCCCGACTTTTCCCTATAATCGGACGATCTTGCTCGACCCGACTTTTGGGAAAAGTCGGGTTTCACGAAACGAAACGCGACCCTAAAAAACCAAAAGTCACTCAACTCTATTCAACACCAGTTCAGAACTTCTTGACAACCAATGGCTGTACCTGGGTCTTCAATCCTCCTCATGTTTCCCATATGGGCGGATCATGGGAAAAAATGATAGGCATTACTCGTCGGATACTGGAATCTATGCTGATGGACTTAAATCTTTCAAGACTCACTCACGAGACCTTGACCACTTGCTTAGCAGAAATCTCTGCTATAGAAAACTCAAGACCTCTTGTACCCATATCTATGGATCCAGAATCTCCTACTATTCTCACTCCGGCAACTCTCCTCATCCAGAAACTCCAAACTGTTCCTAACCCACCTGAAGATTCTGTGTCCGGTGACAAATATCAGAAACGGTGGAAGCATGTGCAACATCTGGCTAATTGTTTCTGGAAAAGATGGAAAAAGGAGTACCTGACACTTTTCCAAAAATGAAGAAAATGGCAACAAGTAAAGCAAAATTTACAAGTAGGAGATATTGTCCTCATGAAAGACCAGAAGGAGGAAAGAAACACATGGCCTATGTACCTTACATATAAAACCTTTCCAAGTGACGATGGCAAGGTACGCAAGGTAGAAGTGACAGTTGCTAAGCAAGGTGACCCCAAATCCTTCATTAGGCCTATATCAGACATTATCTTACTCATACCAGTTGAGGGTTGATTATCCATCCAATCAGTAGGAACTCTTTCAAGGAACTTAGACCTTCGGATTACAAATGGGTTGGAGACAGTTTGGCCTAGCGCGGCTACTCCAATCCGAAGACGGGTTATCCTTTGGATTACTTCAGGAACTCGTTATAGACATTCATCTATCTTGTTAAACAATATGTTATTTTCGCATTGCATGCATTGTTTTTTATCTTACAGGTTGAAGTATCCCTCCATGTACTTCAGGTAAACACTCCCAATTCAAGACTGTTGATATGTGACCTGTCAAACATATTCGTTCAGACCGAGGCACGAACTTTGTCGGAGCAGCAAGAGAACTGCAACTGTCTTCCAACTTGGATATGAAGGACGTAGAAAACTACCTAAGTGTAAATGGGTGTACTTGGACTTTTAACCCACCACATTCTTCACACATGGGAGGTGTATGGGAGAGAATGATAGGTGTCGCAAGGAGAATCCTCGATTCAATCTTCTTACAGGAAGGCTCTGCAAGACTGACACAAGAAAGCCTGACAACATTCATGGCCAAAGTGTCAGCCATCATAAACGCCAGACAGTTGACTCCAATTTCCAGTGATCCTGATGACCCAACTGTTCTCACCCCAGCCCTGCTGCTTACGCAGAAGACCAACCCTAATTACTCTCCACCTAGAGAAATTAATGTTAAAGACCATTACAGGAGTCGATGGAGACAAGTACAGAGTCTCTCCAATGCCTTTTGGGACAAGGGGAAAAAACAGTACCTGCCTCCTCTGCAACAGAGGAGAAAGTGGCAAACTAGCAAGCCTAACTTCCAACCTGGCGATATAGTACTAATGAAAGACTGTCAGTCTCGGAGAAATGAATGGCGATTAGGTCTCATTACCCAGACATTCCCAAGTAAGGATGTAATCGTACATAAGGTGGAAGTAAAAATAGGAAAACAAGGCGAGACCAAATTGTTCCTCAGGCCAGTGGGGGAACTCGTTCTGCTGTTCTCGTCCAATGAACACAATAGTGACGTCAAGCGGGGAGTGTTCTGTCCAGCCATATAATTGCTGTATAGAAAGTCATTTTTGTGTGTATTACATTCATATATTTCATACTGTAAGGTAACAGCACCACCTGCTGGCCGTTTAATGCATAGATTGTTCCTGTTATATCATAGTCTTGTTTATGACACTGTGAGGGGAACAGCAGCCATTATTCCTCTATATGTCTTATGAGAAACTACACCATTCATGTTCTTCATGCTTCTTAAACAGCCTGCTCTAAGCATAGTTGGTAAGCACTATCTAGGTGTTATACTCCTGTGTCTATAACATTTTTTGTATTAAATAGGTAATCATCAGCTATGTATTACCTCATGTTACCTATGTATTACCTCATGTTACCTATGTATTACCTCATGGTACCTATGTATTACCTCATGGTACCTATGTATTACCTCATGTTACTGTGTATTGCAGACTATCTGTATTTTATGCTCTCTGCAGTCATATATTCTAAAATGCTCCTGTTATTGCATCCTATAGTTTCACCCTTTCCTGTCACATCTGCAATCAATAAAAGGTTACAATTTGATAGCCTCTTTTTCATAAAGAAGACAGGGGGTTTAGCTACATGTCTCATTGCACACCCTGCTAACGTGTATGAGGACAGTATAGAAATACCATACGGGGGCAGATTATACTACTACTTCTGTGCCCATCATTCTATGTAAGCCTCTGTGAAAAGGCTGGTAAATAAGCGCCTAACTACTTCAGTATTGTCCATCGCACTTGTTATCGGCCTGGATAAACCCAAATATTTCTTTGTGATGATGCAACATGTTAGCATTCGGGGCCCCACTTTAAACTTTTGTCCAGGGCCCCACATTGTCTAAAACTTGCCCTAGTGGTGAATCATGTTATATCTCCTGCATATAGAGATGTTGTCAGCATTGATGACCAAGCGGATTCAGTGCAAATCATATGTGTGCTATACACATCTCTTCAGGGCAAATGTAGCTTTAAAATAATACTTTCTATTAGCAGTGAAAATAATTTCCTGTGAAAATTTGGCAAAGGTGGTGACTAGTGTTGAGCTTACCGATACCGCAAGTATCGGGTATCGGCCGATATTTGCCGTATCGGAAATCCGATACCGATTCCGATATTTTTTTTTTATATCGGATACCGGAATCGGAAGTCCCAAATTGAACAGAGCCACTTTTGTGGCTCTGATTGGCTGCCGAAATGACGTCATCATGATGCGCGGTTTGTGCGCATCATGATGCGCCGTCACTTCGGGCCTTCCGGGTGGTCTGTACCGGCCTGCCGGGGGGCTGTGCAGGCTCCGGGGGGTCGGTGCCGGCCTGCCGGGGGGCTGTGCAGGCTCCGGGGGGGTCGGTGCCGGCCTGCCGGGGGGCTGTGCAGGCTCCGGGGGTCTGTGCAGGCATCGTCCGATGGGACTACAAGTCCCATCGGGCGATGCCTGCTACCATGACAGTGATTGACACATTTGCCAATGATGGGAAAGTAGTAGTCCCATCATCCGGCCTATGTGTTGAATGTAAAAAAAAAAAAAAAAAAATTACATACATACATACATGCTACATACATACTACATACATGCTACATACTACATACATACTACATACATGCTACATGCTACATACATGCTACATACATACATGCTACATGCTACATGCTACATACATACTACATACATGCTACATACATACTACATACATACTACATACATGCTACATACATACTACATGCTACATACATGCTACATACATACTACATGCTACATACATGCTACATACATACTACACACATGCTACATACATACTACATACATGCTACATACTACATACCTGCTACATGCTACATACATGCTACATACATGTTACATACTACATACATGCTACATACTACATACATGCTACATACATACTATATGCATGCAACATACATGCTACATACATACTACATACATGCTACATACATACTACATACATACTACATACATACATGCTACATACATGCTACATACATACTACATGCTACATACATGCTACATACATACTACATACATGCTACATACATACTACATACATGCTACATACATACTACATACATGCAACATACATACTGCATGCATGCAACATACATGCTACATACATGCTACATACATACTACATGCTACATACATGCTACATACATACTACATACATACTACATGCTACATACATGCTACAAACATACTACATGCTACATACATGCTACATACATACTACATACATACTACATACATGCTACATACATGCTACATACTACATACATGCTACATACTACATACATGCTACATACATGCTACATACATGCTACATACTACATACATGCTACATACTACATACATGCTACATACATACTACATGCATGCAACATACATATATACTACATACAATACATTCATACAATACATACATATAGACATACAGTACATATAACATAGAGTACATACTTACCATCACTTGTCACATTGTTCCCCGAAGCCATTGTCGTCTGAGGATTAAAAATTAAAATAACAAACCACAAATATACTCACCCTTGATCTGCAGAATTCCACGTATGTCCCACGATGATTTTGTGTGGAGAACAGCAGCATCAGCTGATGCTACCGTTCTCTACGAGCGCCAGGAATCCAATGACGGAAGGTAGATATCCTTCCGCACTTTATTCCTCCGCCACTGTAAACAAAAAGTCCCTAGTCTCACTTTATGGCACTTTGCCATAAAGTGAGACTCGGGCCTTTTTTTTACAGTGGATTCCTAGCGCTCGTAGGGAACGGCAGCATCAGCTGATGCAGCTGTTCTCCACACAAAATCGTCGTGGGACATACATGGAATTCTGCGGATCAAGGGTGAGTATATTTGTGGTTTGTTATTTTAATTTTTAATCCTCAGACGACAATGGCTTCGGGGAACAATGTGACAAGTGATGGTGAGTATGTACTCTATGTTATATGTACTGTATGTCTATATGTATGTATTGTATGAATGTATTGTATGTAGTATATATGTATGTTGCATGCATGTAGTATGTATGTAGCATGTATGTAGTATGTAGCATGTATGTAGTATGTAGCATGCATGTAGTATGTAGCATGTATGTAGCATATATGTAGTATGTAGCATGTATGTAGTATGTAGCATGTATGTAGTATGTGGCATGTATGTAGCATGTATGTAGCATGTATGTAGCATGTATGTAGTATGTAGCATGTATGTAGCATGTATGTAGCATGTATGTAGTATGTATGTAGCATGTATGTAGCATGTATGTAGTATGTAGCATGCATGTAGTATGTAGCATGTATGTAGTATGTAGCATGTATGTAGCATGTATGTAGTATGTATGTAGCATGTATGTAGCATGTATGTAGCATGTATGTAGCATGTATGTAGCATGTATGTAGTATGTATGTAGCATGTATTTATGAAGTATGTATGTAATTTTTTTTTTTTTTTTACATTCAACACATTAGCCGGATGATGGGACTACTACTGTCCCATCATTGGCAAATGTGTCAATCACCGTCATGGTAGCAGGCATCGCCCGATGGGACTTGTAGTCCCTTCGGACGATGCCTGCACAGACCCCCGGAGCCTGCACAGCCCCCCGGCAGGCCGGCACAGCCCCCCGGCAGGCCGGCACCGACCCCCGGAGCCTGCACAGACCCCCGGGGAGTCAGCACAGCCCCCCGGCAGGCTGGCACCGACCCCCGGAGCCGGCACCGACCCCCGGAGCCGGCACAGACCCCCGGGGAGTCGGCACAGACACCCGGCAGGCAGGCACCGACCCCCGGAAGGCCCGTACAGACCCTCGAAAGGCTGTACGAGGGAAAAAAAGGGTATTTCTAATTCCGATACCGGAAGTCCCATAGACTTGAATGGGACTTCCGGTATCGGAATCGGCGAAACCGATACTTTTTTTTAAGATCGGCCGATCCATTCCGATCCGATATTTTCAAGTATCGGCTGGTATCGCTCAACTCTAGTGGTGACTTCAAATTTCAAAAGATTTTCATATCTCTAGTGATCACATGTGCTCCATAATATTGAGGTAAATCTTACTTACGTGGACATTCACACGGTATAAGAGGACATAGATTACTGTAGTACATTTCTGGGCTGCAGTGTTGAGGAAGGCACCAGCACTGACCATCTCCTATGTTTAGAAGACATGAATATTATTATCATCATTGTTCTGTATAAACGATCAACATAATGTTCCAACGCAGCAAAGTAAAGAGGCGAATAGGAAAAGCAGGATGGTAGTTTTGGCTGCGTTGGGTTGTTTTTTGGTAAGTTTAGTAAGTTCAATATTCAATAGCATACCTTCAGTGGTAGTTGGCATAGTTGTAGTTGTTGGGTGTTGTGTGGAAGAAGGCGGCAGGGTTGTAGTTGATGGATTTTGTGTAGTAGTAATGTCTGTTACCAGAAAAAAAATGTATTCCAGTGAAAGAGAATGTGGTGGTGGTCATCGGTGGTGGGCAATGGGCACATAGCAAACATGATGTCACATGCTAAACATAGAGTAAGACATGTAACTTTGTGTCACTCAAGTCTGGTATTGCATCTATGTCTAGTCCCCACACAGATCCTGCTGCACCTCCCTGTGGGCTCCAACATTCCCATGACCATTGGGACCAGTCTATCACACTTGGTTTCTCTAGAGAGGAGTCATGCAACAATTTTCTATGTAGTAACAAGCATGATGGGACCAACTGGGATTCCAAGAGATGAATAGATGTCTTTAATTTTGGTATGCCCTTACTTGTAGAGGGTGTCGATTATTTAAAGAAATCTAGTATATGACATAACCCACCAGTTTTTCGAATCATCTCTCTCGCATCATTTTTGATTTTTGGTGGAATGCACAGCTAGAACCATTATTAGATGTATACTTTAATGTGTGATTAGATACCTATAATGGTGCCCACTGATATCAATACGTTATTAATGTGCCTTCTCAACAAGAGTGGCTTTATGGAAGATATAAAGGTTTTATCAGTAGAGGTTAGTTAATCGATGTGATGCATATTGAATTCCTATAAACATTTGTGAAATTTATTGAACCAGGCGAATTCAAACAATTTGGGA
The DNA here is from genome assembly GCF_039654945.1 of Dendrobates tinctorius. Lineage (NCBI taxonomy): Eukaryota > Metazoa > Chordata > Amphibia > Anura > Dendrobatidae > Dendrobates > Dendrobates tinctorius. The sequence goes on from NW_027361825.1 coordinate 8,119,762, forward strand.
TTTGCTGAATGAATTAAATTGGTCACAAACATTTCACATATTACAGAAGAATGCATCAGCCAGAGATGGATCAAAAGACCTCGGACACAGCTGGGTTGGTTTTCCCATAATGTCTCACAGATATCGCATTACATGGAATAACACAGCCAATCAGGAGGGACTATCACAACCTGTATAAAAGCAGAAGTAGGAAATACAGCAGCCATTTTGTGGTGAATCTAGGAAACGAAAGAGGTGATTAGGAAAAGCAAGTTGATAGTTTCGGGTGCCTGGGTTTGATTTAGCAAACAATCATTTTTGGTGGAGAACTTCTTCCATTGGAAAGAAGCCAGATAGTGAGGCTGAAGAGCCAAAACCCTTGGTAAGTTTAGGAAGTTAAGTAACGTAACATTAGCAGTAGGTGTCATGGTTGTAGTTGTTGGGCGTTTTGTCTTAGTAGGTGGCATGGTTTTTGTTGTTGGGCTTTGTGGAGTAGTAGTAGTGCCTAAACCCAAAAAAAAAAAAAAATTGTTACTTCATTCCAATCAACATTGAGAATATGATGATGGGCAATGGACACATAGCAAATGTGACATGGACAGTGACATGCCCAACATAGGTGATAACGATGATATGTAACTTTGTTGAACAGTTATTACTTACTCTACCCTGTTACTGTTGTAAGTACATGATACTACATAGTAGATGGGCAGAGGGGTACATACAAATCATGGGTCCCTGAAGCAGAAGTCATAATTGGACCATACCCTAAAAAAGAAAATATTTGGTGGAGGCGGTAGGGTAGTAGTGCATCATTTTTGTAGTCACAGAAGGGCATACTGTACCTTCCTATTTGTGCTGTTTCAGTTTATTCTGTTAGACTTTCAGCCATACATGGACATTTATGTAATGGTATATACTTAGTTTATCATCTATTGTATTTGTTATACTTTGCTGCCATCTACTGGCCATTGCTGTATTACACTGTAATATTTTGTTATGGTACTTTCCCATAATACCTCTCTGTCAATAGCTCCTCCTATCTTTTTCATTCTGTTTCCTGCTTTTGTACTTTTGTACTTTTGGGCCATCTTGTAACACACATGCACTGCAGAGCTGGAGAAAGGATTCTCTTGTTACCTCCAACCTGGAGCTCCTATCATCTCTAATCTGGTGCTTCTGTAACAGCTCTAACCTACAGTCCTCGCTCCTACCTCATCTCCATTTCTTCATCTTCCTTGACATCTCATTTCATCAAGGTACTGTAAATAAAGCCTTTTGAATTCATCACTGCATCATCCTTCCGGACCACCATGCGCCGCTGACAGGGATTGGGAGCACAGGCTGGCGAGTAACGCTATCCGCCATTGTTTATGTAGAGATTCGTGATCACATCCCTCAGACACATCTCATCCATGTATATCGGTGGCAGAATAGTAACAAGAGACCTAAGTCTACAGTTGTCTGTGTGTATATGCATTGTCTGCTAGCAAGACATAACCGTCCACCATCTTAGCTAAAACATGTCCACAAAAGGCAATCTGCAAGTGAAGCACATCAGGTTCCTGACACCATAGATGCTGCAGGAGCAGAGTCCGCACTTACTGCAGAGCAAGATGTACGAACCAAACGTGTAACCAGGCCGACACAAAAGGCCAGAGAGAACTTTGAGATTACTAGAGACGAGTTCCATGATAACCTTGAACATTTATGGGGCAGAGTTGATCACTATTTAGCAGATATTCCACGCTCTCACAGATTTAACCGCCAAATTAAAGAGTTTATCTGCCGCCTATGATCACTACCAGAGACTGTCTGCAAGGTACATCACATTCCTGAGTAACTGTGACATGGAAGATGCGCCAGCAGAACTAGCTGAAAGGGAAACTCTTCTCCAAGAAAAGACCTCATTAGTACAAGATGCCCAGGATAAAGCAGAACTCCACATTGCTCACCTCCAAGAAGCCAGGTCACATCGCACAACATCGACCAAAATCACATCTTCGTCTTCCAGATCATCTCACTCCAGGAAGTCAACATTGTCCGACAAGATACTGGAGATCCGTGCAGCTGCAGAGGAAGCTAAAGTAAAAAGCTCCTTTGCTAAGAGGGAGGCTGAAGTGGAAGTAGAAGCCCAAATGGAAGCTCAAAGAAATGAAATGGGGGCTCAAAAAAACAAAATGAAAGCTCAAAGGAAATTGAAAATACTACAAGCAGAGAGGAAAGAAGCAACAGCCCTTGCTAAACTGAAGGTCCTTGAACAAGCATTGGGACAAGAAGATAATTCGGATTGTCTTATTCCAGGAGAAATGGAGGACTCAGCTGATTGCACTTCTAACTATGTGCTAAGACATTTAACATCTGCACCAGCACCACCTTTAGTTTGTAACACAGATGCGCCCGCAAGTCAAGAAATGTCACCACCTACTGCCTACAAAGTAACTTCCAGCACTAACACAATTTAGGCCACAGCCAGCAGAACCTATAGAGACTAAACCGCAGTTTAACCCTTTTGCCGCATCATTTCGTCCTGATTTGTCGCAGTCATATAAGCCAGAGAACTTGCATCCTCTAAGGATACCACAAGTTCATCCTGCAACAATGACCAGGAGATCGGACATGTCTGACTTCGCCAGATACATGATTCGCCGGGAGTTAATAAACATTAGTCTCTCAAAGTTTGATGATTGTGCCGAGAATTATAGAGCCTGGAAATCGACCTTTCAAGCAGTGATCCAAGACCTTAATCTCACTGGCAAAGAACAACTGGATTTGCTTGTTAACTGGTTAGGCCCTGAATCAGCAGAGCGCAAAAAGACAATAAGGGCAGTTCATGTGGACTATTCAGATGCAGCTCTTATTGCAGCCTAGGAGAGACTGGAACAAACTTACGGCAGCTCAGAAGCCATGGAATGTGCCTTATTTAAAAGACTGCAAACTTTCCCAAAGATAACTAACAAGGACAATAGAAAACTAAAGAAATCCCTCCTCTGGACATGAATGCTGATATTCTGGTCCTACTCGGGAGGGACATTCTGAAGGTCCACAAGGTGCGCCAACAAGGTAACGGCCCAGATGATGCTCCATACGCCCAAAGACTCGACCTAGGCTGGGTAATCATGGGCGATGTATGTTTGGGTGCTCCCTTACCCTTCAAGGCTTCAAGGACCGGGCTTCCTAACAACAGGGAACAGGCCTTATCTAGATTCATCTCGTTGCAGAGAACATTGAGGAACAAGCCTGAACTGAAGGAACATATCATAGCCTTTATGGACAAGATATTTCGCAATGACCACGCTGAGCCAGCTCCACCATTGCAAGCTGATGAAGAATGCTGGTATCTACCTTCCTTTGGAATATATCATCCAAGAAAGCCAAAATCAAATCAGAGTGGTGTTCGATTCAAGCGTTAAACATGACAGCGTATCTCTGAATGACGTTCTCCTCACTGGTACGAACCTGACTAATAACCTGGTGGGAGTGCTCATGAGATTCAGAATGGAACCGGTAACCATTACCGCCGATATCGAACAAATGTTCCATTGTTTCGTCGTGCAACAAGATCACAGAAATTATCTCCGTTTTCTATGGCACCGAGACAACAACACCACCAAGGAAATGGTCGAATACCGCTTGAAGGTGTGCGTGTTCGGAAACAGTCCTTCTCCTGCAGTCGCTACATACGGCCTGCGTAGGACTGCCTCCGATGGCGCAGCAGAGTTTGGGAAGGATGCCCAACAGTTTGTTGAAAAGGACTTCTACGTGGACGACGGTTTTAAATCCTTGCCCACAGCGGAAGAAGCCATAGATCTGCTCAAACGGACACAAGGTATGCTTTCTAAAGCTCATTTAAGATTGCATAAAATTGCCTCCAATAGTGCTTTTGTCATGAAGGCCTTTAACCTTAATGATCATGCCTCAGAATTTAGGGACTTGAATCTAGGCCCAGACAATCCACCAGTACAGAGAAGCCTAGCCCTGAGGTGGAACTTGCTAAAGGACTCCTTCAGCTTTCACGTTAGTGGTGTGGGAAAACCATTTACTGAGCGCTGGGTTCTGTCAGTGGTGAACAGTCTATATGATCCACTTGGGTTTGTCGCACCCCTGACTATACAAGGCAAGCTCCTGCTGAGACAACTCTCAGGGTGCAATAAGGACTGGGATGTACCACTCCCTGCGGACCAACAACTAAGGTGGAAGTCGTGGAGAGAATCTCTTTGCGCCTTGGATAAGATCCACATACCACATTGTTACACTCCGGCATCCCTAGCTATGAGTCAAAGGAAAGAGATTCATGTATTCGCTGATGCTTCCACTGAAGCTATTGCTGCTGTCGCTTACTTGAAGGTTGTAGACTCTAACAATGCAGCCCATGTTGGATTTCTGTTTGGAAAGGCTAAACTGGCTCCTAAACCCGAGCACACTATACCCAGACTCGAGCTCTGTGGGGCTGTACTAGCCATAGAGATTGCAGACTTCATACAGAGCAAACTAGCTATTCACGTGGATGACACAAAATTCTACACAGACAGTAAGGTAGTTTTGGGCTACATATATAACCAGAAAAAATGCTTCTACGTCTATGTCAGTAACCATGTGGAAAGGATCAGGAAATCCTCTAAGCCCCAGCAATGGCAGCATGTCCAATCCCATCTTAACCCTGCGGACCTTGCTGCAAGACCCGTGTCTATTGATGCGATCGCAAGCTCTTCTTGGTTAACAGGACCAGGGTTCCTTCACGACCAATGCGAAGAGACAGCCGTTGAAGACAGCTTCAACCTTCAGGATCCAGATGTCGACCCAGAGATCCTTCCTGATGTCAGCATCTTCATTACCAAATTCAAGGAGAAGGTTGGCTTGGACTGTCGGCATTTTGACCGCTTCTCAAGATGGATGAGGTAGGCTCGTGCCATTGCAAGGTTAGTACACATTGTACAATGCTATCGCAATAAGGACAGTAACACTGATTGTCATGGTTGGCATATCTGCCATAAGCCCCTCTCTGCAGAAGACATTGCTCTGAGTGAACTCTTTTTGATACGCAATGTGCAGCAAAATGTTTTTCACAAGGAACTGGAATGTATACGTAAAAAACAAGACGTTCCTAAAAACAGCCCCATTGTCAACTTAAACCCAGTAATAGACGAGAGGTGTTTATTGAGAGTTGATGGTCGTTTAAACAAGGCTAAATTGGATGAGGCAGAAAAGAATCCTCTAATTATTCCTGGTCATCACCATATCACGACTTTACTAATACGACATTACCATGAAAAATCAAACATCAAGGCAGACACTTCACTGAAGGAGCCTTAAGAGCTGCAGGCCTCTGGATTGTGGGAGCAAAGAGACCGATTTCTCATTTAATTCATCATTGTGTTCTGTGTTGTAAGACAAGAGGAAAACTGCAACAACAACAGATGTCTGATTTGCCTGCCGATAGGACAAGCACAGGGCCTCCATTTACCTATGTTGGCTTGGACATTTTTGGCCCATGGGCAGTCGCTGCACGTCATACCAGAGGCGGACATGCAGAAAGTAAACGTTGGGCGGTGTGGTTCACGTGCATGAGTGTATGACCAATACACCTAGAAGTGATAGCGTCTATGGATTCCCCCAGTTTCATCAATGCCCTAATACGATTCTTCTCCATCAGTGGACCAGTAAAAGAATTATATTGATAGGCATTACTCATCGGATAATGGAATCTATGCTGATGGACTCAAATCTTTCAAGACTCACTCACGATACCTTGACCACTTTCTTCGCATAAGTCTCTGCTATAGTAAACTCAAGACCTCTTGTACCCATATCTATGGATCCAGAATCTCCTACTATTCTCACTCCAGCAACTCTCCTCACCCAGAAACTTGGAACTGTTCCTAACCCGCCTGAAGATGCTGTGTCCGGTGACAAATATCAGAAACGGTGGAAGCATGTGCAACATCTGGCTAATTGTTTCTGGAAAAGATGGAAGAAGGAGTACCTGACACTTCTCCAAAAATGAAGAAAATGGCAACAAGTAAAGCCAAATTTACAAGTAGGAGATATTGTCCTCATGAAAGACCAGAAGGAGGAAAGAAACGCATGGCCTATGGGACTTGTATCTAAAACCTTTCCAAGTGACGATGGCAAGGTACGCAAGGTAGAAGTGAGAGTTGCTAAGTAAGGTGACCCCAAATCCTTCATTAGGCCTATATCAGACATTATCCTACTCATACCGGTTGAGGATTGATTATCCATTCAGTCAGTAGGAACTCTTTCAAGGAACTTAGACCTTCGGATTACAAATGGGTTGGAGACAGTTTGGCCTAGGGCGGCTAATCCAATCCGAAGATGCGTTATCCTTTGGATTACTTCAGGAACTCGTTATAGACATTCGTCTATCTTGTTAAACAATATGTTATTGTCACATGGCATGCATTGTTTTTTATCTTACAGGTTGAGGTATCCCTCCATGTACTTCAGGTAAACACTCCCAATTCTAGACTGTTGATATGTGACCTGTCAAACATTCGTTCAGACCGAGGCACAAACTTTGTCGGAGCAGCAAGAGAACTGCAACTATCTTCTAACTTGGATATGAAGGACGTAGAAAAATACCTAGGTGTACTTGGACTTTTAACCCACCACATTCTTCACACATGGGAGGTGTATGGGAGAGAATGATAGGTGTCGCAAGGAGAATCCTCGATTCAGTCTTCTTACAGGAAGGATCTGCAAGACTGACACACGAAAGCTTGACAACATTCATGGCCGAAGTGTCAGCCATCATAAACTCCAGACCGTGGACTCCAATTTCCAGTGATCATGATGACCCAACTCTTCTCACCCCAGCCCTGCTGTATACGCAGAAGACCGACCCTAATTGCTCTCCACCTGGAGAATTTAATGTTAAACGGTCTTACAGAAGTCGATGGAGACAAGTACAGAGTCTCTCCAATGCCTTTTGGGACAAGTGGAAAAAACAGTACCTGCCTACTCTGCAACAGAGGAGAAAGTGGCAAACCAGCAAGCCTAACCTCCAGCCTGGCGATATAGTACTAATGAAAGACTGTCAGTCTCAGAGAAATGAATGGCGATTAGGTCTCGTTACCAAGACATTCCCAAGTAAGGATGGAATCGTACGTAAGGTGGAAGTAAAAATAGGAAAACAAGGCGAGACCAAATTGTTCCTCAGGCCAGTAGGGGAACTCGTTCTGGTGTTCTCGTCCAATAAACACAATAGTGACGTCAGCTGACGTCAAGCGGGGAGTGTTCTGTCCAGCCATATAATTGCTGTCTAGAAAGTCATTTTTGTGTGTATTAATCCTTCATATATTTCATACTGTAAGGTAACAGCACCACCTGCTGGCCGTTTAATGCATAGATTCTAGTTTAATTTGCAATGTATTGTGGGATTGTCCCTGTTACATCATAGTCTTGTTCATGGCACTGTGAGGGGAACAGCAGCCATTATTCCTCTATATGTCTTATGAGAAACTACACCATTCGTGTTCTTCATGCTTCTTAAACAGCCTGCTCTAAGCATAGTTGGTAAGCACTAACTAGGTGTTATAATCCTGTGTTTATAACGTTTGTTGTATTAAATAGGTAATCATCAGCTATGTATTACCTCATGTTACCTATGTATTACCTCATGGTACCTATGTATTACCTCGTGGTACCTATGTATTGCCTCATGCTACCTTTGTATTACCTCATGTTACCTATGTATTACCTCATGGTACCTATGTATTACCTCATGGTACCTATGTATTGCCTCATCTTACCTATGTATTACCTCATGGTACCTATGTATTACCTCGTGGTACCTATGTATTGCCTCATACTACCTTTGTATTACCTCATGGTACCTATGTATTATCTCATGGTACCTATGTATTACCTCATGTTACCTATGTATTACCTCATGGTACCTATGTATTACCTCATGTTACTGTGTATTGCAGACTATCTTTATTTTATGCTCTGTGCAGTTATATATTCTGAAATGCTCCTGTTATTGCATCCTATAGTTTCACCCTTTCCTGTCACATCTGCAATCAATAAAAGAAGGTTTCAATTTTACAGCCTCTTTTTCTTAAAGAAGATGGGGTTTAGCTACATGTCGCATTGCACACCCTGCTAACGTGTATGAGGACAGTATAGAAATACCATACGGGGACAGATTACACTACTACTTCTGTGCCAATCATTCTATGTAAGCCTTTGTGAAAAGGCCAGTAAATAAGCGCCTAACTACTTCAATATTGTCCATTGCACTTGTTATCGGCCTGGATAAACCCAAATGTTTCTTTGTGATGATGCAACATGTTAGCATTCGGGGCTCCACTTTAAACTTTTGTCCAGGGCCCCACATTGTCTAAAACTTGCCCTAGTGGTGAATCATGTTATATCTCCTGCATATAGAGATGTTGTCAGCATTGATGACCAAGCGGATTCAGTGCAAATCATATGTGTGCTATACACATCTCTTCAGGGCAAATGTAGCTTTAAAATAATACTTTCTATTAGCAGTGAAAATAATTTCCTGTGAAAATTTGGCAAAGGTGGTGACTTCAAATTTCAAAAGATTTTCATATCTCTAGTGATCACATGTGCTCCATAATATTGAGGTAAATCTTACTTACGTGGACATTCACACGGTATAAGAGGACATAGATTACTGTAGTACATTTCTGGGCTGCAGTGTTGAGGAAGGCACCAGCACTGACCATCTCCTATGTTTAGAAGACATGAATATTATTATCATCATTGTTCTGTATAAACGATCAACATAATGTTCCAACGCAGCAAAGTAAAGAGGCGAATAGGAAAAGCAGGATGGTAGTTTTGTCTGCGTTGGGTTGTTTTTTGGTAAGTTTAGTAAGTTCAATATTCAAAAGCATACCTTCAGTGGTAGTTGGCATAGTTGTAGTTGTTGGGCGTTGTGTGGTAGAAGGCGGCAGGGTTGTAGTTGATGGATGTTGTGTAGTAGTAATGTCTGTTACCAGATAAGAAATGTATTCCAGTGAAAGAGAATGTGGTGGTGGTCATCGGTGGTGGGCAATGGGCACATAGCAAACATGATGTCACATGCTAAACATAGAGTAAGACATGTAACTTTGTGTCACTCAAGTCTGGTATTGCATCTATGTCTAGTCCCCACACAGATCCTGCTGCACCTCCCTGTGGGCTCCAACGTTCCCATGACCATTGGGACCAGTCTATCACACTTGGTTTCTCTAGAGAGGAGTCATGCAACAATTTTCTATGTAGTAACAAGCATGATGGGACCAACTGGGATTCCAAGAGATGAATAGATGTCTTTAATGTTGGTATGCCCTTACTTGTAGAGGGTGTCGATTATTAAAGAAATCTAGTATATGACATAACCCACCAGTTTTTCGAATCATCTCTCTTGCATCATTTTTGATTTTTGGTGGAATGCACAGCTAGAACCATTATTAGATGTATACTTTAATGTGTGATTAGATACCTATCATGGTGCCCACTGATATCAATACGTTATTAATGTGCCTTCTCAACAAGAGTGGCTTTTGGCAGATATAAAGGTTTTATCAGTAGAGATTAGTTAATCGATGTGATGCATATTGAATTCCTATAAACATTTGTGAAATTTATTGAACCAGGCGAATTCAAACAATTTGGGATTTGCTGAACGAATTAAATTGGTCACAAACATTTCACATATTACAGAAGAATGCATCAGCCAGAGATGGATCAAAAGACCTCGGACACAGCTGGGTTGGTTTTCCCATAATGTCTCACAGATATCACATTACATGGTATAACACAGCCAATCAGGAGGGACTATCACAACCTATATAAAAGCAGAAGTAGGAAATACAGCAGCCATTTTGTGGTGAATCTAGGAAAGGAAAGAGGTGATTAGGAAAAGCAAGTTGATAGTTTCGGGTGCCTGGGTTTGATTTAGCAAAAAAATCATTTTTGGTGGAGAACCTCTTCCTTTGGAAAGAAGTCAGATAGTGAGGCTGAAGAGCCAATACCCTTGGTAAGTTTAGTAAGTTAAGTAACGTACCATTAGCAGTAGGTGTCATGGTTGTAGTTGTTGGGCGTTCTGTCTTAGTAGGTGGCATGGTTTTTGTTGTTGGGCTTTGTGGAGTAGTAGTAGTGCCTAAACCCAGAAAAAAAACAAAACAAAATTGTTATTTCATTCCAATCAACATTGAGAATATGATGATGGGCAATGGACACATAGCAAATGTGACATGGACAGTGACATGCCCAACATAGGTAATAATGATGATATGTAACTTTGTTGAACACCACGCGCCGCTAACAGGGATTGGGAGCACAGGCTGGCGAGTAACGCTATCCGCCGTTGTTTATATAGAGATTCGATCATGGATTAAGCCCTCTTAGGGTGAAACGCGTAGGAAATTGCTCCCCTTCATATGCCTCTTTATGTCATTTTTACCTGATGGTATGAAGATTTTATATTCTCAATAAAGCAATTGTTATTTTATCTCCTGGAGACGCTGGAAAAATCCTTCTTTATTTTATTATGAGCGTGGGGCACATGTTTGATGAGGGGAGGAAGTTTGCAGAGCTCAGGGGCGCGGCATTCTTGTAAGCAGTCATTTTTTTCCCCTAACTTTATGTGTGCACATTGTGGCTAGCCAATCAGGGTGCAGGAAACACCCACAATGTCCTGACACAACGGCTTGCGTCACTGGCTGCTGATTAGTGATGAGTGAGCATGCTCGCCACTACTCGGTACTCGCCTGAGCAACTCACTACTCGAGATGCTTGGAGCTCGCAGAGTATTTCCGGGGTTCCCCGGCGGGAGCTCGGGTCCCCTTTCTTTAGAGATCCAATGAACATGCAGGGATTGTCTGCCACACACTCTAATGTCGCAGCCATGTTGGTTGTGGCATTACAGTAATTGGCTGGCCGCACAGCGTCATCAGGTCTATATCAGACCTGGCTCCGCCATGCTTGTCACAGTCACCTCCGGAATCAGGCAGTGTAGGGAGAGTTGCTGCTGAGCTAGGGAGAGATTTGCTTGTTTCTTAGTTAGTGTAGGTATACCACAATATATTCTACACATATCCATCTCAACTAACAGTCCTTCTGAGGACTAATCCAGTTGCATAGATATCATTGCTAGGTAGGCAGGCAGTGTATGTGGCAGGCTGCAGTGCACATAGCAAGAGGGTCCATTCCAGTTCTGTCTGCTGCTGCTTTTACAGATATTTCTAGATATAGCCCCAGGTATCAGGGGTTCGGAATAATTTTTTTGGGATCTTAATGCTGATTATTTGCTTAACAAGCAATCCAGAGAACACCGTTTTTCTACTTCATTTGCTTGTTGGCGCTGCAGAATACAGCCAGATCCTTTTTATATTACAGCGCTAAAAATCCATCTATTTAAAACTGTCCGTCACACGGATCACATATAAGTGCGCTCAAAATTCTACCATTTCTGGCCTCCATTTAAATTTTGTTGCAGTGTGTTAGCAAAGTTATTGACACCAGTTTGCTTTTAAAAATATACATAAAAATAACTCAGGCACACTAAAAGTTCAAAAACATGGTGCAATTTGTTATGATGAAATTTATACTCGGAACCAAACGATGCAAGTAAGACAGGTACATATATCAACATTTCGGCTTAATCAAGCCTTTATCAAGAAATACCTGTATCTGCAATAGCAAAAATAAACTGATTACAGTTTGTCTGTAGGTTTAATCACATATCCAAGAAACAAGTTGGACCTCATACATCATATAATAGGTCCATATGAAAAAGAAAAAGAGAAAAAAACAAGAAAAAACATAAAAAAACGGGGATAGCAAAGATTACAATATAAGGAACCATCTTGTTAGGGCGGATGTTGGCCCCTCTAATACAGGACTTAAAGGGTATTCAGTACACCACGTAATGGGACTTTCCTTTGTCTAGGGTGTTTGGAATGCTCTAATATCTCTAAAGGCAACTCATTTATACATTCACGTTCAGGACATAGATTTCCAATTAAAGGACATTTCACCTGCGAAACTTCATTTGTGGTGCCTCTTATTAAGTGCCGATGTGGTCTCGGTTATGTTGGTGAAGCTACCCAACATATCCTAGATTTCCCAGCATAAATCAACTAACAGATGTGGGCGTACTCAACTGCCAATCCCTACTCTTTTCTCTCTACATAATCATACAATCGCTCAACTTAAATACCAAATTATAGATTATGTTCCTTTAACCAGAAGAGGAGGTGATGGGGTTAAAAAAAACTTAGAGAATGTGAAGCATACTGGATACATACACTGCAAACGCTCTCCCCATTAGGTTTAAATAGAGAATACGAAATTGCATATTAATCCATTAATATATTAGTTTGATAATATAAATATTTTTCATAGGTCCATAACTATGGATTTCTTTTTAATTTTGATGTGATGATATCTTTTGTCCATAGTCACTTGTCATATATATTATGATGTTATTTCACATATATCCGCATATATAAATTTCTAATTTTGCACATTTCATAGTGCATTTTATGTATCTCCTTGATTCTTATGGTTTCTTATTATGTCACATGAAGTACAGTGCTGTGCAAATTAATTGGGACAAAACATTTTTTTTAAGTAAAATCGTAAGTTGGTTACCAGTCAGTGATTCAAACCAGTTTTAACTGCTTTGAACAGGCACTCACACTGACTGGTAACCAACTTACGATTATACTTAAAAAAAATGCTTTGTCCCAATTAATTTGCACAGCACTGTACAGTATTATACATTAATATAGGTGTATACTGTAAGTGTTATTTGACATTGCATTTTAATCTTTTTCTCCTTTTCCTCTCCTTCCTTTCCTACCCTTTACGTGCAGGTCCAAAACCTGCACTAGGATCATGACACTTAAGAGGTTGAACTCTACCATCTTCAATTTGTTGGCCACGGAAATGCTGCCTTTCCACCTAGTAGATACAGATGGTTTCCAAAAGCTGATGGTCGTCGCAGTCCCCCATTACCAGCTGCCCAGTCGCCATTACTTTTCTAAGAAAGCTGTGCCTGCGCTACACCAGAATGTCACAAACAACATCACCCATTCCTTGACTAAATCTATGTCTGCTAGGGTGCATTTCACCACAGACACTTGGATGAGTAAGCATGGCTAAGGGCGTTGCATCTCGCTGACTGGGCACTGCATGACTCTGGTAGCTGTTGGGGGAGGCACTGCTCCACAATCTTGGAATTCCCAAGACTTGCAGGACAAATGTCTATATGTAACTCTTCCTCCACTGCTTCTGCCTCCTCTATGGCCTCCATCTGCTTTTTCAACCTCTGCCTTAATGAGACACGCGTTCCAACAGTGCAGAGCGAATCCCCACGTACTGCACAGCCAGGGCTCATCACAATCAGGCAGTGTTAAAGTTGATATGCCTTGGAGATTTCAGTTATACAGCCGAAGAGTTGTGGACAGCTCTCCAGGCCAAGTTTGAGCAATGGCTATCTCCGCTGAACTTGCATCCAGGGATGGCAGTGTTCGATAACAGTGCAAACCTGGTGGCGGCTCTACAGCAAGGCAAGCTTACACACATGCCGTGCATGGCTCTTGTCCTCAACCATGGTGGCATAGTGTTTTCTCTCCCACTATTCTGGCCTTGGTGAGCTGCTGCAAAAATCACAGAAGCTGTGTGCTCACTACAGTCTTTCGCACCCTTCAGATCATCGACTTGCATCGATACAGAGGTCTTTGTCAGTGCCAGTTAATAGGTTGATATGCGATGTGATGACACGGTGGAATTCCTCTCTGCACATGTTGCAGCGAATGTGCCAAGCAGCAACGACCCCTGACACCGTATGTCATGTCGTATAGCCTGGGCCAATGCAGTACGAACGTGGTGCATTTCACGTTTACGAAGTGGCCACAGATTAAGGACCTTTGTACCCTTCTGCACAGTTTCAAAATGGCTACTAAGATATTGAGCACTGACGGCTCCATCATCAGCATCATTATTCCAGTCATCTATATGCTGGAGCAGACTTTGAATACCCTGCGGGAGGAGGTGGTGATCCTTGAGGAAGCGGAGCAGGCAGAGGAGGATGCGGAATGGATAATGTGGTCTCAGAATTCCAGACTGTCATCACACAGGCAGGTGCCAAGGTAGGGAGGATTACTGCAATTGAGGGCGGGCTGGAGATAAAAGACAAACTGTGAGTGATGGTGCGAGTTCCAAGGAACAAATGGAGAAGGAAAAGGTGATGGGTGAGCAACTGTCAGATGAAGAGGATAATCCTCCCCTCTCTATTGTTCATGGTTGGTGGGAGGTGACGGAGGAAACAAGCCACCATCACAGCATGGGGTTCGACCTCATGGTAGAGCCTGACATATGAGTGCCTTCTTGTGCACTATCTGCAACATGATCCCAGTATAGTTATGATTAGAAATAGTGCTGAATACTGGGTTGCCACTTTGTTTGATCCACAATATAAAACCAAATTTTGCCAATTACATCCCACCCTGGAAAGGGACCCTTAAGAGAGGTTTTCCCCAAGGCAGCAGTGAAGCACACGTCTGACATCTCAATTCTTCAACGCTAAAACATTAGCAGCAGCGGTAGTGTAAGTGGAAGAATCAATTTCTGTGATTACTTTGACACTTTTTTAGACCAGCTCATGCACCGGCACAACAGAGAACAAGTCTTACTCTTGGTGAACGAATGGAGAGGATGGTGCAGGAGTATCTAGAACTGAATATCAATACTATCAGGGAGGGTATGGACCCTTTCACATTTTGGTCTTCCAAAATGGATGAGTGGCCTGAGATCACCTCACATGCCTTGGAGGTTTTATCAGATAGCGTTCTCTCAGAATGTGTCTTCAGCGCTGCTGGTGGTATCCTGATTAATAAGCACAGCCGACTGTCTCCCGAAAGTGTAGACCGGCTAACTTTCTTCATGATCAACAAGTCATGGATCTCCAAAGACTTTTGTATATCTTTAGTGTGGCTTCTGTGCCTGCTGTTGCTTATGCTGCAGATGTTAACACAAATTTGTGGAAATGTGAATAGTAATGGTTGGTCTACATCTGATGGGTTGGCTGTAGTGGAAGATGTGTTAGTCCCTATTACACTATTTCTACTCTTGTGAAATTTATGCCACTTCGGTGGTGTCAGGCTCTCATTTTTTGAAGTTTAAAAACTCCTGGTTGGGTGTCCATCTGCTGGGTTGGGTGTAGTGGAAAAACTGTCAGTCCCTATTATACTATTTATACTGTGGTGAAATTGATGCCACTTTGGTGGTGTTTGCCAATAATTTTTGAAATGTGAACACTCCTTGTTGGGTGTCCATCTGCTGGTGTGAGTGAGGTGGAAGATCTGTCAGTCCCTATTTTACTAATTATACTGTGGTGAAATTTATGCCACTTTGGGGGTGTCTGCCAATAATTTTTTGAAATGTGAACACTCCTGGTTGGGTGTCCATCTGCTGGGTTGGGTGTAGTGGAAGACCTGTTGATCGCTATTATACTATTTCTACTCTTGTGAAATTTATGCCACTTTAGTGGTGTCAGGCCCTTATTATTTGAAATTTGAAAACTCCTGATTGGATCTACATCTGTTGGATTGGGTGTAGTGGAAGACCTGTTGGTCCCATTTATATTATTTATACTGTTGTGAAATTGATGCCATTTTAGTGGTGTTTGCCAATAATTTTTGAAATGTGAACACTCCTTGTTGGGTGTCCATCTGCTGGTGTGAGTGAGGTGGAAGATCTGTCAGTCCCTATTTTACTAATTATACTGTGGTGAAATTGATGCCACTTTGGGGGTGTCTGCCAATAATTTTTGGAAATGTGAACTCTCCTGGTTGGGTGTCCATCTGCTGGGTTGGATGTAGTGGAAGAACTGTCAGTTCCTGTTATTCTATTTCTACTTTCGTGAAATTTGTGCCACTTCGGTGGTGTCAGGCCCTCATTTTTTGAAATGTGAAAACTCCTGGTTGGGTGTACATCTGCTGGGTTGGGTGTAGTGTTAGACCTGTCGGTCCTTATTATACTATTTATACTGTGGTGAAATTGATGCAACTTTGGTGGTGTCTGCCAATAATTTGTGGAAATGTGAACACTCCTGGTTGGGTGTCCATCTGCTGGGTTGGGAGTAGTGGAAGACCTGTCATTCCCTATTATACTATTTATACTGTGGTGAAATTGATGCCACTTTTTGGTGTCTGCCACTAATTTTTGTAAATGTGTAGACTCCTGGTTGGGTCTCTTTCATGTGTGTTGCCTGTAGCAGTAGGCCTCCAAGACCATCAGGCCTCCACTTCATTGGAATCAACTACCCATGTTACTACTATCCTTAGATTTTTCTGACAATGGTAGTCTACAAAACTGATATTTGTGCTACGTTAGTGTGGCTCAGGATGAAAGCAGGTTGAATTGTTGTATGTGGTATCAGGGCTTCCAACACAGCAGGCCTACACCAATCCCTCACCCACCTCGTCTTACTTTGACGTTCAGTTGAAAGCTGTAAATGCTGGACAAGACCATGATACCTCATGCATGGTTGATTGCTCAGTGCCATGCTACAATTTGTACAGTGGGTGAATTGAGGCCACTTTCCTGGTGTCTGTCCCTCATTTGATGTGTTTTGGCAGTGTGACATAGTCACTGGCAGAGTGGTAGAAGGGAAGCATGTGTCACTGTGTTTAACGGTGTCAGTGATATGAAACCAGAGCATTTTTTTCTCCAACACACTACATGTTGAGAGGGTTAAGTTTCATTTAATGGCTGGTTTTATGTGGACCATCATAGAGTGGGTGGGAGAGCGTCAACTTTATCTTTCGGGCAGACCTGCCAGGACCTGTGTGAGGTCATCATCATGTGATCAGTCACGTGATGGGAATCACAGGCTTAGGTTTACATAACCGAGCTCTACAGGCAGTCAGGGTTCAGCTAGCCAGGAGAAAGGAGTCTCCAGAGGCTTTGTGGCCTGTTGGGCACAGACTGAACCTGTGCTGCTCCAAAGTGGGGTGCCGCCCGCAACATACAGACTGTACTGCAGCATTGTTATTTTGTTTGCCTTTTATTGTTTTGTTCTTGTTGTAGCCAGAAAGGCTGAGTTTTTGTTCCTATGGGTTGGTTTATGCTGCTTGACAATAAACCAACAATGACTTAAAGAGACGGTGTTACTATTTTTCCTATCTCTCTGTGCCGCCACGTGAGTGAACTGCCGCAGCAGCTTTTGGGGTCATTAGAAGGTGTTGTGCATGCGTTTGCTTTTGCCTCCCATTGACATGAATGGCATTCGGTTATGTTTGGCGAATATTTGACGAATAAATCAGCGAATATTTCAAATTTGACGATTGTAATCCGAACAGAATATTGAAATATTCGCTCATCTCTAGTTGTCAGTATTGATGACCAAGTGGATTCAATGCAAATCAAATGTGTGCTGTACAAATCTTTTCAGGGGAAATGTAGCTTTAAGGTACTATTGATTAGCAGTAAAACTAATTTCCTGTGAAAATTTGGCAAAGGTGGTGACTTCAAATTTCAAAAGATTTTCTCATCGCTAGTGATCACATGTGCTCCATAATATTGAGGTAAATATTACTTACGTGGACATTCACACGGTATAAGAGGACATAGATTACTGTAGTACATTTCTGGGCTGCAGTGTTGAAGAAGGCACCAGCACTGACCATCTCCTATGTTTAGAAGACATGAATATTATTATCATCAGTGTTCTGTATACACAATCAACATACTGTTCCAATGCTGCAAAGTAAAGAGGTGAAAAAGAATGGCAGCTTGGTAGCTTTGGCTTCATTGGGTTGTTTTTTGGTAAGTTTAGTAAGTTCATTAGCATACCTTCAGTAGTAGTTGGCATAGTTGTAGTTGTTGAGCGTTGTGTGGTTGTAGGCTTCAGGGTTGTTGTTTTTGGATGTTGTGTAGTAGTAATGTCTGTTCCCAGAATAAAAAGTAAATTTATTCCAATGAAAGAAGAAAATGTGATGGTGGTCATCGGTGGTGGGCAATGGGCACATAGCATACATGATGACATGATGACACATGCCTAGCATAGAAGCACACTTTTAAAAATTTTCTTTACAACATTTTTTAAAAAGCACATATCAACCTGATGAAGGCCATTGCAGGCTGATATGCGTTATTTCGTTCTTATCTAAGTTTCCTAATAAATTTGTTACTGAGCAAACTATTTCTACTTCAAACCGTCCTGGTCCTCCGAAAGGAAATCTTCTATTTATCATGCCTAACATAAAGTAAGGCATGTAACTTTGGGTCACTGTAGTCTGGTATTCCATCTATGTCAAATCCCCACACAGTTCCTGCTGCAAGTCTCTGTGGGCTACATCCTGCTCATGACCCTTTGGCCATATCCACCACACTTAGTTTCTCTAGAGAGAAGTCATGCAACATTTTACTATGCAGTAACAAACGTGATGGGGCCAACTGGGGATTCCAAGAGATGAATTGAAGTCTTTAATGTTGGTATGCCCTTACTTGTAGGGGGTGTTGATTATTTAAAGAAACCTAGTATGTGTCATAACCAACCAGTTCTATCAACCACCTCTCTTGAATCATTTTTTGATTTTTGGTGGAATGCTCAGGTGGAACCATTATTAGACGTACAATATACTTTAATGTATGATGAGATAATTATCATGTTGCCCACTAATTTCAATACGTCATCAATCTACCGTCTCAACCAGATAGGCTTTATGGAAAATATAAAGGTTTTATCAGTAGAGATTCACATATAAATTTTTTACGTTTGCTGAACCAGGCAAATTCAAACAATTTTGGAATTTGATTTGTTACATCAACTAAATTGTAAAAAGGGAAGAAGCCAGCGCTGCTTGTGGTCAGAACGCAATACATAAAGTGCATATGCACTTATTGATTTCTAATTGTATTTCAAAATGAAACATTTAGCAAAAAATTGATCAATATTTTGAGCCACCCCGCCGCGCCAAGGCATTCTCATATGGGGCATCTCAAAATTCATTAAATAGTTCAAATATATAATTCAAAAGATTCACTCATCTCTACTGATCACACATTCTCTATTACATTTGGGTAAATCATACTTTTATAGACATTCACATAGTATAAGAGAACATTGATAACTGTAGTACATTTCTGGGCTGAAGTTTTGAGGAAGACACCAGCACTGATCTTTTCTTATCTTTAGAAGATATGAATATTATTATTATTGTTCTTTGTACAGGGAGTGAATTATCTGCTAACACAGCCAAGGAAAGAGGTGATTAGGAAAAGCAAGATCGTAGTTGCGGCTTCATTGGTTTGATTTAGCAAAACAATAATTTTGGCAGAGTACCTCTTGCATTGGAAAGTATTCAGATAGTGAGACTGAAGAGCCAATACCCCTGGTAAGTTTAGTAAGTTGAGTAATTTACCTTTAGAAGTAGATGGTATGATTATAGTTGTTGAGTGTTCTGTGGTAGTAGATGGCATGGTTGTAGTTGTTGGGCTTTCTGTGGTAGTAGGTGACATGGTTGTAGTTGTTGGGCTTTGTGTGGTAGTAGTTGGCATGGTTGTAGTTTTTGAGCTTTCTTGGGTAGTAGGTGGCATGGTTGTAGTTGTTGGGTGTTCTGTGGTAGTAGTTGGCATGGTTGTAGTTGTTGGGCTTTGTGTGGTAGTAGGTGGCATGGTTGTAGTTGTTGGGCGTTCTGTGGTAGTAAATGGCATGGTTGTAGTTTTCGGGCGTTCTGTGTTAGTAGTTGGCATGGTTGTAGTTGTTGGACTATGTTTGGTAGTAGTTGGCATGGTTGTTGTTGTTGGGTGTTCAGTGGTAGTAGGTGGCATGGTTGTAGTTGTCGGGCGTTCTGTGGTAGTAGCTGGCATGGTTGTAGTTGTTGGGCTTTGTGTGGTACTCGTTGGCATGGTTGTAGTTGTTGGATGTTCGGTGGTAGTAGGTGGCATGGTTGTAGTTGTCGGGCGTTCTGTGGTAGTAGCTGGCATGGTTGTAGTTGTTGGGCTTTGTGTGGTACTCGTTGGCATGGTTGTAGTTGTTGGATGTTCGGTGGTAGTAGGTGGCATGGTTGTAGTTGTCGGGCGTTCTGTGGTAGTAGATGGCATGGTTTTGGTTGTTGGACTTTGTGTAGTAGAAGTGCCTAAACACAGAAAAGAAAACAAGTAAACAAAAAAGTTATTTTACTCCAATTAAAGATGAGGATGTGATGGTGGGCATTGGGCACAGAGCAAATGCGATATGCCCATTGTAGGTGATGACATGTAACTTTGTTTAACTTGAGTCTGGTGCAACAGCTATTGCTAAATCTACCTAGATACTGCTGTAAGTACGTGTTACTACATAGTAGTAAAGGAGATCGGCAGAAGAGTACATAAAAATCAATGGGCTCCCGAAGCAAAGGTCAAAATTGGATGATGACCCAAAACATTAAAACCTTCGGTGGAGTTGGAAGGGCAGTGGTGCATAGGTGCAGTGACAGAAGGGCATACTGCACCTTCCTATTTTTTAAAGACAGGGAGAGGACAGTGCATAATGCCCATATGGAAGCCTCTTAGTGCTCTCTCCAACTGTGATATCCCGTTTATGGCTTACATACATTAAATGTTCTGAAATCTGCCCCCCAACATACACCATATGATGCAATACACAGTGAATCCCCACACAATTTCACCCCACAGTACCCCACACATGGATTCTTCCACAAACAATATGAAGCCCTCACAGTAATCCCCCCACATAATATCATGCCACCTCAGTTTCTCCACATATATTATGAGGCCTTTCTCACTGATCTCTCCACAATATTATGCCCCATAGTGACCCCCCACATTTCATGACATACTAATATACTGATTGATATCTGCAATCCAATGTCTTATTCCAGAGAAAAACAAGCTTTGTTTAATATGTAAATTATATGTTAAGATCTATGGGCCGGACACAGATCTCACTGATAATATGCCTTCAAAGCTTTTTTGAAATGACAGGGCCATAATAAGTATGAGACATGTAGATCAGGAGAGCAGACTGTCAGTCATTACATGTCTCTCACTGGTGACACTCCCATTCATTTAAAATAAGCTCTGGGGGCATATTTTCAGGGAGATCTAATTCCGGCCCATAGATCTTAACAACTCATTTGCATATGAGAAAAATGTAGATTCTCTGGAATAAGACAACAGATCACAGATATCAAGGTATCACTTTATTCCGCTTTCTAAGACCTAGATGCCCATATAGATGGAGCAGGAGGGGTGATCCCACTGACAGATTCCTTTTGGTTTGTTGCCTTACGGCACCTCCATTTGGCACATTTTCCTACAAAGCAATGATACTACAGGTAAGTAATAGTGATGAACGAATTTGTTTGGAAAACGAACGCCAAACATGAATATGGCACATTCAGATTCGTGATCAGAAAGACAAGCAAAATTTTATGAAATTGGAGAAAATCTGTAACATTCGATAAAAACTGCGAGAAAATATTTGCGTTGCCACAAAAGTAGTTTCAGCACTATAGCAACGATAGTGGTGATGTATCATGAGCGTTTGGCATGTGTTTGATAAGGGGTGGAGGTTTGCAGAGCTCACCGGCGCAGCATTCTTGTAAATAGTCATTTTTTTCCCTAACTTTATGTCTGCACGTTGCAGCTAGCCAATCAGAGCACACGAAAAACCCATAATGTCTTGCCACAACGGCTTGTGTATTTGGCTGCTTAAATCACATCCATAAAAAGAGCAGACGTGTTATTTTAACGCCATTTTGACACTGTAATAGTGCAGAGAGGCTGCTCCTGACGCTGGCACTGTTAGCAGAAAGATTTCAGCTGGTTAGTTAGGCAGTTGTATATCAGTCAGATAGTGTAGCCAGCTAGTGTCCAATGTGGCTGCTAAATTTACCTTCTAGCATTTTTTTTGTCATTACTGAGGTCCACAGACAAAGCCAGCAGGGTACATGTCCTACAAGTGTGTTGTGCACTGCTTCTATTGTGCTCCATGCGCGAGTATATCATTCTAAATCTTATTTTTTTCACAGCCTGCTGTATCCCACCTTGTCATTTATTGCTGCGG
Source organism: Dendrobates tinctorius (assembly GCF_039654945.1). Classification (NCBI taxonomy): domain Eukaryota; kingdom Metazoa; phylum Chordata; class Amphibia; order Anura; family Dendrobatidae; genus Dendrobates; species Dendrobates tinctorius. Next base: position 8,141,801 of record NW_027361825.1, read on the forward strand.
TGATATGAAACTGTCTGCAGAGCTAAGGCACATTAAAAAGTATATATAATTTTTTCTGTTGCTAAATGTGAAACAGCCTGCTGCATCCCACGTTGTCATTTTGTGGCAGTGATATGAAACTGTCTGCAGACCTACCACACATTAAAAAAACATATAATTTTTTCTGTTGCTGAATGTGATACAGCCCACCGTATCCCACGTTGTCATATTGTGGTGGTGATATGAACCTGTCTGCAGACCTAACACGCATTAAAAAAATTATAATTTTTTCTGTTACTAAATGTGAAACAGCCTTCTGTATCCCACGTTGTCATATTGTGTTGGTGATATGAACCTGTCTGCACACCTAACGCGCATTAAAAAAATATATATTTTTTTCCGTTGCTGAATGTGATACAGCTCTCCATATCCAAAGTTGTCATGTTGTGGCTGTGATATCATTCTGTCTGCAGACCAAATGCGCATTAAAAAAAAATTATAATTTTTCTGTTGCTGAATGTGATACGGCCCACCGTATCAAACGTAATTTTATTGCGGTGATATGAAGCTATCTGCAGACCTCAAGCACATTAAAATATTTTTTTCTGTTGATAAACATGATACAGCGCACTATATCCAACCTTTTTATTTAGTGACGTTGAAATTGTTCTGTGTGCAGAGCTGTTGCACATTAAAATTAATTTATATAATTTTTTTACAAGCGTGATACAGCAGCCGAGATCTGAGTTTGAAATTGTTTTTAGTCTATCTTTTAGATTATGTGTAAATCAGCTCTAACCTCTGCTAAACAGGCCTACTTTACATCCCTTGTATCTTCCTTATCCCACAACCCCAAACAGTTGTTCAACACTTTTAACTCCCTCCTCCGCCCACCACTGCCTCCTCTGAAGCCCCTAATTTCATCTGAGGACTTTGCCATGTACTTCAAAAATAAGATAAACCAAACAAGGCAAGTCTTTGTTGTCTGACCACCACAACTCCTTTGTATACCAGACCAATTCCCGAACCCCATAACTTCCCTCTCCAAAATCGCTGAAGGAGAGCTTGCTCGTCTTCTCTCCAAATCACACCTCACCACTTGTGCGCTTGACCCCATCCCATCCCACCGCCTCCCCAACCTCACCACTACACTTATCCCATCCATAACACATCTCTTACACCTATCACTAACTTCTGGTACCTTTCCCTCTGCTTTCAAACATACCACAATAACACCTATCCTCAAAAAGCCATCCCTTGACCTGAGCACTATGTCCTGCTATCGCCTCATATCTTTGCTCCCATTTGCTTCCAAACTCCTTGAGCACCACGTCCACGCTGAACTTTCCTCTCACTTTGCATCTAACTCGCTCTTCGGCAACCTACAATCTGGCTTCTGTCCCCACCATTCCACTGAGAGTGCCCTGACCAAACTTACTAATGACTTACAGCCAAAGCTAGCGAACAATTCTCTATACTCCTCCTTCTAGACCTGTCCTCTGTCTTTGACACAGTTGACCACTGCCTCCTAATACAGATCCTCTCTTCCTTTGGTGTCAAAGACCTTCCCGTATCCTGGATCTCCTCATACCTTACCAACCGCACATTTAGTGTTTCCTACTCCCACACTTCCTCGTGATCTCACCCTCTCTCTGTTGGTGTCCCTCAAGGCTCTGTCCTAGGACCCCTTCTCTTCTCAATCTATACCATCGGCCTGGGACAACTCTTAAAGTCCTATCACTTCCAGTACCGTCTATATGCTGATGACACTCATATCTACCTCTCTTGTCCAGATGTCAACTCTCTGCGGTCCAGAATCCCAGAGTGTCTATCAGCCATATCCTCTTTCTTCTCCTCTCACTTCCTCAAGCTCAATGTGGACAAATCTGAACTAATTATCTTTCCTCCATCTTGCATACCTTCCCTACCTGATGTATCTATCACAATAAATGAAACCACACTTTCCTCTTTTCCAGAAATCCGCTGCCTCGGAGTAACCCTTGACTCTACCCTGTCCTTCAAACCGCACATCCAAGCTCTCGCCACTTCCTGTCGCCTCCAGCTCAAAAATATTTCCAGAATGCGTCATTTCCTCAAACCTCACTCTACCAAAATGCTTGTGCATGCCCTAATCATCTCCCACCTCGACTACTGCAACATCCTCCTCTGTGGCCTACCTTCTAACACTCTCTCACCCCTCCTGTCCGCCCTTAACTCTGTTGCCCGACTAATTAATCATTCTCCTCGCTACACTTCTGCTTTCCTTTTTTGCAAATCCCTTCACTGGCTCCCAATTTCCCAGCGTATAAAGTTTAACCCCTTAATGACCACCAATACGTCTTTTAACTGACCTGAGATATAAGAGACTAGCATCTCCCTACAAATGACAATCAAGCAGCTATTGGCTGTCCATTATAGGTGACAGCTTGCTGCATCAGCCACGAGCAGTTTTGTCACAGTCCAAATCTGTTTAACCCTTTAGATGCCGATGTCAATAATGACTATCTCATATAAATGTTTAACAGTGTGGTTTCTCCCTTTTTATCCCGATCAGCACCCTGAGATCATGATTGTGTGGTACTGATGTTTGCCATGGCAAATCACAAGCAAATAGCGGCCTTAGAGTCTGCCGGCTATAATGACTTGTGTTCACTTTGTATTAATTCCTGAAAATCACCTGAAGGGTTAATAAACTACCTGACCGCAGTTTTCAGTATGTCAGGAGGTGCTGTTTTTAAAATGGTATCACATTTGGAGGTTTTCCAATATATGGGACCCCTAAAGTCACTTCAAACCTGGATAGGTCCCTAAAAAAATAATTGTGTAAATTTCCATGAAAAAAAGGAAAAATTACTGCTACATTTTAAACCTAAAATGCTAACAAAATGAAATAACATTTTATGATGCTCATGTAAGGCAGGCATGTGGGAAATGTTATTTATTCATGTTTTTCTGTGGTATGACTATCTGGATTAAAGAGATAATCATTCAAAGTTTGAAAATTGCTCATTTTTTTTACATTTTTGCCAAATTTCTGATATTTTTTTTAAATAAACACAAAACATATCAACCTAAATTTACCATTATCATAAAGTATAATGTGTCACGAAAAAGAAACTCAAAACCACCGGAATTTGACAAAGCGTTCCAGAGTTATCACTACATAAAGTGACACTGGTCAGATTTTTTAAATTTGGCTGTCACTAAGGGGTTAAACTACTAACACTGACCTACAAAGCCATTCATACCCTTTCTCATCCATATATTTCCAAACTAATCTCTCAATATCTTCCCTCACGTAATCTCCGGTCCTCCCAAGACCTCCTTCTCTCCTCCACGCTTATTCACTCCTCACTCAACTGCCTCCAAGATTTCTCCCAAATATCCCCATCCTCTGGAATTCTGCGCCCCAACACATCCAGTTATCCACCACATTTGGAACCTTCAGACAGGACCTGAAAACCCATCTCTTTAAAAAACCTGTAATGAGCATGCAGCCACCTCAACACCATCAGAGCTACTGCAACCCCCCGACCAACTGTCTCCTTCCCCACCATCCTGTAGAATGTAAGCCCGCAAGGTCAGAGTCCTCTCCCCTCTGTATCAGTCTGTCATTGTTAGTTTGTTTACTGTAAGTGACATCTGTCTTTTGCTGTCTCATGTACATCACCATGGAATTAATGCTGCTATATAAATAAATAATAATAATCTTTGGAATCCAATTTCTCATGGCCATCTTTTATGCCTAGCTTGAGACACGCATCTGTTACACCTATCTTCTGACAAGCGTCAAACGCTCTCTGGTAATTGGTGTTGGGTAAATGAGTAATCGTTGTAGGCTGGATCCTGGATCTCATACCTCCCATAGCCAGCCTGTTATTGATCCTGTTGTCTGATCCCATTCCCGCCGTCATCATGGCCCTTTTCCTGATCAGTTGGTGTAACGACACATCGGCCATATTTCTGTGGCAACCCTGCACCTTACCAGCAGCAAATGTAAAAAAGAGCGTGTTCCAATGCCTCTGACAATCTTCTAAATTAAACAGGCCTCATTCACACTAAAAATATTTTTTTTTACGGTATTAATGTGATTCAGAAGGGGAGATCTCAGTTTGAAATTGTTTTGAGCATCCAGTCTATGTTATACAGGCCTCATCGACAGGCCCAAATAATTATTCTGTTACTAACGTAATGCAGTAGGGGACATCTCACATACAAATAGTTTGGAACATGTAATCAATGTTATACAGGCCTCATCCAAACAAAATCAAAATCTGTTTCTAATGTCTTACAGTAGGGGACATCTCACTATATTTCACCTTCTAATTTTGAGCAGATGAAATTCAGCTGTGTGTAGAGGTTGTGCAGGCTAAAAAAATCTAATTTTTAGTTGCTAATAGTGTGCTCCTAGCACACAATCTGAGCAACATAACTGAGAAATATCGAGGTCGTGGTGGAAGGGGGATTAAGCTTGGTGTTCGAGGTGTATGTGGGCTAGTTGTTAATGTTTCTGAAAGCACTAGTGAACCACTAACGTGGTGTCCTGTTGAAAGACAACTGACAACTGTTACTAGATGTTACATGCAGATAAAGAGCCGTTTTTCACCGCGTGCCCACACCAGGAAGCGCCTTTCTGAATCCTGCTCATGTAGGTATTGTTCACATGATCAAGTTTTAAATACATTAGATAGGACTGCTCCGAGATGGTTTACTGTGATGTTGGTGGAGTCTCTTAGTATACATTTTTTGCAAAAAAATGTATCAACTAAATACCATGTTTTTGTTATCTTTTTACAAGCACTTGCTGACTACCGTTACATATTTTTTACAGCAGAGTATTTTTGCACGTTTGTCATACTGTGTTTTTTGTTTGTGTTTCAGTCTTTGGGTGGTGTGAACATTGTCCAACCGACCTGTTCACTTGTGTGCATGTCACATGTGTTTTTAATATGTTACTAGATGTTGTAGTTTTTAGTGTGCTGTATTGTTCTCGTAATTGCAGTCTCTGATATCTTTAGTGGGGCTTATGTGCCTGATGTTGCTGCTGCTGGAGATGATAACACTAATTTGTGGAAATGTGAACAGTCCTGCTTGGGTGTCCATTTGCTGGGTTGGTGTAGTGGAAGACCTGTGGGTCCCTATTATAATATTTTGACTGTGTTAAAATTGATGACACTTTGTTGGTGTCTGCCACTATTTTTTTTAAATGTGAACACTCCAGGTTGGGTGTCCATCTGCTGAGTTGGGTGTAGTAGAAGACCTGGCGGTTCCTATTAGACTATTTCTAATGTGGTGAAATTGATGTCACTTTGTTGGTGTGTGCGCAAAGAAATTTTTGTAACTCTATGGAGGCTCAAGAGGAGGTAGAGGAGGCTGAAGCACTGCAGGAGCTCTTACATACAGAGATTTGTTCCACAAACTCTGGGGATTCCAAGACTTGGTGTCTACTGCTTTAGTTCTCCATCCCCTGGTGTGTACTAGTTAGTTTTCCAACCCAAGCTGTTAAGTAGTATAGTTCTCCAACCCCTGATGTCTATTAGTGTAGGTCTCCATTTTGTGATGTTAATTTGTTTAGTTCCGCAATTATAGCTGTTCAGTAGTTTAGATCTCCAACCCCTGTTGTCTATTAGTTTAGTTATCCATCGTATGGTGTGCAGTGGTTTAGTCCTACAACCCTAGCTGTTTAGTAGTTTAGTTCTCCAACCCTTGTTGTCTAGTAGTTTACTGTAGTTATCCATCTTATGGTGTGTAATGGTTTATTTTTCCATCCCTAAGTGCCCTTCAAGACTTGTGGAGAAGCCCCTTCCCCGACTGCACCTACAGCCACCAGAGTCACCCAGTGCCTAGTCATATATATGTAACTCCCCTGTCCATGCTTGCTCGTCCAGGTGTCATTATTGAAATGCACCCTGGCAGCCATAGAATTTTTCAGGGAACTGGTGATGTTGTCTGCGACTTGTTGCAGGCACATCATTCTTGGAGAAGAAAAGGTGACTGGCCAACTGGTACTGGGAGGACTGCGACGGCCATCAACTTTCGGAAAACGTCTGCATCCATAAGGTGGAAAGGCTGCATTTCTGTGGCCAACACATTGAAGTGGCCATGCAATAATCACAGAGATCACAGGCCATGAATTGTACAGAAATAAGCGCTGGGATCTTTGTAGTGAATAGCTCTCATCTGGCCCCTATCATCCCGACAATGGCACGATTGGGTGACAAATCATCGGAGGAGGCCGCAAGCTGTTCACAATAATTAGTTGTCAGAAAAGTTTTAGTGAGCGTACGGCTTATCCACATCCAGATTGGAACACATGGAATATGTGTAAGACCCTTGAACGAGTCTTGCAATATGACTTAGGATTAAAGCCAAATCAGAATCTCAATTTGCAGACACGGTGTTTCGGGCTATTGGCCCTCATCAGTATGAGCTCTCAGTGACCCCAACTGCAGAGGGTAATCAAGTAGAGGTTCTTCAGCCAGAGACCTTTGTGACAATACTTGCCATGGTGAGGGAGAATGAAGAATCAGAAGATGCGATTGATGGGGTGGACGGTGGTTGGCGATGCCCTCTAGTCTACATTTTAGCAAAGTGGCATTCCCAGATTAACGCATATTGATTGCGCATGTGCCAGTTCATGCATGTAGTACTGAAATTATTTTTTCTTTTTTTTACTCTACTAGGTCTTTTTTTTTAAAGTTGACAGCTAACGTGATTTTTTTTAGATATTTGCTGGTCTGAAAAAAAGACCCAGATAGGCAATTGCAGAAACATGTTGTCTGAATGCTGCTGTCCACTGCCAGAGTTGGGGCTGAGGATACATTGGTTGTCGTTCCTCCTTCTCCTCCTCTGCTGAGATACTCAGCTGCATGCCTGTGGGTTTACACCAAGTGTGATCTACTACCTCGTCATCATCCTCTCTGTTCTCCCACTCCTTGCCCTGAGAGTCACATTCCTCCCCTTTCAGCCCTGACAACGCAGTACAGTCCGCAGATGCCTCAAGTATATGAGTCTCATCACAAATGGATCACCTTCACCCAACGGGGTTAACATCTGTTGACAAAGGTTTGGTTTATGCTCGGACCAAATTTTGTCTAGCCATGGATCAAAGTGAAAAAATATTTGGCAATCGGTGCAGATGATTTCCTCCTTTTGACTCTGAATCTTTAGAGTGCACTTCTTATGCCCATGGCATACAATGTGTGAAGAGATCTGCAGAATCAGCCATCTGTGGTTCCCAACATTCAGTTGGGTGCTTGGAGAGTTGTGGGGGAAAAAAAGGGTAGCTGGGGTGCCACCACTGAGGACTGTACTGTGTGTGATAAGGTGGAGGAAGAGGAGCAGAGGCCATTTGATGCTGCGCTTGCAATATACTGGAGCACATGTTCTTTCTGACCCTCATCTACAAAGCGTACCGTTGTATGGCTGCCAAAGAAAGGGAGTGGAGTTGCCCGTCCAGTAACAGAATTTGTAAAAATGCTGAGCAATTGCTCACTGCAGCAAAACAAACCGTCTTCTTATCTCTCATATCATACCTGTCTCACAACACTAAATAGCGTATTCAGTACTTTCAATTCTTTCCTGCATCCACCAGCTCCCTCTCCTCTCTCCTCAGCTGAAAACGTTGCCTCTCCACCTGTGAAGTTGACACTATAACATCCCACCTCATTCCAAACTTTACCACAGTCTTTACACAGTCTGGTGTCTTCCATCCTGATTGAAACATACCTCGGTCACACCCATCCTCAAAGAGTCCACCGTTGACACATGCTCTGTGTCAAAATATCGCCCCATATCATTTCTACCCTATGCCTCCAAACTACTGTAACAGTACATCCATTTTGAACTTTAATCCCATCTCTCTTCTTGCTTCCACTTTGACCACTTGCAATCTTGCTTTAGACCACACCATTCCACTGAAACTGCCCTGACTAAAGTCACCAAGGACCTACTAACTGCCAAATGAAAGCGACGAGAGTTTGTCCTCCTCCTTCTCCTAAACCTTGCATCTGTCTTTGACACAGTGGACCATTTCCTTTTTTACTACAGACTTTCTGGTCTGTTGACATTATAGGCTTGGCCCTTTGCTGGATCTCCTAGTACATAACAGACAGGACATGCAGTGCCTTCCACTCACACACCACCTCCTCATCTCGCCCCATATGTGTTGTCCACCAAGGTTCAGTCGTAGGACCTGAAAATATGCTTAGAAGGCGCACGTACACACTTCCTCCCTCTTAAAGGGACCGCCCACATCAACCTAACGTATTCCCAGCCTATAGCTTGGCGACACCTATTTAAGGCTTCTCCTCCAATAAGGAGGTGCCTGAGCTACGTTGTTAGTTTGCCTTGCACACTTGCTAGTTGTCAAGTTCCCCAGGTCCGCCTGTCTGCTTGTCTACCCTGTACCCATCTGCTTTTACCTGTCTGTGCCTGTCTGCTCATACCTGTCTGCGCTCTTCTGTCCATCAGTCGGTTAGATTACACCTACCAGAGCCCCACTTGCTCCAGCCTGCACCTACCAGTGCTTTTCTGTTCCTCAGCCAGTCCCATCTGCACCCGTAGTTCCAGCATCTCTATAGTGCCTGCCTGCATTTTTCATCCCTCCTTTGGGCCGTAGCAGCTTACACGCTGTAGGGTGTCAGCTGCCATCTTCTGTAAGTCAGCCATGGAGTAGCACCTGGTGCCACCTTTTTGTTCCTCCTTTGGTCGCAGTGGTTGCCTGCTGCCACTTGTCTGAGTAGGGATTTGGTAGGCCACCTAGTTATGCTCCTCCCAGGATTTCAGAGGGATACGGAACAGTGATTCCACCGCCTTGCCCATTACAGTCTCCATCTGCTTGGTTTGCTGCAGTAGAAGAGGTGTCAGTCCCCGCTATACTAGTTCTACTCTATTGCAATTGATGCCACTTTGTTGGTGTCTGCCACTGTTAAATATTAATAATTCGTTAAATATTTCTTATTACACCCAGTTCTGTAGATTGCTTTAGCTTATATGACATAGGCTATTTTTAAGCTTGGCTCATGGTAGAAATGTCAGCTCACTACATATTTAAGTTTAGCCTTGAGGTAAATGTCAAACTCCATATATACCGAGATCACGTGTTTCAAGAGACGTATATAATTCATGGCTAACTGTAGAGGTCGCTGTCTTCTTCCCTCACCATCATGAGAGACAGACACGAAGATGTCGCCTGTGTTGGGCCATGACATGACATAACAGCTGGTATATTACTTGACGGCTATGTTACTTTATTACGAAGAAGCCTAAGAGAGACAGAGGCCATTTGCTATTCAGGATCTCGGAGTGAAGAAGAATACATGCTGCTTTGCTATGAACAATGGACAATCTCTCTTTCACTTATTTTTATTCACCTGTTTTTCTGTAATAACCTTTCTTTGATGGAAGAATCCAAATAAACCACTATATTTTTATCTGGTAACTAGTCCTGAGTATTTTACAGGATAAGCATTATTTTACATTGGAGAGCCAGCCAGATCTGAATTTTTGTACTTTTTTGCGGATTTCCCTCAACTTGCCCACAAGGGGGATTGAACTTTGCTCATATGTGCAAGTTGTCAGGAACTCCACTATTCACAAGAATCAGACGGAACCTAGACGTGAGGACTAAGAAGTGCCAGATAGATTGAGAAGTACTACAAGGGCCAAAAGTACCAGACGTAAGCCAGACGTGTGAAGACAGGAGCCCAGCGTTGTCCATCAAAGGAACAAGCTGAGACATTTCAAGGTAAGATAAAATGGATGTCATTAATTGTCTTGCTAAGCAGAGTAAATTGAAATTTAAGTCTGTAGACAATTCTAATTCAGAAGTTTTATGGTTAAGTTTATATGCCGAGTGTGAACTCGAGAATCAAAGGTTAGATTCTAAGTTTTTCAATAGAGAAAGAGAGAGATTAAAAAATATTCTACAGATGGTAGATATATTTCATAGATCTGTGTCAGAGAAATCCAAAAATGATTGTTGTGATGTTCTCGAGATTGGCTGTAAAGTTAGGGAGATTGACTGTAATCAATTGTCTGTAGCAGCTATTGAAGGTGACCTTGCAGACGTGGAACAAGATGGAGAAGTAGGAGGAGACTTCAGAACTGACGTAGAGGATGTACAAGGGAAAGACGTACCACTAAAAATAGATCACTCACAGGCCCAAATCCGAAGGAAAGTAAGAAAAACTTTGCTAGAGATATGCAAAATAATACCTGCATATGACAATACACTTCATGTTTGTAGAAACTCTGAGGTTTTTGAAAGTTGTGTTGACAAATTTGATTTATCTAACGAGGAGAGGAATCAGTTGTTCAAAATGTGGATCCCTGTAACCTTTTCCAGGAGGTTATCTTTAAAGTTATCTGGTGAAACACATGAGAATTTAACTGATAAGGACAGATTAAAAATTCTCATTTTTTGTTCATCAAATGAAAATCATCCAGATATTGATATTCTTCAAAAATTAAGGATTGGTCGGAAGGAATGTATTTTTACGTTCATGTCCATATATGAACGTTTGTATAGAATGCTGAGTGAGAATGTCAAAACTCCGTCCCTCATAAGGAGTTTTGTAAGCAAATTTTGGTTTCTAAATCCTGCATCTCGTGTTATTGCGTCACAAAAAGATTCATTGTTTGAATGTGCGCAATCCCTTGATTTTGCCAGAAAACACGAGAATCGTGAAAGGACAGTAAATCGTGCTAATTTTGTAAAGACAGGCAGAGTAAAATCTTATCAGAAGCCTGTATTAGCAAAACCTTCTAAAATGAGTTTTCCCCAAAATCAAATTTATGAAGAACAAAGGAAATCACATGTTTGTTTTAAGCCCTACGGAATGATGCAAAGTATCACTGAAAAGACACAAATTGAATTAAGAAAAATGATGAGTTTTGATCTTCTTTCTGTAACCAAGATGGTCGAATCTGACAGACAGAAACAGGTGGTGAGTGACATCATGGCCTGTAAACTGAATACTCTGCTCCAAGAATCTATCAGCTTTAAAATGGCAAGAACCTTTCAGGATATTTTTTGCAGAGAAATAAGTATGGGTTTAGGAATTGGCTAGAAAAAGTAATTATATATATTGTGTAAAAGTGTTATACAATTAGTGAGTTATATGTAATTATTTTATAGAGTATAATCCTGTAGTTCTATAGTTTGTATATACATATTCATACAGTATATATAGAGTGTTTGCAGAAGTAGAAATAGTAGAACTGTATTTTTTAATGAAAATTAAAATCTACATCAGTAATAATATTTAGAATTATGAATATGATATTAACCTTCTCTTTTATGTTTCCTTAGAATTTTCATTTCAAAGCAGGACTTAATCGGGAAAAATTCTCTTACAAGGATTTATGCCTTTATTTACACAGGAAGTTGCAATAATTGCATGATTTTATATATCTAACCCTTAAAAGGAAATAACTAATTGCATTTTAAAATATGTTCTGTGTGTGTGCTTTTCCTGCATGGCATGAATGACAACCACAGCAGGGGAATTTGAACCTTGTTCTAATAATACAAGTATACCAGTATACTATGTCCCTGTTCCTTAGGGAAAGAATTTTTAAAGGGGTCTCAACTTTTGCAAACCAATGGAATTTTTTTTTCCAGGCCTAAATGTCAAGTATAGCTATACAACATATATTTATGTCATGTGGAGGAATATTCAAAGAAATATTAAGACTAAATTGAAATAGTTTACAATGCATTGATAATTAGGATAATTTGGGTTAAAATACGTGTATTCATCACACCTTCGTATGTGAGGTATTTGGTTTAAACTTAAATATGTGACACAGACTGAGTGACAGTGACTGAGTGTATGAGCAGCTGCTGAGCGAGTGATGTGATACGTTTGTAAGAGGCCTCAGGATTCTATGAGAGAAAGAAAAAAAAAAAAAAACCCCAAAAGCTTTTATCTTTAGGAGAAATATGCAGATCAGTTAAATTATTAGAATATTAGGATATATAATGAAATATTATCTACACAACATATATTTCTATATTTCTATAGTAATTATTATTTCTTGATTTAGTTAATAGTGGATAAGTACAAAGTGCAATCGCACATCAAAATGGTTTATGAAGAAAGTCTACATTTAAATTAATTTTTCCAAAGGATAATTTTATGATATTCAAATTAATTTTAATGGTCACACATCTTCAGACAAATAATGGTATAAACAAGTATAAATTCACATAATTTATACATGAATTATTTTTAATTTTGGTTTTGATAAATGAATTACTTCATGAAACAATATTTTTTGGTATTAAGGGGGAAATATGTTTTTGATCCTGACTACATCATCACATTTGATTAATACCTCTTCTTCACACATTTTAATAGGAAAAAAATATTAATAAGGTACAATGGTATAAGTATTGGGTATAATAACAAGTATTATAAAGAGTCATTTCTTTACAGTAAGAGGAATATTATATGCAAAGTTGCATAATTTGAATATTTTGGTAACACAAGTTTCTGACAATTATGAAATAATCCAGATCATGGAAATATTAAGGGTATATGTTACTGAAGACATAACTATTCTGCATCAACATAAAGGCCTTATTCTTATTTTTATTTTTATTCTTATTTTTTATTATTTTTAATTCTTTCACGAATATTTAGTAAAGTAATATCTACTGAGAATATTGCTTCATTAAATATAGCAATTATATGGTTTTATTACTAAGGAAAATGTTTCACTTCTGAGTTATATGCAACAATTCTTTTATTCATTCATTCGCTCACTCATATATTCTTATTTTGGTTCATGGCTATACATTCCTACATATTATTAGTATAATAAATAGATTCCTTATTAATAAAGATGAAAACACTGGTTACATAAAACACAGTGACACCTATAGGTTGAAAAAGGTAATTACACCTATGACATAAAAAAAAATGTTCTATCACATGAAGAATATGGATAATAATGTATTATCACTTATTATTGGTTTATTATTTCAAATATTGAAATCCATATACGGTACAAATTCTGATAATAATTATATGGATATTACTGTTTGCTATGGTACGCTGTGATATTATAGGATAGGAAAATTACCAGATTTGGTATAGAATAGGGAATGAAGACTTCAAGCAGGATACTGAAATTACGTTAATAAAGACTTTTTATATTTCTAAACTTTATTGATTCTTATCAGTTGCAAGAAGAAGAATGCCGCGATCCAGAAGTCCCAGAAGGTAACAAAGCTATGATTACTGAGTAATAGACTGTGTTACTTACAAGTGCAGTATCCACCACTGACAGCCACAAGTGCAGTATCCACCACTGACAGTCACAATTAAAGTGTCTAACCTGACAACCAGAGGACGATGATCCTATGATGCTGAGATGAACGGTGTTATCACGTTCTTACCAAGTTCCAGAGGTTTCAATCACCTGTAAAGCTTCCATGAAGGCTGGTGAACAATAAGGTAATTAACCCTGACATATGTCCTGTGCATTAGGACAAGGACTGGTTATGGTGCTACGTTTAGCAAGGAAGAGTCATTTTAACCCTTGCTTTGCTGACCAAAGACGTCACACCTGTTCAAAGACCAGTGCCGATGGAGGATTCCAGAATATCCAAGGCGAGCCAATGTAAGCCCAGGTTTTTAAAGGTGACACTGCACAGATATTAAAGCTGCATTTCATCTATAGACTTTGTTTTCTTATCAACATTCGAATTTATGGACTTTGATTTTATATACAACACGATTTCTACAACATCTATATGCTACAGAAAAACTGTGTTTTTAAAAGAACCAAGAAGAAGACAGAAGACATCAAAATGAAGATCAGATGATGATGACTGGACCTGAGATGCTTCAATTTAGACTTAGGGAAGTATAATTATACATATTTTATATGAATATTGTTCACGGCTTACCATAACATGAATTCACATCAATTATGTCATTGAGTACTTATAACGGTAATCTGATATTATTATTGTTATTGATATTAAAATATTTTGTCAAAGAAGAAGAAAAGAAGAAAAAAGATCTCATTATATTTTGAGGGTTCCAATTAATGTCTGTCTCCCTCAAAAGGGGGAATTGTTAAATATTAATAATTCGTTAAATATTTCTTATTACACCCAGTTCTGTAGATTGCTTTAGCTTACATGACATAGGCTATTTTTAAGCTTGGCTCATGGTAGAAATGTCAGCTCACTACATATTTAAGTTTAGCCTTGAGGTAAATGTCAAACTCCATATATACCGAGATCACGTGTTTCAAGAGACGTATATAATTCATGGCTAACTGTAGAGGTCGCTGTCTTCTTCCCTCACCATCATGAGAGACAGACACGAAGATGTCGCCTGTGTTGGGCCATGACATGACATAACAGCTGGTATATTACTTGACGGCTATGTTACTTTATTACGAAGAAGCCTAAGAGAGACAGAGGCCATTTGCTATTCAGGATCTCGGAGTGAAGAAGAATACATGCTGCTTTGCTATGAACAATGGACAATCTCTCTTTCACTTATTTTTATTCACCTGTTTTTCTGTAATAACCTTTCTTTGATGGAAGAATCCAAATAAACCACTATATTTTTATCTGGTAACTAGTCCTGAGTATTTTACAGGATAAGCATTATTTTACAGCCACTAATTTTTGTAAATGTGTAGACTCCTGGTTGGGTCTCCTTCATGCATGTTGCCTGTAGCAGTAGGCCTCCATGGCCGTCAGGACTCCACTTCCTTGGAGTCAACTACCCATGTTACTTTCCTTAGATTTTTCTGACAATAGTAGTCTACGAAATTTATATGATATTTGTGCCACCTGAGTGTGGCTGATCATGAAAGTAGGTAGAGGTGTTGCATGTTGTATCAGGGCTCCCAGCACAGGAAGCCTATACCGATCCCTCACCCACCTCGTCTTAATGTGACTTTCATGTGAAAGCTGTAAATGCTGGCCCAGACCCCGCTACCTCATGACTGGCTGATTGCTTCAGTGCCATACTACAATTTGTATTGTGGGTGAGTTGAGGCCTCTTTTCTGGTGTCTGCCCCTAGTTTGATGTGTTTTGGCAGCATATGAAGCTGTTATAAGGTGTTGTGCATGCGTTTGGTTTTACCTCCCATCAACATGAATGGCGTTCTGTTATGTTCGGCGATTATTTGACGAATTAATCAGCGAATATTACAAGTTCAGTGATCGTAATCCGAACCGAACATTAAAATATTCGCTCATCTCTAGTAAGTAACTCTAAAGAACTCTAACACACAATGGAAGATGTTGCATTTAACCACCGACATGCTCCCTTTAAGCTGCCCAATATGTCCTAAAAAACTCACAAAAATCAAGACCAGAATTTCCCCTTAGTTACCATTCCCCACAGAGAGTAGTAAGAGTTAATAATCTATATGTAAAATTATTGTGATAAAAAATATGGCTCATTCTGCAAAAAAAAAGTATACATCCTATTGCAGAGATTAAAAAAAAAAGAAAAGAAAAAATCTTCACATATAGGCTGAAATAGATTGTGTCCTTAAAGGCTTAATGTATCTATTATACAATGAGTTTGAACAGAAGCTGAATCTTTGCATTAGGTAATACTGGGGTGAATGTTACTTACGTGGACAGTCACACAGGACAAGGGGGCATTTATGATGGTTGTAGTTGTGCATATTTGGCTTGCAGTGTTGAGGAAGGCACCAGCAGTGTTTCTTTTCTGCATATTGTTAAAAGCACATGATTGTTACCAACATTATTTTATATAGGGTTTACCTTTATTATACATTTATTATTTAAGCTGAGCTTAACATCTGTTAACTTTCTCACCGCTAGGGGATATTTTCACAATGGAAATTAATATACAGAAAGAACAATATAATGGTACAAATTGGTGTAAATTGTAATCTAAATAGAAAAAGTAAGGTTTTCAAATGACAATATGCTTAAACTTGTGTCCTTAGTGTGTTACATATCGGTCATATCATTATCATCATAGACAGGATCATAACACAGGATCCACTAATCACAATAGGCGATGTCACAGCTCACCTCCTCCTCCTGTGCAATGACTGATAACACCTCTATATACAGTAGATAACACCATTAGAACACCAGTAGCTAACTCCATTCTCAATAGGTGATGTCACAGCTCACCTCCTCCCCCTCCTGTACAATTATTGATAACACCTCTATATATAGTAGATAACACAGGATCCACCATTCACATTAGGTGATGTCACAGCTCACCTCCTCCTGTGCAAAGACTAACACCTCTATATACAGTGTATAATATCATTAGAACACCAGTACATAACTCCATTCACAATAGTTGATGTCACAGCTCACCTTAGCCCCCTCCTGTGCAATGAATGATAACACCTCTATATACAGTATATATCACAGGATCCACCATTGACAATAGGTGATATCACAGCTGGAGAGCGGACTGCAAAGCATGTCCTACAAGGAACAGATAAATGATCTGGGAATGTTTAGCCTGCAAAAAGGAAGGCTAAGAGGAGACTTAATATCTTTCTACAAACATCTGAAGGGCTATCACATTTAGAGGGATCATTATTCTCATTTGCACATGGAAACATGAGAAGCAATGGAATGAAATTGAAAGGGAGACGATCCAGATGAGATATTAGAAAAAACTTTTTTGACTGTTAGGGTGATCAATGAGTGGAACAGGCTTAACGAGAGGTGGTGAGTTCTCCTTTAATGGAAGTCTTCAAACAGAGACTGGACAGACATCTGTCTGAGATAGTTTAGTGACTCCTGCATTGGACACGATGACTCTGGAGGTTTCTTCAAACTCGTAACAAACGATCTATGATTCTATGCCATATCTCACCTCCTCCCTCCCCTGTATAATGACTGATAACTAGTGATGAGCGAGTAAATTTGGCAATATTGATTACTCACACGAATAGTACGCTATTTGAGTTATTTGTTACTCGGCGAGTAATTAGGTATTTGCCTCGGTATATTCCAGTGACCCGCCCAGCATGTTTGGTGCTTTATTTGCAGCCAGTAAACAACCATCTTTGGAGTGACATTACTGTGATTGGCTGGCCTTCCAGAATCATAGGGACTATTTAAAGGCTGCCAGCGCCATCTTGCGCACATTGTAGCTGGAAACAGTGTAGGGAGAGCATAGTTTCAGAGTAGAGACAGTGAAGGTAGCATAGGGAGAGTCATAGGAGGTTACAGTGAGTGTTATTTCTTCCAAAAAGCTCTTTTAAGAGCTGAAGATTGTCATGATTAATTGTTTGTTTGGTGGGGATTTAGTAGGAAGAGATTTAACAGGAGGAAGGGAGCTAGAGATGGAGGGAGGGTGGGTGAAACGCAGGCAGCTGGGTGTTCTTGGGTCGCCCTCCCAGGGCTGTGGGGTACTCGGTACCAGGCCGGTGTCAAGGGGAAAGGTGTCACAGCAGCGGTGACCCAGTCCGTGGCCCTGGGAGCCCAAATCAATGGTGGCTTGTGATATAGCTTATATGAACCGTTCGTGACGCCACCTGTGGTGTTTGGCAAGTAAGATGTTAAGCCAACGCTGCATGCAGATCCACTGGGCACTGATGAGATGGTGCAGCAAAGATGTTGTAGCTCCCCACAGGTGGAGCTGTAGTCCCAGGGCAGTGTGGATGTAAGATTAGAGGAGAGGCACAAGCGGTGAGGGGATTGGTACCCAGGTGTAGCGGTACTGAAGATGTTAGTGCGCAAATGAAGGGAGGACACCAGGGCTTGCAGTTTCAATGCTTTACTCACAGTTCGTGGTACACACTGGTGCCCGCTTCCATGCCGTGTCCTCCGGGGCAGAGACTCAGTCTACCTCCCGGGCAAGTCAGGGCTCTCCTCTCCAACACTCTGCCAACATGTACCTTTCCTGAACGACTCCGCCAATGCGCCTTTTAGTGTGAAGCTCTCCAGTACCGTGGTACTCTGGAGTTCCTCCTGTCATATGTTCCTAGCAATTCTACTCGTATGGCAGACAGCTGTAGCTTCTGTCGGGGACTCCCTTCTCCGGAGTCCTGGCTCTCTATTCAGTTGCTGTTGTGCCCCAAGTCTTAGATGGGAGTAGTGCATTTACAGCCAACTACTCCACCGGTGTCTGCTGCAGAACCATAAGTGTCCATACAACCTCTGGGACCGGGCCCCGTCCTTGTGCTGAGAACCTATAGGCAGGGTTCCTCTTCCAACCCAAAACTCCTCTCTGTTCTCCTACTCCTTCGTTCCCTACTGATCCTTCTCTCTCTTATGGAAGCTTAGGTTGCAGTTCTACATCTTTCTCCTTCTGTTCCTTTCCTGTGCCAGCTGGCTCAGATCACTGAGGCAGCTGCAGCACTCCTTCTTCTCTCCCTCTTCTAGGGATCTCCTTCCTCTTGGACCCGTTCTCAGACTCTCCTGACTGACTGTCCAGACTCCCCTCAGACTGATCTCCTTTCGCCTGACCTGTAATTCTAAACCTTCCCCATCTTTTATATCGATCTCAACTCCACCCACCTCCCAGCTCATCCAGTGTTCCAAGCAGGAAAGCACCAAGGCACTCCTAATGTATAGGAGGAGAGAGACCTCAATGTGGTTGTGCTGAACTACCCTGTTGTGTGGGATGTGAGTGTTGGAGTGTGGAAAGGAGCTCCCAACTTGCCTAGGTGGTGGGGCAATACACCTTAGGAGAAGGTGCAGTACCTCTGTGGCGACTGAGCCTCAGGGGCGCCACATTCTCATCATTGGATGTATATGCTGCAGCTCTCTGCTATTTTCCACTTAAAATACCTAATATTTGTCTAGCAGGTGTGTGACTGGCGCAGTCCTGACACACATAATCTTACATGACAATTTAGCAAAGGCAATAATCTTCATCACTCAGCATTTGGAGTGCGTCAGCAAAACGACTGAAAATTAGTGTTGAGCGATACCATCTGATATCATGAAGTATCGGATCGGATTGGATCGGACCGATACCCAAAAAGTATCGGGTGTCGCCGATTCCAATACCGGAAACCCATGTAAGTCAATGGGGCACAAATATCGGAATTAAAAAAAACCCTTTCTTTACTTGGACATCCAGTTCGGGAGGGGGAAAGAGTGTGGGCGCTGCGTGGGCAGGCACTGTGTGTATCTGTGTGTGCGGGCGGGGTCTGTACGGGCCTCTCGGGGGTCTGTGCGGGCCTCCCGGGGGTCTGTGCGGGCCTGCCGGGGGTCTGTGCGGGCTGCCGGGGGTCTGTGCGGGCCTGCCAGGGATCTGTGCGGGCCTGCCAGGGGTCTGTGCGGGCTACCGGGGGTCTGTGCGGGCCTGCCGGGGGTCTGTGCGGGCCTGCCGGGGGTCTGTGCGGGCTGCCGGGGGTCTGTGCAGGCCTGCTGGGGGTTGTGTGTGTGCAGGCATTGTCCGATGGGACTACAAGTCCCATCGAACGATGCCTGCTACAATGACATTGATTGACACATTAGCCAATGATGGGACAGTAGTAGTCCCATCATCCGGCTAATGTGTTGAATGTAAAAAAAAACAAAAACCATACATACTACATACATACATACAACATTCATACAACATACATACATACATATTACATATATACTACATTCATACAGCATACATACATACTACATAAAACATACATACTACATATATACTACATTCATACAACATACACAAATACATACTACATATATACTACATTCATACAACATACATATATAGTACATACAACATACATACTACAGACATACAACATTTATAAAACATGCTACATACATACAACATACCTACTACATACATACAATACATTCATATATTCATACAATACATACATATAGACATACAGTACATATAACATAGAGTACATACTCACCATCACTTGTCACTTTGATCCCCGAAGCCAGTGTCATCCATAAAAAATATTAAAATAACAAACAACCCATATACTCCCTGATCCACAGAAATCCACGAGTGTCCCACGACGATCTCCCGTGGAGAACAGCAGCATCAGCTGATGTGACCGCTCTCTAGGGGCTCCGGGAGGTAGGTATCCTTCCACACTGTATTCCTCCACCACTGTAAAAAAATAGTCCCCAGTCTCAATTTGGCATTGCTGTGTGAGAAAGTTCCCATGCAGCTTTTGCCATAAAGTGAGACCAGTGAACTATTGTAACCTCTCAGTATGCACTGCAGGAGATCGTCGTGGGACACTCGTGGATTTCTGTGGATCAGGGAGTATATTGCTTGTTTGTTATTTTAATATTTTTTACAGTGAGATGACACTGGCTTCGGGGATCAAAGTGACAAGTGATGGTGAGTATGTACTCTATGTTATATGTACTGTATGTCTATATGTATGTATTGTATGAATGTATGAATATATTGTATGTAGTATGTATATATGTATGTTGTATGAATATAGAATATATGTAGTATGTATGTATGTTGTATGAATTTAGTATAAAAATAGTATGTATGTATGTATGTATGTTGTATGAATGTAGTATATATGTAGTATGTATGTATGTTGTATGAATGCAGTATATATGTAGTATGTATGTAGTAGGTATGTATGTTGTATGAATGTAGTATATATGTATGTATGTAGTATGTATGTATGTATGTTGTGTGAATGTAGTATATATGTAGTATGCATGTAGTATGTATGTATGTTTGAATGTAGTATATATGTAGTATGTATGTAGTATGTATGTTGTATGAATGTAGTATATATGTAGCATGTATGTAGTATGTATGTATGTTGTATGAATGTAGTATATATGTAGTGTGTATGTAGTATGTATGTATTTATGTTGTGTGAATGTAGTATATATGTAGTATGTATGTAGTATGTAGTATGTATGTATGATGTTTGAATGTAGTATATATGTAGTATGTATGTAGTATGTATGTATGTTGTATGAATGTAGTATATATGTAGTATGTATGTAGTATGTTGTATGTATGTTGTATGAATGTAGTATATATGTATGTTGTATGAATGTTGTATATATGTAGTATGTATGTATGTTGTATGAATGTAGTATATATGTAGTATGTAGTATGTATGTATGTATGTTGTATGAATGTTGTATGTATGTAGTATGTATGTTTTTTGTTTTTTTTTTACATTCAACACATTAGCCGGATGATGGGGCTACTACTGTCCCATCATTGGCTAATGTGTCAATCACTGTCATTGTAGCAGGCATAGCCCGATGGGACTTGTAGTCCCATTGGACGATGCCTGCACACACACACACAACCCCCGGCATGCCCGCACAGGCCCCCGGCAGCCCGCACAGACCCCCGGCAGGCCAGTATAGACCCCCGGCAGCCTGCACAGACCCCCGGCAGGCCCATACAGACCCCCGGCAGGCCCGCACAGACCCCCGGCAGCCCGCACAGACCCCCGGCAGGCCCATACAGGCCGATACCCGATATTTGCAGTATCGGAATGCTCAACACTACTCAACACTACTGAAAATAAGTCATAATATTCTATTGGTTTATAAAAGCAAATCTTTATCTAGCATTTGTGCGACTGGAGCAATTCTAGTACACATCATCTTATGTGACTTACGTCACAATTTATGAGGGGCAATAATCTTCATTACTCCACATTTACAGTGTGTCAGAAAGACAATTTAAAAAAATCTAAATGTTCTATTGTTCTAAAAAATAGCGTATCTTTATTTAGCAGTTGTGCAACTGGTGCAATCCGGCTACAGATAATCTTACGTGACAATTTAGCAGGGGCAATAATCTTCATTACTCCACTGTTGGAGTGTGTCAGCAAGGATATCGATAGGGAGTACAAGTTTTCACATAAATACAAAACATTAGCCATGTGGAGTTTACATACATGACCACTAAGTACTTGATGCAGAAGCAGGTGGAGGAAGAGGAAGTGACTTCATTAACAAAATGAGTTTGGATGATAAGGGATGGATGTTAACACTACTTCCCAAAAAAATTTGGGCTGCTGTCATCTGTAGGACTTAGAAAGTCGCTGGAAATCCAGCCCTTGTTCAATTTTAGAAGAGTCAGCCTGTATGCATTTTACGTTGACAGGCGTGTGCGCATATCTGTTATGAATGCACCAGGCAAACTAAAAAGCCGCTCAGACAACACACTTGCAGCAGGGCATGGCAGCCCCTCCAAGGTGTAGAAGGAGAGGTCGGGCCAAATGTGGAGCTTGGACAACCAATAGTTGAAGGCCACTGAAGAATAAGGAAGGATGCTGGTATGGTCACTTAACAAGTAGTACTTCACCATCTTGGTCAACTTTTCCCTCCTCGTCATAGTTACACCCACAGATAGCCCTTGTTGATGTGACGGTCAGATGAAAATGTGTCAGTTGGTGGACTCCCCCCCCCCCCCCAAGTTGCATCGAGTTGGGTGAAAAGAGCCGCTACCTCTGCCAACAGTGTTGTTTGTGGGTAATCTTTTAGCAAGTCTTCCACAACAGCCCTCTGGTGTCACAATCCATTTTTGGATCTGTGGCAGAGTCTGGATGCTCTTATAGAAACCTTTTTCCTTTCAGGCCCTTGGGTGGGTTTTGCCCCCGCTGGTGTTACTACAACTGTAGTTGCTCTGCTGCTGGTTTTCCCCCCAGTGGCCGCTGGTGTTACTACATATGTAGGGAAGTGTACTGACCTATGGACCTGTCTGCGGTAGGAAGGGGGATGTACAATGTGCCATAAAAGTGCTTGATAAGGACGGCTGTATATGTATGAGGGGAGACAGTTGGATACAGTAGAGGATGGTAAGATACTGGGTTTGGCCACTAGAGGGAGACCAAGAACAGCAAGAAAAGGAGATGGTGTAGTACTGTAGTTTGGACACAAGATGGAAGCAGGGAGCAGTGAGGAAAGGGCTTAACATCGGTTTAATGCTATGAAACCTCAGAGTCATGGGGGGCAGAGTTTCAGGGGCTCTAGAGGGGAATTACCGGGGAGGGGAATAAATAGTGGTAGAGAGTTCCAGAAGCAGGCCAGTCCAGGAGGAGGAGCTCAGAGGAAGAAGAGAGGAAAGGGAGAGACGGACAGAAGAGGAAGCTCCAGAAGGGACTGAGGAGAAAGACAGTCAGGGGGGTGGCCCTGACAGGAGAGCCACGGACAGAGAAAGCCCCGGGGGTACCAGACGGATGGACTCGGGCAGGGGAAACACTGTGGCTGTGGGCCTAATGGCAGCCACAGTGAAAGAACCGTGAGTGAAGTCACTGTAAGAGGAAAGAAAAGAAAAGTGAAAGGTACCCGGGCCTGTGCATGGAAGGTGTTGTGCATCTGTTGTGTGGTGTTGCGTGCAGCTGCTGTGTGGTGCTGCGGTCGTCGAGAGGACGACCAATAAAGATGACCTGTTGAACGCACATCAATCTCTGTCTCAAGTCTGTTCACGTCGGTGAAATAGGGACCACCCCCCAGTCGGCACACGTACCTACACATGTTCAATTAGCCAGCAGGTGGTGACCTCCCCCCCTCCTTCCTATAAAAGGTCATCAGGTGCTGTAGCTCATTGTTGGTAATACTGGCCATTTGCTAACCAACCTTTGAAAGAGAAGAGCTATCTGGAGCAGTGCTTTTTGCAGCCTACCTGGAGCAGTGATGTTTCTGCTGAAAGCTGAGTTCGGGTGTCTTGCTCTGCTGCCTGGGAGCATTGGCAGAAGAGAAAGCTAAGTTTGTTTTTCCCTGTCTGTTGTTTTTCACTGGTGTTTTTAGTACAGCGGTGAAGACCAGTGTCCGCACTTGCCAGTTCCCTAGTAAGGGATAGGAGCAGGGCAAGTGAGGGACTGAGGTATCCTGGTCAGCGACAGGTTGAAAGAACCTGTATAGGGAACGTGAGGAGAGTTCAGGGCTCTTCCTTAGGAATGTTCAGGAGGTATCCACTTCCCCTTTCCCTATTATAGGGCCCACCATTGTAATTGTTTCCCCGGTGTCCCCTTGTCTGTCTTGTTGTTTTGTGACCGACCGATCGTCAGGTCTTTTCACGCAGAGCCAGACATACCGTGACATTATTACCAACCTACCCATTTTTTTTTGTGAGCCATGACTAGAGTTGAGCGATACCGTCCGATACTTCAAAGTATCGTATCGGATGGTATCGGCCGATCTTTAAAAAAAGTATCGGTATCGCCGATTCCGATACCGGAAGTCCCATTCAAGTCTATGGGACTTCCGGTATCGGAATAAGAAAAACCCTTTCCTGCCCTTGTACAGCCTCTCTGGGGTCTGTACGGGCCTTTCGGGGGGCTGTGCCGGCCTGCCAGGGGGTCTGTGCAGGCTCCGGGGGGCTGTGCCGGCCTGCCGGTGGTCTGTGCCGGCCTGCCGGGGGGCTGTGCAGGCTCCGGGGGGCTGTGCCGGCCTGCCGGGGGGCTGTGCCGGCCTGCCGGTGGTCTGTGCAGGCTCCGGGGGTCTGTGCAGGCATCGTCCGATGGGACTACAAGTCCCATCGGGCGATGCCTGCTACCATGACAGTGATTGACACATTAGCCAATGATGGGACAGTAGTAGTCCCATCATCCGGCTAATGTGTTAAATGTAAAAAAAAAAAAAAAAAAAAAATTACATGCTACATACATACAACATGCATACTACATACATGCTACATTCATACTACATACTACATACATGCTACATTCATACTACATAAATACTACATGCAACATACATACTACATATATACTACATGCATGCTACATACATACTGCATGCTACATACATACCACATAAATACTACATACATACTACATGCATGCTACATGCATGCTACATGCTACATACATAACACATATATACTACATGCATGCTACATACATACTACATGCTACATACTACATATATACTACATGCATGCTACATACTACATGCTACATACATACTACATATATACTACATGCATGCTACATACATACTGCATGCTACATACATACTACATACATACTACATGCTACATACATACCACATATATACTACATACATACAATACATTCATACAATACATACATAGACATACAGTACATATAACATAGAGTAACATACTTACCAATACTTGTCACATTGTTCCCCGAAGCCATTGTCTTTTCCGGAATAAATATTAACATAACAAACCACAAAAATACTCACCCACGATCCGAAGCAGTCCACGAGTGTGTCCCACGACGATCTTGGGTAGAGAACTGCAGCATCAGCTGTTGCTGCCGTTCTCTACGGGCTGCAGGAATCCAATGACGGAAGGTAGGTATCCTTCCGCACTGTATTCCTCCGCCACTTAAAAAAAAAAAAAGTCCCTAGTCTCACTTTATGCCATTGCTGTGTGGGAAATTCCCACGCAGCAATGGCATAAAGTGAGACTAGGGACTTTTTTTTTTTTAAGTGGCGGAGGAATACAGTGCGGAAGGATACCTACCTTCCGTCATTGGATTCCTGCAGCCCGTAGAGAACGGCAGCATCATCTGATGCTGCAGTTCTCTACCCAAGATCGTCGTGGGACACACTCGTGGACTGCTTCGGATCGTGGGTGAGTATTTTTGTGGTTTGTTATGTTAATATTTATTCCGGAAAAGACAATGGCTTCGGGGAACAATGTGACAAGTATTGGTAAGTATGTTACTCTATGTTATATGTACTGTATGTCTATGTATGTATTGTATGAATGTATTGTATGTATGTAGTATATATGTGGTATGTATGTAGCATGTAGTATGTATGTAGTATGTATGTAGCATGCATGTAGCATGTAGTATGTATGTAGCATGCATGTAGTATATATGTAGTATGTATGTAGCATGCATGTAGTATATATGTAGCATGTATGTAGTATGTATGTGGTATGTATGTAGCATGTAGTATGTATGTAGCATGCATGTAGTATATATGTAGTATGTATGTAGCATGTAGTATGTATGTAGTATGTATGTAGTATGTATGTGGTATGTATGTAGCATGTAGTATGTATGTAGCATGCATGTAGTATATATGTAGTATGTAGTATGTATGTAGTATGTATGTGGTATGTATGTAGCATGTAGTATGTATGTAGCATGCATGTAGCATGCATGTAGTATGTATGTAGCATGCATGTAGTATGTATGTAGCATGCATGTAGTATGTATGTAGTATGTATGTAGTATGTATGTAGCATGCAGTATGTATGTAGCATGTATGTAGTATGTATGTAGTATATATGTAGTATGTATGTAGCATGTAGTATGTATGTAGCATGCATGTAGTATATATGTAGTATGTATGTAGCATGCATGTAGTATGTATGTAGTATGTATGTAGTATGTATGTAGCATGCAGTATGTATGTAGCATGTATGTAGTATGTATGTAGTATATATGTAGTATGTATGTAGCATGTAGTATGTATGTAGCATGCATGTAGTATATATGTAGTATGTATGTAGCATGCATGTAGTATGTATGTAGTATGTATGTAGTATGTATGTAGCATGCAGTATGTATGTAGCATGTATGTAGTATGTATGTAGTATATATGTAGTATGTATGTAGCATGTAGTATGTATGTAGCATGCATGTAGTATGTATGTAGCATGTAGTATGTATGTAGCATGCATGTAGTATGTATGTAGCATGTATGTAGTATGTATGTAGTATATATGTAGTATGTATGTAGCATGTAGTATGTATGTAGCATGCATGTAGTATGTATGTAGTATTTTTTTTTTTTTTTTTAACATTTAACACATTAGCCGGATGATGGGACTACTACTGTCCCATCATTGGCAAATGTGTCAATCACTGTCATGGTAGCAGGCATCGCCCGATGGGACTTGCAGACCCCCACAGGGTGCACAGACCACCGGCAGGCCGGCACAGCCCCCCGGCAGGCCGGTACAGACCCCCACAGGGTGCACAGACCACCGGCAGGCCGGCACAGCCCCCCGGCAGGCCGGTACAGACCCCCACAGGGTGCATAGACCACCGGCAGGCCGGCACAGCCCCCCGGCAGGCCGGTACAGACCCCGGGCAGTCCACACAGCCCCCCGGCAGGCCGGCACAGCCCCCCGGCAGGCCGGCAGAGACCCCCGGAAGGCCCGAAATGACGGCGCATCATGATGCGCACACACCGCGCATCATGATGACGTCAGTCTGTCAATCAACTTTGAACTTCCGATTCCGATGCCGAATTCCGATATTGAAAAAATATCGGAAGTCGGTATCGGAATTCCGATACAGCAAGTATCGGCCGATACCCGATACTTGCGGTATCGGAATGCTCAACACTAGCCATGACCCAAATACAGGCCTTTGCCCAACTTCTTCAGCCCCTCACTGATGAGCTTAGGGTGCTGCGGAGTGAGGTGGTGCAGCAGCTGCAGCAGTTGGTGGGGTTTGGGGCCTTGGTTCAGGTGCAGGCTTAACCAGAAACCAAGATATCTCTCCCTGACAGGTTTTCTGGAGGGAGAGATAAATTCTTGGTTTTTCAGGAGGCCTGCAAATTATACTTCAGGCTCCGTCCTCGTTCATCAGGGAGTGAGGAACAACGGGTGGGAATCATTATGTCTCTTCTTAAGGGTGATCCCCAATCCTAGGCCTTCTCCCTGCCGGTCTAGTCACCATCTCTATGATCAGTGGATGTTTTTTTTTGCGGCATTGGCGCTGGTGTATGGAGATCCTGATGGCGTCTCCCTGGCGGAATCCTGACTTCGTAAGATCAAGCAGAGGGGCCGGCTTGCTGAGGAGTACTGCTCAGAGTTTAGGAGGTGGGCCACTGACACACAGTGGAATGACCCTGCACTTAGGAGTCATTTTGTGCAGGGTCTGTCTCCAAAGTTGCAGGATACTCTGTTGCAGTACGCCGCCCCCAGGTCGTTGGAGGCCGCCATGTCCCTTGCCATCCGGGTGGATAGACGCCTCAGGGAGAGGCATACACCAAATGTGCTCCCTGTAGTCCTTGTTTGGGAGGAGGACACACCAGTGCTGACGGAGGAACCCATGCAGATCAGAGTAGATGATTTCAAAAGAGGGTTGCCTGCGATTCGCCGTGGTGTGGGGGCATGTTTTTTCTGTGGGCATACTGGCCATTTTTTAAGAGGCTGCCCAGCGCGCGATAAATCTTCGGTAGAACCTAAGGAGCCGCGCCCCCCTGGTCGTGTAGAAGGAGGTGACCAGGGAGTGTATATTTCGTCCATTTTGCCCTCTCATTGTACTTTATCAGCGGAAGTAGTGGTTGGCGGGGTACCTGAGGGCATACCGGTGTTTGTGGACAGTGGAGCGGGAGTCAATTTGTGCAGACTCATGGCCTGAAGTGTAGGATGCTGGCCAAGCCCCTAAGTGTCCAAGCCATTGACTCTGTCCCACTGAGCCAGGGGAGGTTGACCCAAGTAGTGGAAAATATACATCTGCGAATAGGGACTCATCATGTAGAATCCCTGTCATGCTATGTCTTGGGGGGAATGCTATCACCTATCGTTTTAGACCTCCCTTGGTTGGAAAAACACAACCCGGTCATAGATTGGTGGTCTAGGGAAGTAGCTGGGATCAGTCATGTGAGGGCTGCTGCCTGGGGGCTACTGTCTCTGCTGTCTTTCTACAACTGTCCCCTTCTTCTCCAGTGGGGGCAGCAGAGGTGCTGCCAGGGAGTAGGGGCAAGTCTCAACCCTCGCCATTAGCCAACCCTGGGAGGCGGAGTCCTCATTGGAGGAGGAGTCGGAGGAGGGTGGTGGTTCCCTCTGTGAATTGCGGGGGTGTGAGAGTGGTGACACAGGGGGACACCTCTGTTGTCAGTTCCTGGAAGAGTTCACCGTCTTGTGGCAAACATATGTGTGGCAATAAACATTCAGTTCCGGACCGTATCGGGTGTCAGCCATCCTTGGCCCGGGGACTTACCAGCTGGAGCTACCCTCAATTATGCCCATACACAACTCATTCTCCAGGTTGGCGCTCTGGAGATTTGTGGTGCCTCCGGAGCATACGTTGCCACTTCCATCTGCCCATGTTTGCCATAAACCTGAGAGTCAGTTAGTTGCTGACCTGAACTCTGGTGGATCTAGGCATCCTCACTGTAGGTGGTTTTTCGGTGAGGTACGGTGTTGAGAGTCCAGAGGCCCCTCATTGAAGGAGGGGTACTGTCATGATCCATTTTTGGATCTGTGGCAGAGTCTGGATTCTCTTAAGAAAACCTTTTTCCTTTCAGGCCTTGGGGGGTTAATATGGGTTTTTGCCCCGGTGGCCGCTGGTGTTACTACAGCTGTAGTTGCTCTGCTGCTGGTTTTCCCCCCAGTGGCCGCTGGTGTTACTACATGTTCAATTAGCCAGCAGGTGGTGACCTCCCCCTCCTTCTTGTAAAAGGTCGTCAGGTGCTGTAGCTCATTGTTGGTAATACTGGTCATTTGCTAACCAACCTTTGAGAAGAGAGGAGCTATCTGGAGCAGTGCTTTTTGCAGCCTATCTGGAACAGTGGTGTTTCTGCTGAAAGCTGAGTTCAGGTGCCTTGCTCTGCTGCCTAGGAGCATTGGCAGCAGAGAAAGCTAAGTTGTTTGTTTTTCACTCTCTGTTGTTTTTCCCTGGTGTTTATTAGTGAGGACCAGTGTCCGCACTTGCCAGTTCCCTAGTAAGGGATAGGTGCAGGGCAAGTGAGGGACTGAGGCATCCTGGTCGGCGACAGGTTGAAAGAACCTGTATAGGGAATGTGAGCAGAGTTCAGGGCTCTTCCTTAGGAGAGTGCAGGAGGTGTCCACTTCCCTGTTCCCAATTATAGGGCCCACCATTGTAATTGTTTCCCCGGTGTTCCCTTGTCTGTCTTGTTGTTTTGTGACCGACCAATCGTCGGGTATCGTCACGCAGAGCCAGACATACCGTGACATCTGGCATGCATGCACTGAAAATGGCACATCTGCCTCCAGCAGTAGAGATGGATATTTCTCCTTGTACCGTGGGTCAAGAAAGGTGCATAGCCAGTATTTCATCGTGGACAAAATGTCTTTCACGCAAGGGTCTTGGAAAAGGCATCTGGACATGAACTGTGCCATGTATGGCAGACTACAAAGATTCAAACATTCAGTGTCCTCACCAGGAGAACACTAACCATCCTCTCCACCTCACGATGTATAGCCTCCTCCTCCTCCTTCTCAGGCCATCCATGCTGGACAGGCATGAGCTGGGATTGGGAGTCCCCTCTGTAGCCCAGACCAAATAGTCCTGTTCTGCCTTCTCCTTCTCCTGTTCCTCATTATCACACCATGTGGCTTGAGAATATTGTGTGAGGTTGGGCTGCGTGGTATCAGCCACTGTAGAATCTTGCTCCATATCCACCTGCTTGGCATTCATAGCTTCCTCTTTAAGATTCTTCAGCAAACGTTTTAATAGACAGAGTAGCAGGATAGTCACGCTGACAATAGCATAATCAGTGCTCACCATCTTGGTGCAATACTCAAAGTTTTAAACCTCAGAGATGTCATCTATCCACACCCACTTCAAAGTTGATATATGTGGGGGCTGAGTGTCACTCTGACGGGCATTGAGAAGCTGGAATTTAGACACTGCTCTGTGCTGCTCAGTAATACTTGCCAACATATGAACCGCCTACCACCTCAACACATTTATCTAACTATCCCTGTGTTGCCTATTCAAAATTTTATACTGAACCAGGATCCTTGTATCATGTTCTCACACGCTTTATGCATTTAATAGCCCTCTGTGTCTGTATTTTAACACATACTGGTTGGTAACTGGCGTTGCATGAACACCTTATTTATTACATTATGGCTGGTCAGAACAATGAAATCAATTGTTACCATCCAGTTTTTGTGTCTCCCCTATTTCCTCATAGATTGTAAGCTTTCGAGCAGGTCCCTCATTCCTCTCATTATCTGTTGTTTGCTATTATTGTTATTCTTTAATGTATTTTATTGTCAATGCTCTAAAATGTAAAGTGCTGCGGAATATGGTGGCACTATAGAAATAAAATTATTATTATTATTATTATTAAAGGTTGAGTTATAGCGTGTGGGCAGGTCACGAATCAATCGGTGACGAGGCAAATTAAAGCGCTGCTGCAGCAAAGCTAGTCCACCTAAAGCCTGGGATGACTTTCGGAAATGTGTGCTGACACACCATAACTTGGCAAGTAGCTCAAGCAAGTCAGGGTATGTTTTTAAAAAATGCTGTACATCCAAGTTCAGCACGTGGGTCATGCATGGAACGTGTTTAACAACTTGCCGAGCTTTAAAGTCGCCACCAAGTTACACCCATTATCGCACACAACCAGACCTGGTTGGAGGTTCAGTGGGGAGAGCCACTGATCGGTTGTTCTTTTGTCACCTTCAACAGTTCGGCTGCGTTATGAGCTTTATCACCTAAACAGGTGAGCTTCAGCAGAGCGCGCTGCCGCTTTGCCAAGGCAGTGCTGCAGACCTCCCAGCTGGGGAGTGATGAGGAGGCTATTTTCAGTGAGGAAGAGGAGGAGGAGAAACAGGAACTGTAATACGAGGAGACAGAAATCCTGATGGAAGTTGGGCACAATACTCTCGGTGTGAGTAAGATGTGTGATGTCCCAGTCTCTGATTCTGTCCCAGACTCCACCAGGTTCAGCCAGTGTGCCATAAGGGAAATGTAGTATCCCTGTCCACAAGAACTTGTCCACATGTCTGTCTTAGGCTGTGTGCACACGCTGCAGATTTTTCTGCGGTTCCGCAGCAGTTTTTGCTGAGGTGTACAGTACCATGATTCCCTATGGGAATAAAAAACCCGCAATGCAGACGGTGCGGAATTTTCCGTACGGATTATCTGCGGTTTTCAATCCGCAGAAAGAATTGACATGTCAATTCTTTCTGCGGATTCCGCTGCGGTTTGCCATCTCCATTTTACAAAATCCACGTGGATGAATCCGCACCTAAATCCGCAGCGTGTGCACACAGCCTTAATGTAGACCTTCCCTGTGACTGCGTTGGCCAGAGCATGGCTGATATTGTGTAACACATGCTTATGCAATGTGTTGACTGCACACCGGGATAAATAGTGTTGGATGGTAATCGAGAACCGTGGGGCTGCCACTGCCAAGAGGTCGCAGAAAGACTCAGTTCCCACAAGTCGAAACAACAACATTTCCAGGGATATCAATCTGGCAATGTGGGTGTTTAGCGTTTTGTCCTGTGTGTGGATGGGTCTATATTTCTGCTTTCTGTTAAATGTCTGGGGCAGAGACAAGTGAACACTGTGCTGGGACAATGAACTGGACGTGGTTGCTGACTATTGTGTTTGTGCAATTGCAGGTTATGGGCAGGAGGCATTAGCGCCTGCTTCATGGACAGCAGACTGGGAAGGCCATAACACAGTGGAAGACCCAGTAGTTTCACCATCAGACAAAGATTTTGTACCCAGGCGTTCGGCCCACCTACTGGGGTGCTTGGCTGCCATGTGGTTTTGCCTGCTGGTGGTATTCAGGTTGGCAGTGTTCTAGCTTCTTCTTAGCTTGGTTTGGCAAGTGATGCAAATTAAAGTTGTTTTGTCTGAAGGAATTTCAGAAAAAAACGGCCATACAAGGGAACAACCCACCCTTGGCCTGTTATCTAGCCAAGTGTGGGGGGCTCTGTGGAATAGTTGACCGAGTTCTCCCTCTGGTCAAACCACTACCTCTTCTTGCCTTTCTTGTGCTAAGGACCAATTCCTGTCTGCACTGCTGTGCTTGCTAGGTGTGCCACCGTGCCAGGTTGGATCAGTGGCCTCATCATCGACCACGTTAACTTCTAATTCCTCAATCTGATCCGCCTTCTGAGCTGTGATTTTAGGCTGACCAGATGGCAACTGTGTGTCATGATTATCCTCCACCTCTTCAGACATGAATTAACCTTCCCCAAAGTGGGTTTCTCCTGGCAGTGGGCTCTCAAATGTTTGTGCATCAGTGCACTCCAACTCCTCATGACCCTCTCTAATGGTGCACATTGAGAGGCCTGACAAATTACAAGGGTAAGTTCCTCAGAGTGGCCAGCATTGGTGACTCTTGATGGTGGGAAGAAGGAGGACCAAGTTGAGGATTCAGAGGCCCAGCCTCTTGGCTACTGAGACTGGACATTGCTGAAGAATCGTGGTGCTGATTGTCAACACACTGGAGCCTTTTTCTGCCATCCAACCCACAACATCCTGGCAATTGTTTGGGTTCATCAGTGGTCTACCATGCTGACCACATTTTGACAGGAAGCTAGAACGAGATCCAGTCACCTTCTAATCTGTAACACAGCCTTGGCGGGCCCCACAACATCCACATCCCTTAACGTCACCCTTTCTCTCATTGAATGCTTTATACTTATGAAAAAAAAATTTTCTGGCTTTATTTTTGACAAGTACTCTCAGAGGTGTTATGTACAAATTCAACATATCTAGCAATATGTGGCAATTTTTTTATTTAAGATATCAGCTTTATTACACACAGCAACAGCAGACTCACGAAAATTAGAGATAAATAGTCACATTTGTGTATCTATGCAGGCTTTGCGCCAGTCACACAACTGCTAGATAAAGATACATCTCTCTATACAAAAATGAATGTGTGTGTATCACCAACCAATCACGAAGCATCTTTTATTTCACCAGAGCTGTTCAAAAGAAGCTGAGCTGTGATTGGTTGCTATGAGCAACAGTTTTCCTTGCAAATAATCACTAAGCATCTCTCATTTCACCAGAGCTGGTTAAAAGTAGCTGAGCTGTGATTGGTTGCTATGACCAACAGTTTTCCCACTTGACAACACCTCAGCAGACGCTGACATGGTGGAAGAAATATAGCATCCCTGGGAACATAAGCTCCCAGCAATTGTCTGCCCCCCTGAAAGGAGCAGAGATCACATGACAGAAATGAATCCCCCCTCCCGTGCCTATATCCCCATCACACATCTTCTATCCCGTAGGCACATCTTCCCTCTTAAAGGGATCATTGGTATGGAAGTCAGAGCAAATCCATCCAGCGCTTTGGTACTGACCCCAGGGTCTCTTAAAGGGATCATTGGTATGGAATTTAGGGAAAATCCACTCTGCACTTTGGTACTGACCCCAGGCCTTTCTTAAAGGGATCTCCAGTATGGAAGTCAGGGAAAATCCATCCAGCGCTTTAATTCTGACCCCAGGCCTCTCTTAAAGGGATCCCCGGTTTGGAAGTCAGGGCAATTGCCTTCAAATGCTCTGGTACTGACCACAGGCTCTCTTAAAAAGATCTCCTGTATGGAAGTTAGGGTAAATCCCTCAGCGCTCTGATTCTGACCCCAGGGTTCTATTAAAGGGATCATTGGTATGCAAGTCAGGGCAAATCCACTCAGCGCTCTGGTTCTGATCCCAGGCTCTCTTAAAGGGATCCCCGGTATGGAAGTTAGGGCAAATCCACTCTCCACTCAGTGCTCTGGTTCTGACCCAAGTCCCCTCTTAAAGGGATCCTCGGTACGGAAGTGAGGGAAAATCCACTCTGCGCTTTGGTACTGACCCCAGGTCTCTCTTAAAGGGATCTCCGGTATGGAAGTTAGGGTAAATCCTTCAGCGCTCTGATTCTCACCTCAGGCTTCTATTAAAGGGATCATTGGTATGGAAGTCAGGGCAAATCCACTCAGCGCTCTGGTTCTGACGCCAGGCCTCTCTTAAAGGGATCCCCAGTATGGAAGTTAGGACCGTTCCACTCAGCTCTCTGGTTCTGACTCCAGGCTGACGGGATGATGTGGGATATTAGTGGGAGTTGTCCGGTGGCTCTGGCTGATGGGATGATATGGGATATTAGTGGTAGTAGTCTGGTGGCTCTGGCTGACGGGATGATATGGGATATTAGTGGTAGTAGTCCGGTGGCTCTGGCTGAAAGGCCAAGTGGGATATTATGAGTAGTAGTCCGGTAGCTCTGGCTGATGGGATGATGTGGGACATTAGGGGTAGTAGTCCGGTAGCTCTGGCTGACGGGATGATGTGGGATATTATGGGTAGTAGTCCGGTAGCTCTGGCTGACGGGATGATGTGGGATATTATTGGTAGTAGTCCGGTAGCTCTGGCTGACGGGATGATGTGGGATATTAGTGGTAGTTGTCGGTGGCTCTGCCTGATGGGATGATGTGGGATATTAGGGGTAGTAGTCCGGTAGCTCTGGCTGACAGGATGATGTGGGATATTAGTGGTAGTTGTCGGTGGCTCTGGCTGACGGGATGATGTGGGACATTAGGGGTAGTAGTCCGGTAGCTCTGGCTGACAGGATGATGTGGGATATTAGTGGTAGTTGTCGGTGGCTCTGGCTGGTGGGATGATGTGGAACATTAGGGGTAGTAGTCCGGTAGCTCTGGCTGACAGGATGATGTGGGATATTAGTGGTAGTTGTCGGTTGCTCTGGCTGACGGGATGATGTGGGACATTAGGGGTAGTAGTCCGGTAGCTCTGGCTGACGGGATGATGTGGGATATTATAGTGAATGTGGCTATGCGGAGTGGGCGGGGCTATACACTCATTTTTATATATATATAGATATAATCATTATAATTTGTTATAACTAACCGTAGTTAGTTACTATACCCAGACAGCGCTGGGCTCTTCAGATAGTTATTTATAAACCAATATAAAATGCATAGGCTTGTGCAGATTGGCTAGGGGCACTCCTGTCTCTTTCCCTTGAGGAGGCTGCTTTCAAGTAAAATGAGACTTGTACATATTCCTGAGATGGGTTTCAGGCCTGACAGACTGAACACAATACAGGCCCTCGCTTGCATACACTGTATTATGAATTTAATTCTAATGCTTTTGGTGTCCGGTAGAATCCAATTTAATGACATTGATCATACAGCTCCTCCAACTCCCGTATTATATTCACCTTACAGGGGCTTCACCCGCTATGACAGTTGTTCCATTGGGATCCAGTGGCAAAAATGAAATGTGGACCTTACAAAATGCAGGTTTCACAGCACCTGCTGGCCCTCTGCTAATTGTCAGCAAGGGTCACATAATGAAATGATGGTGGTGGTGGGCGATACCCAAAATTCAAATGGGCATGTTTTAGCTGGCATTGTAAAGTGATGGGGAATATGTATTCCACTATCTTGCTATTCGGCACGAGGGAGGGTCCTCCCAAACGTAGGAGTGAGATCCTCACAAATGTTAAAGTAAAAAAAAAAGCCAAAACGCTCCGTGTGAACATATGCTAAAGGGGAGTTATAATTTTTATTTTTATTCAGCGTTATATAAATGTAAATATGAAGGAAATAATGTTTCTTAGCATTTTTCCATTTAATAGATTTTTTTTTGTTTGGTAGGTCTTTTTAAAAACATGTAAAACCGATGCAGTAGACTGACAACATTATTCCCAGATACCATATGTGAGTCAGAAAGGCATGCAGGATGCTTCCCCATGCTGTTTCCATTTAGTTTTAGCTCTTTCCCTTCCATGTCAGCTTTTCAGCAGAAAAATATTCGGCTTTCCCATTGACTTGCATTCCGTTATTCGGTACGAATTCACGGATATTAGAAATTATTTGTGCTGATTTTCTGGAATCCGAATATTTCACTATTTGATCATCACTAGAGTTGAGCGAAACGGGTCGAAAAATTTCAAAAGTCGCCGACTTTTGGCAAAGTCGGGTTTCATGAAACGAAACCCGACCCTAGGATGAGGTCGGCCACGAGGTCGGCAACTTACGCGCCAAAGTCGCGTTTCAAAAGTTTGTTTTGCTCTCTTTTTCAGCCAATCAGGATCCATGGACACTGTGGGCAACGTGATGACATAGGCAGGGGTCACCACCATCTTTCAGAAGGGCATGCAAGTGATTGGCTTGCTTTGGTGGGCGTCACAGGGGTTATAAAAGGGCGTGCACGCCGACCGCCATCTTACTTCTGCCGATCTTAGCATAGGGAGAGGTTGCTGATTCTGTAGGGAGAGCGTTAGGCAGGGAAGAAGAAAAAAAAACTGCTTCTGCTGCTAGCAATTTTGCCTGTACAACACACCAGTCACTGTGTGTGCAGTGCAAGGGGAGGCTATATTGTGGTGGATCAGCGGTGTTGGTTGTTAGGCTGCCTTCTAAGGCTTCCTGACAGCTGCATTGCTGTTTCCCCACTGCTCTGCAAACTGCTTTTTTAAAAGCAATCCCAATTTTTTTTTGTCCTGCTGAGGTACTGAGCGTGCATTTTTTCACACCATACAGTGGTGTATGCTCCTCACACAGTACCGTGTAACGGCTGTTATCACAGCCACAGTGAAGCTATCTGTGTGTCACTGTGGAAGGATAAGTGGAGGACTTGTTCCGTTCTTACAGACCTACACTCTAGGGAGATTCCTATTCTGCCCAATTCTACATACACCTTGTAGTTTGTGATACACTAGCCAATTTCTGCCTGTGACATAGCGCTCTGATATTCAGTGGGCCTCACACAATCCAAAAGTGTCCAGTGTCCACAAGTGTCTGCAGAAATTCAAAATCTCCCTTATCCTGTAGTCACTTTTTTCACACCTGTGCCATCAAGCCTGTGACATAGCGCTCTGATATTCAGTGGGCCTCACACAATCCAAAAGTGTCCAGTGTCCACAAGTGTCTGCAGAAATTCAAAATCTCCCTTATCCTGTAGTCACTTTTTTCACACCTGTGCCATCGAGCCTGTGACATAGCGCTCTGATATTCAGTGGGCCTCACACAATCCAAAAGTGTCCAGTGTCCACAAGTGTCTGCAGAAATTCAAAATCTCCCTTATACTGTAGTCACTTTTTTCACACCTGTGCCATCGAGCCTGTGACATAGCGCTCTGATATTCAGTGGGCCTCACACAATCCAAAAGTGTCCAGTGTCCACAAGTGTCTGCAGAAATTCAAAATCTCCCTTATACTGTAGTCACTTTTTTCACACCTGTGCCATCGAGCCTGTGACATAGCGCTCTGATATTCAGTGGGCCTCACACAATCCAAAAGTGTCCAGTGTCCACAAGTGTCTGCAGAAATTCAAAATCTCCCTTATCCTGTAGTCACTTTTTTCACAATTGTGCCATCGAGCCTGTGACATAGCGCTCTGATATTCAGTGGGCCTCACACAATCCAAAAGTGTCCAGTGTCCACAAGTGTCTGCAGAAATTCAAAATCTCCCTTATCCTGTAGTCACTTTTTTCACACCTGCTGCATCGAGCCTGTGACATAGCGCTCTGATTTTCAGTGGGCCTCACACAATCCAAGTGTCCAGTGTCCACAAGTGTCTGCAGAAATTCAAAATCTCCCTTATCCTGTAGTCACTTTTTTCACACCTACTGCATCGAGCCTGTGACATAGCGCTCTGATATTCAGTGGGCCTCACACAATCCAAGTGTCCAGTGTCCACAAGTGTCTGCAGAAATTCAAAATCTCCCTTATCCTGTAGTCACTTTTTTCACACCTGTGCCAT
The DNA here is from genome assembly GCF_039654945.1 of Dendrobates tinctorius. Classification (NCBI taxonomy): domain Eukaryota; kingdom Metazoa; phylum Chordata; class Amphibia; order Anura; family Dendrobatidae; genus Dendrobates; species Dendrobates tinctorius. The sequence goes on from NW_027361825.1 coordinate 8,180,098, forward strand.
CGAGCCTGTGACATAGCGCTCTGATATTCAGTGGGCCTCATACAATCCAAGTGTCCAGTGTCCACAAGTGTCTGCAGAAATTCAAAATCTCCCTTATCCTGTAGTCACTTTTTTCACACCTGTGCCATCGAGCCTGTGACATAGCGCTCTGATATTCAGTGGGCCTCACACAATCCAAGTGTCCAGTGTCCACAAGTGTCTGCAGAAATTCAAAATCTCCCTTATCCTGTAGTCACTTTTTTCACACCTGTTGCATCGAGCCTGTGACATAGCGCTCTGATATTCAGTGGGCCTCACACAATCCAAGTGTCCAGTGTCCACAAGTGTCTGCAGAAATTCAAAATCTCCATTATCCTGTAGTCACTTTTTTCACACCTGTGCCATCGAGCCTGTGACATAGCGCTCTGATATTCAGTGGGCCTCACACAATCCAAGTGTCCAGTGTCCACAAGTGTCTGCAGAAATTCAAAATCTCCCTTATCCTGTAGTCACTTTTTTCACACTTGTTGCATCGAGCCTGTGACATAGCGCTCTGATATTCAGTGGGCCTCACACAATCCAAGTGTCCAGTGTCCACAAGTGTCTGCAGAAATTCAAAATCTCCATTATCCTGTAGTCACTTTTTTCACACCTGTGCCATCGAGCCTGTGACATAGCGCTCTGATATTCAGTGGGCCTCACACAATCCAAGTGTCCAGTGTCCACAAGTGTCTGCAGAAAATCTAAATCTCCCCTGTCCTATAGACACCTTGTACCTTGTTTTACATTACTATATAGTTTGTTGGATTTTGTCTACATTTCTACCAAAAATGAGGAAGGCTGGTGGAAGAGGCCGTGGAATTGGGCGGGGGTTGGCAGCTGGTAATGAAGGGGTTGGTGGTGGATCTGATGGTAGTGGCAAAAGCAAAATAGGACCGAATGCAGGAGGTGTTGAGCCTGCGCCATAGTCTGGCTCCATAAGGCTTCGAAGGCTTAGTTTTCTAGGAGTTGGCAAACCGCTTTTAACGCCAGAGCATCAGGAAAAAGTTTTGTCTTACATTGCTGACTCAGCCTCCAGCTCTATCGCCTCCTCTTCTGAAGTTGTAAAAAGTAAAAGCACTGAGTCGTCATTGGAGGCTCATGTTCATGAACCACACCTTTCCTTGTGTCCTTCACCCCAACCAAGATTGAAGGATGACGCAGGCCATACTACTGATTACTCCATGGAGCTGTTTTCACATACCATGCCTGGATTATCAAGTGAAATGGTGAATTACCCAGGCCAAGATGAATCTGACATGGAGTGCACTGATGCACAGCCGCTGATAGATGATTCTGCTGGTACATTCACTCAGAGCACTACATTGTCCTCGCAGTGTACAGAGCCAGATTCTGACCCTGATGAGACTCAGGTGCCCCTTCCCGCACACTATACCACCATACACGGTGACACAGAGGAAGGTGCACATGACATTGAAGAAGAGGTGATGGATGACCCAGTTGTTGACCCAGATTGGCATCCATTGGGGGAAGAGGGTGCTGCTTCCAATAGCTCAGATGAGGAGCATCCACAGCAGACATCGACATCGCAACAGCTGTTATCTGGCAGGCCCGGAGCACTCCAAAGACAGGTTCCAAAAATCAAAAGAGTTGCTGGACAGCTTGTCCAGAGGGTCAAAACATCACAGCGTGCTAGGCTGCAAAATGTCTCCCAAAGTAGGAAGAGTGCAGTGTGGCACTTTTTTGAACAAAATCCTCATGATCAGGCCAAGGTTATCTGTAAGAAGTGCGCAAAGACCTTTAGCTGAGGGAAAAATCTGAAAAATTTGAATACCAGTTGCATGCTTAGACATTTAACCAGCATGCACTTGCAAGCGTGGACACAACACCAAACCTCAAGTGCCACATGTGCAACTGATCGCAAAGAAGGTAGTCAGCAACGCTACATTGTTTCCCCCACTGTAAGCCCACCGGTTAGCACAGCAGCAAATGTTGAGGTGTCGTTGCAAGGCCACAGCAGTCAGGGAATCCCACTGTTATATCAACGAAATACTGAATCTAGGCCATCAGAAAGAACACCAACTCCATCACCATCATCAACCCTCTCTCAGTCTGCCCTGTCCACCGCTACTTCCACCATATGCAGCTCTCAAGTCCAGCTCACCCTCCCAGACACTATGAGTAGGTCAAGAAAGTACTCAGTCTCTCATCCGCGTACACTGGGTTTGAACGCCCACATTACCAAACTAATCTCGTTTGAGATGATGCCCTATCGGTTGGTGGAAAGCGCAGCTTTCCGCGAACTCATGGCCTATGCAGTACCACGCTATGACCTACCCAGTCGCCACTTCTTCTCTCGCAAAGCCATCCCAGCTCTCCACCATCATGTGAAAGACCGCATTGTCCATGCACTCTAGCAGTCAGTGAGTGGAAAGGTGCACCTCACAACTGATGCATGGTCCAGTCGGCATGGCCAGGGCCGTTACGTGTCCATCACTGCGCACTGGGTTAATGTGGTGGATGCAGGGTCCACAGGGGACAGCGGTGGTGGGACAGTGCTGCCTAGCCCACGGTATAGGAAACAGTTGGCTGTAGGCGTTCCACCCTCCTCCTCCTCCTCCAGAAGCGAAAGCTCATCCACAGAGCGCAGTCGTACGAGCACTCCATCTGCAGCTGCCACTGTTGCACATGAGGTGTCCCCCTATCGAGCAGCTAGTGGAAAGCGTCAGCAGGCTGTGTTGCAGATGATGTGTTTGGGCGACAGACACACCGCTGAGGTGCTGGCCGAGTACTTGAAGCGACAAACTGAGTCATGGCTGGGCAGTGTACATCTTGAGGCAGGCAAGGTAGTTAGTGATAACGGCCGTAATTTTGTGGCAGCCATAGCCCTTTCAAAACTCAGCCACATACCTTGCTTGGCTCACACCTTGAACCTGGTGGTGCAGTGCTTCCTCAAAAATTATCCGGAGTTAACAGCCCTGCTCCATAAGGTGCGAAGACTGTGCTCGCACATCCGCCGGTCGCCTGTACACTCCGTTCATATGCAGAAGCTGCAGCGATTGCTCCACCTTCCCAACCACCACCTCATTATCGACATTGCAACAAGGTGGAACTCCACCCTGCACATGGTGGAGCGGCTGTGCGAGCAGAGGCAGGCCATAATGCATTTGCGGGAGGATACACTGCCAGGCACTTTGAGAGCAGACATGGAGTTGACAGGTGTGCAGTGGTCGAAGCTGAAAGACCTCTGTAAAGTCCTTCAGTGTTTTGAGGAATGCACACGGCTGGTAAGCGCAGACGACGCCATCCTAAGCATGAGCATCCCACTTATGCGTCTGCTCATGCAAACTTTGACGCACCTTAAGGAGCAGGCGTCTGCAGCCAATGTTGACGAGGAGGAAGAGGTGGAGGGAATCCTTGATGACATTCAGCCATTGTCTGCTCAGGGACCTCTCCTGGACGAGTTGGAGGAAGAAGAGGTGGAGGAGGATGATGATGGGGATGATTACTTAGGGGAGGAGGATGCATCTCGTGGGGCAAGTGAAAATGTTGGCGTGGCAAGGTCTGGTACAGGGTTTGTGCGTGACTGGAGGGATGTGGATTTGCCAGAAAGTGCTCCTCCGACCAGCACTCGCAGTGCATCATTGACACCGGGAACATTGGCCCACATGTCAGATTATGCCTTGCGGATCCTAAAAAGGGACCCCCGCATTGCCAAAATGATGAACGATGACGACTACTGGTTGGTCAGCATCCTGGATCCACGCTATAAAGGCAAATTACAAAACATCATGCCACAGGAGAACCTTGAACTAATATTGGCTAATAAACAAGCAACTCTGGTAAATCGGTTGCTTGAGGCATTCCCAGCACACAGCAGCGGTGATGGTTCTCACACGAGCCGTACGGGCCGGGGGCAGCTTGGCAGAGGTGTTCATGGTGCACACAGCAGAAGTGGCGTTGGAGACAGGGGTTTCATGACAATGTTGTGGACTGATTTTTCAAGTACCGCTCACACAACTGGTAATACAGCATCGATGGAAAGTGACAGGAGACAGCAGTTGTCAACTATGGTTACAAACTACTTTTCCTCCCATATCGATGTTCTCCCACACAGGTCATTCCCCTTTGACTATTGGGCCGCTAAACTGGACACCTGGCCTGAATTGGCACAATGTGCCTTACAGGAGCTCGCTTGCCCAGCTGCAAGTGTGCTATCGGAAAGAGTCTTCAGTGCAGCTGGATCAATCCTGACAGAAAAAAGGACCCGTCTGTCAACCCAAAATGTGGATGATCTAACCTTCATTAAAATGAACCATGCATGGGTTTCCAAGGATTTTGTCCCACCTTCCCCTGATGACACATAGGGTGACAGAAAAATGGCTTGCTTTGGTCCACCTCTTCCTGGGACTTGACCTATTTCGCCTTTTGCATCAGCTGAATGTCCAACATCAACATATGCCACTTTCTAAAACTCCCTAACTGTGCTGCCTCCCCCCCCATGGCTGGGGTCACCACCTAGCGCACGACACCGTGCGAGTGCCGTTGCCCTGGACAGGTTGGTAGGCCGACTCTTGGGCGCGGGCACTGGCACAGGGTCCCTCATAGTGCAATCAAGTGTCTCTGACGGTGGTGGTGCACACCCGCCATCAGACACACCGCCGTACTATGAGGGGCCCAGTGCCAGTACCGACGCCCACAAGTGGGCCCCCCTTGCTTGGGCAGGGCCCCAGCATTTGCAATCTTTACCTCTCCCTGCTCCTCCGCTGTGTAGTCTGGGCCGTCAAATCCATACTGTGCCTGACACCGTCTGAGCCTGCCTCCTGATGTATAGACATATATTTTGAATGTGTACGCTATCCATACATGTTATCCTGGGATACGGTACGCTTTCTCACCTTTGTGCAATCACGTGCAAGCCATACTGGGCCTAACACCGTCTGAGCCTGCCTCCTGATGTATAGACATATCTTTTGAATGTGTACGCTATCCATACATGTTATCCGGGGATACGGTACCCTTTCTCACCTTTGTGCAATCACGTGCAAGCCATACTGGGCCTAACACCGTCTGAGCCTGCCTCCTGATGTATAGACATATCTTTTGAATGTGTACGCTATCCATACATGTTATCCGGGGATACGGTACCCTTTCTCACCTTTGTGCAATCACGTGCAAGCCATACTGGGCCTAACACCGTCTGAGCCTGCCTCCTGATGTATAGACATATCTTTTGAATGTGTACGCACTCCATACATGTTATCCGGGAATACGGTACCCTTTCTCACCTTTGTGCAATCACGTGCAAGCCATACTGGGCCTAACACCGTCTGAGCCTGCCTCCTGATGTATAGACATATATTTTGAATGTGTACGCTATCCATACATGTTATCCTGGGATACGGTACCCTTTCTCACCTTTGTGCAATCACGTGCAAGCCATACTTGTCCTAACACCGTCTGATCCTGCCTCCTGATGTATAGACATATCTTTTGAATGTGTACGCTATCCATACATGTTATCCGGGGATACGGTACCCTTTCTCACCTTTGTGCAATCACGTGCAAGCCATACTGGGCCTAACACTGTCTGAGCCTGATGTATAGACATATCTTTTGAATGTGTACGCTATCCATACATGTTATCCGGGGATACGGTACCCTTTCTCACCTTTGTGCAATCACGTGTAATCCATACTGGGCGTGAGAACGGCTGACGAGCTGTTAAGCAAGCTACAGCACTTGGGGTTTGCACACGTAAGTTTTTCATTTTTTCAGGAATGACGGTTAGGCCTAATTCCGGAACTGCGGTTGACCTGCACTTACTGGGAAATCATCGTTCGCGGGTAATAATTGTAATCAGTGATCCCCATCACTAACATTCAGCGGGTTATCTGCACCTGTAAGCGACAAACGCTGGCCTTTTCAGTGTAGCGCACATGCAGCCACGGACATGTAAGGGCATGACACACCAGTTATTGGCCAATCTCATGTGCCATAGCCTCACGTGTCCCTCTAGTAAGCCGGACTCGGACCGCAGGGCATGACAGAGTCTCGTTCGTTAACGGAATTAAGCTTGCAATGTGTGCATCTGTTCTGTAGCTGGCATGGTTGAGGTTGCCCGTGTTGAGTCAAATTACGCCGTAGGCTCCACTCCTGGTGGTGCCCTTCTGGACATTCCTTTAAGGTTCAGCTTTGCAACCATACTGCCCACGTAAAACAAACACTTTGCCTTCATGAACGCTGTTTGGAGGGTCATGACTCGTGGGAATAACGCCGCCCAATCAGTTAACCTGCTAGAGAGATCCTTCGTTGCTCCCAAGCATGACATCACACTCCCTAGGAGGAAGGTAATGCCACTGTGGCGACCGTACTCCTGGGGGCGACACAAGTGCACTGATACCCAGCCACTGCTCGATGAATCTGCTGGTACATTGACCCAGACCACTACATTCCCCTCGCACGCTACCCGGCCTGAATCTGACCCTGATGAAACTCAGGTTACCCTTCCCATATACAGTTCCATCTTACACGGTGACAAAGAGGAAGCTGCAGATGAAAGTGCAGGTTCGGCCCACCCGCCATCAGACACACCACCGTACTATCAGGGGCCCTGTGCCAGTGCCGTCGCCAACGAGTGGGCCCCCCCTGCTTGCTCAGGATCACAGCACTTGCAAGGTTGAAATACTGTGCAGTGAGATGGAAGATGGGGACGACGAGGAGTCCAGACTAGTACAGGGATTCCCTAGCGAGGAGACTTATTTGATTGTTTTCAATGTTGGGACAGCAATTTTTGGGGAGCACTATACTCTGGAGAATGATAGATGGGGCCCACCATACACTGGAACATTCCAAAGGTGGACATCAGACACTGGAGCAGCATTTACAGGGCCCATTATACACTAGAGCATTAGAAATGGGGCCCATTATGTTTGGAGCATTATTTGGGCCCATAAGACAGTGGAGCTTCATCCATGGGGACCAACATATACTGTAGCATTATGTGGAGCTCATCATATACTGTTTCAAACATTATATGGGACCAATGATTTTGTATGGAGAAATAGATGGGCCTCGTCATGAGATGTAAAAAGTGAGGTATTTTTCATTGTACTATACCGCTATTTCTCTGCTGTATCGGAGCATGATGAGTTGTGTGTGGTATGTGTTAAAGGGGCGCTCTTTTGCCCAGGGCACATGAAAACCTGGAGCCAGCCCTACTCCCCCACAACTTTAGCCAAATAACCCCCATTTTTCAGTGCGTAACTTGTATTATGAAGTTAATTAAGGTTGACCAGCTTAAGTATAGAACACCACAACGCAGACGGCGACAACCCTGGCACACGGTGCAAACACGTTTCCTGCAGCGGTGCTCCAGGTGCGCCGAACGTCTGTGGAGAAAATCCAATCTACCCGAAGATTTCATCCATTTTAAGTTTATGCTTAGAACATACAACACTGCCCTTCACCTCTCCAAACAAACCTATTTCAACACCCTCATCACCTCACTGTCCAATAACCCGAAACGTCTCTTTGACACTTTTCATTCTCCACTCAATCCAAGAGTAGAGGCCCCAACCACGGAGCTCCGAGCTGACGATCTGGCCAATTACTTCAAAGAAAAAATTGACCAGATCCGACAGGAAATTATCTCCCAATCACCTCATACCATGCACTGTCCTCCCTCCCCCACTGCATCGAACTCACTCTCTGATTTTGAACCAGTCACAGAAGAAGAAGTAAGCAGGCTCCTTGCATCTTCTCGCCCAACTACTTGCACCAGTGACCCATTTCCGTCACAGCTCCTTCAGTCCCTTTCCCCTGCTGTCACCCCTCACCTAACTAAAATATTTAACCTCTCTCTCTCTTCTGGTATTTTTCCCTTCTCATTTAAGCATGCCATCATACATCCACTACTTAAAAAACCATCCCTCGACCAAAACTGTGCCGCTAACTATAGACCTGTCTCTAATCTTCCCTTCATCTCTAAACTCCTGGAACGCCTGGTCCACTCCCGTCTTATCCGCTATCTCTCAGAAAACTCTCTTCTCGACCCTCTCCAATCCGGTTTCCGCTCTTTACACTCCACTGAAACTGCCCTCACTAAAGTCTCTAATGATCTGCTAACAGCTAAATCAAATGGTCACTACTCCATGCTAATTCTCTTGGATCTCTCTGCAGCATTCGACACTGTGGATCATCAGCTCCTCCTCACTATGCTCCGTTCCATTGGCCTCAAGGATACCGTTCTCTCCTGGTTCTCCTCCTATCTCTCCGACCACTCCTTTACTGTATCTTTTGCCAGTTCCTCCTCCTCTCATCTTCCCCTTACTGTTGGGGTCCCCCAAGGATCGGTTCTAGGTCCCCTCCTCTTCTCCTTGTACACTGCCCCTATTGGTCAAACAATCAGTAGATTTGATTTCCAGTACCATCTCTATGCTGATAAAACCCAATTATACGCTTCTTCTCCTGACATCACGCCAGCCTTTCTAGAAAACACCGGCGATTGTCTAAACGCTGTGTCTAATATCATGTCCTCACTATATCTGAAACTGAACCTGTCAAAGACTGAACTCCTGGTGTTTCCTCCCTCTACTAATGTACCTATACCCGACATTGCCATTTCTGTGTGTGGTTCCACTATTACTCCCCAGCAACAGGCCCACTGTCTTGGGGTCATACTTGATTCCGAGCTTTCCTTTGCCCCCCACATTCGATCACTGGCTCGCTCTTGTCATCTGCACCTCAAAAACATTTCTAGAATTCGACCTTTTCTTACCTTTGACTCTGCAAAAACTCTTACTGTTTCTCTTATTCATTCTCGTCTCGACTATTGTAACTCTCTTCTAATCGGTCTCCCTCTTACCAAACTCTCCCCCCTCCAATCTGTCTTGAATGCTGCAGCCAGGATCATATTCCTCACCAATCGTTACACCGATGCCTCTACCTTGTGCCAGTCATTACACTGGCTACCCATCCACTCCAGAATCCAGTATAAACTTATTACCCTCACTCACAAAGCCCTCCATGGCTCAGCACCACCCTACATCTCCTCCCTTGTTTCAGTATACCACCGTACCCGCGCCCTCCGTTCTGCTGATGACCTGAGATTAGCATCCTCAATAGTCAGAACCTCCCACTCCCGTCTCCAAGACTTTACACGTGCCGCGCCAATTCTTTGGAATGCACTTCCCAGGTCAATACGATTAGTCCCCAATCCCCACAATTTTAAGCGTGTCCTGAAAACGCATTTATTCAGACTGGCCTACCACCCCAACACATTAACCTAATCTATCCCTGTGTGGCAGAGCCAAAAGTTTTACCATAACCAGGTTCCCCGCATCATGTTCCCACATGCTTTATGCCTCCATTAGCCCTCTGTGTCTGTACTGTTACACACTTAACATTATGACTGGTCCATACAATCAGGGTAACTGTTACCACCCACCTTTCGTGTCTCCCTCTTTCCTCATAGACTGTAAGCTTGCGAGCAGGGCCCTCTTTCCTCTTGGTATTTGTTATAATCTACTGTATGTGATTATTGTTATGCTGTAATGTCTATTGTCTGTACAAATCCCCTCTGAAATGTAAAGTGCTGCGGAATATGTCGGCGCTATAAAAATAAAATTTATTATTATTATTATTATTATTATTAAGTAAGAAGAATTGATGCTTTTGGCATTCAAATGAGCACTGTAGGTGTGTTTCCTGTCCTCCTCTCACTGCCGACTTTTATTCCCCATTGACTTACATTGGGTTTCGTGTTTCGGGACGACCCCGACTTTTCCCTATAATCGGCCGATCTTGCTTGACCCGACTTTTGGAAAAGTCGGGTTTCACGAAACGAAACTCGACCCTAAAAAACCAAAAGTCACTCAACTCTAATCATCACCACTGATAACACCTCTACTGTATATACTCTAGATAACACAGGATCCACCGTTCACAATAGGTGATGTCACAGCTCACCTCCTCCTGTACAATGACTGATAACATCTCTATATACAGTAGATAACACAGGATCCACCGTTCACAATAGTTGATGTCACAGCTCACCTCCTCCTGTACAATGACTGATAACATCTCTATATACAGTAGGTAACACAGGATCCACCATTCACAATAGGTGTCATAGCTCACCTCCTCATCCTCCTCTACAATTACTGATAACACCTCTATATACAGTAGATAACACAGGATCCACCATTCACAATAGGTGATGTCACAGCTCACCTCCTCCTGTACAATGACTGATAACATCTCTAAATACGGTAAAAATGACACCAATTCCACCAGCTAAAATGGATGACAGCTTAGCTCACCACCTCCACGTCCCTACACCGTGACTGCTGCACTGGTCCTAGGGCATGCGTACTACACTCTCCTACAGAATCTATATGTAATTCCCTGACATTTAGCTACTGTACAGTAAACAGTAATAGAGCAGGCATTATGGCTGCCTCCATAATCATGGACACTGCATAAATGAAAAAAAGTACAATCTGAATATAAAAACAAATTGTAAATATTAGTACTGTTAATATTCATTCTTATTAGTGGAAAAAAAAGCAAAACTTGCTATATTTCCTGTACGAAACAAATAAGATTTGTCTATGTTAGATACTTACTTGTAGTCAAAGTCGTTGTTGTTGTACTTTGCTTTTTTTGTTGTAATTATGTCACGACTCAGCTGTCGGGTGACCCAGGGCTCCTTTCCTAACCCTAACACTAGGGAGCGCCCTAGCTTCCCCTATTCCCCATGATATTTCCGAAGGTGAAGATGCCTAGGTCGCTACCCTTCCTTATCTCCTGAATCAGCCATCTGTCTGTTCCCTTCCCCCCACCCAGGGAAGAGGGGTGCAACTGTGCACCGCCATACTCCAACCCGACAAACAATGCTACACAAACAAGGGGGTAATTTAAAATTGCAGGCATACAAATATTCACTCACATATAATAGAGGAATGTGCCAGGGAGTGGAGGATGGGAAAAAAAAAACAAAATAAGAGGAGGGAAGGGAATTACCACCCTTACAAACTCAAGTAACAGTCTTAGATAACTCATCCGAACTCCTCATATAAGCACCAAAAACACCTCTCCTCAAAGCCATGCAGCATAAGCTAGCTCTGGCGATGTGTTTGAATTAGGACCCAGATTATAAGGGGATAGGAGTGGCTAATAGAGCTCAGCTGAGAGCTCAGACTCTCAGAGCTTCCAACATGGCTGATTAACTCCTGGTCTGCCAAAATAAATAAACACCATTTAAAGGGAATCTGTCACCCCATCAGGGGCTTATCTACAGCATTCTGCAATGCTGTAGATAAGCCCCAGATGTAAACTGAAAGATAAGAAAAATGAGTTATATATTATACTCACCCAGGGGTGGTCCGGTTTTGGTCCGATGGGTGTAGCGGTCCAGTCCGGCGCCTCCCATCTTCTAACGGTGATGTCCTCTTCTTTGCTTCCTGTCGTGGCTCCTGCGCAGGCGCACTCTGCTCTGCCCTGTTGAGGGCAGAGCAGAGTACTGCAGTGCGCAGGCGCCGGACCAGGTCAGAGAGGTCTGGCGCCTGTGCACTGCAGTACTTTGCTCTCAACAGGGCAGGTAAAGAACGCCTGCGCCGGAGCCGCGACGGGAAGCAAAGAAGAGGACGTCACCGCTACACCCATTGGACCAAGACCGGACCGCCCCCCCCTGTGAGTATAATGTAACTCGTTTTCTTATCATTCAGGTTACATCGGGGACTTATCTTCAGCTTCACAGAATGCTGTAGATAAGCCCCTGATGGCGACGCCAGCAGCTGATAGTCCAAAAATGGGGTGACAGATTCCCTTTAAAAAGGAGTAGTGCTTCTTTTCAGCACAGAAGTAGGAGTAATCAGAGACTGTGATCTTCTGGCTCCTCTCTGTTGCGGCAACCCTGTGACAAATTGTACCTAAGCTAAAATTATCAAACAGATTAGTCGTTTCGTCAGACTAGACTTGGAGGCCTGTCCCCACTGTCTCCTGCCCTTGCTCTGGAGCTAGACTGACAGGACTTTACCTATACACATAGTAAACCGGACGAGGAGATGTCCTGACATTCTTCCGTGACTTGTACTAGTCACTACGCTTCTGTCTGTTTAAAGCTCTGCAGCGTTTTAGAGTTTTTAGCAAATTAAACTATATAAACAGGTCACTTGCTTTTTTTTAACCTTTCATATATTTTTCTTAACTTTGGTGAGAACTGAGAAAATAAAACCTTTTCAGTGAAGTGGCCTGTGATGTATCAAGAAATGTGCCAAAAGTTATCAATACATTAAAATATGTTTTAGATGAATCTACAGGTTTTCTTCCATACCATATTTTTAATAGAAGAATATACAAAATCCATGAAAATAATTACAAGTAAAGTGATTCTAGTTGGACTCAGTGCTCTATTGTAGGATGAGCTGTGCCACAAACAGTACAATCACAACTAAATACAGCCGAAATTCTAGCCAAATAGTAAAAAACTACTTTATTCTCTATAGCAGAAGTATTAGACACTTACTTGTAGTGGCTGCAGTTGGGGTGGATGACGAATCTGGAACTATACCAGAATTAAGTTACTAAACAATATCATTTCATACAATTACAGTTTTCCCATGATGCAGAACTTTATGGCTACCTTCATGTTTTGCTTTTATTTTCATGTTCATTTCAAAGTAAATTGACACCAAAAACCTATTATTAGTAGTTGGAATTGTGGTGCTTAGTATGGTGATGTAGGTGGCGCGGTATAGAAAGTAATAGTTTATAACCATGCCAATCTGATCTGTAGAAATTGGGGGGTTTAGACACATCACATAAAAAATGATTCCTCTGTCAAGAGATTGGATTAAAGGGATTGTCCACTACTAGGACAACCCCTTCTCAATCTTGATATTTGCCCCCCATTAAAATAAAAACACCTATACTCACCTCCCGTGCCTTTCCAGCGATGTCGGCACTCGCGTTCCTGGGGCGCACGTAAGGTTCTTACATAACACGAGCCCCGCACCCAATCCGGGCCGGCTGGCAGCTCACTTACTCTTGGTCACAGATGTAGAATTTTATAAATTAAAGGAGTTGTCCAGTCTTCTTCTAAAAGTCTGAAAACACTCTGCAAACTCCTGAATATTTCCAGTATGTGCACCACACGCTGTCAGCATTCGCCAGTGTGGCCACTAAGTGCAGGTTTCACCACAGGTATGCGATTTGCTTACATGCAGATATGTGATGAGTATACTTGCTGGTCCGCACACATATCTCTTGTATTAAAGCGAGGCTGAGCATGTCTAGTCGGAATGTGACCAGAAGCATTCAAATTGCATACTTGTGGTCACGTGACCACCAGCTTTTGGCAGCAACACTGAAAAATCCTGACAGTGTGCGGTGTGCATTCTGTAAGGATGACTGCAGACTGTTAGCAGAAATTGAGTCAAAATTCACTGCACACTCTAGTAGAATATTTTCAAAAAAGTGCTCAATTTATTACAGAAATATAAATAAGGGAGCAAAATTAAAATAAATACTGGCAAAAGCGACTGAAAAAGAATGACGTTTCGAGCCCCCTGGGGTCTTAGTCATAGTATCACTTAGTCCAAGGTGCAGAGAATGAGCAAGGCACAAGCATAAGTATAGGAGTCTCTAGGGAAACCACAGAGGCTATTATGTCGAAGTGAAGTGTCTAAAATGCAGATGTACAGGATGGGTCATGGATACACCTAAATAAAATGGGAGTGGTTGGTGATATCAACTTCCTGTTTGTGGCACATTAGTATATGGCAGGGGGAAAACTTTCCAAGATGGGTGGTGACCATGGCGGCTATTTTGAAGTCGGCCATTTTGGATCCAACTTTATTTTTCCCAATAGGAAGAGGGTCATGTGACACATCAAACTTACTGAAAATTTCACAAGAAAAACAATGGTGCGCTTGGTTTTAACGTAACGTTATTCTTTCATGAGTTATTTAGAAGTTTCTCTTTTTTACAGCCATTGACATGTCGCAGAGGTTAACGAGTGAGCAGCAGATAGAAATTGTGTTGATGTGTGGTGAGCGCAGTATCCGGATCATTGCAGCAGATTTCAATGCAAGACATCCTACGCAAGTAAACTGTCACCATTTCCATTTTATTTAGGTGTATCCATATACATGGCCAACCCTGTAGAGCCTGATTGGCTGGGGACCTTGTGCTCTTTAGTAGTAGAGCGGCGCGCCACGCCTAGCTGCTGCAGTAGCGTCATTGCGGCAGCTAGGCATGGGAGCACCGCTTGTGCCTTGAATATTCTCTGCACCTTGGACTAAGAGATACTATGATTAAGACCCCGAAGGGGTCAAAACGTCATTCTTTTTCAGTCACTTTTGCCAGTATTTATTTTGATTTTGCTCCCATATTTATATTTCTGTAATAAATTGAGCACTTTTTTGGAAAATATTCTACTAGGGTGTGTGGTGAATTTTGACTCTATTGATTTAAGGGCCTACATGGTCCAGTTGCATTAGGTAGATGCCAAAATTAATTTTGGTAGATAGCTTCTTCAATTTGAAGGAGGCTTCCTGCAGATAGCAAGGCTGAAAAACCAATACCCTGTTGGCAAGTTTAGTAAACTGAGTAACGTACCTTCAGTAGTTGGTGGTATAGTTGTAATTGTCGGGTGTTCTGTGGTATTTTGTAATATGGTTGTAGTTGTTGGGCGTTCTGTGGTAGTTGGTGGTATGGTTGTAGTTGTTGGGCGTTTTGTGGTAGTTGCAGGTATGGCTGTAGTTGTTGGCCGTTCTGTCATTGTTGGTGGTATGGTTGTAGTTGTCTGGCGCTCTGTGGTAGTTGGTGGTATGGTTGTAGCTGTTGGGCGCTCTGTGGATGTTGGTGGTATGGTTGTAATTGTTGTGTGTTCTGTGGTAGTTGGCGGTATGGTTGTAGTTGTTGGTGGGCGTTCTGTGGTAGTTGGTGATGTGGTTGTAGTTGTTGGGCGTTCTGTAGTAGTTCGTGATATGGTTGTAGTTGTTGGGCGTTCTATTGTAGTTGCTGGTTTGGTTGTAGTTGTCCGGCCCTCTGTGGTAGTTGGTTGTATGGTTGTAGTTGTTGGGCGGTCTGTAGTAGTTGGTGGTATGGTTGTAGTTGTTGGTTGTTCTGTGGTAGTTTGTGGTATGGTTGTAGTTGTTGGTGGGCGTTCTGTGGTAGTTGGTGATGTGGTTGTAGTTGGGCGTTCTGTGGTAGTTCGTGGTTTGGTTGTAGTTGTTGGGCGTTCTGTAGTAGTTCGTGATATGGTTGTAGTTGTTGGGCGTTCTATTGTAGTTGCTGGTTTGGTTGTAGTTGTCCGGCCCTCTGTGGTAGTTGGTTGTATGGTTGTAGTTGTTGGGCGGTCTGTAGTAGTTGGTAGTATGGTTGTAGTTGTTGGGTGTTCTGTGGTTGTGGTAGTTGGTGGTATGGTTGTAGTTGTTGGGCGTTCTGTGGTAGTTGGTGGTATGGTTGTATTTTCTGGTTGTCCTGTTGTAGTATTGTCTGATGCCCCAAAAAATAAAAAAAATTTATTTCCAAAGAAAAAGGAGAATGTGATGGTGGGCAATTGACACATAGCATATGAGATGTGCACATTGACATTCCTAACATAGTAGAAGGGATGCAATTTTTTGTCCCTGCAGTCTGGTACTACAGTTTTAGTCACCCCACCCAGTTCTTGCGAATCCATGTGGGCTCTACCATTTCCATGACCCTTGGGCCATACTTTGTTTGATGTTTCTCTAACAGGGAATCTTATCAAATTTTACTACATATTAGCAAAAGTAATGAGGCCAACTGAAGCTGGAGTCTTTTCTTCCTAACAGAGATAGTTTACAAAACATATAGCCATCTCTAGGGTTGGTGGTGTCAATTCTTTATAGGTTGGGACAGTCCTTCCACCCACCATGGCTTAAAGGGGTTGTCCGGGCTTTTCACATAATCTCAGTACATATCTGGGCTGCAGAATTATGACAATAAGTAATTTACTTTCTGTCACTAGTTTGCATGGTTTTCCCAGATATTCTGAACAGAACATCCAAGGGGGTGTGTGTTATGGCATTGAAATGAGAACTAGTCGTAACCTCCTACTCTAATCCAAACATGCCCTCTATAGCAACAACCCCACCCTCCATAGCTACAGGCCCTCCCCGTCCACATGAAGCAGCCCTCATCACACAGTAAGGAATTCTTCCCCTCCAGCAGCCTCAGTGCAGAGAGCAGCTGCTCCTCCCCCAGACACACGCTGAACAGTGATCTATGGAAAGTGAAACTAGTGAGGAGTGAAAATCGTCCTGTATTCTGGGCCACTCCATGATTACAATACATAACTCATTATCAGTGATTCCTTCCCTCACTGTCCCAGGCTGCTGGCAGCAGTGAGAACAGACTGTGATGGCCAGTGATGGGGGTCTGCAGCTTCTAATCTGCACAGGGGATGGCAGTCACTGATGTAATGTGTTGTGTGACAAAGCCTCTGCTGTGTGAATGAGACAGCTCTGTGTCACTGATGTCTTCACACAGCAGCAGATTTGGTGCAGTGTATGTGTGAGCACTGTGTCTCTAATGACACAAATACAGCCTTTCCCAGAATACATGATGATTCTTCATGTGGACGGGGAGGGCCTGAAGCAATGGAGGGTGGGGTTGTTGCTATAGAGGGCATGTTTGGAGTAGAGTAGGAGGTTAAGACTAGTTCTCATTTCAATGCCATAACCCCCCCCTTGGACGTTCTGTTCAGAATATCTAGAAAACCGTGCAAACTATTGACAGAAAGTAAATTACTTATTGTCATAATTCTGCAACCCAGATATGTACTGAAATTATGTGAAAAGCCCGGACAACCCCTTTAAATGTTTGATGGAGGGCAAAGCTTGGACCATCATTAGAGGTATACTATAATGTATGGCTGGACTACTATTATTTGGACCGCTAAAATTAGTGCATCAATGTCCTCCCATAACTAAAGCTGTTTTATGCAGAGAAACGATTGATGGAATCACTTCTTTTATCTTCATATTGCTTGTCATTAATGGATCCAATGGCTCCTAGTATTTAGGATTCATTATTTTATAACAAATAGGTAACTGTATAGTTATGTGCAACAAGGCTACTATAGTAGCGAAAGAAATGTGTAATCAGAAAGAGAAAGTATGTGTGTGTGTGCTTGTCCGGGATTGGCATCCGCACCGTCGCAGCTATGTGTGATGGGTATATGGGCACTGGACTATGGGATGGAGGATATGTATGACGGGTATATAGGCACGGGACTATGGGATGGAGAATATGTATGATGGGTATATGGGCACGGGACTATGGGATGGAGGATATGTATGATGGGTATATGGGCACGGGACTATGGGATGGAGGATGTGTGATGGGTATATGGGCATGGGACTATGGGATGGAGGATATGTATGATGGGTATATGGGCACGGGACTATGGGATGGAGGATATGTGATGGGTATATGGGCACTGGACTATGGGATGGAGGATATGTATGATGGGTATATGGGCACGGGACTATGGGATGGCGGATATGTATATGGGCACGGGACTATGGGATGGAGGATGTGTGATGGGTATATGGGCACTGGACTATGGGATGGAGGATATGTATGATGGGTATATGGGCACGGGACTATGGGATGGCGGATATGTATATGGGCACGGGACTATGGGATGGAGGATGTGTGATGGGTATATGGGCACTGGACTATGGGATGGAGGATATGTATGATGGGTATATGGGCACGGGCCTATGGGATGGAGGATATATATGATGGGTATATGGGCACGGGACTATGGGATGGCGGATATGTATGATGGGTATATGGGCACGGGACTATGGGATGGATGATATGTATGATGGCTAAATGGGCATGGGACAATGAGATGAAGGATGTGTGATGGGTATATGGGCACTCGACTATGGGATGACGAATATGTATGATGGGTATATGGGCATGGGACTATGGGATGGAGGATGTATGATGGGTATATGGCCATGGGACTATGGGATGGAGGATGTGTGATGGGTATATGGGCACTCGACTATGGGATGGAGGATATGTATGATGGGTATATGGGCATGGGCCTATGGGATGGTGGATATGTATGATGGGTATATGGGCACGGGACTATGGGATGGAGGATATGTATGATGGCTAAATGGGCATGGGACAATGAGATGAAGGATGTGTGATGGGTATATGGGCACTCGACTATGGGATGGCGAATATGTATGATGGGTATATGGGCATGGGACTATGGGATGGAGGATGTATGATGGGTATATGGGCAGGGGACTATGGGATGGAGGATGTGTGATGGGTATATGGGCACCCGACTATGGGATGGAGGATATGTATGATGGGTATATGGGCACGGGCCTATGGGATGGTGGATATGTATGATGGGTATATGGGCACGGGACTATGGGATGGAGGATAATTATAATTTGTTATATCTAACCACAGTTACTATGCCCGGGCAGCGCCGGGCTCTTCAGCTAGTATATTTATATATATATATATATATATATATATATATTTGCAATTTTCATATTGGCCAGTTGGTTTTCCCATAATGTCTCACAGATATCACATTACATGGTATAACACAGCCAATCAGAAGGCACTATCGCAGCCTGTATAAAAGCAGAAGTGGGAGATAAAGCAACCATTTTATGGTGAATCTAGGAAAGAGGTGATTAGGAAAAGCAAATTGTTAGTTTCAGCTGCATGGGTTTGATTTAGCAAAAAATTATTTTTGGTTTTAGAATCTCCTCCACTGGAAAGAAGCCAGATAGTGAGACTGAAGAGCTAATACCCCTGGTAAGTTTAGCAAGTTAAGTAACGTACCATTAGCAGTAGGTGTCATAGTTGTAGTTGTTGGGCTATGTGTGGTAGTAGATGGCATGGTTGTAGTTATTGTGACTTCTGTGGTAGTAGACGCCATGGTTGTAGTTGTTGGGCGTCCTGTGGTAGTAGATGGCATGGTTTTTGGTGTTGGGCTTTGTGCAGTAGTAGTAGTGCCTAAACCCAGAAAGAAACCCCAAAACAAAGAAAAATATAATTTCATTACAATCAACAATGAGAATGTGATGGTAGGCAATGGACACGTAGCAAATGTGATATGGACAGTGACATGCCCAACATAGGTGATAATGATGACTTGAGTCTGGTACATCAGTTATTACTTACTCTACCCTGTTACTGTTGTAAGTACGTGTTACTATATCGTAGATGGGCAGAGGGGTACATACAAATCATGGGTCCCCGAAGCAAAAGTCATAATTGGACTATACCCTAAAAAAGAAAATATTTGGTGGAGGCGGTAGGGTAGTAGTGCATCATTTTTGCAGTCACAGAAGGGCATACTGTACCTTCCTATTTTTTAAAGAAAGGGAGCGGACAGTGCATAATTCCCCTATTGAAGCCTCTTAGTGCTCTCTCCCACTGTGATATCCCTTTCATGGCCTCCATACAATTTAATGTTCTGAAATCTGCCCCCCAACATACACCATAGGATGCAATCCACAGTCAGTCCCCTGCACAATTTCTCCCCACAGTATGTCACACATGGATTTTCCCACAAACAATATGGTGGATCCTGTGTAATTTAATGTGTACAGAGATGTTAACTCACCTATTGTGAATGGTAGATCTGGTGTTATCTACTGTGTTTAAAGGTGTTATTGATTTTTTTGTACAGGAGGAAGAGGTAAGCTTTGACCTATTTTGAATGGTGGGTCCGTTGTTTTCTACTGTGCATAGAGGCGTTTTCAGTTATTGTACAGGAGGAGGAGGAGGTGAGCTGTGACATCACCTTTTGTGAATGATGGATCCTGTGTTATCTAATGTTTATAGAGGTGTTATCACTCATTGTATTAGTGATTATATTAGCGAATCATTATATAAGTGAGAAAAATAAATAAATTGGACGAGGTGAGATGTGACATCACCTATTTGTGAATGATGACAGGGCCAACATTAGGGGAAGTACCGGGCAATTGCCCAGTGCACACACTCCCTCAAGGGCCCCCAGAGCCTACAGCAAAAATTAGATTGATTTTAACTTTGAACTATTAATCTAATTGCCAATGTTGAGACTGTTTAAGGACCTACAGTGACATCACAGTCATGTGCCCATGATGTAACCATAGGCCCTGTACTGTGTGGGAGTTAAAAAGAACTGAAGAAGAGGAGATTAGTAAGTCTTATATTGTGTGTATGTGTGTACGTGCATGCATATCTCTGTCAGTGCATTCATGTCTCTGTATGTATATGCTTCCACAGTGGGGAAAAAAGTATTTAGTCAGCCACCAATTGTGCAAGTTCTCCCACTTAAAAAGATGAGAGCGGCCTGTAATTGACATCATAGGTAGACCACAAACATGAGAGTCAAATTGAGAAAACAAATCTAGAAAATCACCTTTTCTTATTTGGCAAGATTTATTTTGCAAATTATGGTGGAAAATAAGTATTTGGTCACCTAAAAACATGCAAGATTTCTGGCTCTCACAGACCTGTAACTTCTTCTTTAAGAGGCTCCTCTGTCCTCCGCTCATTACCTGTAGTAATGGCACCTGTTTGAACTTGTTATGAGTATAAAAGTCACCTGTCCACAACCTCAAGCAGTCACACTCCAAACTCCACTATGGTGGGGACCAAAGAGCTGTCGAAGAACATCAGAAATAAAATTGTAGCCCTGCACCAGGCTGGGAAAACTGAATCTGCAATAGGCAAGCAGCTTGGTGTGATGAAATCAACTGTGGGAGCAATAATTATAAAAATGGAAGACATACAAAACCACTGATAATCTTCCTCGATCTGGAGCTCAACGCAAGATCTCACCCCGTGGAGTCAAAATGATCACAAGAGCGGTGAGCAAAAATCCAAGAACCACACAGGGGGATCTAGTGAATAACCTGCAAGGAGCTGGGACCACTGTAACAAAGGCTACCATAAGTAACACACTACACCGCAAGGGACTCAGATCCTGCAGTGCCAGACGTGTCCCCCTGCTTAAGCCAGTACATATCCGGGCCCATCTGAAGCTTGCTAGAGAGCATTTGGATTATCCAGAAGAGTATTGGGAGAATGTTTTATGGTCTGATGAAACCAAAGTAGAACTGTTTGGTAGAAACAAAACTTGTCGTGTTTGGAGGAGACAGAATGTTGAGTTGAATTCAAAGAACACCATACCTACTGTGAAGCATGGGGGTGGCAACATCATGCTTTGGGGCTGTTTCTCTGCAAAGGGACTTGGACGACTGATCCGTGTACATGAAAGAATGAATGGGGCCATGTATTGTGAGATTTTGAGTGAAAGCCTTCTTCCATCAGCAATGGCATTAATGATGAAACGTGGATGGGTCTTTCAGCATGATAATGATCCCAAGCACACTACCAGGGCAATGAAGGATTGGCTTACGAAGGTCCATGAAGTGGCCAGCCAGTCTCCAGATCTCAACCCCATAGAAAACCTTTGGAGGGAGTTGAAAGTCCATGTTCCCCAGCGACAAGCCCAAAACATCACTGCTCTAGAGGAGATCTGCATGGAGGAATCGGCCAACATACCACCAACAGTGTATGCCAACCTTGTGAAGACTTACAGAAAACGTTTGACCTCTGTCATTGCCAACAAAGGATATATAGCAAAATACTGAGATGAACTTTTGTTAATGACCAAATACTTATTTTCCACCATAATTTGCAAAATAAATCTTGCCAAATCAGACAAGGTGATTTTCTGGATTTGTTTTCTCATTTTGACTCTCATAGTTGTGATCTACCTATGAAGTCAATTACAGGCCTCTCTTATCTTTTTAAGTGGGACAACTTGCACAATCGTTGGCCGACTAAATACTTTATTTCCCCACTGTCTGTGTACGTGCTGCATGTATGTATGCATATATTTGGATGTAAGCGCATGCATGTCTCTGTATATATGTGCCTATGCATGTATATATCTGTTTGCATGTATCTGTATGTATGTGGTTAGTGCATGCATGCATCTTTATGTATTTACTCCATGTATGCATATATCTGTATGTGAGTTTGCACGTATCTGCTCTGTGTATACATGTGTCTGTATGCTACATGTATATACATATTTGCGTGTAACATGCATTGTGTGTATATGGTAGAGAAGAAGGGGATGGTTGGGGTTTACCACGTAAGATTAGAGTCCATGGGAGGCAAAACCGGTGGGTGCCATGTCTCCAGCTGGTGCAGCACAGCAACAATAGAAGAAAAAAATCCTTGTTTTATTGAGCCGCCGGAAGTGGCGCTCTCGCTCTTTTTTTCTTCCATTGTGTGTACATTAGGTATGGAAAGTATTCAGACCCCTTTAAATTTTTCACTCTTTGTTTCATTGCAGCCGTTTGGTAAAATCAAAAAAGTTCATTTTTTCCCTCATACACTCTGCAGCCCATCTTGACTGGAAAAAACAGAAATGTAGAAATATTTGCAAATTGATTAAAAAATAAAAACTGACATATCACATGGTCATAAGTGGTCATAAGTATTCGGACCCATTGCTCAGTATTGTGTAGAAGCACCCTTTGAGCTACTACAGTCATGAGTCTTCTCAGGAATGATGCAACAAGTTTTTCACACCTGAACTTGGGGATTATCTGCCATTCTTCCTTGCAGATCATCTTCAGTTCTGTTGGATGGTGAACATTGGTGGACAGCCATTTTTAGGTCTCTTCAGAGATGCTCAATTGGGTTTAGGTCAGGGCTCTGGCTGGGCCAGTCAAGAATGGTCACAGAGTTGCTCTGAAGCCACTCCTTTGTTTTAGCTGTGTGCTTAGGGTCATTGTCTTGTTGGAAAGTGAACCTTCAGCCAAGTCTGAGGTCCAGAGCACTCTGGAAGAGGTTTTCATCCAGGATATCTCTGTACTTGGCTGTATTCATGTTTCCTTCAATTGCAACCAGTCATCCTATCCCTGCAGCTGAAAAACACCCCTATAGCTTGTTGCTGCCACCAACATGTTTCACTGTTGGGATTGTATTGGGCAGGTGATGAGCAGTGCCTGGTTTTCTCCACACACCGCTTAGAATTATCACCAAGAAGTTCTATCTTCATCTCATTTGACCAGAGAATCTTATTTCTCACAGTCTTGGAGTCCTTCATGTGTTTTTTTAGCAAACTCTATGCGGGCTTTCATATGTCTGTCACTGAGGAGAGGCTTCTGTCGGGCCTCTCTGCCATAAAGGCCTGACTGGTGGAGGGCTGCAGTGATAGTTGACTTTGTGGAACTTTCTCCCATCTCCCTGCTGCATCTGTGGAGCTCAGCCACAGTGGTCTTGGGGTTCTTCTTTACCTCTCTCACCAAGGCTCTTCTCCCACAATTGCTGAGTTGGGCTGGATGGCCAGGTCTAGGAAGACTTCTGGTGGTCTCAAACTTCTTCCATTTAAGGATTATGGAGGCCGCTGTGCTCTTAGGAACCTTGAGTACTGCAGAAATTCCTTTGAAACCTTGGCCAGATTTATGCCTTGCCACAATTCTGTTTCTGAGCTCCTTGGCCAGCTCCTTTGACCTCATGATTCTCATTTGGTCTGACATGCACAGTGAGCAGGACTGCAGTGAAGGAGTACAGCCATCTCAAGGAGGAGCACAAGAAAATGGACAGCATGTGACTTAAATATGAGTGTCTGAGCAAAGGGTCTGAATACTTATGACCATGTGATATGTCTTAATAAATTTGCAAAAATTTCTACATTTATTTTTTTTTTCAGTCAAGATGGGGTGCAGAGTGTATATTGATGAGAAAAAAATGAACTTATTTGAATTTACCAAATGGCTACAAAGAAACAAAGAGTGAAAAATGTAAAGGGGTCTGAATACTTTCCGTACCCACTGTATATGTGTGTGTAACATACAATGCTTGTGTCACACACAGTGTGTGTGTATGCAGCATCTGCATTTAAAAATACTGGCAACGCAGACGAGAGTTCATAAGTGTTAAAATCACCCAACGAACGAGCAAAATTCTGCTTATTCATTGGTTGATTGGATTGTTTATGCAGGAAAAGAAATCACTTCTCTCAGCAGCACATCACCGGTGTAAACTGCAGAAGTGCTGCTGATAACGATACCATACGGAGGCAGATTACACTACTACTTCTGTGCCCATCATTCTACGTAAGCCTCTGTGAAAAGGCCGGTAAATAAGCGCCTAACTACTTCAATATTGGCCATCGCACTTGTTATCGGCCTGGATAAACCAGAAATGTTTCTTTGTGATGGTGCAACGTGTTAGCATTCGGGGCCCCACTTTAAACTTTTCTCCAGGGCCCCACATTGTCTATAACTTGCCCTGGTGGTGAATCATGTTATATCTCCTGCATATAGAGATGTTGTCAGCATTAATGATCAAGTCACTAGAGATGAGAAAATCTCTTGAAATTTGAAGTCGCCACCTTAGCCAAATTTTCACACGAAACTAGTTTGACTGGTAATCAAAAGTACTTGATTGAGTACCTGAAGAGATGTGTATAGCAAACATTTAATTTGCATTGAATCCACTTGGTCATCAATGCTGACAACATCTCTATATGCAGGAGATATAACATGATTCACCACCAGGGCAAGTTTTAGACAATGTGGGGTCCTGGACTAAAGTTTAAAGTGGGGCCCCGAATGCTAACATGTTGTACCATCACAAAGAAATATTTTGGTTTATCCAGGCCGATGCAATGGACAATATTGAAGTAGTAGATTACATGTGCTCCATAAAATTGAGGTAAATCTTACGTACGTGGACATTCACACGGTATAGGATGACATAGATTACTGTAGTACATTTCTGGGCTGCAGTGTTGAGGAAGGCACCAGCACTGACCATCTCCTATGTTTAGAAGACATGAATATTATTATCATCATTGTTCTGTATAAACGATCAACATAATGTTCCAACGCAGCAAAGTAAAGAGGCGAATAGGAAAAGCAGGGTGGTAGCTTTAGCTGCGTTGGGTTGTTTTTTAATTTCAATAATCAATAGCATACCTTGAGTAGTAGTTGGCATAGTTGTAGCTGTAGGGCGTTGTGTGGAAGAAGGCGGCAGGGTTGTAGTTGTTAGATGCTTTTTGGTTGCAGGCGGTAGAGTTATAGCTGTTGGACGTTGTGTAGTAGTAATGTCTGTCCCTAGAGAAAAAAGTAAATGTATTCCAATGAAAGAAGAGAATGTGGTGGTGGTCATCGGTGGTGGGCAATGGGCACATAGCAAACATGATGTCACATGCTAAACATAGAGTAAGACATGTAACTTTGTGTCACTCAAGTCTGGTTTTCCATCTATTTATATTCCCCACACAGATCCTGCTGCACCTCCCTGTGGGCTCCAGCGTTCCCATGACCCTTGGGCAAAGTCCACCACACTCTGTTTCCCCAGCGAGGAGTCATGCAACTCTTACTATGTAGTAACAAACGTGATGGGACCAACTGGGAATTCCAAGAACTGAATAGATGTTTTAAGGTTGGCATGCCCTTACTTGTAGGTAGTGTTGATTATTTTAAAGAAACCTATTATATGCCATAACCCACCAATCCTATTAACCACCTCTCATAACATTTTTTGCTTTTTGGTGGAATGCAAATGTATGATTAGATAACTACCATGGTACCCAGTCCACTAATATCAATACATCATCAATCTACCTTCTCAACAAGAGTGGCTTTATGCAAGATATAAAGATTTAATCAGTACAGATTAGTTAATCGATGTGATGCATATTTAATTCATATAAACATTTTTGAAATTTGCTGAACCAGGCGAATTCAAACAATTTGGGATTTGGATTTGGTGAATCAACTAAATTGGTCACAAACATTTCACATATTGCAGAAGACTGCATCAGCCAGAGATGGATCAAAAGACCTCGGACACAGCTGGGTTGGTTTTAATGTCTCCCAGATATCACATTACATGGTATATAACACAGCCAATCAGGAGGGACTATCACAACCTGCATAAAAGCAGAAGTAGGAAATACAGCAGCCATTTTGTGGTGAATCTAGATTGTGAGGCGATGTCACAGTTCACATTATCAGCCACAGAGATAAGGAGACAAAGCCATTAAGCACTGAAGAAATTGTATAAATAGTATAGAAGTAAAGACTTATGTAGAGGTCACTTTGACATTACTTAGGCTGTGATTGCATTAAATATCCTTCAAATGGTTGAATACAATCCTAGTAGACCTCATAGTGTTATTCATGTCCTCTCAAGGCAATTGGAGGCTTTTGAGGACTTTCATGGCAATTTTATTGACAATAAATGAAATTTCATCTCAAAATTCATCAAATATTTCAAATTTATAATTCAAAAGATTCGCTCATCTCTGCTGATCACGCGATCTCTATAACATTCATACTTACATGGACATTCACATGGTATAAGAGGACATAGATAACTGTAGTACATTTCTGGGCTGCAGTGTTGAGGAAGGCACCAGCACTGACCATCTCCTATGTTTAGAAGACATGAATATTAATATTATTGTTCTTTGTACAAGATGGGCATTATCTGCCAACTCAGCCAAGGAAAAAGGTGGTTAGAAAAACTAAGTTGGTAGTTTCAGCTGTATGGGTTTGATTTAGAAAAAAATGAATTTTGGTGTAGAACCTCTTCCATTGGAAATAATCCAGATAGTGAGACTGAAGAGCCAATGCCATCCAGGTAGGTTTAGTAAGTTGAGAAACGTACCTTTAGGAGTAGATGGTATGGTTGTAGTTATTGGGCTTTCTGTGGTATTAGATGGCATGGTTGTAGTTGTTGGACGATCTATGGTAGTAGATGGCATGGTTGTAGCTCTTGGGCTTTTTGTGGTGATAGTTTGCACGGTTGTAGTTGTCGGATGTTCTGTGGTAGTAGATGGCATGATTATACTTGTTGGGCTTTCTGTGCTAGTAGTTGGCATGGTTGTAGTTTTCTGGTGTTCTGTGGTAGTAGATGGCATGGTTGTAGTTGTTGGGAGTTCTGTGGTGCTAGGTGGCATCGTAGTACTTTTGAGGCGTTCTGTGGTGGTAGGTGTCATGATTGTAGTTTTTGGACGTTTTGTGGTAGTAGGTGGCATGGTTGTAGTTGTTGGCTGTTCTGTGGTAGTAGGTGGCAAGGTTGTAGTTGTTGGCCGTTCTGTGTTGGTAGGTGGCATAGTTGTAGTTTTTGGACGTTCTGTGGTGGTATGTAACATGGTTGTAATTTTGAGGCGTTCTTTGGTGGTGAGTGTCATGGTTGTTGTTTTTGGACGTTCTGTGGTAGTAGGTGGCATGGTTGTAGTTGTTGGTTGTTCTGTGGTAGTAGGTGGCATGGTTGTAGTTGTTGGCCGTTCTGTAGTGGTAGGTGGCATAGTTGTAGTTGTTGGCCGTTCTGTGGTAGTACGTGGCATGGTTGTAATTTTGAGCCGTTCTGTAGTGGTAGGTGTCATGGTTGTTGTTTTTGGGCGTTCTGTGGTAGTAGGTGGCATGGTTGTAGTTGTTGGGTGTTCTGTGGTGGTAGGTGGCATGGTGGTAGTTGTTGGGCCTTTTGTGGTAGTAGGTGGCATGGTTGTAGTTGTTGGCGATTCTGTGGTTGTAGGTGGCATGGTTGTAGTTTTTGGTCTTTGTGTTGTAGTAGTACTGCCTAAACCGAGAAAAGAAAACAAGCAAACAGAAAAGTTATTTCACTCCAATCAAGGGTGAGGATGTGATGATGGGCAATGGGCACATAGCAAATGTGATCTAGACAGTGACATGCCCAACATAGGTGATAATGATGATATATAACTTTGTTGAACTTGAGTCTGTTACAACAGCTGTTACTAACTCTACCCAGTTATTGTTGTAAGTGCGTTTTACTACATAGTAGATGTGCAAATAAAGTCCAGGAGCCTCATTTAAGAGTCTCAAACACGGGACTACCCAGATCTTCCTCCAGGGAAGGACCAGCCAAGGAGTGGCTCCTTTCAGAAACCACCATTACCACCATATTAAGTGGCCCTTTAAGTCAATATCCAGCTCTTTATGAGTTTACAGATATGAAGGGAAATACCAAGGCCAGGTATTCATCCACAGACAGCTGTTTCGGGGTGTTGCCACCTAGCCAGAATCCTACTCCACGCTGATGAGGGGCAACACCCCGAAACAGCTGTCTGTAGATGGATTCCTGGCCTTGGTAAACTCGTAAAGAGCTGGATATTGACTTAGAGGGCCACTTAATATGGTGGTAATGGTGGTTTCCGAATGGAGCCACTCCTTGGCTGGGTCCTTCCCTGGAGGAAGATCTGGCTAGTCCCGTGTTTAAGACTCTTGAATGAGGCTCCACAGACTTTATTTGCATATTTGTATTTCCCAGGGAGCAATGCACCTAGGATTTCACTGTGATTGAGCGCCTTTGCCGGCTGCTGCAATGTTTTCTTTGACTGGCCTCCCTGAGGTCAGTGATTGTTTCGTGATGTTGGTCTACTAGGCATTGCTCCCAACTAGCCAGAATCCTACTCCACACTGATGAGGGGCAACACCCCGAAACAGCTGTCTGTGGATGGATACCTGGCCTTGGTATTTCCCTTGTCATATCTGTAAACTCGTAAAGAGCTAGATATTGACTTAAAGGGCCACTTAATATGGTGGTAATGGTGGTTTCCGAATGGAGCCATTCCTTGGCTGGGTCCTTCCCTGGAAGAAGATCTGGCTAGTCCCGTATTTGAGACTCTTGAATGAGGCTCCACGGACTTTATTTGTATTTCCCAGGGAGCAATGCACCTAGGATTTCACTGTGATTGAGCACCTTTGCCGGCTACCGCAGTGCTTTCTTTGACTGGTCTCCCTGAGGTCAGTGATTGTTTTGTGATGTTGGTCTACTAGGCATTGCTCCCACCTAGCCATGGAGCCTCATTTAAGAGTCTCAAACACGGGACTACCCAGATCTTCCTCCAGGGAAGGACCAGCCAAGGAGTGGCTCCTTTCAGAAACCACCATTACCACCATATTAAGTGGCCCTTTAAGTCAATATCCAGCTCTTTATGAGTTTACAGATATGAAGGGAAATACCAAGGCCAGGTATTCATCCACAGACAGCTGTTTCGGGGTGTTGCCACCTAGCCAGAATCCTACTCCACACTGATGAGGGGCAACACCCCGAAACAGCTGTCTGTGGATGGATATCTGGCCTTGGTATTTCCCTTGTCATATCTGTAAACTCGTAAAGAGCTGGATATTGACTTAAAGGGCCACTTAATATGGTGGTAATGGTGGTTTCCGAATGGAGCCACTCCTTGGCTGGGTCCTTCCCTGGAGGAAGATCTGGCTAGTCCTGTGTTTGAGACTCTTGAATGAGGCTCCACGGACTTTATTTGCATATTCGTATTTCCCAGGGAGCAATGCACCTAGGATTTTACTGTGATTGAGCGCCTTTGCCGGCTGCCGCAGTGTTTTCTTTGACTGGTCTCCCTGAGGTCAGTGATTGTTTCGTGATGTTGGTCTACTAGGCATTGCTCCCACCTAGCCAGAATCCTACTCCACACTGATGAGGGGCAACACCCCGAAACAGCTGTCTGTGGATGGATATCTGGCCTTGGTATTTCCCTTGTCATATCTGTAAACTCGTAAAGAGCTGGATATTGACTTAAAGGACTACTTAATATGGTGATAGTGGTGGTTTCCGAAAGGAGCCACTCCTTGGCTGGGTCCTTCCCTGGAGGAAGATCTGGGTAGTCCCGTGTTTGAGACTCTTGAATGAGGCTCCACGGGCTTTATTTGCATATTCGTATTTCCCAGGGAGCAATGCACTTAGGATTTCACTGTGATTGAGCGCCTTTGCCGGCTGCCACAGTGTTTTCTTTGACTGGTCTCCCTGAGGTCAGTGATTGTTTCGTGATGTTGGTCTACTAGGCATTGCTCCCAACTAGCCAGAATCCTACTCCACACTGATGAGGGGCAACACCCCGAAACAGCTTTCTGTGGATGGATACCTGGCCTTGGTATTTCCCTTGTCATATCTGTGAACTCGTAAAGAGCTAGATATTGACTTAAAGGGCCACTTAATATGGTGGTAATGATGGTTTCCGAATGGAGCCACTCCTTGGCTGGGTCCTTCCCTGGAGGAAGATCTGGCTAGTCCCGTGTTTGAGACTCTTGAATGAGGCTCCACGGACTTTATTTGCATATTCATATTTCCCAGGGAGCAATGCACCTAGGATTTCACTGATTGAGCGCCTTTGCCGGCTGCCACAGTGTTTTCTTTGACTGGTCTCCCTGAGGTCAGTGATTGTTTCGCGATACATAGCAGATGGGCAGAGGGGTACATAAAAATCATGAGCCCCCGAAGCAGAAGTCATAATTACTGCTGTAAGTTCCTGTTACTCACTGATCTCCCCGCAATATTATGTCCCATAGTGAGCCCCCTCACAGTTTCTGACATACTGATATACTAATTGATATCTGCAATCCAATGTCTTATTACAGAGAAAAGCAAGCTGTTCTTAATATGTAAATGATTTGTTAAGCTCTATGGGCCAGATGTTGATCTACCTGATAATCTGCCTCCAAAGTTTTTTTGAAATGGCAGAGGCCATATTTAGTATGAGACATGTACATCAGGAGACACCCCCATTCATTTAAAATAAGCTCTGGGGGCAGATTCTCAGGGAGATCTAAATCCGGCCCATAGATCTCAATGCTACTATGGGTAAATTACTCTAAATAACTCTGGCACACAATGGAACATTTTACATTTAACCACCTACATGCTCCCTTTAAGCTGCCCGATATGTAATAAAAAAACTCACAAAAAGCAAGAGCCGAATATCCTTTTAGTTACCATTCCCCACAGAAAGTAGTAAGAGTTAATAATCTATATGTAAAATTGTTGTGATAAAAAATATGTCTCATTCTCCAAAAAAAGGAAAGCCCTAAGGCAGAGATTAAAAGTCTTCACATATAATCTGAACTAGATTGTGTCCTTAAAGGATTAATCTATATCTATTATGCAATGAGTTTAAACAGAAGCTGAATCTTTGCATTAGGTAATACTGGGGTGAATGTTACTTACGTGGACAGTCACACAGGACAAGGGGGCATTTATGATGGTTGTAGTTGTGCATATTTGGATTGCAGTGTTGAGGAAGGCACCAGCAGTGTTTCTTTTCTGCATATTGTTAAGGACACACGATTGTTACCAACATTATTTTATACAGTGTTTACCTTTATTATATAAGCTGAGCTTAACATCTGTTAAGTTTCTCACCGCTAGGGGATATTTTCCTAATGGAAATTAGTATTTAGAAAGAGCAATATAATGGTACAAGAATACTGGTTTAAATTGTAATCTAAGTAGAAAAAATAGGGTTTTCCAATGACAATATGCTTAAAGGGAATCTGTCACCCATTTTTAGTGATATCATGTAAAGATATCACCCAACTGTGCGTCCCATAAGGATTCTATTAGGACTTTTGATTCCCCCCGACCCCGCACCTTTGATGCATAAATACCGTTTTTATCTTGGTGGAGATGTGTGGAAATCGCTGTGTTCCGATGGGTGGGGCTTATTCACCTATTCCCCACCCCCCCTCGGCTTGCTGAATGTAATCTTCATCTGTGAATATCACAGATGCCGTAGTTTTTCCGCACTTGAGCACTGAAAAGGCCTCCGGCGCTTGCGCAATATGGTTTGCCCAGCTGTGGGCAAAGCATATAATCGGTACTGCACATGTGCCGGTATTTTTCAGCTCGGTCTATACCCCGAAAGTGTGTCCTGCATGTGAAGACTTCCGGGGCATACGTCTGGCTACGTCGATGGTGCCGTCAGCAACGATTTGGATTTATGGATAACAGAGTGAATTACCTTTACGATGGACTACTTGCTAGAGATGGGGTGCACCTTACGAAGACTGGAAAACATGTATTTGGAAGTCGCCTTGCTACACTTGTAAGGAGAGCTTTAAACTAGAACAATATGGGAAGGGAAGCAAAAGACCAAAAAAAGCCATACACCTGACAAATGCTATTGAGAACTCTGCTATTAGAAGTGTAAAGGAAGAACAAAGACAAAAGAATCTAATTAATAAAAATATTGGAGAAGGAGAAACCAACCACAAACTAAAATGTTTCTATACTAATGCACAAAGTATGGGCAACAAACAAGGAGAATTGGAACTACTAACACAGGAAAAGAAATATGATGTCATTGGAATCACTGAAACTTGGTGGGACGATACACATGATTGGAATACAAGACTAGAAGGATACTACTTATTTGCAAGAAACAGACTTTATAAACGAGGAGGAGGTGTCGCATTGTATGATAGAAACGCGTATATCTGCACAGAGTTTGAAGCTTCAGAGACTGGGAGTTCTGTGGAAACTGTTTGGGTAAGAATACAAGGACAGAACAATGGAAAGGACACCATTGTAGGCATTTACTACAGGCCGCCTGTGCAAGCTGAAGATATGGATGAACTCTTTATGCATCAAATGGCCAAGTTCTCCAAAAAATATGACATAGTTGTCATGGGAGATTTCAACTATCCAGACATTTGTTGGGAATCTCTCTCAGGCAAAACTAACAGGTCAAGGAAATTCTTATCCTCTCTTGCTGACAACTTTATCTTCCAAAAGGTAGGGGAGAAAACAAGGGGAACTGCTACCTTGGATCTAATCCTTATAAACAAGGAGGAAATGGTTGAGGAGGTAAAAGTGGCTGGGACCCTAGGAGGTAGCGAGCATGCTATTTTAGAATTTTGGATAACTAGAGGAGGAAGACCTGTGAAGACTCAGACGTCAAGGTTAGATTTCAGAAAGGCAGATTTTAAGGGATTCGGAAAGAGAATTGGAGGGATCCAATGGCTGGATATCCTTAAAGACAAAAATGTCCAGGAAGGATGGGAAATCT
This sequence comes from Dendrobates tinctorius, assembly GCF_039654945.1. Classification (NCBI taxonomy): domain Eukaryota; kingdom Metazoa; phylum Chordata; class Amphibia; order Anura; family Dendrobatidae; genus Dendrobates; species Dendrobates tinctorius. The sequence goes on from NW_027361825.1 coordinate 8,212,958, forward strand.
TGAAAAATGAAATTCTCAAAGCACAATTGTTAACAATTCCGAAAAGAGGGAAGAATAGGAAGCATTTAAGGAAGCCAGGATGGATGAACACAGAACTTAAGCACATGCTAAAAAGGAAGAAAAAAATGTTTATAAAATGGAAAGAGGGAGGCATATCTAAAGAAGAATATAATGCAGTCTGCAGAACCTGCAGGACACAAATCAGATTATTTAAAGCTGACAATGAATTGAGGCTTGCAAGAGATGTCAAAAGCAAAAATAAAGGATTTTGGGGATATGTCAAAAGTAAAAGAAAAGTCAAAGATGCTACAGGATTTTTACAGGATGAAAATGATGAAATGGTAAGACAGGATGTTGAGAAGGCCGAACTTTTAAATTCCTATTTTGCATCTGTTTTCTCTCAGAAAGGAAATGTAACATCAACTGTTCTTCACTGTCCTATTAAGGGAATAGAAGAATCCAGGATATCTATAAACAGAAAGATAGTGAGGCAACACTTAGCTAACCTAAATGAATTCAAGTCTCCAGGTCCAGATGAATTACACCCCAGAGTACTGAATACTGAAGGAGATAGCAGAAGAAATTTTTGAACCCCTCTCCATAATCTTTGAAAATTCTTGGAGAACAGGAGAAGTCCCAGAAGACTGGAGAAGAGCAAATGTTGTTCCTATCTTCAAAAAGGGGAAGAAGGTGGACCCAGGCAACTATAGGCCGGTGAGTCTGACTTCTATACCAGGAAAGATCTTTGAACAAATTATTAAACAACATGTATGTCAGTACCTGGATAAGAATGACGTGATTAAACAGAGTCAGCATGGGTTTGTAACTAATAAGTCATGTCAGACTAACTTAATTTCCTTCTATGACGGAATCACTGATTGGGTGGATCAAGGAAATGCTGTAGATATAGTATATCTTGACTTCAGCAAAGCATTTGACAAAGTATCTCATACAATCCTTATTGAAAAAATGACTAAGTATGGAATGGACAAGGCAACTGTTAGGTGGATTCATAACTGGCTTAGTGATCGGACCCAAAGAGTGGTCGTAAATGGCTGCACAGCCAGTTGGAAGAATGTCTCAAGTGAGGTACCACAGGGCTCTGTCCTGGGCCCTGTATTGTTCAACATCTTTATCAACGATTTAGATGAAGGAATTGAGGGTAAACTGATTAAATTTGCTGATGACACAAAACTAGGAGGGATAGCTAATACTAGAGAAGAGAGAGAGAGGATTCAAAAAGATATAAATAAACTGGAGAAGTGTGCAGCAACTAACAAAATGGTTTTTAACAGGGAAAAATGCAAAGTACTACATCTGGGCAATAAAAATGAAAAAAGCATATACAGAATGGGAGGAATAGGCCTAAGCAACAGCACATGTGAAAAAGATTTGGGTATACTAATTGATCACAGACTGAATATGAGTCAACAGTGTGATGCAGCATCAAAAAATGCAAATGCAATTCTAGGATGTATTAACAGAAGCATACAGTCTAGATCACGTGAAGTCATTATTTCCCTCTACACCTCTTTGGTCAGACCTCATCTGGAATATTGTGTCCAATTTTGGGCACCACATTTTAAAAAAGACATCAACAAACTGGAGCAAGTTCAGAAAAGAGCAACCAGAATGGTGACCGGTCTGCAAACCCTGTCTTATGAGGAAAGGTTGCAGGATTTGGGATTGTTTAGCTTGCAAAAGCGAAGACTGAGAGGAGACTTAATAGCTGTCTACAAATATCTAAAGGGCTGTCACATTGTAGAAGGATCAACTTTATTCTCATTTGCACAAGGAAAGACTAGAAGCAATGGGATGAAACTGAATGGGAGGAGACACAGATTAGATATTAGAAAAAACTTTTTGACAGTTAGAGTGATCAATGAGTGGAACAAGCTGCCATGAGAAGTGGTGAGTTCTCCTTCAATGGAAGTCTTCAAACAGAGGCTGGACAGACATCTGACTGGGATGATTTAGTGAATCCTGCTTTGAGCAGGGGGTTGGACCAGATGGCCCAGGAGGTCCCTTCCAACTCTACGATTCTATGATTCTATGACCGCGATGAAAAATACTGGCGCATGCGCAGTACCGATTATATGCTTTGCCCACAGTTGGGTAAAGCATACTGCGCAAGTTCCGGAGGCCTTTTCAATGCGCAAGCGTGGAAAACTACGGCATCTGTGATATTCACAGATGAAGATTACGTTCAGCAAGCTGAGGAGGGGGGGGAGAAGGCGAATAAGCCACGCCCATCGGACCGGACCGCGGCGATTTCCATACATCTCCACCAAGATAAAAAAGGTATTTATGCATCAAAGGTGCGGGGTCGGGGGGAATTAAAAGTCCTAATAGAATCCTTATGGGACGCACAATTGGGTGATATCTTTACATGATATCGCTAAAAATGGGTGACAGATTCCCTTTCAAATAGGCCGTGTCCTTAGTGGGTTAAATTTTGGTCATCTCATTATCATCATAGACAGGATTAAAATGAAAAGCTACACCTTTATATACAGTAGATAACACAGGATCCACTATTCACAATAGGTGATGTCACAGCTCACCTCCTCCTACTGTACAATGACTGATAACCCCTCTATATACAGTAGATAACACAAGATCCACCATTCACAATATGTGATGTCACAGCTCACCTCCTTATCCTGTACAATGACTAATAACACCTCTATAAACAGTAGATAACACAGGATCCATTATTCACAATAGGGGATATCACAGCTCACCTCCTCCTGCTGTGCAATGACTGATTACACCTCTATATAGTAGATAACACAGGATCCACCATTCACAATAGGGGATGTCACAGCTCACCTCCTCCTCCTGTATGATGACTGATAACACCTCTATATACAGTATGAAACACAGGATCCACCATTCACAATAGGTGATGTCACAGCGCACCTCCTTCTCCTGTACAATGACTGATAACACCTCTATATACAGTAGATAACAGTGGATCCACCATTCACAATAGGTGATGTCACAGCTCACCTCCTCCTCCTGTGCAATGACTGATTACACCTCTATATACAGTAGATAACACAGGATCCACCATTCATAATAGGTGATGTCACAGCTCACCTCCTCCTCCTGTACAATGACTGATAACACCTCTATGTACAGTAGAAAACACAGGACCCACCATTCACAATAGGTGGTGTCACAGCTCACCTCCTCCTCATCCTCCTGTACAATGACTGATATTTCCTCAATGTACAGTAGATAACACAGGATCCACCATTCACAATAGGTGATGTCACAGCTCACCTCCTCCTCCTGTACAATGACTGATAACACCTCTATATACAGTAGATAACACAGGATCCACCATTCACAATAGGTGATGTCACAGCTCACCTCCTCCTCCTGTACAATGACTGATAACACCTCTATATACAGTAGATGACACAGGATCCACCATTCACAATAGGTGATGTCACAGCTCACCTCCTCCCCCTCCCTGCACGGTGACCTCTGCACTGGTCCTAGGGCATGCGTACTACACTCTCCTACAGAATCTATGTTATTTCCTGACATTTAGCTGCTGTACAGTAAACAGTAACAGAGCAGGCATGACGGCTGCCTCCATAATCATGGACACTGTATAAAAAGAAAATTAAGGTCTGAATATAAAACAGATTATAAATATTAGTACTGTGAATATTCATTCTTCTTAGTGATAAAAGAAAAACGTGTTACATTTCCTGTAAGAAATAAATACGATGTGTCCATGTTAGATACTTACTCGTAGTCGCAGTCGTTGTTGTTGGACTTTGCTTTTTTGTTGTGATTGTACCTGAGACAAAATAATCAAACAGATTAGTCGTTTCATCAGACTTTTTTTTCATAAAAGAATATTTAAAAATCCATGAAAACAATTACAAGTAAAGTGATTCTAGTTGGACTCAGTGATCTATTGTAGGATGAGCTGTGCCACAAACAGTATAATCTCAACTAAATACAGCCGAAATTCTAGCCAAATAACAAAAAATACTTTATTCTCTATATCAAAGATATAAAACACGGGCTTGGTTTCCTGAAGATCTCCTGAACAGCCTTCAAAAAGAGAGACTTTCTATTATCTATCTATCTATCTATCTATCTATCTATCTATCTATCTATCTATCTATCTATCTATCTATCTATCATCTATCTATTATCTATCTATCTATTATCTATCTATCTATCTATCTATTATCTATCTATCTATTATCTATCTATCTATCTATCTATTATCTATTATCTATCTATTATCTGACTATCATCTACCTATTTAGCTATACTTTACAAAAACGCATGCTTCAAAAAAACATTCAGAAGTGAGCGTAGGTGTGTAATTCAGGTGGAAATTCACCTGCGTCAAAGCCTGAACAAACACTGATCGTGTGCACATACCCTAAGGGAAGAAAGGAGAAGTGTCACGACTGCAGCCGCAGACGCGGCCCAGCAGGCGCCTCCACACTGACGGCGAGGGTGCGGGCGGTCCCCTGGGGACGCAATATGGACCCTCTATACCACAGAGGGGGACCCGGGCCTACCCGAACTAGGGAAGGGCAGCGACCGGGATACTGTGGCAGCTGAGCATGTGGACAAGGACATGTAGGACTTGCTGACATGCTCAGCTGCCACAGTATCCCGGTCGCTGCCCTTCCCTAGTTCGGGTAGGCCCGGGTCCCCCTCTGTGGTATAGAGGGTCCATATTGCGTCCCCGGGGGACGCCCACCCTTCGCCGTCGGCGTGGAGGCGCCTGCTGGGCCGCGTCTGCGGCTGCAGTCGTAACAAGAAGCCACTGTTACTTACCCCTAAGCTGACAACCTCCATTTTTGTAATGAAAAAACGCAGTCAGCTGTCAGCATTACCCAGCAGAGGACAAGGTCCTGTGCTCAAAACAACCCACATAAACATATGGACTGACATTAGATAAGTGAACAATTGCAGCGCATGTTGAGGGACAGTGAGCAGGAGTGTGACAGGGAGACAATAGTCCTATAAAGGATGGGGAACGGTGAATGCCACCCGCTCCAGTCCTGGAGCAGAGAGGAAGCAGGTGGGAGTATACTAGCCCAGTAAATACAGTGCTGCATGGCACAGAGAATGGAGGTACTAAGGGATCAGAGCCCCTATGTTGGGAATAGGAAACAGCAACTACTGCTACACAGTCAGTGTCAATCATTGACAAGGAATCTCTAAGTGTATGGAAGGAGAAAGCAGAGGCAACAGTATATATATATATATATATATATATATATATATATACAGTGGGGCAAAAAAGTATTTAGTCAGTCAGCAATAGTGCAAGTTCCACCACTTAAAAAGATGAGAGGCGTCTGTAATTTACATCAAAGGTAGACCTCAACTATGGGAGACAAACTGAGAAAAAAAAATCCAGAAAATCACATTGTCTGTTTTTTTTTCATTTTATTTGCATATTATGGTGGAAAATAAGTATTTGGTCAGAAACAAGCAATCAAGATTTCTGGCTCTCACAGACCTGTAACTTCTTCTTTAAGAGTCTCCTCTTTCCTCCACTCATTACCTGTAGTAATGGCACCTGTTTAAACTTGTTATCAGTATAAAAAGCTTGGAGTGAAGAAATCAACTGTGGGAGCAATAATTAGAAAATGGAAGACATACAAGACCACTGATAATCTCCCTCGATCTGGTGCTCCACGCAAAATCCCACCCCGTGGGGTCAGAATGATCACAAGAACGGTGAGCAAAAATCCCAGAACCACGCGGGGGGACCTAGTGAATGACCTGCAGAGAGCTGGGACCAATGTAACAAGGCCTACCATAAGTAACACACTACGCCACCATGGACTCAGATCCTGCAGTGCCAGATGTGTCCCACTGCTTAAGCCTGTACATGTCCGGGCCCGTCTGAAGTTTGCTAGAGAGCATTTGGATGATCCAGAGGAGTTTTGGGAGAATGTCCTATGGTCTGATGAAACCAAACTGGAACTGTTTGGTAGAAACACAACTTGTCGTGTTTGGAGGAAAAAGAATACTGAGTTGCATCCATCAAACACCATACCTACTGTAAAGCATGGTGGTGGAAACATCATGCTTTGGGGCTGTTTCTCTGCAAAGGGGCCAGGACGACTGATCCGGGTACATGAAAGAATGAATCGGGCCATGTATCGTGAGATTTTGAGTGCAAACCTCCTTCCATCAGCAAGGGCATTGAAGATGAAACGTGGCTGGGTCTTTCAACATGACAATGATCCAAAGCACACCGCCAGGGCAATGAAGGAGTGGCTTCGTAAGAAGCATTTCAAGTTCCTGGGGTGGCCTAGCCAGTCTCCAGATCTCAACCCTATAGAAAACCTTTGGAGGGAGTTGAAAGTCCTTGTTGCCAAGCGAAAAGCCAAAAGCATCACTGCTCTAGAGGAGATCTGCATGGAGGAGTGGGCCAACATACCAACAACAGTGTGTGGCAACCTTGTGAAGACTTACAGAAAACGTTTGGCCTCTGTCATTGCCAACAAAGGATATATCACAAAGTATTGAGATGAAATTTTGTTTCTGACCAAATACTTATTTTCCATCATAATATGCAAATAAAATGAAAAAAAAAACAGACAATGTGATTTTCTGGATTTTTTTTTCTCAGTTTGTCTCCCATAGTTGAGGTCTACCTATGATGTAAATTACAGACGCCTCTCATCTTTTTAAGTGGTGGAACTTGCACTATTGCTGACTGACTAAATACTTTTTTGCCCCACTGTATATATATATATATATATATATATTTCCTTCTCACCCCCAATGGGGGTGGTCTTTTTTGTCCTTCCTCATTCTCGGGTCCTCTACAAGAGGCCTGGGAGTTTGAGGGTTCTGTGCAGGATCTTAGTTGTTCCCAGCATTGCGCTTTTCTGGACAGAGAGCTCAGATGTTGCTCCTGTGATCTGTTGTAGCCATTCTTCCAACTTAGGGGTCACTGCTCCAAGTGCTTCAATCACTACTGGAATCACTGTTGCCTTCACCTTCCACATCTCCAGTTCTCCTTTGAGACCCTGGTATTTCTCTAGCTTCTCATATTCCTTCTTTCTGAGGTTGCTGTCACTTGGCATTGCCACCCCTATTATCATTGCTGTCTTCTGATCCTTGTCTACTATGGCAATATCTGGTTGGTTAGCCAACATATGCTTTTCCGTCTGGATCTTAAAGTCCCACAGGATTTTAGCCCTTTCATCCTCCACCACTTTCTCTGGGGTCTCCCACCTGGCTTTGGGGGGCTTAGCCCATATGCTGTGCAAATGTTCCTGTATACAATTCCCGCTACTTGGTTGTGGCGTTCAGTATACACTGTTCCTACTTGTATTTTGCATCCTGCCACTATGTGTTGGACTGTTTCTGAGTTTTCTTTGCAGTCTGCACCTTGGGTCTTGTCTTGTGTGGTGGATTCCTGCTTCTATGGATCTAGTACTTAGAGCTTGCTCTTGTGCTGCTATGATTAGTGCCTCTGTGCTGTCTCACAGCTATCTGTCTTACCCTTTGATGGTATTTGGATGTTGCTGCTTTCCTTGCCTCCTCATCATGGTTACCGTATCCCTGTGGAATGCCGAGGTACATGTAGCATTGTCTGGACATCTGCTATGTGCCCTGCTGGTAATTCCATGCCATTAGTTTTGACTATGTTGCCGCACTTCTCCAGTCCGAAAGGCTTCCCAATATCTTTGCTGTAGATCCTTGTCAGGGTGGATCAGTGAATTGATGTCTTGTTCGTTTTTCGCATATGACTTGATGTCATCCATGTAGAGGAGGTGACTGATGGTGCTTCCACTCTTGAACTTTTATCCATAGCCAGACTCTGTAATTATCTGACTGAGAGGGTTCAAGCCTATGCAGAACAGCAATGGGGACAGTGCATCACCTTGGTATATGCCGCATTTGATGGTCACTTGTGCTGGTTGTCTTGAGTTCACTTCCAATATTATTCACCATAGCCCCATTGATTTTCTGAGGAAGGTTCTTAATTTTCTGTTGACATTGTAGAGAGCCAAGCATTCACAGATCCATGTGTGTGGTATTGAGTCATAGGCTTTCCTATAGTCAGTCCAGGCTGTGTTGAGATTGGTCTGTCTAGATCTTGAGTCTTGAGCGACTGCTCTATCTACTAGGAGCTGGTGCTTAGAGCCTCTGGTGTTGGTCCCAATGCATTTCTGAGCTATACTCATGTATTAGTTCACATGTTTCTGTAGCTTGGTGGATATGATCCCTGACAGGAATTTCCATGTTGTTGTAAGGCAGGTTATTGGGTGGTAGTTGGATGGAACTGTTCCTTTGTGAGAATCCTTCATGATCAGCACTGTTCTTCCTTGTGTTAGCCAAGCTGGATGGTGGCCTTCTTCTAGCAGTTGGTTCATCTGCTTTGCCATGCATTCACGTACAACTGTTATTTTCTTTAGCCAGTAGGTGTGGATCATGTCTGGGCCAGGTGCTGCCCACCTCTTCATATTCTTGACCCGCTGTTGGATGTCTGCTTCAGTAATGGTGACTGGTTCTTGCTCGAGGTGGTTGCTGTGTTTCACTCAGATCTTGCAGCCACATTTCACTGGTGTTGTGTGTTTTTTCCTTCTCCCATTTGTTCCTCCAGTATTGTTCAGTCTCTGCTATTGGTGCTCTGCCTTTGTGCTGTTACTCTGTAGTTGGGAGTTCACTTTGTATGGTTCTCATTCATCTTCTTGGCCTCAGCTTCTCTAGTGTATCTCCCTAGTCTTGCAGCAAGTGATGAGAGCCTTTGCTTAGCAGTCTCTCGGGCTTCAGCTGGGGTCAGGCCTTTATACTTGTCCAGCTTGGTTCTATTATTGATCTTTGCACCTTTCTGTATTTCTGACTTCCCTTCATGTCACCTTGATCATTGTCTCCAGTCTTTTTTTCTGTTGTTCTTGCTGGTTGTATAGTCAAGCATTTACATGATTGCTGAGGCAGTAGTATAGATCAATTCATTAGCAGGAGTTATGGAGGTGGTAGGTATTGATGCAAGTGCTCTATTGGCGTCTTAGAATCATAGAATCGTAGAGTTGGAAGGCACTTCCTGGGCCATCTGGTCCAACCCCCTGCTCAAAGAAGGATTCGCTAAATCATCCCAGACAGATGTCTGTCCAGCCTCTGTTTGAAGAGGAGAACTCACAACCTCTCGTGGCAGCCTGTTCCACTCATTGATCACTCTAAAGGCCCCGTCTCACTAAGCGATCTCGGTAGCGAGATCGCTGCTAAGTCACAACTTTTGTGACGTAACAGCAATCTCACCAGCGAGATTGCTGTGTGTGACAGCGATCAGCGAGCGGCCCCCCTGCCGGTATCGCTGATCGCTGCAAGAAACCTCTGGACATTTCTTTGGTCGCTGGTCTCCCGCTGGCCAGCACGCATCGCTGTGTGTGACAGCGGGAGACCAGCGATCAGGTGTAAAAAAATAATAAAAAAAATAAAAAATATAGTAATTCTCACCTTCCGATGTCCCGTTCAGCCATCCTGCCTCTCTCCACGCTCCGGTCCCAGTGATCCTTTGCATGAATGACCGCGAGACTTTGTTATCCCTCGAGACCATGACATCTCGCGGTCATTCGTGCAAAGGCTCACTGGGACCGGAGCGTGGAGAGAGGCAGGATGGCTGAACGGGATGTCGGAAGGTGAGAATAACTATATTTTTTATTTTGAATCTATTTTCTACAGCGATAGCCAGCGATGCCGGGAGCTCGGCATCGCTGTGCTGATCGCTGGTGAAGCTGTCTGTGTGACAGCTCACCAGCAATCACATAGCGACTTACTAGCGATCCTGACACCTTGATATCAGTGTCGGGATCGCTGGTAAGTCGCTTAGTGTGACGGGGCCTTAACTGTCAAAAAGTTTTTTCTAATATCTAATCTGTGTCTCCTCCCATTCAGTTTCATCCCATTTCTTCTAGTCTTTCCTTGTGCAAATGAGAATAAAGATGATCCTTCTACAATGTGACAGCCCTTGAGATATTTGTAGACAGCTATTAAGTCTCCTCTCAGTCTTCTCTTCTGCAAGCTAAACATTCCCAAATCCTGCAACCGTTCCTCATAAGACAGGGTTTGCAGACCGGTCACCATTCTGGTCGCTCTTTTCTGAACTTGCTCCAGTTTGTTGATGTCTTTTTTAAAATGTGGTGCCCAAAACTGAACACAGCATTCCATATGAGGTCTGACCGAAGAGGAGTAGAGGGCAATAATGACTTCACGTGATCTAGACACTATATGCTTCTGTTAATATATCCTAGAATTGCATTTGCCTTTTTTGCTGCTGCATCACGCTGTTGACTCATATTCAGTCTGTGATCTATTAGTATACCCAAGTCTTTTTCACATGTGCTGTTGCTTAGCCCTATTCCACCCATTCTGTATATGCTTTTTTCATTTTTATTGCCCAGATGTAGTACTTTGCATTTTTCCCTGTTAAAAACCATTTTGTTAGTTGCTACCCACTGCTCCAGCTTATTTATATCTTTTTGCATCCTCTCTCTTCTCTAGTATTAGCTATCCCTCCAAGCTTTGTATCATCAGCAAATTTAATCAGTTTACCCTCAATCCCTTCATTTAAATTGTTGATAAAGATGTTGAACAATACAGGGCCCAGGACAGAGCCCTGTGGTACCCCACTTGAGACATTCTTCCAACTGGATGTGCAGCCATTTACGACCACTCTTTGGGTCCGATCACTAAGCCAGTTATGAATCCACCTAACAGTTGCCTTGTCCATTCCAGATGAGGTTTAATGTAGATAAATGTAGAGTAATGCACCTAGGATGGAGTAATCCTATTGTGGCATATACATTAAATGGGAGACTAGAGAATAGAAGGACTTGATTATTCTGGCTACAAGTAAGCTGAGAAGCAGTACACACTGTCAAGCAAACAAGATTTTAAGGTGTATAAACAGTGAGGTAATATCCTGCGATCCAAACGTATTGTTACCCATTTATGAATCACTTATGAGGCCACAACTAGAACATGGGATCAAGTTTTGGTATCCACATTAAAAGAAGGATATTCATAAGTTGATGTCAGTTCAAAGGTGAGCAACTAGATTATTACAAAGGATGGAAGGCTTCTCATATGATGAGAGGTTGGAAAAGTTGAGCTTGTTTAGCTTAGAAAAAAAGACACCTCAGAGGAGATCTAATTTATGTGAATATAGACAATGGTCAATGCAAAGGCGGAGCATTCCTTCCAAAGACCATACTTAGGGCCTGGGGGCACTAATTATGGGTAGAAGAATGACAATTCCATCAGCTAATTAGGATAGGGTTCTTTACAGGCAGAGCAGCTAGACTGTGGAATGCATTACAAAAGGTAGTAATGGCAGACACTATAACAGCTTTTAAAAAAGGGCTAGATGATTTCCTTAATACACATAACATTGCGGGTTATAGTTAAATTGGTGACAAAATGTGGAATTGGTGTAGAAAGAATGAATTTGATGGACCCTGGGCTTTTTACAACCAATGTAACTATGTAGATATGTGGTTAATGGACACATTATATGTTGACATATGTGATGTAGATTGTGACTAATGATGAGCGAGCACTAAAATGCTCAGGTGCTCGTTCCTCGGGTCGAGCAAATTGGAATACTCGGGTACTTGGACAGAGCAACGAGCCCAATATAAGTCCATGGGAGACCCGAGCATTTTTACCGTGATCGCCCCTGGGGGTTCTTTTAAGGTCTAAAAACATCTGAAAATGATGGAAACACTGCTCAAATGAAACGGGGACATCATGGCAAATGCCCCTGGAAGCATTTCTGACTCTAGGTCACAGCTCTAAACAATGTTGTCAGAGATTCATGCCATTTTTACCGATGCAAATTAAACCAAAATGGATTTTGCTGGGAAATATGTTAAGGAACATCCTTTCCAGGTTAATGACTTTTAGCTAAGCCAAAATAATTAACCCAAAACAAAAATGTTCCTCCACCACTTGGGCTATGTTCACAGACAGCATTTTTGAGGCGTCTTGCAACTTTAGCATTGCTTTCAACCAATACAAATGCATTCACTGGGAAATGTCATTGTAACATTTACCAACCCTAGCTGGCCATGTGGTGTGTGACACATATGCAGACACATCTTGTTTCATTTATGAAGGAGGGACTCTTAAATTCACACAGCCTATTTTTACAGGGGCATCAGGCAGCATTAATCTTAAAGGGCCATTATTAAACAGTGGGTCTCCTATGCTGTTATTGCCTATGCAGTGAGTGGATGGGCTTCCAAGAATTACGAAGCACCCCAATACCCCTTTCACGAGAGGTACAAGAGTGCTTCCTGAAAAAATGTTGCATTGAATGCAAGGCCTGGCCTGCCCCAAAGTTACATGCACCCCAATAAGCTTTTCAAGCCATGTACTGGATGGCCACTGGAAAATCCACTTCACATTCATTTTGTACTCCCATACTCTTTTCTTATGCATTGACTGCAAGGCCTGCCGTGCTACCAAGTCATATGCACCCCAATAAGCCTTAGAACCCACATACTGGATGGGCACAGGAAAATCCACTTCACATTATTCATGTACTCTCAAACTCTTTTCTAATGCATTGACTACAAGGCCTGCCCTGCTACCAAGTTATATGCACCCCAATAACTCCAATCCCCCCTTGTAAAAAACATGGAGGAGGGCCTCATTAAAAAAATGTCCCATTACAAAGGAGTGGGTCTCCTAGACTTGTAATGCCCATACACTAAGTGTATTGGCTGGCAAATATTTTCCCTTGTGGGGTACACCTCAGCCTTTTCCATTACAAGTATATTACGCCCAGCATAACCACCCACTCTTGGTGAGAAATCGACACTGGCCGGAGTAGCACGGAACACGTTAACCCTGGTGATCTAGTGGTGGTGGATGATGAGACGTGGAGGAAGACCTGATTAAAAAATAGGCCAAATGTAAAGGAGCGGGTCTCTTAGACTTGTAATGCCCATACACTATGTGTATGGGCTGAAAAACATTTCCCTTTGGGGGAGTACTTATTTTTTTAAATTTGATGACGGGCATCATAACACCCTTGCCAAAAAATAGAGTGGCTGGAGCATGATGGAATACGTTCTCCCTGGTGTTTGCGTGGTGGTGTATGGTGTGGAAGAGGAGAAGGAGGAGGAGGACACCAAACATCCAAAATCAGGAAGCTTATACCCATGTGTGGGTGTGAAGAGGTTCATGGGAATACACCTTCCAAAAAAACACTACATTGGAGGTTATGTTTCGCTGTCATCATTTGGTGGTGTCGAGAAGTCTGGCCCAATCCATCCCTTGTTCATTTTTATAAGAGTCAGCCTGGATGGCCTCACTCTGGGATTGTGGGAGGCTTTTTATAGCATGATTGTGGGGCCAATCCCTGTTGCTTATACTCTGACCCTTGGCCGAGTGTGTTTGACCCTGTTGTGCCAGTGCTTTGTTATGTCTGTCTGGTTCTGATTTGGCTGTGTCCCTGTTACGAGTTTTGCCTGCCCCTTTTGTACTGTGCTGCCTTCTCTGTGTATGACCCCTTGGCTACGTTGTGACTATCCGTTCTGTCTTATCCATTGGTACTGTCGTGCTATCTCATGCTTTGACCCTGGCCTGATCTGGTTTATGTCCCTGCCTATGTCCCTTGGTAACTTTGTCCCGTAGTTACCCTTCTAGGAGTTTTCTGTCAGCTCCTAGCTCTCTGAAGCTTAGGCCACGTCCCCAGCACTCACGTGATTCAGGTCCTGTTTGTGTGAAGCACGCATCTTCACCGCTGCTGCCCCGCTCCACAGGTATCTTAGGGCACAGTTTGATTTACTCAGGACACACGCACTGGCTCAGTGAGCAAGGGAAGTGCAGTGTTCCTGACAGTGGGCCCTATGTCAATCAGGGTTGCCCCCACTGTGTACAGCGCCTGCACCTCCTCCTCTTCAGCCTCCATCTCCAAAAAGAGCACATCAGTCACAAGCTGGAAGCACTGCAGCACTGCCAAAGCCAAGCGGCAACAGGCTGTGCTGAAGCTAATTTGCTTAGGTGACAAACCGCACAATGCTGAAGAGTTGTTGACAGCTCTGAAAGAGCAGGAAGATGTGTCACTGACACTGCTGAATCTCCAGCCAGGCATGGTTGTGTGTGGCAATGGCAGGAACCTGGAGGCGGCTCTGAGGTGAGGCGAACTGGCACACGTACCATGCCTGGCCCATGTGCTTAACCTCGTTGTTCAACGTTTTCTAAAAAACTACCCAGAGCTGCTGGATCTGCTGGTGAAAGTACGCCGCCTGTGTGCCAATTTTAGAAAGTCAGCTACAGCTTCAGCCGCCCTTGCTGTGCTTCAGCAGCGATTGAAAATTCCAGCTCACCGACTGGTGTGCCATCACGTGTCATGTCCCCACGCATTGGAACTCTACATTGCATATGTTGGAAAGGATTTGTGAGCAGAAGAGGGCAGTTGTTGAATACCAGCATCAACAAGGTCATTGTTATTCAGGTTTGACTCCACATATAAGAACTCAGGAGTGGACATGGATGTCAGACATATGTAACATCCTCCAAAACTTTGATGAGTCCACCAAGATGGTGAGCGGTGATGGCGTCATAATTAGCATCACCAACCCACTTATCTGCATTCTGAAAAGCTCTCTGCTCACAAATGAAAGAGGATGCATTGCAGACGGAGTACGAAGACATGGATCAAGGAACCATACAGGGTGGTTACACACAACCCAGCCTCATGTCATCCCAACGTGGATTGGTTGACAATGAGGAAGAGGAGGAGGAACAGGAGCAATTTCATGCGCTACAGACGGTACTACAACCACAACTATCATATCGCCTGTTCAGCGTGGATGGCCTGAGGACAGGGTGGAAGAGAAGGAGGAGGAGGACACCTTGGTCAGTTGTCCTGTTGGTGAGGATACAGAAGGCTTGCCTGTTACCAGTCTGGCACGCATGGCTGACTTTATGTTGCGCTGCCTTTCCCGTGACCCTCGTATTGTAAAAATATTGGGTAACAGTCATTACTGGGTAGTGACACTTTTAGACCCACGCTACAAGGAGAACTTTCTATCTCTTGTTCCAGAGGCAGACAGGTGTACTAAAATGGTGCAGTACCAGAGGGCCATTGTTGCAAAATTATTTAAAAAAATTCCCATCTCAAAACGCTGGCGGCAGAGATAACAGTTCGTTGGCCAACCAAGGAGGACAGGCAAGAGAGACACAACTCCAATCCAGCAGAGGCAGGGGAACACTGGCAAAGTTCTGGGACAGTTTTCTCATACTCTCCCATCACCCTGGCTCTGAGGTGCGGGGTAATGTCACAAGGAATGCAATGTTTTATAAGATGCTGAGGGAGTACCTTGCTGAACGTACCAACGTCCTCGGTGATTCCTCTGTGCCTTTTAATTATTGGGTATCCAAGCTGGACCTGTGGCATGAACTGGCTCTCTACGATTTGGAAGTCCTGGCCAGCCCTGCCGCTAGTGTTTTGTCAGAGCGGGTTTTAGTGCCGCTGGTGGAATTATCACAGATAAGCGCATTCACCTTTCTACGGAAAATGCAGACAGGTTAACCCTAAAACCACCTAATCCCAGAAACTCAGCAGACCATGACACTCGCAATCCTTGGTGTCGGGAGGACGTGTTCCATCCCAAGGTCTGACTGTGTCCCTGCTTCCACTATGTTAACCCAGTGTGCCATCAGCGAGATGTACCGTCCTTGGCCACAAGCACTTGTCCACTTGTCCGTGGTTAAGTGTACTTTCCTAGTGACTACATTGTTGAGGGCACGGGTAATGTTGTGGGACACGTGCTTGTGTAATGCCGGGATGGCATAGCGGGAGAAATAGTGGCAGCTGGAGACCGAGTACCTTGGGATGGCCGCCGCCATCAGGTTGCGGAAAGCTACCGTCTACATGAGCCTAATAGGCAACATTTCGAGCGCAAGCACACGAGAAATGTGAGAATTTACTATTGTGGCCAGTGGGGCGTTGGCTGTGTATTTTCATTTACTTTCCAATTACTGGGGTATGGAAAACTGAAGGCAGCGCAGGGACAAGGACGTGGACGTGCTTGATGATGGTGCTATTTGACTGTGGGCAATGGCAGGTGCAGGGCAGGAGGCATCTTCGCATGCACTGTGGACAGGGGATTGTCTTGCACACACAACAGTGGAAGAAGCAGTGGTGTCATCTGCAGACATTGTTCCTGCAGCCTGGGGTTGGGCCCACAAAGTCAGGTGCTTTGTTGCCATGTGCCTGATTATGCTGGTGGTAGTAAGGCTGGTCGTTTTGCTACCCCTGCTGATGCTGGCATGACAGGTGTTGCAAATGGCCTGTTTGGGGTTATCGGCAGAGTCTTTAAAATATAACCAGACTTGGAAAGACCTATCAGTTGGACTGGCAACTTCCGTCATGTTGGTGTTACGAGGAACGGTTGCACTCCTTCAGTCTGCAGCCACCACACTGCTTCTTCCTGCCTGAAGGGGTGCTACGCCTTCCTCCCCCTGTGTGCTGCTGTACTCGCTCTGCATGTCCTCCTGCCAGGATGGGTCAGTTACTATATCATCCACCACCTCATCTTCTACTTCCACACCCTGGTCCTCCTCCTGACTTTCTGGCAGTTGTGTCTCATCATCGTCCACCTCTTGTGACCGTGGCTGCTCAAATATTTGTGCATCGCTACATGGAATCTCATCTTGCCCTGCTTCAAGTGGACCAGGCGAGAGGCACGAATCAACAAATGGAACACTGAACAACTCTTCGGAGTGTCCGAGTGTTGGATCAGTTGTCACAGGGCACTCAGCATGATGAGAGAAAGGAGGATCAGGGTGAGGAATATGATGTCCAGATTCATGGCTACTCTGATTTGACCGTGTGGAAGACAGGGTGCTGGTGGTGGTGGATAAGTAACTGGAAGTATTATCCGCTATCCAACCAACAACCTTTTCACACTGTTCAGGCTTCAATAGTGCTGTCTTTGTGCGGTCCCCTAGGACTTCGGACACTAAGGTCCAGAGAGAAGATGTGGGTGTTTTTGGTGGCCCAATTTCAGCTTGCACACGGCCTTGGCATGCACCATCACCATCCTGTCCACTTCCCCATCCCTTGCCAGGCGCCTTGCTCATTGTAAATGGACTAGAATTTTATACATGTTCACTACAAATGGCTGAATGAGGAGCGAACTTGTATGTGATACGTGTGCGGGAAAACCACACTTTAACTTATCTGGACTGTTGTTAAAAATAATTTTTTGCTTATCAAATTTGTGTCAATAAGTACGGTAACAGACTGCAAAAACACTAGAATATGTAGGCCTAAAATGGCCAAATTTTTTGCACAGATAAATGAGGCCTGTTACGGAGATACCACACTGCCAAATATGTGGCCTGTATTGTGTTCTTTTCTATGCTAAATAGTGCTGTATATAACTGGAGTGACACACAGGAAAATACAGGAATATTGGTCTAAAATGACCAAACTTGGAGCACGCAGATATACAGTATGAGCTAGCACGGAGATGCCACACTGACAAATATGTGGACTGTATTTTTTTCTTTTTTATGCTAAATAGTGCTGTATATAACTAGAGTGACACACAGGAAAACACTGGAGTACCGGCCTAAAATGGCCAACTTGGACAACACAGATATGATGCCTGGCACAGAGATACCACACTGCCAAATATGTGGCCTGTTTTTTTTTTAAGTGCAAAATAGTGCTGTATATAACTAGAGTGACAGACAGCCAAAAAATGGAATACCGGCCTAAAATGGCCAAACTTGGAGCACACAGATGTATGACCTGGCACGGAGATACCACACTGCCAAATATGTGGCCTGTTTTCTTTTAAAAAGGCAAAATATTGCTGTATATGGCTAGAGTGACAGACAGCAAAAAAAAGGAATTTAAGCCTAAAATGCCCAAATTGTTAGCACACGGACATATGAGGCGTGTCACAGATATACCACACTGTAAAATATGTGGCCTGTATGTATTTTATTTTGGATTCAGCAAAATGGTGTCAAGAAATTGTGTAAGACACTAGAAAAAAATTCTACTCTACCGTACCACATAAAAATGAAAGATTTCTCTGCGCACTCAAAAGTGCTTTTTGGGACCCATTTAAAATTGCTGGATTTACACGCTGTGCTAGGAAAAGGATCTGACTGTATTGTGCAGTGTCAAAAAGCAAATGGAGAAAAATAAAAGGGCTTTGGATTGCTTTGCAATAAAATAAGCTCTAATAACCTGGCAATTTTTTTCCTAGCCAACTACACCTGGGGCTAGGTATATACGGTCAAAATATCCTATAAGTAGCAGCAGCAGCAGACAGTAATGGAATGGACCCTCTTGATTTATGCAATGATATCTATATACACACAAAAAGTGCCTGCAGGCTTTGCACTGATATGTATAGAGCGACGTACACTACACTGCCTACCTAACACTGCAACCTATATACTCCGGAATTAGTCCTTAGGCCTCTTTCACACATCAGTTTTTTGCCTTCAGGCGCGATCCGGCTTTTTTTTGTAAAACCGGATCCGGCAAAATGCAATGCCGGATCCGGTTTTTCCCCATTGACTTGCATTAGCGCCGGATCGTGCCGGATGGCATTGCGTTTCATCCGTTTTTTGCCGGATCCGGCAACTTGTCTCATTCCGGCGTCTGGAAAAAATGGCTACTGTAACGTTTTTTGTCTCTGGCGAAAAAGCCGGAAGCGCCAGATCCGGCGCTTCCAGCTTTTTGCTACAATGAAAGTCTATGGGCGCCGGAATGCGCCGGATCCAGAAAAAGACGGATCCAGCCACCGGATCCGGTTTTTTTAAGTCTGCGCATGCTCAGATCCAATTGGCCAGCCCCCAGGAACAGAGACGGATCCAGCAAAAAAACGGATCCGTTTCTACAGTTCTCCAAAATTTATGCCGGATCCGTTTTTTCTAAAAAAAGCCGGATCCTGCCTGACGGCAAAAAACTGATGTGTGAAAGTAGCCTTAGGCCGGAGTCACACTAGTGAGAAAAATGGACGAGTGCTATGCGACAAAAATCGCATTGCATTCGTCCCAATGTTAATCTATGGGGCAGCTCATATCATCCAATTTTTTCTCACCCATTTAAACGGGCTGAGAAAATCGCAGCATGCTGCTATTGTCAGCGATTCTCAGCCGAGACTCGCCAATGCAAGTCTATGAGTGCGAGAAAAAAACAGATTACACATGGACCACAAGTGTGACTTGCGAGAAATACACACCGGTGTCCTTTAACAAAAGCCAGCAATTCATTTTGCGATACAGTAAAATCACAGTGACATGTTTAATAAAGAATAGAAAGAATAGATATAGACACCTAGAATACATATATTATTTATTTATTTATAAAGCATCATTGAGATATATATACACACACATGTCAATGAGACACCCATATATATGTATTTATATTTCATGGAGTTCTACATAGCATAATAGCTGCTAAATCTATTGCCGCCTTCTGTCAAATCATTACAAAACCTGACATGAAGTGACACATGGTTTACATACAGTAAACCATTTCATTTATTTTTTTATATATCTTTGACTTATAATTAGATTAGGGTATGTATGTAAAATTTTAGACATGTAGATGTTAAATTAACGGGTAAATTCGTTGAAAAAAATTGCATGTGCTCCTGTGGTAATTTCTCCGCCAGAGAGAGAAAGCCAGTGAGTGAGGGTAGATATTAATAGCCTAGAGAGGGACCATTGTTTTTGGCCCCCCCTGGCTAAAATAATCTGCTCCCAGCCACCCCAGAAAAGGTGCATCTATAAGATGCGCCTTTTCTGGCACTTAGCCTCTCTATTCCCATTGCCTTTAGCGGTGGCTCATATTAATAATAATTGGTTAATGTCACCTTGCTATTGAAAGGTGACATTAAGCCAGGTTAATAATAGAGAGGTGTCAATAAGACACCTATCCATTATTAATCCTATAGTAGTAAAGGGTAAAAAAAAGTCAACCACACATTAATTAAAAATTCTTTTAATGAAATAATCACACAAAGTTTTTTGCCAAAATTTATTATTCTGCTAATCCAAAAGAATCCCTTGTTGTCCTGTAAAAAAAACAAAAAATAAAAAAACAACAATATACATACCTATCCGCCGTTCAGTCAGGTCCCCCGCTGCAGTCTATCACAAGGGGTTAACTAGTTTACAACGGGGACCGGTGCTAATGCTACCGGCTCGGCTGTAAACCACTGCAGAATGAATTAAATCATCTCTGTGCAGGTACCCCAACTGACTGGAGAGGAACTAATAAGCGTGGGAAAGTTTCTGAACTTTTTCCCATGCTCCTGAGTTCACCTCAGGTCAGCCAGGGACTCTGCGCAGCCTCACTGACTACTGCTGATGTCACTGAGGCTGCACGGAGTCCCTGGCTGACCTGAAGTGAACTCAATAGCGTGGGAAAGTTTCTGAACTTTTTCCCATGCTGTTAGATCACCTCCGGTCAGGCTTGGACTCCGCGCAGCTTCAGTGACGTCAGCGGTGGTCAGTGAGGCTGCGCAGAGTTCCCGGCTGACCTGAGGTGAACTTAGGAACATGGGAAAAAGTTCAGAAATTTTCCCACGCTAATCATTTCATCTCCAGTCAGCCGTGGTGCCTGCGCAGACATGATTTAATTCATTCTGCTGTGGTTTACAGTGGGGCCAGTAGCATTAGCACCGGTCCCCATTGTAAACTAGTTAACCCCTTGTGATGGATTGCAGCGGGGGACCCGACTGAACGGCGGAGAGGTATGCATAATGTTGTTTTTTTATTTTACTTTTTTACAGAACAAGGGCTTTTTTGGATTGGCAGAATAATAAATTTGGTCAAAAACTTTGTGCATTTATTTCATTAAAAGAATTTTTAATTAATGTGTGTGTGTGTGTGTCTTTTTTTAACCCTTTACTATTCTAGGGCTAATAATGGAGAGGTGTGTTATTGACACCTCTCCATTATTAACCTGGCTTAATGTCACCTTTCAATAACAAGGTGACATTAACCCATTAATATTAACCCATGAGCCACCACTAAAAGCAATGGCAATAGAGAGGCTAAGTGACAGAAAAGGCGCATCTTATAGATGCACCTTTTCTGGAGTGGCTGGGGGAATAATTTTTAGCCAGGGGGGTGCAAAAACAATGGTCCCTCTTGTTAGGGCCTGCAGAACGCACCAAATAATTTAAAAGGAGATATGAGGTGCGTTCGCAGCCCGGGGTCCACCGTGCAGAGATGGAACCTGCTGCTGAGTAATAGCGGAACTAGGTGGTGGGTAAACGCTTGCTCACACGTGGGTTAACTTCACCCAGTGTGAATACAGGCGAACTCTGTTGCTCCACAGAGCCGCTGAAACAAACGCCGGAGCCTGTTGAACTCACAGTGCTCGGCTGAGTGAGCGCTAATTAGGGGTCACAGAGCCCTGTCCTAGAGACACCAGACTAGAGCTCCTCTAGACCATCAGCGCTTGGCGCCGCGGCAACGGTGCCAGCAAAAGGTAACACTATATGTAATCGCACCAAGTGCACACAGTGCCGCTTCGGCGGACGCACTAACCACCCAGGAAAGGGAGGAAAGCGCTAGAGGTGCGCACGGCGTCACACGGCGGTCACAGCTACCTGGTGCGGTACGACAGTGCCCGTAGCAGGGAGGCATAGTCGGGCGCTAGCATGTGTAGAGTACTGGGAGCACGGTGGCCTGAGCATAGCCACCCATTGGCGCTGACTCTCACTCTGAATCCCTAACCAACATGCGTATCAAAGGGAGGGGAGTCTTAATGAGTCAGTCACCAGATACATGTGTCCATCATCATACACACAAATAAGCATAAGAGTCTATACTAGCGCATGACCGAGTGGCCATGCGACTTTTTTATAGTGGCGTCCTTCTGGGACCTTCCCAATGGTGGACCAATCCGAGCAGGAGCGGGACCTGTGCATGTGACCTCCGACCTCCAATAAGAGGTCGTCCCATGGGCATGGTCAGTACCCAGAAGATAGGACTTAGTCCCAGAAGCGTCCACTTGCCGCTGACTCAGGCATGGAGCTTTAGCAGAGCCAAAAGGAGAAACCAGACACCTAGCATCAGCCTGGGCAAAACGCCTGGAGCGATGACTCTGGTGAGCAGCAATCTCTGCGGCTGCAGAGGAATGGGAGACCGCAGAGAGCATGGCTCGAGATTCCCCCCCCGGGCAGTGGGGAAAACTCGACGCCTAACATTACCCCCCCTCCTCTCTGAGCCTCACTACGCTCAAATGCTGCAATAAAGAGCGAAGCGTGGATGTTCTCCACTGACTCCCAGGTCCGAGCCTCTGGACCATGACCTTTCCAGTCCACCAAATAAAACTTTTTACCATGCACCACCCTGCGTCCCACGATGGCATTGACCTCAAACTCGTCTGAAGACAGGTCTGATGTCCCGGCAGATGACTCGGTGAACCGGCTTAAGGAGGGACACGTGGAAGGTGTCAGAGATGTCCAAGTGTGGGGGAAGGGACAGGCATTAGACCACTGGATTGATCTGCTCAAGGACCTTCAAGGGGCCAATGTAGTGAGGAGTGAACTTAGTGGACTCAACCCGCAGCCTGATATTACGGGCAGAGAGCCACACTAAGTCGCCAGGAGTAAAGGTCGGAGTTGGGCGCCGATGCGTGTTGGCGGAAGCCCTCATTCTCTCCTTAGAGGCCCGGATGGCATCCTGAGTGTGGTCCCAAATGTCGCGAGCCACCACGACACAGTCTGCCACCCTGGAATCAGTGGATGACACGGGCATAGGGACAGGGACACGCGGATGCTGGCCGTAGTTAAGGAGGAACGGCGTCTGACCGGTGGAATCGGCCGCAGCGTTGTTCAACGCAAACTCCGCCCATGGCAGCAAGGATGCCCAGTCATCCTGCCTGACCAAAACAAAATGTCGTAGGTATGTGACCAGGGTCTGATTGGCTCTCTCAACCAACCCATTCGTCTCGGGGTGGTAGGCCGAGGAGAGGTTTAGCTCAATACTGAGCAGACTACAGAGCTCTCTCCAGAATCGAGACGCGAACTGGGGGTCTCGGTCACTTAGTATCTTGTCTGGCATACCATGCAGGCGAAAGACGTGATTTATGAACAAGGCTGCGAGGCCTCGTGCAGAAGGTAGCCGCGAGAGTGGTACCAGGTGCAACATTTTAGAAAAATGATCGGTGATAACCCAGATGACCGTGCTGCCACAGGACTTGGGTAGGCTGACCACAAAGTCCATGCCGACCATCTCCCAAGGTCTGTCCGCCACCGGCAGGGGGTAAAGTAGCCCGGCAGGCCTCTGGCGAGAAGACCTGTTCTGGGCGCAGGAAACACATGCCCGAATATAATCTCCCACGTCTCGTGCCATGTGCGGCCACCAATATGTCCTCGCCAAGAGTTCGGTGGTCTGCTTAGTCCCAAAGTGACCTCCCACCCTGGATGCGTGGGCCCAAGAGAGAACCTCTGGACGCAGATGGGCGGGGACAAAGGTCTTGCCCGGGGCCACCGATTCAAGAGCGACCGGAGCCACAGTCCTCAAGCTCTCGGATGGGACGATAAGCCGAAGCTCAGTCTCCTCCTCCTACAGGGACACCACGGAGCGAGAGAGAGCATCAGCCCGGACATTCCTCTCACTGGACAGATGGTGAAGGGTGAAATGGAATCAGGAGAAAAACGGCGACCATCTGGCCTGGCGGGAATTCAGCCACTGGGCCATTTGTAGATATACAAGATTTTTATGGTCAGTGTACACATGGAAGGGGAACCGTGCACCCTCCAGGTGGTGTCTCCACTCAGAAACCGCCAACTTCATGGCCAACAACTCCCTGTCCCCAATGGAATAGTTCCTCTCTGCTGGTGAAAAGGTCTTAGAGAAGAAGAAGCAGGGATGCTTCCGACCTTGAGCGTCCTTCTGATAAAGGACCGCTCCGGCACCGACGGATGAGGCATCTACCTCCTGGATAAATGGTTTATCCACATCGGGACGGTGGAGGATGGGAGCGCCAGCGAAATGTGTCTTGATGGCGGGAAGGCTTCAGAGACCTGTTCAGACCATGCCTTAGGATTGGCTCCTTTTTGGTGAGGGCGACCAAAGGTGCCACCAAGGTGGAGAAATGGGGAATGAACTGGTGATAATAGTTAACGAACCCCAAAAAGCGCTGCACCGCCTTAAGGAAGTGAGGTTCTTGCCAGTCCACTACCGCCTGCAATTTAGCCGGATCCATAGCCAAACCCTGGGCCGAGATGATATAGCCCAGGAAAGGCAAGGACTCCTGCTCAAACTGGCACTTATCCAACTTGGCATAGAGGGAGTTTGCTCGCAAACGGTCGAAGACCATGCAGACATCTCTCCGGTGTGAGGCCAAATCTGGAGAGAAGATAAGAATGTCGTCCAGATAGACCACTACCGAGGTGGAGAGCATGTCCCGGAAGACATCATTTACAAAGTCTTGGAAGATGGCTGGGGCATTACAGAGGCCGAAGGGCATGACCAGATACTCATAGTGGCCATCCCTGGTGTTAAAGGCCATCTTCCATTCGTCCATCACACGAAAACGTATCAGGTTATAGGCTCCCCGCAGATTCAACTTGGAAAATACCCTCGCTCCTCGTAATCTATCGAACAGTTCCGAAATCAAGGGCAGAAGATACTTGTTCTTAACGGTTATGGCCTTAAGGCCCCTGTAATCGATGCAGGGATGCAATTCTCCATTCTTCTTTTGGGCAAAGAAGAATCCCGCTCCCGCCGGTGACACTGACTTCCTAATGAATCCTTTTGCCAGATTCTCCCTGATATACTGAGACATGGCCTCTGTCTCTGGGAGAGATAGGGGATAGACTCGGCCCCGAGGAGGCTCAGCACAGGGCAAGAGGTCAATAGGACAGTCGTAAGGGCGGTGCGGCGGAAAGGTCTCCGCCGCCTTCTTGGCGGAAATGTCTGCATACTGTTGATAGGGCTTGGGAAGCGAGGAGAGATCTGCGGGAACCTCAGAGGTAGCGACCTGTACGCAGTCCCTCAGACACCTACCCTTGCAGGACTTGCTCCAACTGAGAATTTTCCCCGAGGACCACTCTATATGAGCAGAGTGAAATCGTAGCCAGGGAACCCCTAAGAGGACCTGGTCGATACCTTCGGGCATAACAAGGAGAGATAACATCTCCTGATGAGGAGACAGCGAGAGCCTCAGTGCAGCCATCTGGTGGGTGATCTGGGATGGTAGTGTCGCACCATTCACCACTCTGATAGTGACTGGTTGGGGTAGCAAGACCAGGGGGATTGCGTGTTGTTGGGCGAAGGTAGATGACATGAAATTGTCCTCCGCCCTGGAGTCCACGCAAACCTCCACGTTCAAAGTGGAAGAATTGAACTCCAGCGTCCCTTTAAACAAGAGCTTGGAGGAGAACGTCGCTGTGTCTATTAGGCCCCCTCCAATAACCACTAGATGCAATCATTTCCCGACTGCTGTGGGCACTGGTTGGCAAGATGGCCAGTCTGCCGACAACGGAAACAGACCGGGGGTACCCGCGCGGACCGGAACTTGGAACCTGTGCGGGACACTTCCATGGCCTTTGGAGACTCCGGCGCCTGACCGGGAGGCTCCAGCGGTCTTGCAAAAGTTGGGACCAACCTATACCATTGCCTGGACTTTGAGCACTCCAGCTCTCGCTCTGTGAAATGAAGGTTGATGCAGGTGGAGACAGTAATGAGCTCCTCCAGAGTAGTGGGCACCTCCCTGGTGGCCAGGGCGTCTTTGACATGATCAGCCAGACCTCTCCAGAATATAGGTATGAGAACCTTTTCTGGCCACTCCAGCTCTGAGGCCAGAGTCCTGAAGAGGATGGCATACTGGCTGACCAGAGATGAACCCTGAGTTAGGGCCAGCAACTGAAGTGCGGTGTCGTGCGTGACCCGAGGCCCCAGTAAAACCTGCTTCAGAGTGACCAGAAAATGGGTGGCACTCTGTACCAGGGGATCTCCATGCTCCCACAGTGGGGTGGCCCACTCCAATGCCCTGCCCGACAGGAGGGAGATGATGAATCCCACCTTAGTCCGCTCAGAGGGAAATCGTGTGGCCAGCAACTCTAGGTGAATGGAGCACTGGCTCACAAAACCACTGCAGGATGCACTATCACCCGAGAACTTCTCGGGCAGTGGGAGACAGGACAAGGTCGGAGCAGGGTTGGCCGTGGAGACACGGGAGACAGCCTCTGTGGCTGCTTAAACAGTGACCAAGGTAACATCCGCAGCTGAGGTGGAATGCTCTAGCGCTGCCAACCCGCTGCTGCTGGATGTACCTATGCAGTCGCTGGTCATCCGCCATTACTAGCCAGACCCTGGCGCTAGTATAATGTTAGGGCCTGCGGAACGCACCAAATAATATAAAAGGAGATATGAGGTGCGTTCGCAGCCTGGGGTCCACTGTGCAGAGATAGTACCTGCTGCTGAGTAATGGCAGAACTAGATGGGTAAACGCTTGCTCACACATAGGTTAACTTCACCCATTGTGAATAGAGGCGAACTCTGTTGCTCCACAGAGCCACTGAAACAAACGCCGGAGCCTGTTGAACTCACAGAGCTCTGCTGAGTGAGCACTAATTATGGGTCACAGAGCCCTGTCCAAGAGACACCGGACTAGAGCTCCTCTAGACCATCAGCGCTTGGCGCCGCGGCTGCGGTGCCAGTAAAAGGTAACACTATATGTAATCGCACCAAGTGCACACAGTGCCACTTCGGCGGATGCCACTAACCACCCAGGACGGGGAGGAAAGCGCTAGAGGTGCGCACGGCATCGCACGGCAGTCACAGCTACCTGGTGCGGTACGACAGTGCCCATAGCAGGGAGGCACAGTTGGACGCTAGCGTGTGAAGAGTACTGGGAGCACGGTGGCCTGAGCATAGCCACCCATTGGTGCTGACTCTGAATCCCTAACCAACATGAGTATCAAAGGGAGGGGAGTCTTAATGAGTCAGTCACCAGATACATGCATCCATCATCATACACACAAATAAGCATAAGAGTCTATACTAGCGCATGGCCGAGCAGCCATGCGACTTTTATAGTGGCGTCCTTCCGGGACCTTCCCAATGGTGGATCAATCCGAGCAGGAGGGGGACCTGCGCATGTGACCTCCGACCTCCAATGAGAGGTCGTCCCACAGGCATGCTCAGTACCCAGAAGATAGGACTTAGACCCAGAAGCGTCCACTTGCCGCTGACTCAGGCATGGAGCTATAGCAGAGCCAGAAGGAGCAACCAGATATCTAGCATCAGCCTGGGCAAGATGCCTGGAGCGAAGACCCTGCTGAGCAGCAATCTCTGTGGCTGCAGAGGAATTGGAGACCGCAGAGAGCATGGCTCGAGATTCCCCCTCTGCAGTGGGGAAAACTCGACGCCTAACACCTCTCTAGTGGCTTTCCCTCTTTGGCAGAGAAATTACTGCGGGAGCCCATGCAATTTTTTTCAACGAATATACCCGTTAATTTAACACCTACATGTACAAAATTTACATACATACCCTAATCTAATTATTAGTCAAAGACATATAAAAAAGCCAAGAAAAATGAAATGGTGTACTGTATGTAAACCATGTGTCATTTCATGTCGGGTTTTGTATTGACTTTACAGAAGCCGTCAATTGATTTAGCAGCTAGTATGCTATGTAGAACTCTATGAAATACAAATATATATATATATATATATATATATATATATATACAGTGTGTATATATAATATTGTATGTATATATATATACACACATACATATATACACATGAGTGTGTCTCAATATAGTCCCGTTCCCATATACCCATCATACATATCCTCCATTCCATAGTCAACCATTATGACATCATAATGAGCGGCGGCAGGGCTTGCAACCTATGATGACATCAGCGTCGCCATGGCAACCATTGTGACATCATAATGAGGGGCGGGGCTTGATACGCACACACTGTTTCCCCAGTATGCAAATAGGGGCATTATGACATCACAGTGAGGGGCGGGGCTTGACGCGCACACACTTTTTCCCCCAGTACGTAGATAGGGGCAAAATTGTTTGGTGAATTGGAATGCTCGGGGTTAAAATTTTGCCTCACAACATAGCTTAGGACGCTCTCGGGGTCCAGATGTGTGACTGTGCCAAATTTTGTGGCTGTAGCTGCGACGGTGTGGATGCCTATCCCGGACATACACACATACACACATACATACACACTTTGAGCTTTATATATTAGATATCTAATATATAAAGCTCAAAGTGTGTATGTATGTATGTATGTATGTATATGTATGTGTGTGTGTGTATGTCCAGGATAGGCATCCGCACCGTCGCAGCTACAGCCACAAAATTTGGCACAGTCGCATGTCTGGACCCCGAGAGCATCCTAAGCTATGATGTAAGGCAAAATTTTAACCCTGCACGTTCCAATTCACCAAACAATTTTGCCCCTATCTGCATACTGGGGGAAAAAGTGTGTGCGCGTCAAGCCCCGCCCCTCATTATGATGTCATAATGCCCCTATTTGCAGACTGGGGAAACAGTGTGTGCGTATCAAGCCCCACCCCTCATTATGATGTCACAATGGTTGCCATGGCGACGCTGATGTCATCATAGGTTGTAAGCCCTGCCGCCGCTGATTATGATGTCATAATGGATGACTATGGGATGGAGGATGTGTGATGGGTATAAGGGCACTGGACTATTGGATGGAGGATATGTATGACAGGTATATGGGCACGGGACTATGGGATGGAGGATGTGTGATGGGTATATGGGCACTGGACTATAGGATGGAGGATATGTATGATGGGTATATAGGCACGGGACTATGGGATGGAGGATATGTATGATGGGTATATGGGCATGGGACTATGAGATGAAGGATGTATGATGGGTATATGGGCACTCGAATATGGGATGGAGGATATGTATGATGGGTATATGGGCACGGGCCTATGGGATCGTGGATATGTATGATGGATATATGGGCATGGGACTATGGGATGGAGGATAATTATAGTTTGCTATAACTAACCACAGTTAGTTACTATGCCCGGGCAGCGCCGGGCTCTTCAGCTAGTGTATATATATATATATATATATATATATATACAGTGCCTTGTGAAAGTATTCGGCCCCTTGGAGCTTTTAAACATTTTCCCACATATCATGCTTCAAACATAAAGATATCAAATGTAAATTTTTGTTGAAGAATCAACAAGTGGGACACAATTGTGAAGTTGAACGAAATTTATTGATTATTTAACACTTTTGTGGAAATTCAGGAAAGATATATATCTTTGTACCGTATTAGCCAGTAGATAGAAGAATATTTAGAAATGAGAGTCCTTAGTGGTTGATACCTTTTAATGGCTAACTGAAAAGATGGTAACACATTGCAAGCTTTCGAGACTACGCAGGTCTCTTCATCAGGCTAGACTAATACAAAATCTGAAGAATCACATTTATACACAAGACAGCACAGAAATAACGCAATAGCTAAGACAAATTTAAGAAGCATAATTGTCAGAAGCTCCCTGTCCTCTCCAACAGCTGCAGGAACCTTTCCTTGCAACCAGAAAAAATGTAAAACCTGCCCACTTATAAAGACCACGGACAAGATAAAGATCCCCAACTCACATCAGGACTACAAGATCCCAGGTACGTTCAGCTGCATCACATCTAGTGTACTTAATTATTTGTACTAAATGTCCAACTGGGGGTCTGTATATGGGGGAGACCGGGCAAAAACTGAGAACAAGGATGAATTTTCATCGTCACACAATAAGAGAAAAAAGAATGGATCTACCTGTGGCAAAACATTTTTGTATCCCTGGTCATAGCATGAAGGACATTAAATTACTTGTATTAAAAGGTAACTTCAAGTCTCAGAGAGAGAGAAGAATCTCTGAGTACAAATTTCTGAAAACTTTCGACACATTCAGTGCAGGTATGAATGTGTCGCATGGATTTTTGTCTTTTTACATCAATTAAGTAATTTGGACCTCAGACCTTCTGGGGTCATCACAACACAGAACCAGACCGCAATCAGAGGGCAATAAAACCCTCACGCTCCTTATCTATGAACTGCTCCAATATTTATGCTTATCTCTCTCCCATAATGACTATTCCGCTTCACATCACTTGTCTTATCCATTGCGTTATTTCTGTGCTTTCTTGTGTATAAATATGTTATTCTTCAGATTTGGATTAGTCTAGCCTGCTGAAGAGACCTGCGTAGTCTCAAAAGCTTGCAATTTGTTACCATCTTTTCAGTTAGCCATTAAAAGGTATCAACCACTGAGGACTCTCATTTCTAAATATTCTTTTGTGGAAATTCAAAAACTGAAAAGTGGGGCGTGCAATATTATTCAACCCCTTTACTTTCAGTGCAGCAGACTCACCCCAGAAGTTCATTGTGGATCTCTGAATGATCCAATGTTGTCCTAAATGACTAACGATGATAAATATAATCCACCTGTGTGTAATCAAGTCTCCGTATAAATGCACCTGCTCTGTGATAGTCTCATGGTTCTGTTTGATGCACAGAGAGCACCATGAAGACCAAGGAACACAACAGGCAGGTCCGTGATACTGTTGTGGAGAAGTTTAAAGCTGGATTTGGATACAAAATGATTTCCAAAACTTTAAACATCCCAAGGAGCACTGTGCAAGCAATCATATTGAAATGGAAGGAGTATCATACCACTGCAAATCTACCAAGACCCGGCCGTCTCTCTAAACTTTCATCTCAAACAAGGAGAAGACTGATCAGAG
The DNA here is from genome assembly GCF_039654945.1 of Dendrobates tinctorius. NCBI lineage: Eukaryota > Metazoa > Chordata > Amphibia > Anura > Dendrobatidae > Dendrobates > Dendrobates tinctorius. The sequence goes on from NW_027361825.1 coordinate 8,243,743, forward strand.
ATGCAGCCAAGAGGACAATGATATCTCTGGATGAACTGCAGAGTTCTACAGCTGAGGTGGGACAGTCTGTCTATAGGACAACAATCAGTCGTACACTGCACAAATCTGGCCTTTATGGAAGAGTGGCAAGAAGAAAGCCATTTCTCAAAGATATCCATACAAAGTGTTCTTTAAAGTTTGCAACAAGCCACCTGGGAGATACATCAAACATGTGGAATAAGGTGCTCTGGTCACATGAAACCAAAATTGAACTTTTTGGCAACAATGCCAAACGATATGTTTGGCGTAAAGGCAACACAGCTCATCACCCTGAATACAGCATCCCTACTGTCAAACATGGTGGTGGCAGCATCATGGATTGGGCCTGCTTTTCTTCAGTAGCGACAGGGAAGATGGTTAAAATTGATGGGAAGATGGATGGAGCCAAATACAGGACCATTCTTGACGAAAACCTGTTGGAGTCTTCTAAAGACCAGAGACTGGGACGGAGATTTGTCTTGCAAGAAGATAATAATCCCAAACATAAAGCTAAATCTACAATGGAATGGTTCACAAATAAACGTATCCAGATGTTAGAATGGCCAAGTCAAAGTTCAGACCTGAATGCAATTGAGAATCTGTAGAAAGAGCAGAAAACTGCTGTTCACAAACGATCTCCATCAAACCAAACTGAGCTCGAGCTGTTTGCCAAGGAAGAATGGGCAAGAATTTCAGTCTCTCGATGTACAAAACTGATAGAGACATACCCAAAGTGACTTGCAGCTGTAATCGCAGCAAAAGATGGCACAACAAAATATTACTTTAATGGGGCCGAATAATATTGCACGCCCCACTTTTCAGTTTTTGAATTTCCACAAAAATTTTAAATAACCAATAAATTTCATTCAACTTCACAATTGTGTCCCACTTGTTGTTGATTCTTCACCAAACATTTCCATTTGGTATCTTTATGTTTGAAGCATGATATGTGGGAAAAGGTTGAAAAGTTCCAGGGGGCCGAATACTTTTGCAAGGCACTGTATGTATTCTACGTGTCTATATCTATTCTTTCGTTTGTGTTTTAACCTGTCATTGGGCTTTATTTTATGTCCATTTTGCAAGCCGGCGAGAAAATCTCATCATACGGATGCCATCCAGATGTCACACGGATGCTTCGATGTGAGAAAATCGCATCTTCGCATGACAATCGGATGACATACGGATCACTGTTCATGAAATATTTGTGCGATTCTGATCCATGAAAAATGCACCGATTTTTTATACGTTGTCTGTGACTCCAGCCTTAGAAGGACTATTGGTTTAGCTGGATTTGAGTACTTTAGGATGGTAGACCCCACACTGACTAATAAATCCCCAAATGTGACCCTATCTCGGCAGCAGCTCTCCCTACACTTTCTAAATCCGGAGCTGAATGCGCTGAGCAGGGCGGCGTCCAGTCTCTTCTACCCCTGATGATGCTGTGCAGCCAGCCAATCACTGCAAGACCACAACAAAAATGGCTGCGGCATTACAGTGCCTGGCAGACAATCCCTGCATGGTGATTGGGTCTCTGAAGACCGCCAAAAAAGCTGGGTGGAGACCTGAGTTCCCGCCGAGTAATCCCGGAAATGCTTGGTGCTCGCCGAGTACCGTTATAATCGGGCGAGTAAAGAGTAGTTGCGAGCACGTTCGCTCATCACTAATTGTGACATGTCGAACATAGAGCAAGTCAACCTTTGATGCAATAATAACCTTAGAACTGAATCAGAGTGGATAATTGCACCCATTTAGATTCAATACTAATAAATTGTAAAATTCTTCCTTAACCCCTTAGTGACAGGGCCAATTTGGTACTTAATGACCAAGCCAATTTTAACAATTTTGACCAATGTCACTTTATGAGGTTATAGCTCTGGAATGCTTCAATGTATCCCAACTAATTCTGAGATTTTTTTTTCGTGACATATTGTACTTCATGTTAGTAGTAAAATTTACTCAATATAACTTGTGTTTATATATGAAAAAAATGGAAAATTGGCAATTTTTTGTACTTTTTGTACTTTTGTACACTTAAATCAGAGAGTGATGTCACACAAAATAGTTAATTATTATTATTATGCATTTATATAGCGCCATTTATTCCATGGCACTTTACATGTGAAAAGGGGAAATATAGACAAGTATAATAAACATTGTAAGACAAGGGACACACAAGTACATAAGGAGAGAGGACCCTGCCCGCAAGGGCTAACATTTCCCACATGCCAACTTTACATCAGCACAATTTTGGAAACAATTTTTTTTTTAGAACGTTATAAGGTTTAAAAGTTGACCAGTGATTTCTCATTTTTCCAACAAAATTTACAAAACCATTTTTTTAGAGACCACATCACATTTGAAGTGAGTTTGGGGAGTCAGTATATAACAGAAAATACTCCAAAGTGACACCATTCTAAAAACTGCACCCCTCAAGTTGTGCAAAACAACATTCAAGATGTTTATTAACCTTTTAGGTGCTTCACAAGAACTAAATCAATGTGGAAGGAAAAAATGAACATTTTCCTTTTTTCACAAAAAAATTACTTTGGAACCATTTTTTTATTTTCACAAGGGTATCAGGAGAAAAATCCTAATCCCAACCCTAACCATAATCCCAACCATAACCACAACCCTAACACTAGCTTAACTCTAACTTTAGCCCAACCCTAACTGTAGCCCAAACTTAACCCTAGCCCCAACCCTAACTTTAGCCCAACCCTAACTTTAGCCCGAACCCTAACTTTAGCCCAACCTTAGCCCTAGCCACAGCCTTAACCCTAGCCTCAACCCTAACCCTAGCCCCAATCCTAATCCAAACTTTAGTCGAACCCTAATTTTAGCCCCACCCTAACTTTAGCCCAACCCTAACTCTAACTTTAGCCCAACCATAACCCTAACTTTAGTGCAACCCTAACCCTAAATTAGCCCAACTCACTTTAGACCAACTTGCTTTTGACCAACGCTAACCCTAATTGAAAAATGGAAATAAATACATTTTTTTATTTTATTATTTTTACCTAAGGAGGTGATAAAGGAGGTTTGATTTACTTTTTTTATTTTGATCACTGTGATAGGATCTAACACAATGACAAAATGATCCAATATGAAAAATTTCCTATTGTTGCTGGGTTCTGGCCAGCAGATTTTGGTGGACGCACTTCGCATGCACCCACCATTTTTTTAAAAAATGGCGATATTGCATAATTACCCTTAACTACAGCTGTGAAAAGGCATATCGGTGGACATTAAGGGGTTAAAATGATCACAGTAAAATAATACTAAGGTAAATCTTATTTGCATGGACATGCACATGTTATAAGGGGACATAGATGACTGGATGACTGTAATACATATCTGGGCTTCATTGTTGAAGAAGGCATCAGCAGTAATGATTCCCTTTGCTCAAAAGCCATGAATATTATTATTATCATCATTATTTATACATGGTGGACATGATCTGTCAACTCGGCCAAGGACTCTTAAATTGGAAAACTGCCAGACAGAAAGGCTGAAGAATGAATAACCTATGGTAAGGTTAATAAAATAAGTAAGATACCTTCAGGAGTAGATGGTATGGTTGTAGTTGCTGGGTGCTCTGTGGTAGTAGATGGCATGGTTGCAGGTGTTGGGCTTTCTGTGGTAGTAGATGACATGGTTATAGTTTTGGGGCTTTGTGTGCTGGTATATGGCATGGTTGTAGTTGTTGGGAGTTCTGTAGTAGTAGATGGCATGGTTGTAGCTGTTGGGCTTTCTGTGATAGTAGGTGGCATGGTTGTAGTTGCTGCACTTTCTGTTGTAGGTTTCATGGTTGTAGTTTTGGGGCTTTGTGTGCTAGTGGATGGCATGGCTGTAGTTGTTGAGCGTTCTGTGGTAGTAGATGCCATGGTTGTAGTTGTTGGGTTTTCTGTGCTAATAGATTGCATGGTTGTACTTGTTGAGTTTACATTGGTAGTAGGTGGCATGGTTGTAATTGTTGGGCGTTCTGTGGTAGTAGATGGCATGGTTGTAGTTGTTGGACTTTCTGTGGTAGTAGATGCCATGGATGTAGTTGTTGGGCTTTCTGTGGTAGTAGATGGCATGATTGTAGTTGTTGGGCTTTCTGTGTTATATTGCATGGTTGTTGGGTATTCTGTGCTAATAGATGGCATGGTTGTACTTGTTGAGTTAACGTTGGTAGTAGGTGGCATGGTTGTAGTTGTTGGGCTTTCTGTGGTAGTAGATGGTATGATTGTAGTTGTTGGGATTTCTGTGTTATATTGCATGGTTGTTGGGTATTCTGTGCTAATAGATGGCATGGTTGTACTTGTTGAGTTAACGTTGGTAGTAGGTGGCATGGTTGTAGTTGTTGGGCTTTCTGTGGTAGTAGATGGCAAGGTTGTAGTTTTTGGCCTTGGACTGCTAGTAGATGGCATGTTAGTAGTTGTTTGGTGTTCTGTGGTAGTAAATGGCAAGGTTGTATTTGTTGGGCTTTCTGTGGTAGTAGATGGCATGGTTGTAGTTGTGCTTTGTGTGCTAGTAGATTGCATAGTTGCAGTTGCTGGGCGTTCTGTGGTAGTAGGTGGCATGGCTGTAGTTGTTGAGCGTTCTGTGGTAGTAGATGCAATGGTTGTAGTTGTTGGGATTTCTGCGGTAGTAGAAGGCATGGTTGTAATTGTTGGGCGTTCTGTGGTAGTAGATGGCATGGTTGTAGTTGTTGGACTTTCTGTGGTAGCATGTAACATAGTTGTAGTTGTTGGCTTTTCTGTGGAAGTAGATGCCATGGTTGTAGTTGTTGGCCTTTCTGTGGTAGTAGATGCCGTGGATGTAGTTGTTGGGCTTTCTGTGGTAGAAGATGGCATGGTTGTGGTTGTGTTTTGTGTGCTAGTAGATTGCATAGTTGCAGTTGTTGAGCGTTCTGTGGTAGTAGGTGGCATGGCTGTAGTTGTTGAGCGTTCTGTGGTAGTAGATGCAATGGTTGTAGTTGTTGGGATTTCTGTGATAGTAGATGGCATGGTTGTAGTTGTTGGGCTTTTTGTGGTAGTAGGTAGCATGGTTGTAGTTTTTGATCTTTCTCTTGTAGTAGGTGGCATGGTTATAGTTGTTGGGCTTTCTGTCGTAGTAGATGGCATGGTTGTAGTTTTTGTGCTTTGTGTACTAGTAGATGGCATGGTTGAAGTTGTTGACCATTCTTTGTTGGCAGATGCCATGGTTGTAGTTGGTGGGCGTTCTGTGGTAGTTGATGTCATGGCTGTAGTTGTTGGGTTTTCTATGGTAGTAGGTGGCATGGTTGTAGTTTTTGGGCGTTGTGTGGTAGTAGAAGGTATGGTTGTAATTGTTGAGTGTTCTGTGGTTGTAGATGCCATGGTTGTAGTTGTTGGGCTTTCTGTGGTAGTAGATGGCATGGTTGTAGTTGTTGGGCTTTGTGTGCTAGTAGACTGCATAGTTGCAGTTGTTGGGCGTTCTGTGGTTGTAGGTGGCATGGCTGTAGTTGTTGAGCGTTCTGTGGTAGTAGATGCAATGGTTGCAGTTGTTGGGGTTTCTGTGGTAGTAGAAGGCATGGTTGTAGTTGTTGGGCGTTCTGTGGTAGTAGATGCAATGGTTGTAGTTGTTGAGATTTCTGTGATAGTAGATGGCATGGTTGTAGTTGTTGGGCTTTTTGTGGTAGTAGGTAGCATGGTTGTAGTTTTTGAGCTTTCTGTGGTAGTAGGTGGCATGGTTATAGTTGTTGGGCTTTCTGTCGTAGTAGATGGCATGGTTGTAGTTTTTGTGCTTTGTGTGCTAGTAGATGGCATGGTTGAAGTTGTTGACCATTCTTTGTTGGCAGATGCCATGGTTGTAGTTGGTGGGCGTTCTGTGGTAGTTGATGTCATGGCTGTAGTGGTTGGGTGTTCTGTGGTAGTAGATGGTATGGTTGTATTTGTTGGGCTTTCTGTGGTAGTAGATGGCATGGTTGTAGTTGGGTTTTCTATGGTAGTTGGTGGCATGGTTGTAGTTTTTGGGCGTTGTGTGGTAGTAGAAGGTATGGTTGTAATTGTTGAGTGTTCTGTGGTTGTAGATGCCATGGTTGTAGTTGTTGGGCTTTCTGTGGTAGTAGATGGCATGGTTGTAGTTGTTGGGCTTTGTGTGCTAGTAGATTGCATAGTTGCAGTTGTTGGGAGTTCTGTGGTAGTAGGTGGCATGGCTGTAGTTGTTGAGCGTTCTGTGGTAGTAGATGCAATGGTTGTAGTTGTTGGGATTTCTGTGGTAGTAGAAGACATTGTTGTAGCTGTTGGGCGTTTTGTGGTAGTAGATGGCATGGTTGTAGTTGTTGGACTTTCTGTGGTAGTATATAGCATGGTTGTAGTTGTTGGGCTTTCTGTGGTAGTAGATGGCATGATTGTAGTTGTTGGGCTTTGAGTGGTAGATGGCATGGTTGTAGTTGTTGGGCTTTCTGTGGTAGATTGCATGGTTGTAGTTTTGGGGCTTTGTGTGCTAGTAGATTGCATAGTTGCAGTTGTTGCACGTTCTGTGGTAGTAGGTGGCATGGCTGTAGTTGTTGAGCGTTCTGTGGTAGTAGATGCAATGGTTGGATTTGTTGGGTATTCTGTGGTAGTAGATGCCATGGTTGTAGTTGTTGGGCTTTCTGTGGTAGTAGATGGTATGATTGTAGTTGTTGGGATTTCTGTGTTATATTGCATGGTTGTTGGGTTTTCTGTGCTAATAGATGGCATGGTTGTACTTGTTGAGTTAACTTTAGTAATAGGTGGCATGGTTGTAGTTGTTGGGCGTTCTGTGGTAGTAGATGACATGGTTGTAATTATTGGGCTCTTTTTGGTAGTAGATGGCATGGTTGTAGTTGTTGGGCTTTCTGTGGTAGTAGATGGCAAGGTTGCAGTTTTTGGACTTTGATTGCTAGTAGACGGCATGTTAGTAGTTGTTTGGCGTTCTGTGGTAGTAGATGGCATGGTTTTATTTGTTGGGCTTTCTGTGGTAGTAGATAACATGGTTGTAGTTTTTGGGCTTTGTGTGCTAGTAGATGGTATGGTTGTTGTTGTTGAGTGTTCTGTGGTAGTAGATGCCATGGTTGTAGTTGTTGGGCTTTCTGTGGTAGTAGATGGCATGGTTGTAGTTGTGCTTTGTGTGCTAGTAGATTGCATAGTTGCAGTTGTTGGGCGCTCTGTGGTTGTAGCTGGCATGGCTGTAGTTGTTGAGCGTTCCATGGTAGTAGATGCAATGGTTGTAGTTGTTGGGATTTCTGTGGTAGTAGAAGGCATGGTTGTAATTGTTTGGCGTTCTGTGGTAGTAGATGGCATGGTCGTAGTTGTTGGACTCTCTGTTGTAGTATATAATATGGTTGTAGTTGTTAGGTTTTCTGTGGTAGTAGATGCCATGGTTGTAGTTTTTGGGCTTTGTGTGCTAGCAGATTTCTTAATTGCAGTTGTTGGGCGTTCTGTGCTAGTAGGTGGCATGGTTGTAGTTGTTGAGCGTTCTGTGGTAGTAAATGCAATGGTTGTAGTTGTTGGGATTTCTGTGGTAGTAGAAGGCATGGTTGTAGTTGTTGGGTGTTTTGTGGTAGTAGATGGGAAGGTTGTAGTTGTTGGACTTTCTGTGGTAGTATATAGCATGGTTGTAGTTTTTGGGTATTCTGTGGTAGTAGATGCCATGGTTGTAGTTGTTGGGCTTTCTGTGGTAGTAGATGGCATGATTGTAGTTGTTGGGCTTTGAGTGGTAGTAGATGGCATGGTTGTAGTTGTTGGGCTTTCCGTGGTAGATTGCATGGTTGTAGTTTTGGGGCTTTGTGTGCTAGTAGATTGCATAGTTGCAGTTGTTGCACGTTCTGTGGTAGTAGGTGGCATGGCTGTAGTTGTTGAGCGTTCTGTGGTAGTAGATGCAATGGTTGTAGTTGTTGGGATTTCTGTGGTAGTAGAAGGCATGGTTGTAGTTGTTGGGCGTTTTGTGGTAGTAGACGGCTTGGTTGTAGTTGTTGGACTTTCTGTGGTAGTATATAGCATGGTTGGATTTGTTGGGTATTCTGTGGTAGTAGATGCCATGGTTGTAGTTGTTGGGCTTTCTGTGGTAGTAGATGGTATGATTGTAGTTGTTGGGATTTCTGTGTTATATTGCATGGTTGTTGGGTTTTCTGTGCTAATAGATGGCATGGTTGTACTTGTTGAGTTAACTTTAGTAGTAGGTGGCATGGTTGTAGTTGTTGGGCGTTCTGTGGTAGTAGATGCCATGGTTGTAGTTTTTGGGCTTTGTGTGCTAGTAGATTTCTTAGTTGCAGTTGTTGGGCGTTCTGTGGTAGTAGGTGGCATGGCTGTAGTTGTTGAGCGTTCTGTGGTAGTAAATGCAATGGTTGTAGTTATTGGGATTTCTGTGGTAGTAGAAAGCATGGTTGTAGTTGTTGGGCGTTTTGTGGTAGTAGATGGGAAGGTTGTAGTTGTTGGACTTTCTGTGGTAGTATATAGCATGGTTGTAGTTGTTGGGTTTTCTGTGGTAGTAGATGCCATGATTGTAGCTGTTGAGCTTTCTGTGGTAGTAGATTGCATGGTTGTAGTTTTGGGGCTTTGTGTGCTAGTAGATGGGATGGTTGTACTTGTTGAGTTTCCTATGGTAATAGGTGGCGTGGTTGTAGTTGTTTGGTATTCTGTGGTAGTAGATGGCATGGTTGTAATTGTTGGGCTCTCAGTGGTAGTAGATGGCATGGTTGTTGTTGTTGAGCTTTCTTTGGTAGTAGGTGGCATGGTTGTAGTTGTTGGGCTTTCTGTGGTAGTAAATGCAATGGTTGTAGTTGTTGGGCGTTCTGTGGTAGTAGATTGCATGGTTGTATTTGTTGGGATTTCTGTGGTAGTAAGTGGCATGGTTACAGTTTTTGGGTTTTGTGTGCTAGATGGTATGGTTGTAATTGTTGGGCGTTCTGTGGTAGTAGATGGCATGGTTGTGGTTGATGTGCTTTCTGTGGTAGATTGATTAGTTGTCATTTTTGGGCTATGTGTGCTAGTAGATGGCATGGTTGTAGTTGTTGAGCGTTCTTCTCTAGTAGATGCAATGGTTGTAGTTGTTGGGATTTCTGTGGCAGTAGATGGCATGGTTGTAGTTGTTGGGTTTTCTGTGGTAGTAGATGGCATGGTTGTAGTTGTTGGGCTTTCTGTGGTAGATTGCAATGTTGTAGTTTTGGGGCTTTGTGCACTAGTCGATGGCATGGTTGTACTTGTTGAGTTTCCTGTGGTAGTAGGTGGCATGGTTATAGTTATTGGGCTTTCTGTGGTAGTAGATGGCATGGTTGTAGTTTTTGTGCTTTGTGTGCTAGTAGATGGCATGGTTGAAGTTGTTGAGCGTTCTTTGGTGGCAGATGCCATGGTTGAAGTTGGTGGGTGTTCTGTGGTAGTAGATGTCATGGTTGTAGCAGTTGGGCGCTCTGTGGTAGTAGACTGCATGGTTGTAGTTGTTGAGCGTTCTGTGGTAGTGGATGCCATGGTTGCAGTTGTTGGGCTTTCAATTGTAGCAGTTGGCATGGGTGTAGTTGTTGGGATTTCTGTGGTAGAAGATGGCACGGTTGTAGTTGTTGCGCTTTCTGTGTTTGTAGATGGCATGGTTGCAGTTTTTGGCCTTTGTGTGCTAGTAGATGCCATGATTGTATTTGTTGGACTTTCTGTGATAGTAGATGGCATGGTTGTAATTGTTTGGCTTTCTGTGGTAGTAGATTTCATGGTTGTAGTTGTTGGCCTTTTTGTGGTAGTAGATGGCATAGTTGTAGGGCTTTCTGTGGTAGTAGGTGGCATGGTTGTAGTTGTTGGGCTTTGTGTGCTAGTATATATCATGGTTGTAGTTTTTGGGCTTTCTATGATAGTAGATGGCATGGTTGTAGTTGTTGAGCTTTCTGTGGTAGTAGATTTCATGGTCGTAGTTGTTGGCCTTTTTGTGATAGTAGATGGCATGGTTGTAGTTGTGCTTTCTGTGGTAGTGGATGGCATGATTGTAGTTTTTGGGTGTTGTGTGGTTGGAGATGTCATGGTTTTAGTTGTTGAAAGTTTTGTAGTAGTACTGACTGGCCATGAAACAAAAAAAGAAAAAAGAAAGAAATTAAAAATGATTAATCAGATAAAAGACAATATAATTGTGGTCAATGGACACATAACATATGTTGTGTGGAAAGTGACTTTTCTAACATAGAACAAGCTAACCTTTGATGCATTTATAAACTTTGAACTGAATTAGTTAATTGCTCCTAGTTAAATTCAATACTATATGTAATTGATAGAATTCTACCTTAAAGTCATCACACTTAAATATTATTGAGGTAAATCTTATTTATGTGGACATTCACATGGTATAAAGGGACATAAGGCTATGTGCACACAGAGTTTTTTGGCTCTGCGGATTTTGTAGTAAAAACCGCAGATAAATCCGCAGCACTAAAGTCCTGCGGTTTATCTGAGGTTTTGCCCTGAGGTTTTACACCTCATAATAGATGAGGTGTGAAACTGCAGTGTTTCTGCACTAAAGAATTGACATGCTGCGGATTGTAAACCGCAGCAAAACCGCGCGGAAACATCCGCAGCATGTGCACTGCGTTTTCCAGTTTACCATTGAAAATAATGGTACTGTACAACACACCTAAATCTGCGGACCCGCAGCAGCAAAAACGCTGCGGATCCGCAGCAGAATCCGCACCATGTGCACATACCCTAAATGTCTGTAGAAAAAGCAGTCTGCTAGTTTCAGATGCATTAGTTTGATTCCAAAATTAATTTTGTTGGAGAGACTCTTCAACTGGAAAACTGGTAAGTTTAAAAACTTAAGTAAGATACCTTCAGGAGTAATTGTTATGGTTCTAGTTATTGGGTAGTCTGTGGTAGTAGATGGCACGGTTGTAGCTGTTGGGTGTTTTGTGGTAGTAGATGGCATGGTTGTAGTTGTTGGGTGTTCTGTAGTAGTAGATGGCATGGTTGTGGTTGTTGGGAATTGTGTGATAAAAGATGACACAAGAGTTAGGAGTTGTGTGGTTTTAGTTGTTGGAGGCTGTATAGTAGTAATAACTGTCTCTGGAACAAAGAAAAGCAAAAAAGTAGAATAATTGCTAAGAACAAAAATGTAATGGTGATCAATGGGCACATGAAATATGTGATATGAACAGTGACATATCGAACATAGAGCAAGTCACACTTTGATGCAATCACAACCATAGAACTGAATCAGAGCAGATAATTGCAAATATTTAGATTCAATATTGCATTTAAACTGTAAAATTCAGCCTTAAAGTGGTCACAGTAAAATAATATTGAAGTACATCTTATTTACGTGGTCATTAATACGGTAAAAGGGGAAATGGATGTTTATTATACATATCTGGGCTATAATTTTGAGGAAAGCACCAGCACTGATCTTTTCCTATGTATTATCATCATCATTCTTTATACTGTATAGGGTGAACAACTCACTCACTCTGTCAACTTGTTCAGGGAAGGAGGAGAATATGAAAATCAGGTTGCTAGTTTCCGTTGCAATAGTTTGATTCCAAAATTAATTTTGTTGGATGGACTCTTCAATTGGAAAACTGCCAGAGAGTAAGACTGAGGAACCGATACCCTATGGTAAGTTTAATAAACTAAGTAAGATACCTTCAGGAGTAGATGGTGTGGTTGTAAATGTTGGGAGTTATGTGGTAGTGGTTGTAGTTGTTTGGTGTTTTGTATTAGTATTTGACATAGTTGTAGTTGTTGGATGTTCTGTGGTAGTGGATGGAATGGTTGTATTTGTTGGGTGTTTTATGGTAATAGATGACATGGTTGCAGTTGCTGGGTGTTCTGTAGTAAATGGCATGGATGTAGTTGGGTGTTTGTGGTAGTAGATGGTATGGTTGTAGTTGTTAAGCGTTCTTTGGTAGTAGATGACATGATTGTAGTTATTAGGTGTTCCTTGGTAATAGATAACATGGTTGTAGTTGTTGGGCATCTCATGGTAGTAGATTCATAGTTGCGATTGTTGGGTGTTCTGTGGTAGACGATAGCATGGTTATAGTTGGGTGTTCTGCGGTAGTAAATGGCATGGATGTAATTGTTCGAAGAATGGTGGTAGTAGATGGCATGGTTGTTGTTGGGTATTTTGTTGTAGTAGATGGCATGGCTGTAGGTGTTGGGTATTCTGTGGTAGTAGGTGGCATTCTTGTAGTTGTTGGGTGTTCTGTGGTAGTAAATGGCATGGTTGTAGTTCTTGGGTGTTCTGTGGTAGTTTTTGACAAGGTTGTAGTTATTGGGTGTTCTGTGGTAGTAGATGGCATGGTTGTAGTTGTTGGGTGTTCTGTTGTAGTAGATGGCATGGTGGTAGTTGGGTGTTCTGTTGTAGTAGATGTATGGTTGTAATTTTTGGATGTTCTCTGGTAGTAGATGATATGGTTGTAGTTGTTGAGTGTTCTGTGAAAGCAAAGATTCTATGGTTGTATTTGTTAGGTATTCTGTGGTAGTAGATGGCATAATTGTAGTTGTTGGGTGTTCTGTGGTAGTAGATGGCATAATTGTAGGTGTTGGGTATTCTGTGGTAGTAGGTGGCATTCTTGTAGTTGTTGGGTGTTCTGTGGTAGTAAATGGCATGGTTGTAGTTCTTGGGTGTTCTGTGGTAGTTTTTGACAAGGTTGTAGTTATTGGGTGTTCTGTGGTAGTAGATGGCATGGTTGTAGTTGTTGGGTGTTCTATTGTAGTAGATGGCATGGTGGTAGTTGGGTGTTCTGTTGTAGTAGATGTATGGTTGTAATTTTTGGATGTTCTCTGGTAGTAGATGATATGGTTGTAGTTGTTGAGTGTTCTGTGAAAGCAAATGGTATTTTTGTAGTTTCTGGCTGTTCTATACTAGTAGATAGCATGGTTGTCATTGTTGAGTGTTCTGTGGTAGTAGATGCAATGGTTGTAGTTGTTGGGTGTTTCGTGGTAGTAGATGCTTTGGTAGTAGTTGTGTGTTCGGTAGTAGTAGATGGCATGGTTCTATTTGTTGGGTGCTCTGAACTAGTAGATATCATGGCAGTAGTTGTTAGGTGTTCTGTGGTAATAGATGCCATGGTTATAGTTGTTGGGTGTCTTGTGGTAGTAGATGGCATGGTTGTAGTTGTTGGATGTTCTGTAGTAGAATCACAGAATGGTAGAGTTGGAAGGGACATTTCCTGGGCCATCTAGTCCAACCCCCTGCTCAAAGCAGGATTCACTAAATCATCCCAGACAGATGTCTGTCCAGCGTCTGTTTGAGGACTTCTATTGAAGGAGAACTCACCACCTCTCGTGGCAGCCTGTTCCACTCATTGATCACCCTGTCAAAAAGTTTTTTCTAATATCTAATCTATGTCTCCTCCAATTCAGTTTCATCCCATTGCTTCTAGTATTTCCTTGTGCAAATGAGAATAAAGATGATCCATCTACAATGTGACAGCCCTTCAGATATTTGTAGACAGCTATTAGTAGTAGCTGGCATGATTGTAGTTGTTGGGTGTTCTGTGGCAGTAGATGCCATGGTTGTACTTTTTGGATGTTTTTTAATACTAGATGGTACGGTAGTAGTTGTTGGGTGTTCCGTGCCATGATGGCATGTTTGTAGTTGTTGGGTGTTCTGTGATAGGAGATGGCGTGGATGAAGTTGTTGGGTGTTCTGTGGTAGGAGATGGCATGATTGTAGTTGTTATGTGTTCTGCTGTAGTAGATTACATAGTTGTAGTTGTTGGGTGTTCTGTACTATTAGATGGCATGGTTGTAGTTGTTGGGTGCTCTGTGGTTCTAGATGGCATCTGTAAGTCTCACTAAGGATTTCATTGTATTTCATTTATTTTTCTCTTTTTTATTCTTTACAAATTTTCCAAAATCTCACCAGAAGTAAGAATTGACGTGACTATAGACGGAGATGATGATGTATCAAGAGCTGCACCAAAAAGGAAAAGTTATTAAGCAAAACAAATCAAACTATATCCAGTCAGAAAGTCTCATTCTAAACAAATGGGGAGTTTATGTTTTAATTTCAAGTTTTTATGAGAAAAATACCCAAAACTTACTAGTAATAGGTGGAGTAGTTGTAGCTGAGGTTGTGGATGTGGTCGTAGCTGAAGGCAAAAAGGCAAGGTTATTAATCTACAGGTATTGGAATAGTAATAAATGTTTCTGCTTTTGTTTGTCTTATATCTGTGTTTCATTTTGTTTTTCTTTCTTTCATTTTTAGGCTTCCTAATGACAAAAAACAAACACCCAATAGTAACATGCAAGGAAAAGAGTTTTTTTTTATTTTACGAAAATTAGGATTTCCCTTTATGGTGGTCAATCACACACACTTAGAAGTCCAGGCGCTTATAACTATTCTATCTATACTTTATTTATATATCCATAGTTGTTAAAGGGGTTGTCCGGGCTTTTCACATAATCTCAGTAAAAAAATTACTTATTGTCATAATTATGCAGCCCAGGTATGTACTGAGATTATGTGAAAAGCCCGGACAACCCCTTTAAAGCTTCTTTTTTTCCTGATACAGAGCTCCAAATCCTTAGCTCAGAAATAAATTTAAAGAAGTTTTTATCAAAGTTAGGAAATTTATAGCAAGCATAAGAAATTACTGTATACTGTATATAACATCACGTACATGGACAGCTGCTGCAGCGGGGGAGATAACATATATTCAGTATCAGTAAAAGGTTGGGGCATTCCTCAAGGGAGCAAATACACAGGGCTGCCGAAAAGAAGAGACATGAGATTAATATCATCATTAATACAAGTATATGGGATATTTTAGATTATTCTACCCTTTCTATTCCAGATAATAGCCAACAATCACGGATAATAAAGCTGTTCCAAACAGCAGGTAACACTGACAAAACCTAGAGCAAACAAAATGTAAAGGTTATGAGTTAAAGAGTTTGTCCAGAATTAGAAGAACACAGGCAGCTTTTTTTTTACATAAACAGTGCCAACAGTGCGAGGAAAAAAAAGGACGGCACATGGACCATCCAAAAGCCATTCGATTTTTATTCATAAATCAAATTTGCAAGATAAATTAAAGAATATCTGCAAAAATTGAATTCCCGGAGATTTTCTTGTCTCCATTAAGTTTAATGTTTGCATTTTATGTGAAATGTAATGGTCATTTTCATGTTGTTGAAGTTCAACTCTTGGTTGTGCTGCCACAAAGTTATTTATGTGATAACTAGCTTTTTCTCTTGAGTTACTGTGTGTGGTGTGTTTGGGGGTGAAAATTTGGGAAAGGGAAATAATTAGTCAAACCAGCATAGTTCTTTCATCGGGCAGGGTATATGTGCATGGGTTGTAGTAAAAGAACATTGGGTGTACCGCACACATACTGTAACGCTCGTTCCCTGACTGATTGGCGCGAGCGTGGGGTGTATGGCCCCACTAGACCACAAACCAGACTGCCCTGGAAGAGGCGTAACTAAGCAGCTACCTTGGTGATCACTGGAGCCTCTGATGGTGAAATCAGGCTTGTGCAGCAGGTAGCTGCCAGGTGCCACTCCAGGGTGGTGTCTGGCTTTGACTGCTGATCCCACTGAGGGACAGGATACTGCTAGCAGGTGCAGGCTGATATAAAAGGACACGATGGGTACTCTAGCGGGCACGGCTTGAGATACTGGTAGGCAGGCGGGCACGGCTGAGACACTGGCAGGCAGGCACAGCTGAGGCACTGGCAGGCAGGCGGGCATGGCTGAGGCACTGGCAGGCAGGCAGGCACGGCTGAGGCACTGGCAGGCAGGTGGGCACAGCTGAGGCAGAAGGGACAGGAACTGATTCGGTAGTGACAGGACAGAGACTCGGACTGGGACGAGTAGAATATGTTAACAGGTAGGGGGCTGTTCACACTTGTGGTGCAGGAACTGGTTCGGGAAGGATGGGAACATAGACGGATATGAGGGAACAGGTAGAGAGCTGTTCACACAGAAGATGCAGGAACTGGTTCAGGAAGGATGGGAACATAGACAGTTATGAAGGGAATGAGGAAACAGGTAGAGAGCTCTTCACACAGGAGAAACTAGTACTGACTAGGAATCAATACAGACGGGTAGAACAAGGATTCGCAAGATACGGAATGGAAGCAAAGCAAAAATGCAGGGTTGCGGAGCAGAGAAGAACCGCAAGGAGCGGAGCAGCGTATAACCGCAAGGCTGTGGAGAGGCGCTGCAGTTTTCAGCAAGAGGTTCTGCAGCAGGAGCTACAAAAGGGAAATAGCGCGGAACTGCAAGATATGCGGAGAGGAGCTGCAGCAAGGGGATCTTCAGCAGCAGGGGCGAAGCAAAGCAGAACTGCAAGGTATGCGGAGAGAAGCTGCAGCAAGAGGTTCTGCAGCAGCTGAAGCGGAGCACAAGTTGAACCGCAATTGGGCGGAGCACAGGCAGAACCGCAAGAGTTTGGAGCACAGGCGGAACTGCAAGAGTGTGGAGCATAGGCAGAGCCACAAGAGTGCGGAGCACAGGCAGAGCTGCAAGAGTGCGGAGCACAGGCAGACGGAGGACACAAGGATAGACACGGCAGGGAAAGGAGCCACAGACAAGGAGACCAACAGACAAAGGTTAAGACGGAGTTCAGACAAGGCAAGGTACGAGTCAATGCACAGAGACAGGGATACAGAGACCAGGATATTCTGCCTCCTGGTGGGCGGAAAACATGACACAAGTACACGGAAACAGATCTGGGTTTGATGCCCCAGAGCAGGCAGAGACAGGACAGGACCTGGCAACTCAGCAGCAAGACACTGACTGAGTAAAGGCGTTGCTCAGGCAGCTTACATGGGGTGGGGCTTCCCTAAATACTAGAGGCCCCTTAGTACTTGGCTGGGAACACCATAGGCAGGTGCACACTGATTCTATAAGAACCAGAGAGTACCAGCGCCACCCCCCTATTCACACAGCCAGGAAGTATGCAGAGAGCAGGCAGGAGGCAAAAGGCATACAGCATGGAGCCGGCAGCAGACAGAATGCACAGCATGACCTGGAGTAGTGAGTAAGGCAGGTGGGGAATGGGAGGCCATGCAGTGATGCCGGCAGGGTTGTTACGCATACCTGTATTTGGGGACCTCTAGTTACACCCAGATGCATAGCATCGATTATTATAGGCCCTGATTTCTCATGTTAGTGGTCAGTTGCAGGGGACAAGTGAGAAGGTCTAAGTTAACCACTCGTGAGCACTTGTGACATATGGGGAACAGTCATAGGCAAAGAGGAAATAAATGCTTGCCGTGAGATAGAGATGTTACCGTATGGCGATCCCTGAGGCATGAGTTGTGCCACCTGGTTTTTGCAAATTCAAGAACTTTTATAATGCGCTCCATTTCCTTATCTTGCTTCCTTTTTTTCCCTCAAATTTCATGCAAGAAGGGCTGTTACAACTGCCTTAGAGCAGATGTTTTGAGCTGCAAGTGTAGCGAATATCTAAAATCCTGTGTGAGCACCTCTGCTTCCTCATCCATGCTCCAACAGAGAGACAGTTTGGAAATAATGTCTGAACATGGGGAGCGGGAGAAGAGGCTCACACTGGTGTACATATAATTTCTAGACCTGCAGTTCAAAACAGCTCTTCTAAGTGCATGAAGAAAGTAGCAGAATCAGCCCTTTCAGAATGGAGTTTGAGTGAAAAGTAAGCAAAATAAGTGTAATAACAGCTCTGTCAATGGTTTCTTAGCAACTCTAAATAGGGTTTCATAGACAAGCCATATGCTAGCTACTCCAACTATAATGTCCCAGAGAAGTTACTCTTTTAGTAGTATCAATGCTTCCCATAGGCATTGCAGAGACTGTTAATCCTTTGTAATGCTAAGTGAAGAACCTGATAAGAGTGCAGAAAACTGTTTTTATAGGTCTGTCTGTATCTTCTGCACAGTCTCAAGAGAGGACCAAGACTGATCCTGCATTAATCCCAAGTTTTGCACATTCATGAACCGGCGCATTTCTTCTATTCCCCATCCCCATTAACAGCCTCAATTCCACATCTGCATCCCAGCTTCTATCACTAACCACTTCTCTTGGCCTCTCACAGTTCTCAACCTCTGAGACACACAAGGACGGTAACACCCTTGACCTGGTATTTCTCCAACTTTGCTCAATCTCCTACCAAAATAACTCTCTGCTTTCCCTCTCTGACCACAACATTCTCTCCTTCACGCTCACAAATCCTCGCCCACCCCAGCACACTCCTACCTATCACACATTCAGAAATCTACAAGCCATTAACCCTCAGACACTTTCAGACTCCCTACAACCTTCCCTGTCCCCAATCTCCTCTTTTTCCTGTCCTGATCTGGCTGTTCATCACTACAACAACACTCTTAGAAGCACCCTTGACCAGGTAGCGCCCTTCACCCTCAGAAGCTCCAAACACAGAGTAAAACAGCCCTGGCTCACATTGCAAACTCAATTTCTCCAGCGATGCTCTAGGAGTGCTGAACGCCGATGGAGAAAAACCCACACACCAGAAGACTTCATCCACTTCAAATTTATGTTAAGAACCTACAACTCTGCCCTTCACCTCGCCAAACAGACCTACTTCACCACACTGATCTCCTCACTAGCCAACAACCCCAAGAAACTTTTTGACACCTTTCACTCCCTCCTCAGGCCAAAAGCACAAGCTCCTATCTCAGACATTTGTGCAGATGACCTGGCCTCCCATTTTATAGAGAAAATAGATAATATCCGTCAGGAAATCTGCTCCCAACTACCAAGTGCTGTGATTCCCTTCCCTACCTGCATTTCCCCCGGATCACTTTCTACATTTGATCCCATCACAGAAGTCTCCAGACTCCTCTCTTCTTCTCGTCCGACTACATGCACTACCGACCCCATTCCCTCACATCTCCTCCAGTGTCTCTCTCCAGTCGTCACAACTCACCTAACTACAATCTTTAATCTCTGCCTCTCCTCGGGCATTTTCCTATCCTCCTTCAAACACTCTATCATTACTCCATTATTAAAGAAACCTGCTCTCGACCCATCCTGCACAAACAACTACAGACCAGTTTCCAATCTCCCCTTCATCTCTAAACTTTTGGAGCGCCTAGTCTACTCCCGCCTTACCCGTTACCTCTCCACTCACTCCCTCCTAGACCCTTCACAGTCTGGCTTCTGACCCCTACATTCAACTGAAACTGCACTCATCAAAGTTACCAATGACCTTCTGACAGCAAAATGTAATGGTGAACACTCTCTGCTCATTCTTCTCGACCTCTCTGCAGCTTTCGACACTGTTGACCACCGTCTCCTACTCCATAGGCTCCAGTCACTAGGCATTAGGGACATCAATCTGTCCTGGTTCTCTTCCTATCTCTCTGACCGCTCCTTTAGTGTTTTGTTCGCTGGCTCCACTTCATCTCCTCTTCCTCTCGTTGTCGGGGTACCTCAGGGCTCAGTCCTTGGCCCCCTTCTCTTCTCTCTCTACAGGGCCCCAATTGGAAAGACCATCAGCAGATTTGGCTTTCAGTATCATCTTTATGCTGATGACACACAACTATACACGTCATCCCCCGACCTAACCCCCGCTGTACTGCAGAACGCCAGTGACTGTCTGTCCGCAGTCTCCAACATCATGTCCGCTCTGTATCTGAAATTCAACGTCTCAAAAACTGAACTTCTTCTGCTCCCGCCGTCTACTAACCTCCCTAAATCTGACATTTCCCTCTCCGTGGGTGACACCATAATAACACCCCGGCAGTAGGCACGCTATCTGGGCGTTATGTTTGACACCAATCTCTCCTTCACATCCCATATACAATCTCTTGCACGCTCGTGCCGCTTACACCTAAAGAACATCTCCAGAATTTGCCCTTTTCTCACCATGGAAACAACCAAAACCCTCACTGCTGCATTGATCCACTCCCGCCTGGATTACTGCAACGCTCTATTAATTGGCCTCCCCATTACTCGACTTTCCCCTCTCCAGTCCATACTTAATGCAGCAGCCAGGGTCATCCATCTGGCTAATCGGTACTCGGATGCGTCCGCTCTTCGCCAATTGTTACACTGGCTGCCCATTCATTATAGGATCCAATTCGAACTACTTGTTCTCACCCACAAAGCTCTCCACAGTGCGGCACCCCCCTACATCTCCTTCCTCATTTCTGTATATCGGCCTAGCCGACCGCTGCGCTCTGCAAAAGACTTTCGACTAACCTCTGCACTAATCCGCACCTCCCACTCCCGACTCCAAGACTTCTCCCACGCTGCGCCAATCCTCTGGAATGCTCTACCCCAAGAAATTAGGACTATCCACAATTTGCACAGTTTTAGGTGCTCCCTCAAAAAACATCTGTTCAGAGCAGCCTATCACGTTCACTAATCAAAGTAATTTTATGTGTAAGTGTGCGTGTGTAGCCCATTCACTATCTCCATCGCCCACCTTCTAAAGATGGCTGGACCATCATTGTAAATGCATCATTGTAAATACACACCTGTACTTTGTATCTCCCCGACCTCATTGTAGATTGTAAGCTCTCACGAGCAGGGGCATCTTATTTTACTTTAATTATTGTATTGTTAACGTTGTTACTTATGACTTGTGTTTTGAAACTGTTATACTGTAAAGCGCTGCGGAATATGTTGGAGCTATGTAAATAAAGGTTATTATTATTATTATTATTATTATTATTCTATTGTAGATGTGGTTTCATGGCTTGATTTCTTAGCTCTAGCACATCACTACACGTCATGGCTCATTGTTATTGTCGTTCCAGGTCCGGTACAGCTGTACCATCAGTATCAGTAGTAATATCATCTAAATTAAACCACTAGATGGCGCAGAACACTCTTCAATTACTGTAATATAACTATGGAAACTAAATGCTATAAAGTGTTCACTGTAAAATAGACCTGGACACGAGATCGGTGCTTTACAAGAAATTCTTGACAAAAAAGAGTTATTGTTATATTCAGAAGCTGAAGTGTTTTTTATACATGATTGTCTTTTGTGTCCAAATTAAAAGAGGTTGTTCAGGAATTGAAAATGTTGCATAAAGAGCAGGAATTGTCTTTAAAAAAAAAAAAAAAAAAAAAAATAATATATATATATATATATATATGACTCAACTATAGTGTTGAGCATTCCGATACCGCAAGTATCGGGTATCGGCCGATATTAGCTGTATCGGAATTCCGATACTTAGTTCCGATACTTTTTTCATATCGAATACCGGAATCGGAAGTTCCCATAATGCTAGGAGCCCGCTCGATTTGATTCAGCCAATGGGGATCCTCAGAAGTGTGGGCATATCCTGTTAGGCATGTAGGCATGTTAACTACTGGCATGGCTGTGATTGGCTGCTGAAATGATGTCATGATGCACTATAAAAAGCGCTGCAGCCGCCATTTCTGGTCACTCTGCTGTGAATTCAGTTAGGGACAGGCTGCTGTTGAAGACTGTGAGGGACAGTTAGAAATAGCGATTCCACAAAACATATAGTGCTTAACCCAGGCTACATAAACCACCACTGTAGCTTGCTTTTCCCTAGCAGCGCTGTTTTCACAGCTGTCTGCAAGGGCTGTGTGAGTGCAGACCCACGCTGTGTAGTGTGTCCTGCAGGCACGTCTGCTTGTAGGCCGGCCAGCGTGTGTCTCTGCCTCATACACATTTTTCTTTTATTGCTGCTTTTTTTCTCTCCTGTATAGTGTGCTTCCATACGTATCCATATACGTTGGTTGCAAACACTAAAGGAGTGAACAGCGGAGCCTTTCAGCAGCCTTTCAGTGCTATAGCCCATTTCTCTGCACTGTTTTTGGCTGTCTGATAGGTCTCTCTGTGTGTGAGTGCAGCTCACGTTGCAGTGTGTTCTACAGCCACCGCTAGCTGTAGTCCGCTCAGCGTGCGTCACTGCCTCATACATAGTCCTTTTTTGCAGCTAATTTAGCCAGATTTTTGCTCCTATATTAGTGTGCTTCCAACCGCATCCATTGTCATTGGTTGGTTGCAAACACTATATAGGATTAGATAGAGGAGCCTTTTTGCTGGCTTGTGCCCTTCAGGGCCAGCCAGGCTAGTATCACCCTATTTTTTGGAGCCTCATCAATTGCATTGTAGGTTAGCTTCCTGCATTGTAATCGCTCCAAAAAGTTTGTGATACTATAGCTTTCAGACTTTGGTCACATCCTTTCCTTTCCTCCCACCCAAAAAAAAGGAAATAAAGTTCACCAAACACTCCACTTTACAGTTGTCTAGGCCACATTAGATCATATTAAAGTGTAGTACACACACTCTTAGCCAAATTAGTGTTTCTTATACTGGTTAGCAGGTGTTCAGGAATAAGAACACTAAGCCACCCCTTTTTTACTTTTCTGCCTATCTTTATCAGTCTACCAAGATGAAGAAGGCAGGGAGTAAGGCACGTGGTCGTGGCCGTGGAGTTTCAGCAGGGAGAGGACGGGGGGATTCAGCAGGGAGAGGACGTGGGGATTCGGTATCTGCTGCGGCCACCAGTGACCCGGCATCCCCCACTTTTACCAGGCAACAGTCCTTCATGCGCAGCTTTGTAGGACCTCGCCGTACCCCACTGCTGCGTGACGAACAAATTGAAGCCGTTGTCGGATGGATGGCAGCTAATGCATCCACTTCAATGACTTCCGCATCCTCCCAAGGCCAGAGCACTGAAGAGCAACCATCTGTCTCTTCACCACCTGCCAAATTGCCCAGGCAGTCTGAGAGCCCTGGACAGGAGCCATCTCAATCTTTACTTCTGTTCTCAGAATCTGTTGGCTTGGAAAGAGGTGGCCAGCCAAGCAGCATTCTAGAGCGTGAAGAAGAGGGAGTATGCAGTGATGCGCAACTGCTTTGTCCCTCTGAATCTGAAGAGGCGGGTGGGCCAGTGCCTATGGTCAGCACACCTCAGTATGCATCAGATGATGATGAGACTCAGTTGCCAATTTCTGGTGCGTACGGTGCTGGCGAGACAACCCAGGACCAGCCGGTGCTTGAAGAGGGGAGTGGAGATGATGAGGGCCTTGACCCATCATGGCATCAGCCACAGGAAGGTGGTGGGAGCAGCTCTGAGGAAGAGATTCCCCGAACGGCCAAAAGAGGAGGGAGAGGGCGGGGGCAGACTTGGTTGCCTGTAGCCTCCACTTTGGCACCCGTGAGGAGCAATCCTCTTCCAAAACACAAAACGGGCGCTCCCAGGACTTGCAGTGCGTGGTCTTTTTTTGACACAGTTGCAGATGACATTTGCTTTGTCAAATGCAAGCTGTGTCATCAGAAAGTGAAACGAGGGAAAAATGTGACCAACCTCAATACCACAAATATGTGGAAACATGTGCGTACCAAGCACGAGGTGGAGTTACACAGACACACTGAAGATGTAGGCCAACCTTCAGCAGCACCTACCACCTCTTCAGCTCGTGTTGGGGCCTCTTCCTCCAGCTCACACACAGCTGGTTCGGCTTCCTCACTGGAACGCCATGGAAGAACCACTGCCACTGTTGTCCAGAGACCCAGTGAAATTCCACCCACTGAACCACGTTCGCAGTCATCAGCACACTCCCAGGCCACTCACCAGCAATCGGTAGCACAGGCATGGGAGAAAAAGCGGCCATACTCGGCAAACCATCCCCGAGCACTGGCTCTGAATGCCGGCATTGCCAAACTACTGGCCCTTGAGATGCTGTCATTCAGGCTGGTGGAGACTGACACATTCCGGAACTTTATGTCATTGGCAGTTCCACAATACAATGTGCCCAGCCGCTTTTATTTCAGCAGGCAAGCTGTCCCTGCCCTGCAAAAGCATGTGGAGGGAAAAATTAAAAATGCGCTACTAAATGCCATCAGTAGCAAGGTCCACCTGACCACCGATGCGTGGACCAGTAGCCATAGACAGGGACGATACCTTTCCCTCACTGCCCATTGGGTCAATGTTGTGGAGCCGTGTACAGATCTGGAGAGTGGCTCTGTACGTATTCTGCCAACTCCAAGGATTGCAGGAATGCAGTCTGTACATATTGAGTCCTCCTCCTACTCTAGTTCCTCGGAATCAGCACTGCGTGAGCCTGTTAGGCCAGATATGAGCACAGGTGTGGCCAAACGTCAACAGGCCGTCCTTAAATTAATTTCTTTGGGGAATCTGAGCCACACAGCACAGGAGCTCTGGAATGCCATCAAGCAGGAGAGCGATGTGTGGTTTGTGCCAGCGAATCTCCAGCCAGGTTTGGTAGTGAGTGACAATGGCCGAAATCTAGTGGCAGCTCTGGGCCTAGGCAACCTCACTCACATACCATGTCTGGCACACGTGCTCAATTTGGTCGTGCAGAGCTTTCTGAGGGACTATCCGGATCTTGATGCACTGCTGCACAAGGTTCGCCTAGAGTGTGCTCACTTGTGGCGTTCCAGCATGGCAAGATCGCGCATTGCATCTCTGCAACGCCGATTCCGCCTGCCAGAGCATCGCATCATATGTGACCTCCCCATCAGGTGGAATTCAATGTTACATATGTTGGAGCGGTTGTGTGAGCAGCAGGCAGCAGTAATGGAGTACCAGCTGCATCAGGCGCAAACAAGTCGCACTGTGCGCCGGACACACTTCACCACCACTGAGTGGGCCACTATGAGGGACATCTGCCAAGTTTTGCATTCCTTCGATGACTCCACGTGGATGGCCAGTGTAGATGATGCACTAATCAGCATGACTGTCCCCCTCATCTGTCTGCTTCAAAAAACCTTACAAGCACTAAGTGAGGAGGTTTTTGAAGAGGTCGAGGATGAGCAGTCAGAAATGCCATCTGCTTCTGGCAAGTCTGCGCAACGTGCTTCCACACAAAGGCCCAGGCAGGGGACACTTAGTGAGGAGGATGACGAGGAGTCAATGGAGGAGGAGGAACACATCTCTCCAGAGGAGGGAGGTAGACAAGGCTCTAGTAGTCAGTGTGTACAGCGAGGGTGGGGTGATGCTGAGCAGGCAGAGATGCTGCCTCAAGCTGGGGACAGCGTTTCCGGTCCAGTTGGCAGTCTGCAGCACATGGTTGATTTCATGCTGCAGTGCTTGTTAAATGACCGCTGCATCGCCAACATTCTCCACACGGCTGATTATTGGGTGTACACCCTCCTAGATCCTCGCTACCGGGACAACTTACAAAGCCTCATACCACAGTTGAACCGGGAGCGAAAAATGCGGGAGTACCAAGAAACACTTGTGCAGGCCATCATGTTCTCCATTCCCCCCACAAGTGTTGCTGGTAGTGCTTTTCAAAGCAGCCATGTGGGTAGAGGCAGTGGAGGAAGCTCTGCACAAAGAGGTAGCAGAGGCAGTGCCGCAGGACAAGGCAAGGCCAGTATGGCCCAAATGTGGAAAAGTTTTGTGGGACCGCCACAAACGGCTACACCATCACAGACGGCTCCAGTCAGCAGGAGGCAACGTTTCCGTCAGATAGTGACAGACTACTTGTCGTGCCCTGTTAGTGTTCTCCCAGACGGCTCTTCCCCATTCAAGTATTGGGTCTCTAAGCTGGATACATGGCCAGAGCTTTGCCAGTATGCATTGGAGGTGCTGGCTTGCCCTGCTGCCAGTGTATTATCGGAACGTGTCTTTAGTGCTGCAGGTGGTGTGGTAACAGACCGTCGCACGCGACTATCCGCCGATAATGTTGACCGGCTTACTTTTGTGAAAATGAACAAGGCCTGGATCTCACCTGAATTTGCCAGTCCTCTTCCAGAATAAATAATTGGCTGGCAACAGGATCCAGGTCTCCTGTTGTGTTCATGTTTCTATGACCTGAACTTTATTTCCTGGGCTACAGCAACGCCAGTTGGTGCTCGGAAGTGCTGTCCGCACAGACAAAACACTCGCTCATGTGTAAGTGGGGTTCGGTAACGTCAGCTGATCCCCTGCTGTGTGTACGGCAAACTCTCCTGCTGCCTACAACTTCTGACTACCTCTGATTTAATATGTTCTCTGATTTGCCCTCTGTCTCCACTCTGTTTTGAGTATTTCCTCCGGCCTACAACACCGCCTGTTTCTGCTCTCAAGTGCCGTCTGCACAATCCACACTTGTTCCTGTGGTACCTGGGTCCTGTAACATCTGCTCATCTCCAGAGTTGAGCATGGCAATGTCTCCTGCTTTGTCTACATTCCCACTACTTGTAGTGGAAATGTGGACAGAGCAGGAGACATTGCCTGACTCACCTCTAGGGAGAAGCTGCTGTTACAGAACCCCAGTAACACAGGAACAAGTGTGGATTGTGCAGACAGCATTTCAGAGCAGCAACTGGCGTGGTTGGAAGCCAGAGGAAATACTCGAAACAGAGTGAAGACAGAGGCCTAATTGGAGTACGTTGACAGTTAGTAGTAGTCTAGAAACAATCGCAAACTGCCACCAAGTAGGCCTCGGCCTACTACCTGATTTTCCCTGGGCTCCGACACCGCCAGTTGGTGATCGGAAGTGCTGTCCACACAGAAAAACACACTCGTTCATGTGAAATTGGGGTTCGGTAACGTCAGCTGATCCCCTGCTGTGTGGAGGGCAAACTGCTGCTGCCTCCAAATTGTAACTACTTCAGATTTAAACATTCTCTGATTTGGCCTCTGTCTCCACTCTGTCTCTAGTATTTCCCCTGACCTCCAACACCGCCAGTTCCTGCTCACAGTTGCCGTCCACGCATTCCACACTTGTTCCTGTGTTCCTGGTGTTCTGTAACATGAGCTGATCCCCCAATGTGTGTCCGGCACTGTCTCCTGCGCTGTCCACCTTCCCACTGCAAGTGGTGGGAATGTGGACAGAGCAGGAGACATTGGCAGACAAACATCAGGGGATCTGCTGACATTACAGAACACCAGTAACACAGGAACACGTGTGGATTGGGCAGACGGCTACTGTACGCATAAAATGGCGGTGTTGGTAGTCACGTGAAATCCTGGAAACAGAGTGGAGACAGATGCCTAATTGGAGCACGTTGACAGTCTGTTGTAGCCTACAAACAATCTAAAACTGCCACCAAGTAGGCCTCGGCCTGCACCCTGGTTCTCCCTGGGCTCCAACAACGCTAGTTGGTGCTCAGAAGTGCTGTCCACACAGAAAAACACACTCGTTCATGTGAAAGTGGGGGTCAGTAACGTCAGCTGATCCCCTGCTGTGTGGAGGGCAAAGTGTCCTGCTCCCTCCAAAGTCAAAATACCTCAGCTTTACACCTGGCTCCTAGTAGGCCTCGGCCTGCACCATGATTGTCCCTGGGTTCCAACAATGCTAGTTGGTGCTCGGAAGTGCTGTCCACACAGAAAAACACTCGTTCATGTGAAAGTGGGGTTCGGTAACGTCAGCTGATCCCCTGCTGTGTGGAGGGCAAAGTGTCCTGCTCCCTCCAAAGTCAAAATACCTCAGCTTTACACCTGGCTCCTAGTAGGCCTCGGCCTGCACCATGATTGTCCCTGGGTTCCAACAACGCTAGTTGGTGCTCGGAAGTGCTGTCCACACAGAAAAACACACTCGTTCATGTGAAAGTGGGGTTCGGTAACGTCAGCTGATCCCCTGCTGTGTGGAGGGCAAACTGCTGCTGCCTCCAAATTGTAACTACTTCAGATTTAAACATTCTCTGATTTGGCCTCTGTCTCCACTCTGTCTCTAGTATTTCCCCTGACCTCCAACACCGCCAGTTCCTGCTCACAGTTGCCGTCCACGCATTCCACACTTGTTCCTGTGTTCCTGGTGTTCTGTAACATGAGCTGATCCCCAATGTGTGTCCGGCACTGTCTCCTGCGCTGTCCACCTTCCCACTGCAAGTGGTGGGAATGTGGACAGAGCAGGAGACATTGGCAGACAAACATCAGGGGATCTGCTGACATTACAGAACACCAGTAACACAGGAACACGTGTGGATTGGGCAGACGGCTACTGTACGCATAAACTGGCGGTGTTGGTAGTCACGTGAAATCCTGGAAACAGAGTGGAGACAGATGCCTAATTGGAGCACGTTGACAGTCTGTTGTAGCCTACAAACAATCTAAAACTACCACCAAGTAGGCCTCGGCCTGCACCCTGGTTCTCCCTGGGCTCCAACAACACAAGTTGGTGCTCAGAAGTGCTGTCCACACAGAAAAACACACTCGTTCATGTGAAAGTAGGGGTCAGTAACGTGAACTGATCCCCTGCTGTGTGGAGGGCAAAGTGTCCTGCTCCCTCCAAAGTCAAAATACCTCAGCTTTACACCTGGCTCCTAGTAGGCCTCGGCCTGCACCATGATTGTCCCTGGGTTCCAACAACGCTAGTTGGTGCTCGGAAGTGCTGTCCACACAGAAAAACACACTCGTTCATGTGAAAGTGGGGTTCGGTAATGTCAGCTGATCCCCTGCTGTGTGGAGGGCAAACTGCTGCTGCCTCCAAATTGTAACTACTTCAGATTTAAACATTCTCTGATTTGGCCTCTGTCTCCACTCTGTCTCTAGTATTTCCCCTGACCTCCAACACTGCCAGTTCCTGCTCACAGTTGCCGTCCATGCATTCCACACTTGTTCCTGTGTTCCTGGTGTTCTGTAACGTGAGCTGATCCCCCAATGTGTGTCCGGCACTGTCTCCTGCGCTGTCCACCTTCCCACTGCAAGTGGTGGGAATGTGGACAGAGCAGGAGACATTGGCAGACAAACATCAGGGGATCTGCTGACATTACAGAACACCAGTAACACAGGAACACGTGTGGATTGGGCAGACGGCTACTGTACGCATAAACTGGCGGTGTTGGTAGTCACGTGAAATCCTGGAAACAGAGTGGAGACAGATGCCTAATTGGAGCACGTTGACAGTCTGTTGTAGCCTACAAACAATCTAAAACTACCACCAAGTAGGCCTCGGCCTACACCATGATTGTCCCTGGGCTCCAACAACGCCAGTTGGTGCTCGGCAGTGTCTTTGGCACGGGGACTCCCTGTTGCCCAGCCTGGTTCCAGCACGCCTGCTGTTTCCGGGTAGTGTCAAGGTCACTATGCCACCAATCCGTTGTCCTGTCGTCTTGCGGCACTGAAGGCTGGATCCGTATTGCCAATGGGACATGGACCCCCTGTAGGACTGTGGCTTTCGGTAACTGCGGCCGGCTTGCGGCCTGGCTACTTTGCTTTGAATGGGTACCTTCTGCTACCCACCCGGGTTCCAGCACTGTCTGCTGGTTCTCGCCAGAGCCTTTGGCCTAGGTGCCTCCATCTCGGTATCCGAGGTCCAGCACCGTCAGCTGGTCCTTGGTAGTGCTTTCTAGCACAGGTACCTCCTGCCTAGTAACCGTGGTCCAGCACCGTCAGCTGTTCCTCGGTAGTGCCATTGGCTCTTGTAGCTTTTGCTACCCATCTGGGTTCCAGCACCGTCAGCTGGTTCTCGGCAGTGTCTTTGGCACGGGGACTCCCTGTTGCCCAGCCTGGTTCCAGCACGCCTGCCGTTTCCGGGTAGTGTCAAGGTCACTATGCCACCAATCCGTTGTCCTGTCGTCTTGCGGCCGGGTTAGCCGACTCTATGGTGCCTGCAGTTTAGGTGACTCCTATGTGGGCTGCGGGAACTGGCACTGAAGGCTGGATCCGTAGTGCCAATGGGACATGGACCCCCTGTAGGACTGTGGGTTTCGGTAACTGCGGCCGGCTTGCGGCCTGGCTACTTTGCTTTGAATGGGTACCTTCTGCTACCCACCCGGGTTCCAGCACTGTCTGCTGATTCTCGCCAGAGCCTTTGGCCTAGGTGCCTCCATCTCGGTATCCGAGGTCCAGCACCGTCAGCTGGTCCTTGGTAGTGCTTTCTAGCACAGGTACCTCCTGCCTAGTAACCGTGGTTCAGCACCGTCAGCTGTTCCTCGGTAGTGCCATTGGCTCTTGTAGCTTTTGCTACCCATCTGGGTTCCAGCACCGTCAGCTGGTTCTCGGCAGTGTCTTTGGCACGGGGACTCCCTGTTGCCCAGCCTGGTTCCAGCACGCCTGCTGTTTCCGGGTAGTGTCAAGGTCACTATGCCACCAATCCGTTGTCCTGTCGTCTTGCGGCCGGGTTAGCCGACTCTACGGTGCCTGCAGTTTAGGTGACTCCTATGTGGGCTGCGGGAACTGGCACTGAAGGCTGGATCCGTAGTGCCAATGGGACATGGACCCCCTGTAGGACTGTGGGTTTCGGTAACTGCGGCCGGCTTGCGGCCTGGCTACTTTGCTTTGAATGGGTACCTTCTGCTACCCACCCGGGTTCCAGCACTGTCTGCTGATTCTCGCCAGAGCCTTTGGCCTAGGTGCCTCCATCTCGGTATCCGAGGTCCAGCACCGTCAGCTGGTCCTTGGTAGTGCTTTCTAGCACAGGTACCTCCTGCCTAGTAACCGTGGTTCAGCACCGTCAGCTGTTCCTCGGTAGTGCCATTGGCTCTTGTAGCTTTTGCTACCCATCTGGGATCCAGCACCGTCAGCTGGTTCTCGGCAGTGTCTTTGGCATGGTGACTCCCTGTTGCACAGCCTGGTTCCAGCACGCCTGCTGTTTCCAGGTAGTGTCAAGGTCACTATGCCACCAATCCGTTGTCCTGTCGTCTTGCGGCCGGGTTAGCCGACTCTACGGTGCCTGCAGTTTAGGTGACTCCTATGTGGGCTGCGGGAACTGGCACTGAAGGCTGGATCCGTAGTGCCAATGGGACATGGACCCCCTGTAGGACTGTGGGTTTCGGTAACTGCGGCCGGCTTGCGGCCTGGCTACTTTGCTTTGAATGGGTACCTTCTGCTACCCACCCGGGTTCCAGCACTGTCTGCTGGTTCTCGCCAGAGCCTTTGGCCTAGGTGCCTCCATCTCGGTATCTGAGGTCCAGCACCGTCAGCTGGTCCTTGGTAGTGCTTTCTAGCACAGGTACCTCCTGCCTAGTAACCGTGGTCCAGCACCGTCAGTTGGTCCTCGGTAGTGCCATTGGCTCTTGTTCCTTCTGCTACCCATCCGGGTGCCAGCACTGTCTGCTGGTTCTCGCCACAGCCTTTGGCCTAGGTGCCTCCATCTCGGTATCCGAGGTCCAGCACCGTCAGCTGGTCCTTGGTAGTGCTTTTTAGCACAGGTACCTTCTGCTTAGTAACCGTGGTCCAGCACCGTCAGTTGGTCCTCGGTAGTGCCATTGGCTCTTGTTCATTCTGCTACCCATCCGGGTGCCAGCACTGCCTGCTGGTTCTCGCCACAGCCTTTGGCCTAGGTGCCTCCATCTCGGTATCCGAGGTCCAGCACCGTCAGCTGGTCCTTGGTAGTGCTTTTTAGCACAGGTACCTTCTGCTTAGTAACCGTGGTCCAGCACCATCAGTTGGTCCTCGGTAGTGCCATTGGCTCTTGTTCCTTCTGCTACCCATCCGGGTGCCAGCACTGTCTGCTGGTTCTCGCCACAGCCTTTGGCCTAGGTGCCTCCATCTCGGTATCCGAGGTCCAGCACCGTCAGCTGGTCCTTGGTAGTGCTTTTTAGCACAGGTACCTTCTGCTTAGTAACCGTGGTCCAGCACCGTCAGTTGGTCTTCGGTAGTGCCATTGGCTCTTGTTCCTTCTGCTACCCATCCATGTGCCAGCACTGTCTGCTGGTTCTCGCCACAGCCTTTGGCCTAGGTGCCTCCATCTCGGTATCCGAGGTCCAGCACCGTCAGCTGGTCCTTGGTAGTGCTTTTTAGCACAGGTACCTTCTGCTTAGTAACCGTGGTCCAGCACCGTCAGTTGGTCCTCGGTAGTGCCATTGGCTCTTGTTCCTTCTGCTACCCATCCGGGTGCCAGCACTGTCTGCTGGTTCTCGCCAGTTTCTCAGCCTTCTTGTACCTTCTGCTACATTTCCAAGATCAAGCTTTTTGAAATTGTCTTTGGTAATCCTTATTGATCTCCATGACGATGACCCTGATGATGACGACCCTGAAGACCACACCAAAGAAGACCAGAAAAATGACCCTAAATAATAAGACCAAGAGGACAAAGAACATGAAGACAACCACCAAGATACAGAACAAAAGACAGAAGAACAAGAAGCAGAAGAAGCAAAAGCAGAAGAACAGAAAGCAGAAGAACATTAAGCATAAGACAAAAAATCAGCATAGAAGAAATCAAAATTATAAGCAGAAGAAGACTAAGCAGTAAATGGGGGTGAGTCCATTCCTCCTCGTGGTGCCCCTGGAAAATGCCTGCTGCTGCAGGCCAAACTGAACGCGGACAAATCCTGTTGTAAATCTTTTGTGACAGGCAGAATGTAAGGTGTAATCTTATAACTTTTATAGATAAGTACTACAGGAATGCCTGTCACCATGAGAAAATGAAGAAAAAGAAGAATAGGAAGAAGATGAAGAAATAGCATATGAAAATTAATAATAGCTGAATAAGAAGAATATGAAGAATGGAAAAAAAATTAATGGGAAGAAGGTGAAGAAGAAGAAGATGAATAAGGTGAAGAAAAAGTTGATGAAAAAAATGCTACTGCTGCGGATCATGATGGAGAAAGTGTGGGAGAAGTACAAAAGAAGGTGAAGAGCATGGAAGTTGCGAAACATACAGTACATATCTGACTAAAGATAAAAAAGTTAACATAGTCAATATCTTTTTAACTCCGAACGTCTTGAAAAAAAAAAATTGGAAGTAATACTATGCCATGTGATTTGAATAAACCACTATGCTTTTAATGTCTCCTCCACCTCCCACAATACATTCTACATGATTCTTATTTGTTTTCAATTATGTAGAATTAGCCAACAAGGAAATAAAGGCCTTTTTTTAATTCCGATACCGGAAGTCCCATTGACTTGAATGGGACTTCCGGTATCGGAATCGGAATCGGCGATACCCGATATTTTTTTTCGTATCGGGCGATACCATCCGATACGATATTTTTGGGTATCGAACGGTATCGCTCAACACTACTCAACTATTATATCCCCCAACTGCGTGGACAGTGAAGCCAGCACTAATTGGCTGCAGGGATCGCATGACATAACAATCTCAAGAAAGCCCTGGGAGAGCTCGTGCCAATACCGCTGGAATGGCGTTGGCAGCAGAGGCGAATATAAGTGTTATTATTTCATAAGAGGGGGACATAATGATTGAGAGGGGGTTTTCCGAGAAGTGAACAACCCCTTTAATATAGATTGCAGAGGAAAGCTTGGTAAAGTTTTCAACAAGCTATACACTTTCATTTTAAATGTAATTCTTTAATTTTACTATAATATGCATATGCAGCTCTTCAAATTTTGTTACTTTATGCCTGATGTAGAAACCTGAGTAGTCTCAAAAGCTGCAATTTGTTACCATCTTTTCAGTTAGCCATTAAAATTTATCAACTATCTACTGACTAACCTGGTTGTCAAACTGTGACTGTCTAAGGTAAGGGAGGGGGCGTAAAACTGTCCATGGAACTGGGACCCTAACTATCCCTGTCTCGGGGGTACTCTTGATGGTAAAAAGGCCTGAGTCTCCGACCTCATTATGCTCCTGTTAATACCTGCTCTGTCCCCTTCAATACCCCATAGAGCCTGGGATAGAAATGTAATGTGAACAAGACACAAAAGACAAAACAGTGATAACAGAAAACCTCTATAATACAAAAGCACCAATCAACAATAGTGAGAAGGATAGGGACAGGGAGGAATAAACTAAACGGGAACAGGGACCGGAAGATAAGCACATACGTACTACAGAACACCAAAGATGGTCTGGCTAGGTTTTATAGGAAGAGATTTTAATGGACCTATCAGAAACAGATGAAAATGGTGCTGCAAAGTTCTGACCAACATAGAAAGGGTAATTAACCTCTTTAGCACAAAAGCAAACCAAATTAATTTAATATAGGACCCAAAAACACAGGCTAAGGCCGGGTTCACACTTGCGAGTGCAATATGAGAAACTCGCGGGAATCTCTCACATCAATACCCGGCAATGCCGCTGGCACTCGGACCAGAGCGCTCAGCTGCATAGAAATACATGCAACCGCACACTCTGGTCCTGAGTGCCGTGGCAGTGCCAGGTATTGATGCGAATTTCTCGCATTGCACTCGAAGTGTGACCCCGGCCTAAATGGAAGATCTGCAATTCACAATATGCAGAGATCTTCTACGCCCCAGATTTCCCAGGTTTACGTAACACTCTCATCACAAAAGTACAAAAATATATATTCTTCCTGTATCACAGTTTTAACATAAAATTCACCATACTACTTACGTGTAGTCAGAGGAGAAGTGGTTGTAGTACTCAACTGTGAAGAAACTGCAAAGAAAAGTCAGTGTTGTCAAGCCACAAAGTTAAAACCACCAATATAGTCCAAAAATGTAAATACAAGGCCTCATGAAATAGAGATACTCCCAACCTTATGAGTAAGTCATCTATACTGATCAAATTAAAAATCACAATCGACATTTCAAAAATATATATGAATAAAACAACATATGAAAAAGATAAAAAATTAATCCACACAATGAACAAAAAGAGGTGGATGATGGAAAATCAACATTGAGTGCAGGGAAAAGGTGAGCAGATACCAAGTTAGAAAGGTTTCTTCAATCTCTGTCATTGTTAGAAATCTCTTAGGGTGGTTTCATATTTGTGTTTCCAACAGCAGCGTCGGCCTGCGTACGGCCACCACTAAGCCCCGCCCCCTGCTGCGCCTCCTCCGGTAGCTCCGCCTGCATGCGACCTGCATCCCCTATCTTTTGCACTGGGGATGCAGGCCGTGCGCAGGTATGCATTTGCGGCGCATGCATCCTCTTGACGGTGCGCCGAGGGCACCAAATTGCAACAGGTTGCGTTTGGTGCCGGTCGAAGCACCTTCAGAAGGGCGCATGCGCTGCCAAACGCATACCTGCGCACGGCCTGCGTCCCCAGTGCTATAGATAGGGGACAAAGGTTGCATGCAGCGTCATGCGCCCTTAGGCAGAGCTACCGGAGGAGGCGCGGCAGGGGGCGGGGCTTATCTGCGGCCGTGCGCAGGCCGACGCTGCTGTTAGAAATGCAAATGTGAAACCACCTTTACTTGTAGTCACAGGTGAGAAACTGGGTCTGAGCAGAAAAAGTAAATTAATGTGCATGCAAAATGTAATTGCATATGAACACATGACCTTTACACAGAGAAAAACAAAAACAAAACACAAAACAAATATCCTGGAATAAAAAAGTAAAAAAATATATATATTGCAAAAATTGCATGAAGGTAGTAATAATAGTAATAATAAGGGTATTTAGTTAACATAATTTTGATCAAGATAATGTAGAAGCCATCCCGCCACGTCACGGCAACCCTTGTGGGACAGTCCTAACTTTTGTATTTAAAACCTTTCCACTTGTCAAGTGACGTAAATGTGAACAAGGACAGAGGGACTGAGCCACCAGTAATAGTATAGGCCAGACAGGATGGATTTTCCAAATCAGAAACAGGGTTTTAAATACAAAAGTTAGGACTGTCCCACAAGGGTTGCCGTGACGTGGCGGGATGGCTTCTACATTATTTTGATCAAAATTATGTTAACTAAATACCCTTATTATTACTATTATTACTACCTTCATGCAATTTTTGCAATATATATATTTTTTTACTTTTTTATTCCAGGATATTTGTTTTGTGTTTTGTTTTTGTTTTTCTTTGTAGTCACAGGTAAAGTGTTTGTAGTTTTCAGATGTGAAGTAGAAGAATCTGTGACAAAAAGTCACCATGAATAAATGCGATACTTGGATAGATAGAGAAACACTGCTAGTCAGCTGTCTCCGCTCTAAATTCAGATCTTAATATTGGCACCCTATGCACTGTCCATATACTTTAATAGAGAATTGGGTTACATAAGAAAATAGTTTACATGGTTGAAAAAAGATATTGGGTCATTATACTGAAAGCATAATAATCTGTAATACAATATTATGAAAATTTGGCAGCTGCTCTAATTCTTTAATGGATTATGTGGATCTGATGCTTTCTTCCAATATGTTACCTTAGACAGAGAAAAATACTATTGGTGGCTCCAAATATTG
This sequence comes from Dendrobates tinctorius, assembly GCF_039654945.1. Lineage (NCBI taxonomy): Eukaryota > Metazoa > Chordata > Amphibia > Anura > Dendrobatidae > Dendrobates > Dendrobates tinctorius. Next base: position 8,279,601 of record NW_027361825.1, read on the forward strand.
GGTCATTATGCTCTGTACCTTGATTGGACATAAAGTTACTGTACATAGTACATAGTTGCATAGCCATTAAAAAAAAGACGTGTTGGTCAAGCCCAACCTAAAATCCTAATGTGTTGGTTCTGAGGGAGGCAGAATCTCCTATGACATGTCAATTACACCATATTAGAAAAATTACTATCTTGACTCCCATAATGTAAAAAGCTAAGTCTCCATAAATTTAGTTACTTGTAATATTATATTTTTCAATAAAGCCATTGTTGAGTTTGTTTAATTGACCACCAATGATCCATCACAACATCATGTGGCAGAGACTTCCATAGTCTCACTACTCTTACAGTAAAGAACACTCATCTTTAATGCTGGTGAAACCTTCCTTTCTCTAGGTCAGAAGTGGGGAACCTTGGGCCATTGGGCTGTTTACGGCCCTTGATGACCTTTTATATGGCCCCCAGGCAGATTCCGAGGGACAAACAGTGCTTGGGTTGGCAGTTGTGTTTTGATGGCCACCAGCCTATTAATTTCTTCTTGCTCTGTGAGCACGTGTACTCAGTGTTCACTACTGAATGCTGATGAGCATGTAATGAATGTTTATGTCCTGACACCAGTGCCAGCGCTAGAATGTACATTATAGGCAGAGTTAGCGTGCAATTTGTATGGTCCCCGAAGGATGGTATAAATATCCAAATGGCCCTTGGCAGAAAATAGATTCCCCACCCCTGCTCTAGGTGTAGAGGATATCCGTTACAATTTTTCAGGCATAGGTAAAAATATCCATTCAATATATGCTCCATTGAATTCTATATATTTATTTAAAAATAAAGATTTCTTTGACCTCCGTGATCATTAGAGGACAGTTACTTGTAGTTGCAGATGAAGTGGTTGTAGTTGTCAGTTGTGATGTAGAAGGAGCTGGACACAAAAGTCAACGAATAAAGTCATGATAAAATATTTGAATAACACCTTCCCTAAAAGTCTTTCAGGTTCTGAATGTGATTAGTTAGTTACTGTGAGAAGAATGAGCAATATATGTGTCTATGTACTTGGTGGAGAGTTGGAAGGGCTCATATATTCTGGTTAACCAGGTTTTTCTTTGTGACCTCTCTCTAATGGTAAACCACCCAATATGGATTACAGGGATTTTTCAATTTCTACTTTAAATCTCTATTTACAACTTCAAATTTGATTAAAGGTTTCTTTGAGTTTCACCGTAGTAAAGCGACTTACGTGTAGTCAAAGATTGAGTGGTAGTAGTTGTCGGCTGTGATGTAGAAGGAGCTGCAAAAAAATAATTATTGTTACCAAGTTACTGGGGATTAATGCAAAACCTGAAAAGAAAAAGCCTCCAAGAGTGAGAGACACGTCTTGTCAGAGGCTGTAAATGAAGCAGGTGAGCCCAATAGTTGGTCTCCTTGATGTCTAAATATATTCTGTATATGGGTTATCTTGATGAGACAAACTCTTTAATGTTGTGTTTTCAGGCTTCCATTTCTGTACAAGAACTTCAAAATATCAATCGCAGTAAATAGTTGGTTAACCATCAAAGTATACAACGTTTTGTGGCCTCCGCCACTGATAGAAGACACACGTAGTTGCAGGTGGAGTGGTTGTAATTGGCTGCTGTGATGTAGAAGGAGCTGTAAAGAAAAGTCAATGTATAAAGTCACCATTGAAAATTAGGTCCTGTTTCTTACTCAATGACATCCATATACGCTTACTAAGCATGTGGACAAGGGGTAGCCTGATAAATCAAACACTTAACATTGTGGCATTGTGGCCCAGGAAGTGTAAAGAAAAGTTAATGTATAAAGTCGCCGAAAATACATACAGTACTTGGATGGTAACAGTCTAACAGGAAAGGTATATGGATATTGGTATGAGTTATCCTGATGGGACGACCTCTTTTGCAACATGGTCCCATGTTTTCCTTTCAAATTCCTAATGAGGTCACAGGAAATAATTCACCAAGCATCACGGAAAAATACTTTCTCTGACTTAGTAGAGTATCTGGTTAAACATCAGAGTACAGAATATTCTGTGACGTTCACCATTGCTAGAAAACACTTACTTGTAGTTAGAGGTGAAATGGTTGTAGATATCCTTTGTGATGTAGAAGGAGCTGTCGAAAAAAGGTCATGTTATTACGTCACCAAGCATAAATGTAATATTTGGTGCGGGTACACGTGCATGGATCTGGTGTGGCATCACTGACAGCAGGATAAAAGGGAAAAAATCCAGCACTCTTCAAAGGATGAAATATATCTAAAAAACACATTTTATTTTCAAAAAATCTAAACAAAACTCAATCCAGCACAAAAAAATGCAACTGATGCACTTTGAGCAAAATATGTGGCCTGGGTATGACTAAAGGGGGCTTTACGCTAAAGCGTCACCGATTTTGTGACGCAGCAGCGATATTGCTAGCGATACCGCTATGTGTGATACTTACCTCTGACCGGCTCCCCTGTTGGCTATCGCTGATTGCGCGAGATCGGCCTGGTCCATTTCTCGTCGTCGGCTTCCTGCTGGTGCCGACGAGCGAGACATGGACGCAGGCGGAAGATGAACACCCTCGCCGCGTCTGAAAGGTAAGTACGACCGCCGACCGCTGCTGCATCGCTAGTGAGATCTGCCTGTTTGGCAGCTCACTAGCAACCATTTAGCGATGCACCAGCGATCCTGTCCGGGTTGTATCGTGGTCAGGATCGCTGCTGCATCGCTAAATGTAAAGGGGCCTTTAGGAATGTGAACTCCACTTCCCAAAAATGTGATAAACCACAGTTAATTTATGTTTTAAGGAGGGTCAATCATTTTTTTACACAGGGCCCTTTAGTTTGGATTTCTTTTTCCCATAATAATAAAGAACTTCATTAAAAAAAATGCATTTTGTCTTTACTTGTGTTATCTTTGTCTAATATTTACATATGTTTGGTGATCGGAAACATTTAAGTGTGACAACCATGCAAAGGAATAGGGGCAAACACTTTTCACACAACTGTACCTAATAAATATTGATTATTACTAGAGATGAGCATATATTTCAATGTTCAGTTCAGATTCCGTTCTCTGAATTTTCAATATTCGTCGATTAATTTGTCGAATATTCGCCGAACAATACTGAACCCCATTCATGTCAATGGGAGGCAAAAACAAATGCATACTCAACACCTTAAAACACCCCCAAATGCTGCCAAAACACATCAAATGAGGGACAGACACCAGGAAAGTGGCCTCAATTCACCCATTGTACAGATTTTAGCATGGCACTGCAGCAATCAGACAGGCATGAGGTATCGGGGTCTAGGACAGCATTTACAGCTTTCAATTGAGCATCACAGTAAGATGAGGTGGGTGAGGAATCGGTGTATGGCCCCTTTGCTGGGAGCCCTGATGCCACATGCAACATCTTTACCTGCTTTCATGCTGAGCCACACTCATGTGGCAAAAATATCAGTTTTCTAAACTACTATTGTCAGAAAAATTTAAGGATGGCATCATGGGTAGTTGAGTCCAAGGAAATAGAGGCCTGACTGTCTCAGAGGTCTACTGCTACAGGCAACACGCATGAAGAAGACTCAACCAGGAGTCTACACATTTACCAAAATTAGTGGAACACACCAACAAAGTGTCATCAATTGCAATAAAGTAGAATTAGTATAGTAGGGACCGACACCTCTTCCACTACAGCCAACCCAGCAGATGCAGACAGTAACAGGCAAGGTGGTGGAATCACTGTTCCATATCCCTCTGAAAGCCTGGAAGGGGCGTAACTTGGTTGCCTACCAAATCCCTACTAGGACAAGTGGCAGCAGGCAAAAACTGCGACCCAAGGAGGTACAAAGATGTGGCAACAGTTGCTACTCCATGGCTGACCTACAGAATGAGTTAGCTGACCCCCTACAACGGGTAAGCTGCTAAGGCCCAAAGGAGGGATGAAAAATGCAGGCAGGCACTGTAGGGACTCTGGAACCACGGGTGCAGATGGGACCAGCTGAAGAACAGAAAAGCACTGGCAGGTACGGTCTGGACTGTGTGTTAGACAGATGGGTGCTGGCAGGTGTGATCTGGACCAACTGATGGACAGAAGAGCACAGACAGGTACGAGCAGACGAGTACAGTGTAGGCAATTAGACAGACGGACGTGGAGAACCTGACAACTAGCAAGCATGCAAGGCAAACTAACAACGTAGCTCAGGCACCTCCATATTGGAGGAGAATCCTTAAATAGAAGGTATCACCCAGCTATAGGTTGGAAATACATTAGGTTGATGCAGGCGGTCCCTTTAAGGGGGAGGGAGCATGCAAGTGTGCCCTCTAAGCATAGTTCCCAGTCCTACAACTGAACTTTGGTGGACACTGACACATAGGGGGCAAGATGAGGTGGTGTGTGAGTGGGAGACACTGAATGTCCTGTCTGTTAGGTACAAGGAGATCCAACAAAGGGACAAGTCTGTAATGTCAAAAGATCAGAACATCTGTAGTAAGAAGGAATGGTCCACTGTGTCAAAGACAGATGCCAGGTCCAGGAGGAGGAGGACAAACTCGTGTCGCTTTCATTTGGCGGTTAGTAGGTCCTTGGTGACTTTAGTCAGGGCAGTTTCAGCGGAATGGTGCGGTCTGAAGTCAAATTGTACTTGGCCAAAGAGGGAACAAGAGGAGATGTGGGAGGACAGTTCAAAATTGATATGTTTTTCCAGTAGTTTGGTGGCATAGGGGTGAAATGATATGGGGCAATAGGTAGACAAAGAGGATGGGTCAAGGGTGGGCTTTTTGAGGATGGGTGTGATTGAGGTATGTTTCAATCAGGATGAAAGACACCAGCTGTTTGTGACAGGTTGATGAGGTGGCTTATGCTTGAGATAAAAACTGTGGTAAAGTTTTGAATGAGGTGGGACGTTATTGTGTCAAGTTTGCAGGTGGTGAGGCAAAACATTCAGCTGAAATGAGGAGAGGGATTGGGAACTAGTGGACGCAGGAAATAATTGAAAGTACTGAATAGCTGTTTAGGGTTGTGAGAGAGGTATGATATGAGGGATGAGAAGTTGGTTTGTTTTGCTGCAGTGAGCAATTGCGCAGCATTTTTACAACTTCTGTTACTGGACGGGCAACTCCGCTCCCTTTGGCAGCTGTACAATGGTACGCTTTGTAGATAAGGGCCAGAAAGAACATGTGCTCAGTAGATGGCAAGTGCTGCATAAAGTAGCCTCTGCTCCTCTTCCTGCACCTTAACATCACACACAGTACACTCCTCAGTGGTGGAACACCAATTAAGCTTCCACCCCACATCACAACTCTCCAAGTGCCAACTGACTCTGGGGTGCCACAGATGGGCCATTCTGCAGAGCTGTTCACACATTCTATTTCATGGGTATCAGAGGTCTTTTCTAAAGATTCAAGAGGAGGAAATCATCTGCACCGATGGCCAAATTTTTTCTGACTTAGATCTATGGATGGACGAAGTTTTGTCCGAGCATAATCCAAAACCTCTTCAACAGACGTTAACTCTGTTGGGTGAAGGTGAATCATTTGTGACGAGACTCAGATATTTGAGGTGCCCGTGGACTTTACTGTGCAGTCAAGGCAGAAAGAGGAGGAGGGTGACTCTCATGGCGAGGAATGGGAGAACAGAGAGGATGACGATGAGGTATTATATCCCACTTGGTGTAAATCCAGAGGCATGAAGCTGAGTAGCTCAGCAGAGGAGGAGGAGGAAGATGAGGATGTTGCGTAGACACAGAGTTATGCATCCATGACAACCAATGCATCCTGAAGCCCAACTCTGGCAGTGGACAGCATCATTCGTGTTTCCACAGTTGCCTAGCTTAGGCCTCTTTCACACATCAGGTTTTCGGCGTCAGGCGCGATCCGGCGCTTTTGACTAAAACCGGATCCGGCGAAATGCAATGCCGGATCCGGTTTCCCCCCCATTGACTTGCATTAGAGCCGGATCGAGCCGGATGGCCATGCGTTTCATCCGATTTTCGCCGGATCCGGCAATGTGACGCGATCAGGCGTCTGGAAAAAACGGCTACTGTAACGTTTTTTGTCTCCGGCGAAAAAGCCGGACACGCCGGATCCGGCGTGTCCGGCTTTTTCATACAATGAAAGCCTATGAGCGCCGCAATGCGCCTGATCCGGCGACAGCCGGATCCGGTGGCCGGATCCGTTTTTTTTGGTCTGAGCATGCTCAGTAGCTCTGCCCACAAGACATATATAAAAGCAAGACAATGGGACCCTCAGCCACACCCAACATGCCACCCAAGCCAAGAACCAGGAGCAGGAGAAGGCAGCAGACATCTGCAGCAGCAGCACCATCAGCACCACCCCAAATGGAGCAGCATGCTGAACAACGGGAGGGGAGTCCAGCAGCAGATGAGAGACGGTAATTATCAAATCCCCCATTCCTCCAAACTAGGGCTATGGAATATCAAGATATTCATTGGCCCTTTGTTTCTCTTTATTCAACAGCCGCCCAATAGATGCAGCAGCAGCAGCAATGGCAGCAACAGAAACACCACCCACAGCCATGGAGTCTGGCCATGAGGAAGACAGCACATCTTCTGGGAGCCCTCCCTCGCATCGTCAGCGTTTGACGGTAAGTTTTTATTTCCAAAATCCATCATCTCTGTAATATATGTGTATTCATTGCCTTTTATTTCAAAACAGGAATCACAAGATGAAGAGGAGCTCCCAGAAGAAGAAGGAAGGGGTGGACAGACACTTGGAGTGGGCTCACAATTGGTAAGTTTTTTGCATCAAACGCAGAAACACAACATCACACTACACACAACACATAGAAAACAATGTTCTGCAGACCACACACAGCAAACAAATGCCTACATCCAAAGGCATAACATTTTTTGTTTTCTTCTCTAGTCTTCCCAATCTGGTGCTCGGCCAAGAGGTCCTCGCAGTGCCTCCCAGGGTCGTCGGCGACAGCAATGCGGCGGTCACCAGCGTGTAAGTATAAATATTTTTGCTTTGTTTTTTTTGCACTTTTTATTTCATTTCTTTTGTGGAGGCTAATTATGTTATTTTTGTCTTTTTCTTTAACAGCCTTCACAGCATGCTCCCGACTCTGACGGTGAGGATGGAGGGATTGATGTGGACCGCCTCATCGATCTCGTCAGAGAAAGGGAGCCGCTCTGGAATATGGCTGACCGCCGCCACGCTGACCTGATCGTTACCCGACGACTCTGGGAGGAAATCTGTTCGCTCCTTGTGGACCGCTGGGAGGACCTCGAAGCTCGGGCCCAGATTAAAGAGCGTAAGTATATACAGTACCGGTTGCTTGATTTAAACCAGTGTTTCCCAAACTCCAGTCCTCGTGGTCCCCACGGATCATGTGTTCGGGATTTCTATTTACTTTGGAAATCCTGAAAACATGACCCCTGGGGACCATGAGGACTGGAGTTTGGGAAACACTGATGTTGTATACTAACCACTTTGTCCTTTCTCGTTTCAGGGGAGAGAATTGTGAAGCGGTGGCGGTCTGTGAGGGATCGTTTCAAGAAGGAGTTCAATAAAGAGATGCGGGCCCCGAGTGGATCTGGAGGACGCAGGAGCAAGTACAAGTACGCACGAGCCCTGTCGTTCCTCCGGGAGACAATGCTCACCAGAAGGTAAATATTACACACCACATGTGACAAAAAAATGTTTAGATGTAACTTTTTTTTTTCAGCCAGGGCCATACCATGTCACTATTTTAATTGTTTTTTTTTCTCTTTATTCCACAGCACGGTGAGCAGCACTCGGGAGCCTGCACGATTGGACCCTTCTGAGGCGATCCCTGAGGAGACCGGCACCGAGGGACACTTCGACCGCCCCGGTACATCTGCACCTTCCCAGCCTTCCCACACATTCGACCCATCTGTCCCATCCACCAGCACAGGAGCATCGTGGCCGCCTACATTACATGAAGCTGCTGGTGAGGAGATCGCTTTCCCTTTACCCCACCCTTCTGCCCCTGCCACCTCTAGTACACCTGCGGGTACTGGGCGGCAGCGGCAGAGGGGTCAGGAAAAGACTTATGCGCCAGAGTTCTTGCATCTGAATGCATCTTTCCAGAACTGTCTAAAAGTCTTGTCAGAGCAAATCTCCGCAGGCTATCAGCAGATCAACTCCAGCATTCTGGAGGTGAAGACACTTCTGCAATCCATGCATTCAGAAGCAAGATCTTCGCCAAACCACACCTTTTTCAGGTCTGTTGTGGAGCGCATGTAATGCATTCATGCCACGCTGCTCTCCAGCAAGTTACCTCCCAACCTCCTCCTCCCACCACAGTAGTTGCTCCACCTGCACCCCCTCCAGCCACTTTCCATCCTCCCCCTCCTATTACATCTACACCCCCTCCAGCCACTTTCCATCCTCCCCCTCCTATTACATCTACACCCCCTCCAGCCACTTTCCATCCTCCCCCTCCTATTACATACCATCCACCTCCCCAGCACCAGCAACCTCCCCAGCACCAGCAACCTCCCCAGTACCAGCAACCTCCCCAGCACCAGCAACCTCCCCAGTACCAGCAACCTCCCCAGTACCAGCAACCTCCCCAGTACCAGCAACCTCCCCAGTACCTGCAAACTCCCCAGTACCAGCAACCTCCCCAGTACCAGACATCTCCCCACTTCCAGCAACCTGCCCCGTACCAGACATCTCCCCACTTCCAGCAACCTGCCCCGTACCAGACATCTCCCTACTTCCAGCAACCTGCCCCGTACCAAACTCCTTCCCCATACAACTTGCCATCAACATCATCTGCTCCTACAGTCCCTGCCCAACCCTCCACTCCACCACCCACCACCTCTTCTGCTTCCCATATGTCCACCCATTCTGTAGTTTTTTCCACACCTTCACCTCTAACTGTTCCTTCCCCACCACGATCCCAGTCCTCTCTCCACACTCCCAGTGTCGAAGTGTCCCGCAGCCCCTACAGCAGTATTTCCACCACACACTACACAGATTTATAATGTGTGTATTTAAATAAAAATGACCAGTTTTATGGTTTCAAAGCTTTATTAAACAAGTTTATTAAAATTTTAAAAAAGTTTACTAAAAAAAACATTTTTCAATAAAAGTTAAATTATTTTACACTGGTTGTCTGTCATTTCTTTCTGCGGCGAAAAAGGTTAAATACAGGGTATTTAAAAGGTGAAATGGTATTCAAAACTAGGTATATAACTGTGGGTAAATTTTAGCTTTTTGCCACAGTTGTGTTCCTGGTTGTGTTTGAAGCAAAGTATTTCACCTAAAAAGTTGTGTTTATTGTTGGTGATTTCCTAACAATGTACACAACTTTTGTTAAAAGGTGAAATACTTTACATAAAACACAACCAGGTACACACCTGTGGCCTAAAGCTAAAAATAGAGACCATGACAAGATAGCCAACTTTGGTTGGCAAAGGTATATACTGTTGGTACAGAAGGTACACAAGTTTGGTTAGGGCACAAATCTTTCACACTCTGTCATCCTGCCAGTGTACTCTGCCTTGAGGTGACATAAAGTATAGTGCAAAATTGTCCCTCATTACTGAAACCGTCACAGAACTTCTAGTGGTAATGTCATGGTAATCTTGCAAGGTGGTTTCTTCAGAGGTGTCCTCAATGGAAATGGGTTCCTTGCAGATAACAAAATTGTGGAGTACCACGCACGCTTTGATCACCTCGTCCACAGTTTCTGTCTTGAGGTTGATCGCAGTCAATAGGACCCGCCATTTGGCTGTCAGAATACCAAAGGTACATTCAACCATTCTTCTTGCTCTTGTGAGGCGGTAATTAAAAATGCGTTTTGGTCTTGTCAATCCTCTGCTAGAGTACGGTTTCAAAAGGTGTTCTGACAGCTGGAAGGCTTCATCCCCTACACAGACAAATGGCATAGGTGGACCAGATGTTTGCGGCAGCGGTCTAGGTGGTGGGAACTGGAAGGTGTTTCCATACAGTTTACGCCCCATGGCAGACAGTTTGAAAACTTGAGAGTCATTGGAGCGGCCATAGGCCCCAATATCAACCGCAATAAATTTGTATTCAGCGTCAGCGATGGCCATGAGGACAATTGAAAAATATTTCTTGTAATTGAAATATTCCGATCCCGATCCAGCTGGCTTTACAATGCGGATATGTTTCCCGTCCACAGCGCCCAAGCAGTTGGGAAACTGACATATCTGTTGAAACTTGTCAGCAATTTCAATCCACCTCTCTGTTGTGGGCTCTGGTAAAAACTCTTCAGCTAAGGAGTCCCACAGTGCACGGCATGTGTACTTCACAATTCCAGATATGGTGGAAATCCCGAGTCTGTACTGGAAATGCAGTGACGAAAGGGATTCTCCAGTTGCAAGAAATCTGTGGGGAATTAAAAAACAATAAATTAGTTTTAAATCACAGCATTACATACCAAAACTGAGCTATAACACTTGGAGATACAAACTACCACCAACAAGATTGCAGTGAAAGTGTGCTCTGATGCGATCACATCCAATAAATGTGGCTTACCTTAAAGTCACCATCAGATGCTCTGCGTGTGAAACAGAGAAGCGGCAATAGGTGTCCGCTTTTCTTATGAGGTGTGCAATGCGCTCCACCAAGTAATCAAAATTCTCCATTTTCATCCTAACATATCCAAAAAATGTATCCGGGTTTCGTCGAAGGTCCATGCAGAGTGTAGAATAGACCCCACGCGTCATTCTCTTGGCTGTGATGGGGTGGATCCACAAACATCGTCTACGATGCCTGATGCGCTGCTGTCTCGCTCTCTCCTTCTCCAGAACAATCACCCTCAAACGATTCGCCTCCGCTATAAAATCCGCCAAATTCTTCAAAATATTTCCAATGACAACATCCATCTTCGCCAGTAACTTGCTCTTCTCTCCAACCTGCACTTTCTCCTCGACAACCTGTCAAAGAAGGGCTGTAGGAACACTCTATATATAGTTTTCCAGTAGCCAATCCCGTTCGGAAGGCCACAAGGGTCAATTTTAAAAACCGGATCCGGCGTAATCCGTCGAAAAACGGATAGAAAAACGGATGAACCGGATGAGACGGATCCGGTTTTGTCTGTCAAGAAAAAGACGGATCCGGCAGAAAACCGGATCCGTCACATCCGGTTTTACTAAACATTTGCCGGATCCGGCGTTCCGGCACGACGCCGGATCGCGCCTGACGCCGAAAACCTGATGTGTGAAAGTAGCCTTAGGTCTTTTTTTCATATTGACAAAAATCTTAAAACTTATGTTATCTATCAACTTTTATAAAAACAAGCTAGTAGATTAAAAAAATGAAATCGTTTCAGTACTACATGCATTACCTGCCATCAACTTGCTCAACATGCGTTAATCTGGGAATGTCATTGTGCTAAAATGCAGACTAGCATTTCTCGCCAACCACCATCCACTCCATCAACCGCATCTTCTGATTCTTCCTCCTCCCTCACCATGACAAGTGTTGTCACACAGGTTTCCACTTGTTTACACCCTACTGTTGGGGGTGATTGATAACCTGTCAGCTGATACAGAACTGGACATGCCTGCTGTTTTTGACTGATCTTACCTACCGAGCACACCCCATCTTTCAATCCACCGTAGCATCCCCACCAGCACCTCTCTCACTGTCCAGCAGCTTGTCGTGTTTACCCTACTCCACCCTGTGTCGGCACAGTAGCAAACCCTCATTTTCGCAGTTGGGCTCACATAAAATATTCTTCACTCCTACACATGGCACACTTAACAGTTTGAATTTCACAATCTTCAATCTACTAATAATGATAAACTTTATATATCACAAGCACATTACACATAGCTTAACAAGTCAGCAGTTCATATAAAACAGTCAAAAATTACCAAGTTTAAGATAATCAAACAATTTAACCAAAAATAATGACGACCCTGCGCTTCAGAGCGTACAATCTACAATGAGGTGGGGGTGACACCAATTACTGATGCTTATTTACAATGATAGTACAACCATCTTGAGGAAATGGGGGGTAGATAAAGGCTGCACGAGCCTTTTGGGTATGATTGAGTTTGATGGCGAATTATGTTCAATGAAGTAGAGAATAAGCCTTATATATATATAAAAGGGACTTTGATTAGTTAACGTGATAGGCTGCCCTAAACACGTGTTTTTAGGGAGCATCTAAAAATGTCTAAGCTGTGGTTATACTCCTAATTTCATGGGGGGACAAAGGGTAAGAGGTGAGTCATCTAGGTAGGAGATTGAACTTAACCGGACAAAGTCCTGATCAGGGGTGTTACCATCTTTGTGTGCCTCAGAGTTTGAAACTTGTGAGATGCCACTAGAATTGGCTAGAGATAGAAGCTGGGTTGCAGTTGGGGAGTTGGAGCTGTTGAAGTCTCCCAGGATAAGGGTTGTCAATTCTGAGAACATGAAGTGTGGAAGCAACGCATAAAAGTGGTCAAGGAAGTGGGTGGGTGAGCCTGGGGGCTGGTATATGACTGCTACTCTGAGTGAGAGGGGATGGAACAACCTGATGGTGTGAACCTCAAAACAAGAATGTCATCCAGTTGGCCTGCATTTATTTATTGGGCTAAAAATAGGATTGTTGTTGGCAGCGAGGAGTGTAGGGTTATCGTGGAGTTAGCAGTGAATGTACAGCGGGATATACGCATATTACATTTGTTGTAATCTGGACGTGGATAAGCCATACGCTCACTATTACTTTTCTAAGAACTGATTATTGTGAACAGCCTGCAGCCTCTTCGGATGATTTGTGGCCCAATCGTGTCATTGTCTGGATGATAGCGGCCAGCTGAGAGCTATTCGCTACTAAGATAACAGTGCTTGTTTCTGTATGATGCATGGCCTGTGATCTCTGTGATTATTGCAAGGCCACTCCAATCTGTTGGCCACGTAAATGCAGCATTTCCGCCTTATGGATACAGACGGTTTCCGAAAGCTGATGGTCGTCGCAGTCCACCCAATACCAGTTGCATAGTCACCATTACTGCTCTAAGAAAGATGTGTCTGCACTCGAGCAACAAATTGCAGACAACATCACTTGTTCCATGAAAAATTATGTCTGCTAGGGTGCATTTCAGCAATGAGAATTGGACGGGCAAGCATGGACAGGGGAATTACAGCTAGATGACTGGGCACTGGGTGACTGGGCAGTCTTGGAAGTGTCTGCTCCAAAAGTTTTTCAATCCCTAAGTCTTGCAGGGCACTTGGGGATGGAAAAATAAACCACTACTACACAACATAAGATAGATAACTAAACTACTAGACAACAGGGGTTGGAAAACTAAACTACTAAACAGCTAGAGTTGTAGAACTAAACCACTACACACCATACGATGGATAACTAAGCTACTAGACAACAGGGGTTGGAGAACTAAAGTACTAAACAGCTTGGATTGGAGAACTAAACTACTACACACCAGAGGATGGAAACTTAAAGCACTAGACAGCAAGGTGTCACTAGACACCAAGTCTTTGAATCCCCAAGGCTTGCGGAACAAACTTCTGTATATAATACATCCTCCAGTGCTTCTGCCTCCTGCACCTCCTTTAGGACATCGACCTGTGCCCTCAACCTCTGCCTTAAATGAAACAGACATTACAACACTGCCGAGGGAATCCCCCACCTCTGTATTGCGCAGCCATGGATCACCGCAATTGGGAAGCTTTCAAATTAATATGCCTTAAAGATCGCAGTCATACAGATCAACAGTTGTGGACAGCTATCCATGCCAAGATTGAGCAATGGCTGCCTACACTCAATCTGGAGCCAGGGAAGGTCATGTGCGATTACGGTGTAAACCTGGTGGCGGACCTACGCCAGGCCAACCTTACACCCATGTCTTGCATGGCTCGCATCCTCAACGTGATGGTACAGCAATTCCTACACCACTTTCCCAGAATGGATACTGTTGTGAATTTGCTTTCTGGCCTCCCTCTGGTTACTACTGAAGGTAGTGGAGCTGGTCAAATTGACAGAGGGGTTGCGAGTTCTCTTTCTGGGCTCCCTCTGGTGGTTACTGGAGGTAATGGAGATGATCTGATTAACAGAGGCTTGCCACCTTATAATGAGGACGACGATTGGAGATCTGGGGTTTCAGATTGGGATTTAAGACAGCCAACTCCCTCTATCCCTGCTGGTGATTTTCTTCCTGCCTCCTGAGGTCTTAGTTTCCAGCTCAGTCCCTGCATCCTGCATGTTCAGCTAAGTGTTCATTTGCTATTCTGTTTACATTTGATCTGGTTTTGTCTATCTCAGTTTTGTGTGGTCAGCTAGCTCCGGCTGGGGCTGTGCTGAATCACCATCCATATGTTACTGCTTGTGCCAGTTTGTTTTTGTCCCCTATTAGATTGGCCTCTTTTTGCTCTGCTTTCAGAATATACCAGAGTGCTGATATAGTGGGCGAAGTCGTGCGACTTCAGTATTTTTTGCATCAGACGTGTAGGACTTTTTTGCAGGGTTTTTTGCGTGATTGCAGACAGTGTTTTTCCTTTCCTGTCCTGTCTAGTCAGTGTGGGCCCCACCATTTGCTCAGTCTATTTTCCTGCCTGCGTTTGTGTTTTCATCTTGTCTCACCGACAACATATGTTTGGGGGCTATCTATTCCTTTGGGTCTGCTCTGGGGCAGTTTAGATTTCCCTTTTCTTGCTTTAGGCTTAGTTAGCTCTCCGGCTGTGCTGAGGCGTCTAAGATCATCGTAGGCACGCTCCATGGCTACTGCTAGTTGTGTGGATAGGATCAGGGGTCTGCAATCCACTTAGTTACCAACCTCTCTGGTTTTCTGTGGCTTAGCTTGGGCTTGCTCTCCTCCTCGGTGAATCAATCATAACAGAATCACCAGCCCAACCACAGACTCTAGGGTACTCAAAAGAAGGAAAGAATTTTAAACAAGAAAAAAGTGTCAGAATTTTTTCATATTTTTTTCTTTGGGGCCGTAGGAGGATTTTTTCTTTAATGGAGATTAATCAATTGTCCAATCGTGTTGAGCAGCTTGCTGCTGAAGTGTGGGGAATTTCTGCCTATTTCGCTCAATCATCTACTGTTGAACCAAAAATTCCTACTCCTGATGTGTTTTCTGGGGATCGGTCTAAATTTTTGAATTTTAAGAATAATTGTAAACTATTTCTTGCCTTGAAACCTAACTCATCGGGGAGCTCTGTGCAGCAGGTTAAGATTGTCATTTCCCGATCCCCAGGATTGGGCCTTTTCTTTGACACTCGGAGATCCTATTCTGGCCAATGTAGATGCATTTTTTCAAGCCTTGGGGTTGTTGTATGATGAACCTAATGCTATTGATCAAGCTGAGAAAACCTTATTGGCATTGAACCAGGGTCAGGATTCTGCAGAGTTATTTTGTCAAAAATTCCAAAAGTGGGCGGTCCTTACTACATGGAATGACGATGCCCTAGCAGCTCTCTTTCGGAAGGGTTTGGCAGAAACCATAAAAGATGTTATGGTGGGATTTCCTGTTTCCTCTGGTCTTAACAATTCTATGTCATTGGCCATTCAAGTTGATCAGCGTTTATGTGAACGTAAAACTACACGATGGGCATTGCTGCCTTTTGAATGAACGTCTGAACCCATGCAATGTGATAGGGTTTTGTCTAGGGCGCAACATCAGGAGTTTAGAAGGCGTAATAAGCTGTATTTTTTTCTGTGGGGACGCCTCTCATACTATTTCTGTCTGCCCTAAATGAGAAAAATGTTTTGCTCACACATTTGCTGTGGGCAGTGTACAGCCTAAGTTCCTTTTCCCTGATCTGCTACTTGTCTACATTTTCTGCTAAGGATTTTGTAGATTCAGGAGCAGCTTTGAATATGATGGATTTAGACTTTGCTAAACGTTGTGGTTTTCCCATGATACCCCTGCGGACTCCTATCCCTTTGAGGGGTATTGATGCTACTACTTTGGCGGAGAATAAACCCCAATTTTGGACCCAGGTGCGGTTTGCCCCGGACCACCAAGAAAATTGTAAATTTTTGGTGCTGCACAATTTGCATGATACTATTGTTCTGAGTTTTCCCTGGTTGCAAACTCATAATCCTGTTTTGGATTGGAAATCTGTGTCTGTGGTGAGTTGGGGTTGTCAGTGTGTTCTTAGTGATACTCCTGTTTTCTCCACCTCTCCCCAGTCTCATGATATTCCTGACTATTTGGCTGATTTTTCTGATGTATTCAGTGAGAGTAAGTCTACGTCTTTGCCTCATAGGAGTTATGACTGTGCAATTGAGTTAATGCCCGGGTGTAAATTTCCCAAGGGTCGGCTTTTCAACTTATCGGTACCCGAACACGATGCTATACGATCTTACATCAAGGAGTCGTTGGAGAAGGGTCATATTAGACCATCCTCTTCAACTTTAGGTGCTGGGTTTTTTTGTGGCCAAGAAAGATGGTTCATTAAGTCCATGTATTGACTAACGTTCCCTTAACAAAATCACTGTTAAATATCAGTACCCGTTACCCCTGATTTCTGATTTATTTTCCAGA
The DNA here is from genome assembly GCF_039654945.1 of Dendrobates tinctorius. NCBI lineage: Eukaryota > Metazoa > Chordata > Amphibia > Anura > Dendrobatidae > Dendrobates > Dendrobates tinctorius. The sequence continues at coordinate 8,296,055 of NW_027361825.1, forward strand.
GTTAAAAGTGCCTGTTGGTTTACCAAGCTTGACCTCAGGGGGCGTATAATCTTATTCGCATCAAGCAGAGGGATGAATGAAAGGCAGCGTTTAATACTCTGGAGGGACATTTTGAGTACCTGGTGATGCCTTTTGGGCTCACTAATGACCCTTCTGTCTTCCAATCTTTTATGAACGATTTTTTCAAGGACTTTGTGGATATGTTTTTGATTATTTATCTGGGTGATATTTTGATCTTTTCCAGTGATTGGGATTCTCATGTGGAACATGTCCGGACTGTTTTCCGGATTTTGAGGGAAAATTCTCTGTATGTTAAGGGATCGAAGTGCCTCTTTGGTGTACAGAGGATTTCATTTTTGGGATTCATTTTGTCCCCATCTGCTAATGAAATGGACCCAGCCAAGATACAGGCCATATATGATTGGGTTCAGCCCACTTCTTTGAAGGCTCTCCAGAAGTTTTTTGGTTTTCCTTATTTCTACCGTAAATTTATAAGTAATTTTTGTGGTATTGTCAAACCACTGACTGATCTGACCAAAAAGGGGGCTGATGTGGTGAATTGGTCTCCAGAGGCAGTCTCGGCATTTCAGGGGATTAAGCGGAGATTCACTTCTGCTCCGGTTCTACGGCAACCTGATGTCTCACTCCTATTTCAGGTGGAGATAGATGCTTCTGAGATTGGTGCAGGAGCCGTTTTGTCCCCAAAAGATCCGGTGACTTCTAAGATGAATCCCTGTGCCTTCTTTTCTCGAAAATTCTCCCCATCTGAACGTAACTGTGATGTGTGGAATCAGGAATTGTTGGCCATGAAATGGGCATTTGAAGAGTGGAGACATTGGTTGGAGGGAGCTAGACATCAAGTTGTGGTCCTCACCGACCACAAGAATTTGATTCATCTTGAATCAGTCACACGCTTGAATCCTAGACAGGCTAGGTGGGCCTTGTTTTTCACGCATTTTAATTTTGTGGTCTCTTTTCTTCTGGGCGCTAAGAATGTTAAGTCGGACGCCTTTTCTAGGAGTTTCTTTGCGGATTCTCTTATTGTGACCGAGCCTACTACCATTCTAAATGAGGGTGTAGTTCTTTCTGCCATCTCACCTGATTTGAGATGTGCCCTGGAGGAATTTCAGGAGGACAAACCTGAACGTTGCCCTATGGGAAAATTGTATGTCCCTGACCAGTGGAGGAAGAGAGTAATGTCTGAAATTCATTGCTCCGCGCTGACTGGTCATCCAGGTATTTTTGGTACCAGAGATTTGGTGAGTCGGTCTTTTTGGTGGCCTGCCTTATCTCGTGATGTCAGGAATTTTGTGCAGTCCTGTGGGACTTGTTCTCAGTCCAAGCCCTGTTCTCATTCTGTTGGGTTGTTGATGCCCCTGCCGGTGCCCAGGAGGCCATGGACCCATATCTCAATGGATTTTATTTCCGATCTTCCTGTCTCTCATAGAATAACTGTTATCTGGGTGATTTGTGATAGATTTTCTAAGATGATCTATCTTGTACCACTCCCAAAGTTGCCATCTTCTTCTGAGTTGGTGCCCTTATTTTTACAGCAGGTGGTTCAGTTGCACGGGATTCCTGAGAACATTGTGTCGGACAGAGGAGTCCAGTTTGTTTCCAGATTTTGGAGAGCTTTTTGTTCCAAACTGGGAATTCAGTTATCTTTCTCCTCTGCATTTCATCCTCAGACCAATGGGCAGACTGAGAGAACAAACCAGACTTTGGAGTCCTATTTGAGATGTTTCATATCTGCTGATCAGGATGAATCGGTCTCATTTTTGCCCTTGGCCGAACTCGCGCTAAACAATAGAGCTAGTTCTGTCACTTTGATGTCGACCTTTTTCTGTAACTTTGGGTTTCATCCTCGATTTTCTTCAGGGCAGGTGGAATCTTCAACCTGCCCCAGTGTGGACACTGTGGTAGAGAGAATGCAACAGATTTGGGACCAAGTGGTGGATAAGTTGTCCCAACGGTTTTCCAACCGGCATAGGACCATTGGTCCCCGGTTTAAAGTGGGTTATATGGTTTGGTTGTCGTCAAGGAATATTCCTATGAAGGTTGCATCTCCAAAATTCAAGCCAAGGTTCATTGAAGCTTATAAGATTTTGGAGATCCTTAATCCCGTTTCCTTTCCTTAATATCCATACCGTGTATCATAAATCTTTGTTGAAGAGGTTTGTGGAGCCAATAGTTCCTACGGCGGCACCTCCTGACCCTGTATTGGTTAAAGGCAATGTGGAATATGAGGTAGAGAAAATATTGGATTCTCGTTTGGCTAGACGGAGACTCTAGTACTTGGTCAAATGGAAGGGTTATGGCCAGGAGGATAATTCTTGGGTCTCTGCTTCTGACATTCATGCCAAAAGATTGGTTCGTGCTTTTCACCGGGCCCATCCTGATCGGCCTGGTGGCATGGATGAGGGTTCGGTGACCCCTCCTCAAGGGGGGTACTGTTGTGAATTCGCTTTCTGGCCTCCCTCTGGTTACTACTGAAGGTAGTGCAGCTGGTCAAATTGACAGAGGGGTTGTGAGTTCTCTTTCTGGGCTCCCTCTGGTGGTTACTGGAGGTAATGGAGCTGATCTGATTAACAGAGGCTTGCCACCTGATAATGAGGACGACGATTGGAGATCTGGGGTTTCAGATTGGGATTTAAGACAGCCAACTCCCTCTATCCCTGCTGGTGATTTTCTTCCTGCCTCCTGAGGTCTTAGTTTCCAGCTCAGTCCATGCATATTCAGCTAAGTGTTCATTTGCTATTCTGTTTACATTTGATCTGGTGTTGTCTATATCAGTTTTGTGTGGTCAGCTAGCTCTGGCTGGGGCTGTGCTGAATCACCATCCATATGTTACTGCTTGTGCCAGTTTGTTTTTGTCCCTTGTTAGATTGGCCTTTTTTTGCTCTGCTTTCAGAATATACCAGAGTGCTGATATATAGTGGGCGAAGTCGTGCGACTTCAGTATTCTTTGCATCAGACGTGTAGGACTTTTTTGCAGGGTTTTTTGCGTGATTGCAGACAGTGTTTTTCATTTCCTGTCCTGTCAAGTCAGTGTGGGCCCCACCACTTGCTCAGTCTATTTTCCTGCCTGCGTTTGTTTTTTCATCTTGTCTCACCGACAATATATGTTTGGGGGCTATCTATTCCTTTGGGGTCTGCTCTGGGGCAGTTTAGATTTCCCCTTTCTTGCTTTAGGCTTAGTTAGCTCTCCGGCTTTGCCGAGGTGTCTAGGATCATCGTAGGCACGCTCCACGGCTACTGCTAGTTGTGTGGATAGGATCAGGGGTCAGCAATCCGCTTAGTTACCAACCTCTCTGGTTTTCTGTGACTTAGCTTGGGCTTGCTCTCCTCCTCGGTGGCCCAATCATAACAGGATACGCTGCTGTTGAAAACACTATTGTTGTGCATTCACTTTCACAATTCCACATAAGTTGGGATAGAGATCTTTTGGACTACTGGTTAACCAATTGATATGCAAAGTGACCACACCGTGGAGTTCAACTCTGCACATTTGCAGCGACTGTGGCAGTAGCGCCAAAATCTACTGCATTATGACATTTTGCATAGCGTAGCACATCGCAGTACGGAAGTGGCGCAAATCACACTTGCGTAGCGGACACAGATGAAGGACCTCTGCACCCTTCTGCATGTTTTTCGAAAGGGCTGCTAAGATGGTTAGTGGTGACGATGCCTTCATCAGCTTCACAATTACTGTCAACTAAATGCTGGACCACACTTTGAATAGTCTGGGTGAGGAGGTGGTGGTGGTCCCAGAGGAAGACGTGGAAGCAGAGAAGGATTCCTTTAGGGTTAACAATATCTCTGAGTTCAGGTCTGTCGTCAAGCAGGTGGTTGCCATAGGAGGAACAAATGGAGGAGGAACAAATGGAGAAGGACCATGAAAAGGACGAGAAGGAAGAGGCGATGGACGTGCACCAGTTAGGAGATGAAGAAGATAATGATTCCCTCTCTGTTGTCCATGGTTGCCACAAGGGTATTGAGGAAGAAAGCTTGAGTGTTATCCCGCCACCATTTTTTTGGGCCTGTCGATAAGGCCTGTATAAGATTGGTTGGATGCTCAAAACAATTTAAAAGTGACATGTCCCCTAGTGTATGAAGTTAGTAACAGAAGAATTTTTGGGGGGGCCTGTCAATAAGGCCTGTATAAGATTGAGTGGATGCTCCAAACAATTTAAAAGTCACATATTCCCTGCTGTGTAATGTTAGTAACAGAAGAAGTTTTTGGGCCTGTCGATAAGGCCTGTATAAGATTGAGTAGATACTCCAAACAATTTAAAAGTGACATGTCTCCTACTGTATGACGTTAGTAATAGGAAAAATTTATTGGGCGGGAATGGGAACGTGCAACAGGATCAATAACAGCGCTGCTATGGGAAGTAAAAACCCTGCAAAAACCCTAGTCCATGTCCTCATCATCTTCCGCCTTGACTACTGCAACCTCCTGTTCTGTGGTATCCCTTCTAACACTCTCGCACCCCTCCAATCTATTCTTAACTCTGCTGCCCAACTAATCTACCTGTCCCCCCGCTATTCCCCGGCCTCTCCCCTCTGTCAATCCCTGCACTGGCTCCCCATTACCCAAAGACTCCAGTTCAAAACCCTAACCATGACATACAAAGCCATCCAAAACCTGAGTCCTCCATACATCTGTGACCTAGTCTCCCGGTACTTACCTGCACGAAACCTCCGATCCTCACAAGATCTCCTTCTGTACTACCCTCCTATCTCCTCTTCCCACAATCGCATACAAGATTTCTCCCGCGCATCCCCTCTACTCTGGAACTCTCTACCACAACATATCAGACTCTCGCCTACCATGGAAACCTTCAAAAAGAACTTGAAGACCTACCTCTTCTGACAAGCCTACAACTTGCAGTAACCACCGATCCACCAAACCGCTGCACGACCAGCTTTACCCTCGCCTACTGTATCCTCACCCATCCCGTTGTAGATTGTGAGCCCTGGCGGGCAGGGTCCTCTCTCATCCTGTACCAGTCGTGACTTGTATTGTTTAAGATTACTGTACTTGTATGTATTATGTATACCCCTCCTCACATGTAAAGCGCCATGGAATAAATGGCGCTATAATAATAATAAATAATAATAATAATAATAAAGTACAAACCCAGGATCCAGACTACAAGTATTACTCATCTATCCAACACCAATCACCAGAGAGTGTTTGATGCTCATCAGAAGATAGGTGTAACTGATGCATGTCTCAAGCTAGGTATAAAAGATGCCCATGAGAAATTGGATGGCAAAGAAGCACATAGTCTAGAAAATAGGCTCAAAACAATTTAAAAGTGACATGTCCCCTGCTGTATGGTGTTAGTAACAGAAGAATAGTGTGCAACAGCTTTGCAAACAGAACGATTTCAACGCCACTAAATGAAAAGGTTGGATATAGTGGGCTGTATCACGTTTATGCACAGAAAAAATTAGAATTTTGTTTAAATGCGCATTTGGTCTGCAGACAGGTTCATATCTCCGCCACAACATGACAATGTAGGATACGATGGGCTGTATCACATTCAGCAAAACAAAGTCTTTTGACTTTGTTTAATGCGTGGTAGTTCTGCAGACAGGTTCATATCACCGCCACAACATGACAGCGTGTCAGGCTTTTTTACATTTGGCAACAGAAAAAAATATTATTTTTTTAAATGTGCCTTAGGTCTGCAGACAGTTTCATATCACCACGGCAATAAATGACAAGGTGGGACACAGCAGGCTTTTTCACATTTAGCTATTGAAAATATATTATTTAGAATGCTATACTTGTGCATAGAGCACAATAGAAGCAGTGCACAACATACTTGTAGGACATGTACCCTGCTGGCCTTGTTTGTGGACCTTAGTAATGGCCCTTCCCAAAAAATTCCGTAAGGTAATTTTTTCACCAACTATCTAGCTACATTATCTGACTGATGTAAAACAAAATGTCCGCTATTTATATGCAGAGGGACATGTGATTTAAGCAGCCAATGACACGTGCTGTTGTGTCAGGATATTGTGCGTGTTTCGTGCTCCCTGATTGGCTAGCCGCAATGTGCACACGTAAAGTTAGAAAAAAAAATGACTGCTGTGCTGTGCTTACAACAAGAATGCCTCACTTCTGGGCTCTGAGTACCCTGTCCCCTCATCAAACACATGCCAAAGACTTATGATAAACCATTATTATCATTGCAAAAGTGCTAAAAATATTTTTATGGCAATGCAAATATTTTCCTGCACTTTTACTAAATGTTACCAATTTTTCCCGATGTTATAAAATTTTGTTCGGGTTTCCGATCACGAGTCTGAATGTGCCATATTCGTGCCGAACTTATGTTTGGTGATCATTTTCCGAACAAATTCGCTCATCACTAATTAATAAATTTTTTATCCAGGGAAGTTTTTTTCTATTGATTGGTTTTTTTAAGCACCTTGTAGCATATATCACCTTTTTTTTGCATTTTAACCCCTTTCTTTCCAATGTCAGGCGTAATAGTATGCCTCCCTTTGTTGTGGGCTCTGGCGCTGAGCCCATATCTTTCCTAGGACATGTCAGCTGTTTTGAACAGCTGACATGTGCCCAGAATAGCCACAGGTGGCATCGTGATCCACCCGAGGCTATTACCCCTTTAAATGCCGCTGTCAAACGCTGACAGCTGCATTCAACTCGCACTTCCGGCCATCGGGCCGGAAACCCGCCCACCGGTGACCTCCATCACATTACCACGGGTTACCAGTTTGTTGGCATGATAACCAGAGGGCTTCTGGAGACCTCTACGGTTGTCAGTACTAGCTTGTTGTGAGCACCACCAGTGGTAAATCTGCTTTGTAGAGGTGATCTGATCATCGCCTGTATGTAGCAGAGCCTATCGGGTAATGGCAGCTTTTAGTCTCCAATGAGACTATTGAAGCATGCCAAAAGTAAAAAAAAATGTTTTTAAAAATATAAAAAGTTTGAAAAAAATTTAAAAGTTCAAATCACCCCCCTTTCGCCCCATTCAAAATAAAACAATAAGAAAAAAATCAAATACACATATATTTGGTATCGCTGTGTTTAGAATCGCCCGATCTATCACTAAAAAAGGAATAACCTGATCACTAAACAGCGTAGCGAGAAAAAAGTATGCAATAACAGGCGATCAAAAGATCGAATCTGCACCAAAATGGTATCACTAAAAATGTTAGCTCGGCATGCAAAAAAATAAGCCCTCACCCAACCTGAGATCATGAAAAATGGAGACGCTACGGGTATCGGAAAATGGCGCAATTTTTTTTAAGTAAAGTTTGGAATTTTTATTCCCCACTTAGATAAAAAAGCACCTAGACATGTTTGGTGTCTATGAACTCATAATGACCTGGAGAATCATAATAGCAGGCAAAAATTATTGTGGGATTGCACTTTTTCTTTTAATTTCACCGCACTTGGAATTTTTTTCCCGTTTTGTAGTGCATGACATGGTAAAACCAATGGTGTCATTCAAAAGTACAACTCGTCCCACAAAAAACAAGCCCTCAAACAACCATATTACGGAAAAAAAAGTTATGGCTCTGGGAAGAAGAGTAGCAAAAAACAAAAATGCAAAACCTAAAAAAGTTCCGGTCATGATGGGGTTAAATAATGACTTAATCTCCACTGTTGTGGGACAGAGAACTTACATGTAGACACATTTGTGGCAGTTGTAGTTGAGAGTAATTGTGTTGTAGAAGGAGCTGTAAGAAAAAAATTTGTCACTGAGTCATCAAACATAATTGAAATATACGGACTGAAAAAGTCCACTAGAGCGAAAGGCATTGCTGTACTTGTAAGTAGCTCTCGGCCATAGAGGTGGATACATCAGTTGGTGTCTATGAAATTCCTAATAGGAGCACAGGGATATATGTGATCCTGATGGGACACCACTTTGAACATTCTGGTCCCAGGTTTTCCTCTGTGAATTCTAAGCCGGGACCAGATTATATCGATTATAGTAAATAGCTGGCCGAGCATCAGAGAATATAACTTTATTTTACCTTTACCTTTGCTAGAAGACACTTACTTGTAATCGCAGATAAAGTGGTTGTAGTTGTCAGTTGTGATGTAGAAGGAACTATAAAAAAATGTCAATGTATAAAGTCTCCAACAATAAATACAATATTTGATTGCCAACAGTCTGCCAGATAGAAAGCTACTACTTATTAGCGGTTCTCCCCTGCAGAGATACTGATACTGCATCTCTATGGTCTATTTTTACATCTTAATAGGACATAAAGTTACTGTATATACTGTAGTTACATAGCTGTTTTGGTTAAAAAAACACATGTCCAGCAAGTCCAACCTAATATCGTAATGTGTTGATTCAGAGGAAGGCGTAAACCTCTATGACATGCGAATGACCCAATATTAGGGAAATATTCTATCCCAGCTTCTAATATGTAATAAAATATACTATCTACATAAATGTTCTACCCCTGACTTACAATATTATACTTTTCAGGAAAGTCAACCGGGACCTTGTTGACCTTGCTTAACCCCTTTACCCCCAAAGGTGGTTTGCACGTTCATGACCGGGCCAATTTTTACAATTCTGACCACTGTCCCTTTATGAGGTAATAACTCTGAAATGTTTCCATGGATCCCGGTGATTCTGACAAAATTTTCTCGTGACATATTGTACTTCATGTTAGTGGTAAAATTTCATTCAAATAACTTGCGTTTATTTGTGAAAAAAACGGAAATTTGGCAAAAATTTTGAAAATTTCGCAATTTTCCAACTTTGAATTTTTATGCCCTTAAGTCACAGAGATATGGCACACAAAATACTTAATAAGTAACATTTCACATATGTTTACTTTACATCAGCACAATTTTGGAACCAATTTTTTTTTATTAGGAAGTTATAAGGGTTAAAAGTTGACCAGCGATTTCTCATTTTTACAACACCATTTTATTTTTACGGACCACATGAAGTTTGAAGTCACTTTGAGGGGTCTATATGATAGAAAATACCCAAAAGTGACACCATTCTAAAAACTGCACCCCTTAAGGTGCTCAAAACCACATTCAAGAAGTTTATTAACCATTCAGATGCTTCACAGGAATTTTTTTGAATGTTTAAAAAAAAATTAACATTTAACTTTTTTTCACAAAAAAATTACTTCAGGTCCAATTTTTTTTACTTTACCAAGGGTAACAGGAGAAATTGGATAGCAAAAGTTATTGTGCAATTTCTCCTGATTACGCTGATCCCTGATATGTGGGGGGAACTCTGTTTCGGCGCATGGCAGAGCTCAGAAGGCAAGGAGCGCCGTTTGACTTTTTCAATGCAAAATTGGCTGGAATTCAGATCAGACGCCATGTCACGTTTGGAGAGCTCCTGATGTGCCTAAAAAAACCCCCCACAAGTAACCCCATTTTGGAAACTAGACCTCCCAAGGAACTTATCTAGATATGTGGTGAGAACTTTGAACCCACAAGGGCTTCACAGAAGTTTTTAACATACAGCCGTACAATTAATAAATCATATTTTTTCCACAAAAATGATCTTTTCAACCCCAATTTTTATTTTCCCAAGGGTAACAGAACCTTAAAAGTTATTGTGCAATTTGTCCTGAGTACGCTGATACCCCATATGTGGGTGTAAACGACTATTTGGGCGCATGGCAGAGCTCGGAAGGGAAGCAGCGCCATTTGACTTTTTTGGCTTGAATTGAGATCGGACACCATGTCGCGTTTGGAAAGCCCCTGATGTGCCAAAACAGTAGAAACTCCAAACAAATGACACCATTTTTGAGACTAGACCCCGCAAGGAACTTATCTAGATGTGTGGTGAGAACTTTGAACCTCCAAGGGCTTCACAGAAGTTTATAATGTACAGTCGTAAATTTAAAAAATAATATTTTTTCCACAAAAATGATCTTTTCACTCCCAATTTTTATTTTCCCAAGGGTAACAGGACCCTAAAAGTTATTGTGCAATTTGTCCTGAGTACGCTGATACTGCACATGTGTGGGTAAACCACTATTTGGGAGCATGGCAGAGCTCGGAAGAGAAGCAGCGCCATTTGACTTTTTTGGCTGGAATTGGGATTGGACGCCATGCCGCGTTTGGAAAGGCCCTGATGTGCCTAAACAGTGGAAACCCCCCACAAATGACACTATTTTGGAAACTAGACCCCCCAGGGAACTTATCTAGATGTGTGGTGAGCACTTTGAACCCCCAGGTGCTTCACAGAAGTTTATAACGCAGAACCGTGAAAATAAAAAAACGTTTTTTTCCTCAAAAGATGATTTTTTAGCAAGCAATTTTTTATTTTCACAAGGTTAACAGGATAAATTGGACCCCAAAAGCTGTTGTCCAGTTTGTCCTGAGTACGCTGGTACCCCATATGTGGGGGGGACCACTGTTTGGGCATACATCAGGGCTCGGAAGGGATGTAGTGACGTTTTGAAATACCGACTTGATGGAATAGTCTGCGAGCGTCAAGTTACATTTGCAGAGCTCCTGATGTGCCTAAACAGTGGAAACCCCCCCACAAGTGACCCCATTTTGGAAACTAGACCCCCAAGGAACTTATCTAGATGTGTGATGAGCACTTTGAACCCCCGATTGCTTCACAGAAGTTTATAACTCAAAGCCGTGAAAATAAAAAAATCATTTTTTTTCTTCACAAAAATCATTTTTTTAGCCCCCAATTTTTTATTTTCCCAAGGGTAACAGTAGAAATTAGACACCCAAAGTTGTGCAATTTTTCCTGAGTACGCTGATACCCCATATGTGGGGGTAAACCACTGTTTGGGCACTCGTCGGGGCTCGGATTGGAGGGAGTGCTGTTTGACATTTTGAACGCAAAATTGGCTGGAATAAACCGTGGTGCCATATCGCGTTCGGAGACCCCGTGATGTGCTTAAACAGTCGAAACCCCTCAATTCTAACTCCAAGGGCTTCACAGAAGATTATAACACCTGGGCGTGAAAATAAAAAAATCATATTTTTTCCACAAACATGATCTTTTAGTCCCCAATTTCTTTATTTTCCCAAGGGTAGCAGGAGAAATTGGACCCCAAAAGATGTCCAATTTGTCCTGAGTACGCTGATACCCCATGTGTTGGAGAAAACTACCATATGGGCACACGTCGGGGCTCGGAAGGGAAGTAGTGACGTTTTGGAATGCAGCCTTTGATGGAATGGTCTGCAGGTGTCATGTCGCGTTTGGAGAGCCTCTGATGTGCCTAAACTGTTGAAACTCCCCACAAGTGACCCCATTTTGGAAACTAGACCTCACATGGAACTTATCTAGATGTGTGCTTCACAGAAGTTTATAACGCCCGGGCGTGAAAATAAAAAAATCATATTTTTCTTCCACAAAAATTGATGTTTTTTCCCCCAATTTTTTATTTTCCTAAGGGTAACAGGAGAAATTGGACCCCAAAAGTTGTTTTGCAATTTGTCCTGAGTAGGCTGATACCCCATATGTGGGGGTAAAACACTGTTTGGGCGCATGGCAGAGCTTGGAAGGGAAGGAGCACCGTTTGAATTTTTCAACGCAGAATTGGCTGGAATTGAGATCAGACGCCATGCTGCATTTGGAGAGCACCTGATATGCCCACACAGTGGAAATCCCCCAATTCTAACTCCAACCCTAACCCCAACTCACCCCTAACCCTAATCTCAGCCCTAACCCTAGCCCTAACCCTAGCCCTAACCCTAGCCCTAACCCTAATGGGAAAATGGAAATAAATACATTTTTAAATTTTATTATTTTTCCCTATCTAAGGGGGTGATAACGGGGGGCTTGATTTAATATTTATAGCAGGTTTTTATGTTTGGCGGCTGTCGCACGCTAAAAGACGCTTTTTATTGTAAAAATAGTTTATGCATCACCACATTTTGAGAGCTATAATTTTTCCTTATTTTGACCCACTGAGTCATGTGAGGTCTTATTTTTTGCAGGACGAGTTGACGTTTTTATTAGTACCATTTTCGGGCACGTGACGTTTTTTGCTCGCTTTTTATTCCGATTTTTGGAACGCAGAATGAACAGAAACCAGCATTTCAAGAATTTCTTTTGGGGGGTGCGTTTACACCATTCCGCGTGCGGTAAAATTGATAAGGCAGTTTTATTCTACGGGTCTGTACGATTACAGCGATACCTCATTTAGGTCGGTTTTTTTTTGGCGCTTTTATGCAATAAAAACAGTTGTATATAAAAAATGATTATTTTTGCATCGCTTTATTCTGTGAGCTAGAACTTTTTTATTTTTTCACTGATGATGCTGTGTGGTGGCTCTTTTTTTGCGGGACAAGATGACGTTTTCAGTGGTACCATGGTTATTTATATCTGTCTTTTTGATCGCGCGTTATTGCACTTTTTGTTCGGCGGTATGATAATAAAGCATTATTTTTTGCTTAGTTTTTTATTTTTTATGGGGTTCACTAAAGGGGTTAACTAATGGGACAGTTTTATAGGGCGGGTTGTTATGGACGAGGCGATGCTAAATATGTGTACTTTTATTGTTTTGGGTGTTTTTTATTTCCAAAAAATGAATTTATTAAGGAATATTTTTATTTAATTAGCAACTTTTTATAAATTATTTTTGCACATTTTTTTTAACTTTATTACAATGTCCCTGGGGGGACATAACTGTCATGTGAGAGATCGCTGATCTGTCACATCAGCGATCTGTCACAGGCAGTGCTGGAGGCTTCGTCATGCCGGCGCCTTGCAGGCAGTGAGGAAGCCAGCTCCCTGCAGGCCCCCGAAGGTCTCCGCCGCCATTTTGGATCTGAGGACCTGCAGGGAAGGAGGCCCCCGCAGCAGTGCTGCACATTGCGCTGAGGTGGGGGTCTCAGGGAAGCACAGAGGGAGCCCCCTCCCTGCCGATGCTTCCCTAAACCCCCGTTACACTGCGTTCGTGTTTGATCGCAGTGTGCCCGGGGTTAACATGTCAGGGGCGGTCCGTGAGCACCCCTGACACATAGTGTCGGGTGTCAGCTGTGATAATCAGGAAGAATCACTGAATCACCCATTTCCACAAATGTAGAAGAACCCATAACTTATAATAATATATTTAAATAGACAGACAAAGGGGCTCCTTTTAAAATTGTTGAATTTAGCAGCCATCACAACAGTGTGAGAGTTTCTTAGTCTCACTGCTCCTACAGTAAAGGATCCCCATCTGTGATGATGATGATGATGATGATGGAGAAACTCTCTTTCCTCTGGACATAGTTGTTGCCTTCTTGTCAATATTGCAGGCATAGTTGTAAAAGTATCATTATGACCTAGTGATTAGATCCCCACTATTCTGATTGTTTTGATACTGAATATCCATCAGTTTGATAATTTTCTTGGCACTGCAGTCAACCCATTCTCTTAATATGTTTGGTTGCTCTTTTTTTACATCACTTCTAGTTCAGCTATGTTCTTCTTAGACACTGGTACCCAAAATTGTTCACAGTGTAAGTGTGGCGTCTTGATGATACAACCCCTTTAATATAAAAATATTAAAATTTGAGAAACCACATTGGTTGGTACCTTTTAATGGCTCTCTGCAAAGATGATAAAAACTGCAAGCTTTCGAGACTACTCTTTTCTCTTCATCGGGTATAGATGAAAGTTTGCTATTTGTTGCCATTTTTCAGTTAGCCTTTAAAGTGTATCAACCACTGAAGACTCTTAAATTGTAATATGTTTCTATCTACTGACTAACACAGTACAAAGATATATATATATATATATCCCCTTTAATAGGTTTTAACATAAGGAAGATTCACTGTATATGGATGAAATTGAATCATAAAACATCAAGGATATCTTTGACCTTTCTAGAAGACACTTACTTGTTGTCGCTGGTGAAGTGGTTGTAGTTGTCAATTGTGATATAGAAGGAGCTGTAAAGAAAAGTCAATGTGTGAATTCCCAAACCATGGACAAAATAATTGGATGACACCTGCCAAAAGAGACCAACCTGCTCTGAATCTGATTTCATATTTATTGCACTTAACAAGCTGTCTTTATAAGGAATATTATAGTGTGACCAGAAGTGAATGATGTAAACTTATGAATGTCCTTACCTGTAGATTGACGAGCAGCAGCTGTAGACATCGATGTTTCTGTTGTTGTTCCTATTTATAAAATGTAAATGGTGCAAGAAATTTAGAAAACAGATTGGCCTGCAACTTCAATGTAGCAGAGAACTCAAGATGAGAGAAGCAGTCTTGACACTACATCAATCATCTTAAACATAATGGCTCAGAGTCATCAAGACGGGCATTTTTATACCGGCCTTGATGAGGAGGTGGGGTGGAGTGTACATGCCTCTTCATGAATCACTCGGGGTGTGAAGCGGAATGGGTGCCTCCCAGGCACCTTATCATAAATATTACTCCAGGCAGGGATTTGAGTAAAATTTGTGGTGTAAGGAATGCCACCCATAAAGTTGACCAGACACCAAAAGAATCAATGTTTTAAGTCAATATGATTGATATTTCTTTTCTCATGATGTTGTATATCAGGTTTTCATAGCCCTATACATACTAGATGATCAACTGGTCCTGCCAACATCAGCTAATTTGTCCGGCTTTAATCAATTGTGTATAAGGGCCTTGAAGGGGTTGTCCAGGACTTTATAATTGATAGCCTATTCTTAGTATAGGTTATCTAATCGGCGGGAGAGGGGGTACAACACCCAGCACCCTTGCTGATCAGATAAGTTATGGAGATGCACAGCACAGCTCCATCAATGGAATAGTGGCTGCAGCTGGGTAATGCTCATCCGCCCTTTATTAATTTAAGTATGAGGGGATGTGCAGTACCAGGCCGAGGCCACTATGCAGTCGACACAGCTGGAATGAGCAGCTCTGAAGTTGAGCAGCTCCGGTTGCCACCAACATTGGGAACAGCTAATTGGTGGAGGTGCTGTTGTTGCACCCCCACGATCAGACATTGATGACCTATGCTAAGGGTAGGCTATCAATGTTAAAGTCCCGGACAACCACTTTAAATTATACTTTTTTGTAAAAAGCACATCTTAAAAAATGTTATATTACAGAACAATAGCTGACATACAGCATTTGATATAATTATAAATGAAACAACTTGCACAATATAGATTTTAAAAAAAGTAAATTTACAAAAATGTTTTAAAGCTGATAATTAGAAACCTACGAGTAGTCTGGTGTGGAGTTATTGTCGTTGGTGATGTTGTAGTATCTGCAAAAAAAAATCAGATTTCATGAGCTATAACCATCGTATAATATATTGTTACTATCAAAAATAGCCTAAATTACTTAATTAACAGTTTTAGAATATCCAACTCCCCCATGGTATCATGGAATTCAGTTCTTTTCAACTTCTATGAACATTTTATACGTTTCTAAGAGTTATTAGTAGATGTACATACGCGTATATTTATTTATACTGTGTATACACCTCAATATAGATATTGCAACTCCCAACACCAAGATGGAAAAGTATTGGAAGCATGGAAATCGCAGAATGGAGACGTTATTGATCTGCAAATGATGAAAAATCAAAACAACATTTCCAAAATAAAAACATTTATTCAGACTTCCAACCTTGACTGCCATCACTGAGGTTATTAATGGTTGTCCGAGGAAGGTTCTGCCGCTGAATGCACTTGGGCAAATCATCAAGATCCTCTCCTGGCAGCTCCTGTGTAATCACCAACCAATGATGTCCCTCATGTGCTCAATGGAGACTAGTCTGGAGATGCCTCAGCCTTGGGAGCAGGTTTAGGCCACACATGCGGCTCATTATAAAACATGGTTGTTTGAAAAAAAAGACTGATGGCTTCCTTTTAAAAGTAGTCAAACCATATATCAGGCTACATTAGTATTCAGACTATTATGAAGGTACATTTAATACATTTCTTTTAAAGAGTAAGAAACTTACATGTGGCCTCACGTGAAGTTGTGGTTGGAGAAGTTGTAGTTGTTGTAGCTGCATAGAAAAAAAAATATTTTGAAGAGTGATTAAGATGTCATTTAAAGAAAGTGTAGTTATGGCTACTGCGACTTTTCCCATGTTGTGATCCACTTCCCTGGTCTTCTGCACTAATTGAACAGTCACTTTCACAATGTAGCTCACTTTTGGGAATCTCTAGAGTGCATGCTATCTGACAATCTCTAATAGGGCCAGCTTGCCCTAGCTGCCCAAGGATGTTTAAAATGCACTTCCCCAATCCCCTATTGCCTAGTGAAATAGGTTCCTGTTTGAGATAAGATTTTCTTCTAGATCCAAACTCAACTTGTATCCTGATTTTGCTTCCTATCTTTTGCCTGCCATTATCTTCTGCCTGTCTGACTATAGTCTCAGTTTTTGTTTTAGCATTGCAAATTGGAATCCATCATCTCCCCGCTGTTATTACTGGAGACGTCTATATGGTTTTAACTTAGGGATTCCCAGTAGTGAAGTCCAGATCCCCTGTATTGGGGTTAAGAGATAAAAAAGAAGGAATCTTATAGATTCAATCATTTAGCCTTAACTTAAGTACATTGCAACCCAAGGGATCCACAACCTCTCAAGAAGGGCAACTTCAAAAGTGATTTTTGTGGAAAAAAAACACTTTTCTTTTCATTCTTTTGTTATTGTTTTTATGCCATGTGTACAGCCCTGAAAGTTAAATTCATCACTATCATGAATATCTTATTTCTTACATCGCTCAGTAACTATATAAGTACTGTCTTAAAGTCATATTGATGTTTATGGTCCATTATTTTAAAATTTAAGGAAAGGTCCTCTAGATCATCTCTTGTCCTTACCCCTTCAATTGTATAGACAGTGGGTTACTGGTCCATCAGAGTATCTGAGAATTTACTGGTGGGCCTACCAAAGGTCATTCAGAACACAAGTCAAATATGACAGACATGTGCTTTACATACAGTGGGTATGGAAAGTATTCAGACCCCTTAAAATTTTTCACTCTTTGTTTCATTGCAGCGATTTGGTAAATTCAAAAAAGTTCATTTTTTCTCATTAATGTACACTCTGAACCCCACCTTGACCGAAAAAAACAGTAGAATTTTTTGCAAATGTATTAAAAAAGAAAAACTGAAATATCACATGGTCATAAGTATTTAGACTCTTTGCTCAGACACTCATATTTAAGTCACATGCTGTCCATTTCCTTGTGATCCTCCTTGAGATGGTTCTATTCCTTCATTGGAGTCCAGCTGTGTTTAATCAAACTGTTAGGACTTGATTTGTAAAAGCTCACACATGTCTATATAGGACCTCACAGTTCACAGTGCATGTCAGACCAAATTAGAATCATGAGGTCAAAGGAACTGGCAAAGGAGCTCAGAGACAGAAATGTGGCAAGGCATAGATCTTGCCAAGGTTACAAAAGGATTTCTGCAGTACTCAAGGTTCCTAAGAGCACAGTGGCCTCCATAATCCTTAAATGGAAGATGTTTAGGACCACCAGAAGTCTTCCTAGACATGGCCATACAGCCAAAATGAGCAATTGTGAGAGAAGAGCCTTGGTGAGAGATATAAAAAAGAACCCCAAGATCAGTGTGGCTGAGCTCCACAGATGCAGTAGGGAGATGGGAGAAAGTTCCACAAAGTCAGCTATCACTGCAGCACTCCACCAGTCGGGCCTTTATGGCAGAGTGGCCCGACGGAAGCCTCTCCTCAGTGCAAGACATATGAAAGCCCGCATAGAGTTTGATAAAAAACACATGAAGGACTCCCAGACTATGAGAAATAAGATTATCTGGTCTGATGAGATGAATAGAGAATTTTTTGATGATAATTCTAAGCGGTATGTATGGAGAAAACCAGGCACTGCTCATCACCTGCCCAATACAATCCCAACAGTGAAACATGGTGGTGGCAGCATCAAGCTATGGGGGCGTTTTTCAACTGCAGGGACAGGATGACTGGTGTCAATTTCAGGAAACACGAATACGGCCAAGTACAGAGATATCCTGGATGAAAACCTCTTCCAGAGTGCTCTGGACCTCAGTCTTGGCCGAAGGTTCACCTTCCAACAAAACAATAACCCTAAGCACACAGCTAAAATAACAAAGAAGTGGCTTCAGAACAACTCTGTGACCATTCTTGACTGGCCCAGCCAGAGCCCTGACCTAAACCCAATATAGCATCTCTAGAGAGACCTGAAAATGGCTGTCCACCAACGTTCACCATCAAACCTGACGGATCTGGAGAGGATCTGCAAGGAAGAATGGCAGAGGATCCCCAAATCCAGGTGTGAAAAACTTGTTGCATCATTCCCAAGAAGACTCATGGCTGTACTAGCTCAAAAGGGTGCTTCTACTCAATACTGAGCAAAGGGTCTGAATACTTATGACCATGTGATATTTCAGTTTTCCTTTTTTAATAAAATTTGCAATTTCTACATTTCTTTTTTTTTTTTCAGTCAAGATGGGGTGCAGAGTGTACAGTTATGAGAAAAAAATGAACTTTATTAATTATAACCAAATGGCTGCAATAAAAGAAAGAGTGAAAAATTTAATTGGGTCTGAATACTTTCCCTACCTACTGTAATTCTATAAAGTTGATTTACAAACTAAAAGTTTTTCAATGGTATTTGACATATCGTATATGGTGGGCTTATAAAAATCATTTCTTCTAGTGAGTCAGAGATATGTTAACCAAAGATTTAACTTTTTTTATTGAGGTATTCAGAATTCTGAAACAAAAAATTGGAATTGTAAGGGTATGTGCACACATTGCGGATTCTGTGGATTTGGCTCTGCGGATCCGCAGCAGAACCGCAGACATTGTACAGGACAATGCAAATCAATGGGATTTAAAAACCGCAGTGCGCATCCGCAGCATGTCAATTCTTTCTGCGGATTACGCAGTGGTTTGACACCTGTTCCATTGTCCAGGTGTCAAACCACAGGTAAACCGCAGGTCACTTTACCTGCAGTTTTACCTGCAAATCCTCGCTGAAAAATCCGCAGATGATTCCGCACTGTGTGCACTCACCCTAAGACTTGAAAAAGTTAAGGCTTTTTATCTAAAAATTGTGTTTCTATTGTGTTTCTGAAATGATCCATAGGCTTTTCTATAGTTTTAAGTTGAAATTTTCATTTAAGTTCTTTGATTTTTAGACTTTGGGGAAAGTTATATGTACCCTCAAAAATTGAGCTGTCTCTAGTTTATATGCAGAGAAGATTATATAAAGAATAAATTCATGAGTAATGTTGTTTTAAGTGTGTTAAGTGAAACAGATTTTACTTACAAGGGCAGGTGCACCACAGATGATGATAATTATCGCAATGTCCAATAATCACGAATAATAAAGGGCAATCTTTAGGTAGACACTGGCATTCAGTTTTTTTTGTAAAATGTAGAAATTATTACTTATGGTAGCAGTATTGTTTTCATTTTTCTTGAAAATATCATTATCCTATATTTCTGTTTCATAGCTATTACCTCTACAATTAGTTCTACCTCCGTTAATTTTTATAGTGCTTATGCATATTTTAAGAAAATTAGATGAAATAGCTTCCAACAAAGATGAGCAGATCGGGCAAAATTTGTATGTTTTTTCCTGGGAAATTCAATTTACGGAGAAGTTATTTTTCCACAAATTTAATGTCATTTATCCCCTTCACATCTTTTGACATACATTTACATCATAGGTCATGTTCACTTCTTCCCCTCCACATGATGAATGATTTAATTAACCATCATGGGCCTTTAACGACCGCAGGTGGAGCAGTGCTCAGCCTGTGGTTGTTAAGTTAAATCCCACTGTCAATCACTGGCAGGGATATAACACACGCCCAATGGAAGAGCGTTGTTTATCCCGCCCATTGACACTCCCGTCGTGTGATTGCGCTGATGGATTGTCATGACATCCAGGGGCTTGCTGATGACCCCCAGGCCTGTCATTACAATCTTTCTATGAACGCCAGCTCATGGACAGAATTCATAGGAGATATTGATTTCACAGCTTCAAGTCTCCTAAGAGAATTGTTCAATGGAGTAAAAAGTGAGAAAAAAAGTTTAAAAAAATATGAAAAAATAAAAAAACGCAAAAGTTCAAATCACCCCACCTTTTTCCCCTTTAAAAATAAAATCAAATAAAAAAGTATACGTATTTAATATCGCTGCTTTCATAAAAGTCTGATTCATAAAAAATAAAATAAATGTATCCAATCGGTAAACAGTATAACCTGAAAAAAATCAAAATGTCAGAATTACGGTTTTTGGCTGTGGCAACAATGCAATAAAATGCAATACGGGGTGTGACTACACAGCATTTCTTCTTAATTATGACAGACGTAAATTCAGTAGGCCTATAATCATAAGATGTCTGAAGTATTGACTCATCTTGTAGGTTGAATTGATATTTGCAAAATGGACTAATTGTTATTTACTTCCTATATCAGCTCCAACAGTTTATTATACTGCTATCTTTGCAAAATAGGGATGCAAGGTCACTGAACAATGATGTTTGCTGTTATGTTGATTACCCATTGTACCAGGTCATGCAATTTGTTGACTTACAAACATTGAAGGATAAACTAAAAATAAACAGACAATGCTAGTTAAGGCCTCTTTCACACTTCAGTTTTTTACAATCAGTCACAATCCGCCAGGTTTTGAAAAAAACGGATCCTCAATTTTCTTTTGAGGATCCGTTTTTTTCCCCATTGACTTGCATTAATGGCGGATTGTGACGGACTGCTGTCCGTTGCATCCGTTTTTTTTGAGGATCCGCCAAAAGTTGCTGTCCGTCATCATCCTCAAAGATTTCAAAACGGAGCTTGCAACGTTTTTTTCTCTGGCGGATCCTCCAGACACTCATTTAACCCGAATTTCTTTCTGGGTGCCGGATAAAACAAGAAAAAAAATTCTCTCTCTCTCTCTCTCTCTCTCTCCTTCCCGGCCAGCAGTTCCTTTATTTCCTCATTTTCAGGATCCGTCTGAAAACAGATCCTGTACCATCCGTTCACATCAGTTGAGAACGGATCCGCTTCTCTGACTTTTTGGCGGATTTGAACTGATGCAAAAACCTGAAGTGTGAAAGAGGCCTAACCTCATTCACATCTTTCTCTTGACCTCTGGATGCTGTTGTGAAGGTCAGTTGTGAACTAAAGAAGGAAACTTTGTATCAGGATCCTGACAGCGCCGGCATACAGCTTCCGCTGAGCAGGGACTCACCCGCACTGTAAGGACCCCTTGGGACAAGAACAGCCAGAGAGTACAGATGCACAGAATCTGAACGCTGAAGTTTAGCAAGCCGGCACAGGACCTACGGTCATGTGACTGCAAAGGGGTGGGGCTTAGCTTCCTGCTTCCAGAGAAGGTAGAAAATTCAGAGTCTGGCAAAACGGAGGTCATACACAGTATGGGCAAACGAGGTACAGGAGGGGTAACAGACGGGAGATCAGACAAAGCCAAAGGTCATACACAAGAGGGCGGTGCGGTACCAAAGGGACGAGCAGAGGCAGTCGAGTCACAAGCAGAGAGTCATACATGAGAGAGCGGTGTGGTACAAGAGGGGCAGGCAGAACTCGTAACAGGGACAGAACCGGATCACAACCAAACAACAAGTTATCAGGCACAAGGCACATGTATACAAGAGGTCAACTAACTCAGCCGAGGGCAGGAGTATAACTGACACCGGACCTAGGTCCAGTGAACATTAAATAGCTGCCCTCTGCCAGAGAGAAGCAGAACAATTAACCCCCAGTCTGACCAGGATGGGCCAAAGCGAAACCCTGTCCTGGATCATGACAGTACCCTCCTCTCAATGTTGGGCCACCGGACCCCCAGGTCTCTCAGGGTACTTGGCGTGAAAGGCTCGGACCAACCGATCCGCATGAACTGATCGAGCAGGAACCCATGAGCGTTCTTCAGGACCATAGCCTTTCCAATGTATCAGATATTGAAGGGCACGACGGACCAACCTGGAGTAGACAATTCGTTCCACCTCATACTCCGACTGCCCGTCTACCAAAACCGGTGGCGGGGAAGCTGATGATCCCTCCCCACCGGACCTCATAGGTATCAAAAGGGCCTTATGGAAAACATTTGGGATCCGCAGAGATGGAGGGAGACGCAACCGAAAAGCCACCGGGTTAACTGCTTCGGTAATTTCATAGGGACCTATAAACTTGGGTCCAAGCTTAGCAGAAGGGACCTTGAGCCTTATATTTTTGGTGGACAACCATACCTTATCCCCAATCTGAAACACCGGTCCTGCGGATCGTTTTTTGTCCGCAAAATATTTAAATTTGTCCTGGGCCTTCGTAATGTTACTCTGGACCTCCCGCCATACCTCCCCAACCGCTGGATCGTCTCATCCGCCCCAGGACACCCAGAATTCAAACGGGAAAATTCTCCAAAATGAGGATGAAACCCATAATTGCGGAAAAAGGGAGATGTACCTGTAGACTGGTTAATGCGGTTGTTAAATGCAAACTTGGCCAACGGTAACACAGAACACCAATCATCCTGTCGGGCTGAGGTCAAGCAATGCAGAATTTGCTCCAGAGACTGATTGGTCCGCTCGGTCTGCCCATTAGTCTCTGGATGGTAAGTGGATGAAAAGGAGAGACCAATACCTAACCTCTTACAAAAAGCTCTCCAAAATTTGGAAAAAAATTGTACTCCCCTATCAGACACCACATTCAAGGGTACCCCATGCAACCGCACCACATGTTCAACAAACAATCTGAACAATGTTTCCGCATTAGGTAGAGCTGCCAAAGGTACAAAATGTGCCTGCTTACTAAACCTGTCCACCACAACCCAGACGACGGTATTACCCTTGGAGGGGGGAAGGTTGGTGATGAAATCCATGGACAGATGAGTCCATGGTCTCTCAGGAATTGGCAGTGGTACCAATTCCCTGGCCGGCCGGTTATGGGGGGTTTTTGCACGGGCACAAACATCACATGCAGACACATATTCCCCAACATCAGAGGCTAAAGAAGACCACCAGAATATTCTAGCAATGGCCTTCCGGGTGGCCGAGATCCCTGGATGTCCACCCAGAACATAGTCATGGAACTCCCGGAGGACCTTGAGACGAAACTGAGCTGGCACAAAAAGTTTATCCACCAGCTTAGCCTAAGGTGCAAGAGACTGGGCTTCCCGAAACTCACGTTCCAACCTATTAGAAATACCTGCCACCACCACCCCAGGCTGAAGAATGGAGGATGGAGGTGCAATGGACTGCCTAAGAAGTTATCTTTTTGTTTATTCTTATATTACTCTGTTATATGCTGTTTTTTAAGAATTTGTGGTCCTTATGGGGCCTTGGTTTGAATACGGATAAGGAAAAATGTAAAGTGCTGTTGGGTTATATCCTGTCCAATGCGGGTAGTGAAAAGGAACTGAATCGCCTGCTGAATGGGGTGGAAGGGTTTGACAGTACCCTTGCCTATTGCACCCTTGGTTCAGCCCAAGGAACTGTTGGAGGGCGTTTTTTGGGGGGAGGGGGGGACTAGGTTCAAAATGTCCTTTGGCATACTTGTACATTTCAATATTGGCTATGGTGCGGCTGGGGGGGAGATGGTAGGCAATATGCTATGGTACGATAATGGCTGATTTTAAGATACTTAGTTGGAATATCAGGGGGTTAAAGTCGCCGGTAAAACGACAGGCCATATTCTCCTTCATAACGGACCAGAAGCCGGCGGTTGTTTGTTTGCAGGAGACACATCTCACACAGGAGACGCTGGGAATCCTGGATAAGGGATGGGTACAGGCGGGCTTCCACTCTACTCATTCCCAATACTCTAGGGGGGTTAGTATATTGATTCACTCCAGGACTCAATTTAAGTGTCACCGGGTGGTGGTGGACACAGAGGGGCAATTTGTCCTTTTATCTTGTATAATCTTTTCTACCCCACTGGTGTTGATATCTATATATATACCTCCGCCATATAGCAGTAGAGTTATCTATAAAGTTCTTACCATTCTGAGAGATTTTCCGGGGGTTCCGCATATGGTGGTGGGTGATTTTAATAATATTCTGGATTCACACTGGGACAGGGGTAGCCATGAGCCTCTGAGGCTGGGAGGTAATCTTACGCCATTTGGGGTGCTCGTGCGGGAGATAGCTTTGACCGACTTGTGGAGATGCCGTAACCCTGGTGTCCGTCAATTCTCGTGCTTCTCCTCTACTCACTCCTCCCTGTGTCGCATCGATCTGGCCCTGGGTGATGATCTTATGCTGGGAAAAACTTTAGAGGTTAAATATCTGGCGCGAACGGTATCTGATCATTCGCCTGTTTCAGTCATGCTTGGGGGGGCGGGAACAGGAGGAGTGATAGACCTCTCTGGCGCCTCAACCCGTTTTGGCTGCAGCTAATCGATAAGAATAATGGCTTTATCCCTGAGTTGCAGGAATATCTTAGTTTTAATAGAGGCTCGGCTTCCAGTGGGATCGTCTGGGAGGCCTTGAAGGCGTACTTAAGGGGAATGTACATACGGGAGATTTCTAAAATAAAGACCGCCTCCAGGGCAAAATCACGGCTTGTATTCAGGGAACTGGAGGATGCGGAAAGGGTCCTTGCGACACAGAGCACACCTGCCACTCGGAAGCGGCTGGGGGAGGCGCAGTCAAAGGTGACCAAACAGACATTAGAGGCGGCGGCGCAAAAACGGCTGTTTCAATCTACTCAATATTTTGAGAGTGTGGAAAGTGTGGGGCATTTGCTTTCTGTCGTGACATCGGCACAGAGAGGGTCTGCGACTATAGCGAGTCTTCGGGATGTGAATGGGCGATTACTCACTGACGCACCGGGGATTTTAAAAATTCTGGAGACTTTCTATGCTGACTTATATTCCTCACATGCTAGGGCCCCGACAGAGGACGTTGTTGACTTTTTGGAGGCTGCCAATCTCCCACGGCTGACTCCTGAGGATAGACACTCTTTAGATAGACCTCTAAGTTTGGACGAGTTGGAGAAGGCTCTGGGAACCATGTCCAATGGTAAGGCACCTGGGGTGGATGGGTTGCCAGCTGAGGTGTACAAACGGTATAGGACGGTGTTGCTCCCTGCTCTATTGACAGTGTTTAATGATAGCTTGGAACGGGGTGTTCTTCCACCGTCTATGCGAGAAGCTGTCATCGCCGTGCTGTTGAAAAAGGATAGGGACCCAACTCTGCCCGCGTCGTATAGGCCCATCTCCCTGTTGACGTTAGACATTAAACTTTTAGCGAAGGTCCTGGCCATTCGACTTTCCAAAGTAATACCTGTGTTAATACACCCCGATCAGACGGGATTTATGCCCAACAAATCGACGGCTATGAATATTAGGAGATTATACCTGAATATGCAGGTGGGGGCTGATAATGCTGGGAGGAGGGTGGTTCTGTCCCTAGACGCTGCTAAGGCATTTGATAGTGTGGAGTGGGACTATTTATGGGCGACGCTTCACTGTATGGGCTTTGGCCCGGGCTTTATTGGCTGGGTCAGGCTCTTGTATTCGGAGCCAAGTGCTCGGCTGAGGGCTAATGGTCAGTTGTCTGATCCTTTTTCACTTCATAGAGGAACAAGGCAGGGATGCCCTTTATCCCCGCTGCTGTTTGCTCTCGCGGTGGAGCCATTGGCCTCGAGGGTAAGATCGGATGCTGGCATAGAGGGATTCCGGTATGGGAAGCATGAGGAGAAGATAGCACTATATGCGGATGACCTGTTGTTATTTTTAGCGGACGCGGACAGATCCTTACAAAACACGATGACACTTCTTGGGGCGTTTGGGGAGATCTCGGGTCTGGTTATTAACTGGGAGAAGTCTGCGCTCCTCCCACTGGACTCAAGCTCCTGCAGTGTGGTAGGTGTGCCGGTTGCAACGTCCCTCCAATATTTGGGCATAAGAATATCCAATAAGCTGACAGACTATGAGAGCCTAAATCTTGTTCCGCTGTTGGACAGGATCAAACAGAAGGTTAAGGCCTGGGCAAAGCTACACCTTTCTGTTGTGGGAAGAGTGAATCTGTTGAAGATGGTAGTTATGCCGCAACTCTTATATGTCCTCCACAACTCCCCTGTCTGGCTTCCCCAGAGCAGGTTCCATAAAATTAATATGATTTTTAGAGAGCTCATCTGGCTAAAACAAGGCGCGAGAATTAAACTTGAACACTTGCAAAAACCTAAAGAAGAGGGGGGACTTGCGTTGCCCAACCCATGGCTTTATTTTCTGTCTTCCCAATGCCAGCATGTAGCGGGAGGAATGGAGGGCGAGTTGGTGGATTTGGTGGGAGGTCAGAAGATCCTTCAATTCCTAGTGGGGCGGGGATCACTGGTGTCGAGTCTGGAGTCGGATAGATTTCGATCCCTTGCACTCAGGTTCCCTACGGTGCTTCTAATGGTTAGGGTATGGGATAAGCTGAGGCAGCTGAGAGGAATACGCGGTCTTACAAAGTACTCCCCCATATGGGACAATCAGCATTTGCCATGCATGAAATCGCTCAGAGGCTTTACTCACTGGAGGCGGATTGGCATATGGTGGGTGTCGCAGCTGGTGGAGGGAGGGGTTTTTAAAACTTTTGAGCAATTGGGACGGGAATTTCCCCTCCAACGCTCCATGTTTTATCAATATTTGCAGCTGCGTCACGCGTATATGGTGCAGAGCAAAAAAGTTGACCTAACCGTACACCACGACGTCATTGTCCATAGGCTTGGTATGCAGGGGTCCACCAGGGGGCTGATTTTGATGGTGTATGGTGGCTTACTTGGACGGGTCCTGTCACGGCATCCTATTGGTGCACTGACAAAGTGGGAACAACAGCTGGGTACGGAACAGTGGGACTCGATTCTACAGATGATTCCCAGATTATTCCTTAGTGAGCCTGGCCGCCTGTCTCAGCTATATATCCTCTATAGGGCATACAGGTCTCCCGAATGGTTGTTCAATAGAGGGTTACGGTTGGATTCGAGGTGCCCCAAGTGCACGATAGATAATGCGGACATTTTACATATGATGTGGACATGTTCTTGCCTGCAGATATTCTGGATCGTGGTCCTTAGCCTTATACACTTGGTCACGGGACAGGATATTCCCAGGGACCCCACGATTTGTGTTTTGGGTTATGTTGATGAGGTGGGAGGGGATAAATACCTTAAAATTGCTGTGGCCAGAATGCTGTTTGTGGCCCGAAAGTTGATAGCTTATCACTGGATTTCTGCCAAAATCCCCTCAAGAAAAGAATACATCAATAGGTTGAACCTAATATTATATAGGGAAAAGTTTGTGTACCTCAGGAGGGGTGTGCCGCATATTTTTGGGAAAATATGGGAGGGATGGCTGAAGGTTCCCGGCCTGGCTGCCTCAAATCTCCTAGATTAATGAGTGGGCCCTGGAGGTGGTCTCCTGTCAGTTGTTAATCGTCATTTCTCATATGATACGGTTGTGTGATGGAATTGGGTTTATTCGCTATGTACCAGTCCATGTGCCATCAGACAAGGGGAGGGAGGTGTTATGGGGGAAAGGAATGTTTGACAACATGTTGTAAGTTGTACATGCCTGTCATTTCTAAAACTTTTAATAAAAACTATCTGATTAAAAAAAAAAAATGGAGGATGGAGGTTCCGGTGGGACACCGGATCTAGACTGCTTGACAAGGCATCCGCTCTGACATTTTTGGATCCTGGCCGAAAAGTGATCGAGAAGTTGAATCAAGAAAAAAAAAGTGACCATCTAGCCTGTCTTGGAGTCAACCTTTTAGCTGACTCAATGTAAGCTAGGTTTTTGTGGTCCGTAATTACGGTTATAGGATGGACAGCCCCCTCCAAAAAATGCCTCCATTTTTCAAAGGCCAACTTTACGGCCAGAAGTTCTCGATTCCCCACATCATAGTTTCTCTCCGCAGGGGAGAATTTCTTTGAGAAAAAGGCGCAAGGTCTTAAATTGATCAAAGTGTCGGGTCCCTGGGACAATACCACCCTCACCCCCACCTCTGAGGCATCTACCTCAACAATAAATGGTTCAGACGGGTCCGGTTGAATAAGAACCGGGGCAGACATGAAACATTTTTTCAAAAACTGAAATGCCGCTACTGCTGCGGTTGACCAATTCTTGATATCGGCCCCCTTTTGAGTCTTATCTGTGAGGGATTTAACCACCTGTGAGAACCCCTTTATAAATTTACTATAGTAATTGGCGAATCCTAGGAAACGCTGCAGAGCCTTCAAATCACAAGGTTGAACCCACTCAACAATGGCCTGCACCTTATTAGGATCCATGCGATACCCTTCAGCAGACACGATGAACCCCAGAAAAGACAGTTCCTGAACAAAAAATAAACATTTTTCTAGTTTAGCAAAGAGGCAGTTCTCCCGGAGCCTTTGGAGAACTGCCCGAACATGACCAATGTGAGCCTGTATATCAGGAGAGTAGATCAATATGTCATCCAAATATACCACCAAAAAACGTCCAATAAAATCAGAGAATAAGTGATTTATGAAATTTTGGAAGACCGCTGGAGCATTGGTCAGGCCGAAAGGCATGACTAAATTTTCAAACAACCCTTCAGTAGTGAGAAAAGCGGTTTTCCACTCATCTCCGTCCCGGACTCAGATAAGGTTATACGCTCCCCGTAGATCTAATTTCGAAAATCACTTAGCTCCGGACAACTGGTTGTATAAATCAGGAATAAGTGGAAGGGGATACGTATTCCTCACAGTTATCTTATTTAACTCACGAAAATCGAGGCATGGGCATAAACCACCGTCTTTTTTCTTTACAAAAAAGAACCCCGCCACCACGGGAGAAACAGAAGGATGAATGTGTCCCTTACGGAGACTCTCGGAAATATATTCCTTCATCGCAGCCCATTCTGGACCCGAAAGGTTATACAAGCGGGCTTTGGGCAATTTAGCATCTGGATCTGGGTCAATGGCACAATCAAATGGGCGTCCCCCTTTAAATGTGGCGGTAAAACCTCAGCCCCCTTTTCGGAGAAAACGTCCGTATAGTCTTTCAGGCACTCCGAAATACCTTCCAGACCCACGGACAACACAGACACAGTAACACGACATTTTTCAGAACAATAGGGACCCCATTTAACAATGTCCCGAGATTCCCAATTAATCACAGGATTATGCAATTGTAACCAGGGGAACCCCAACACCAGTCCCGCAGGCAGGTTGTCCATCACAAAACATGAAATATGTTCCTGGTGCAAGAAACTCACTTTAAGGAGAAACTCTTCAGTGCGAAACATAATGTCATTCTTAACCAGTGGTGTTTTGTCAATGGCAACAATGTGAATAGGAGTCTCCAACCTAACTGTCCCTAACTTACACCTGGACACTAGCTCAGAGTCAATAAAGTTCAATGAAGATCCGCAATCCACGAAGGCAGAAGTGGATGTGGAGACACTCCCACAACAAAGTTCCACTTGCAACAACATTTTAGAGAAGGCAGAAAAGGGTACCTGAGAGCCTGGGTGACCTCCACGACAATCACCCAGGCTCAGTCGCTTGTTGGTTAGTGGACGGGAGGGGCAATCCTTTTTCCAATGTCCAGAATCGCCACAGTGAAAACAGCATTTTCCTATGCGCCGTTGTCTCCCTTCATTCTCTTTGAGGTCG
Source organism: Dendrobates tinctorius (assembly GCF_039654945.1). NCBI lineage: Eukaryota > Metazoa > Chordata > Amphibia > Anura > Dendrobatidae > Dendrobates > Dendrobates tinctorius. The sequence goes on from NW_027361825.1 coordinate 8,325,606, forward strand.
ATGGTTTCCATCTCCGTGATTTCCAACGTAGGACTGGCTCCCCTTCCTTGGGAGAATAACGGTGTCTCAATTTGCATCACTCCCCTCTCCCGTAGCCTGCGATCCATTCAGACGGCCTGTGTCATAGCCTCCTCCAGGGAATCAGGCGGAGGGGGGAGAGCCAAGGCATCTTTTAGATGTTCAGACAGGCCTCGACGGAACAAACCCCGGAGGGTGGCATCATTCCAGCAGACCTCAGCAGCCCAGCGTCTGAACTCTGAGCAAAACCACTCGGCTGAGTGCTTCCCCTGGCACACACTCATCACCATGTCCTCAGCCATACACATCCAATCAGGCTCATCATAAATATGCCCCAGGGCCTCAAAAAATGCATCCACAGTCATACGCTCAGGGGCCGCGGTCGGAAGGGAGAAAGCCCAAGCTTGAGGGGCTCCCCTTAACACAGACAAAATGACCCCCTCTCTCTGACTTTCATCCCCAGAAGAGTGTGGTCTTAATGAAAAAAAAAGCTTACAGCCCTCCTTGAAAACTTTGAATTCTTTTTTATCTCCAGAAAAGATATCCGGTAATTTAACCGGAGACTCAGGGGAAACTAAAGTAACATCCCGAGCCCCTAATAAAAAAGCCCCCTGCACAGTGTCAGCGATCAGCTGCTGAGACTGAGCCAGGACTCATTGTTATCCAAGGAGTTTCTGAGACATCTGAGTCAGGTGATTTACCTGCTCAGAAAAAGCGTGCATACAATCCATCACACACACAGGGGAAGGGGAGCAGAGAAAAAAAAAATAGTATTGGTCAGTTATAATATCAGGATCCTGACAGCGCCGGCGTACAGCCTCCGCTGAGCAGGGACTCACCCGCACTGTAGGGACCCCTGGGGACAAGAACAGCCAGAGAGTACAGATGCACAGAACCTGAATGCTGAAGTTTAGCAAGCCGGCACAGGACCTACGGTCTTGTTACTGCAAGGGGGCGGGGCTTAGCATCCTGTTTCCAGAGAAGGTAGAAAACTCAGAGTCGGGCAAAACAGAGGTCATACACAGTATGGGCAAACGAGGTACAGGAGGGGTAACAGACGGGAGGTCAGACAAAGCCAAAGGTCATACACAAGAGGGCGGTGGGGTACCAAAGGGACGAGCAGAGAGCAGTCGAGTCACAAGCAGAAAGTCATACACAAGAGAGCGGTACAAGAGGGGCAGGCAGAACTCGTAACAGGGACAGAACCGGATCACAACCAAACAAGCAACAAGTTATCAGGCACAAGGCACACGTATACAAGAGGTCAACTAACTCAGCCAAGGGCAGGAGTATAACTGACACCGGACCTAGGTCCAGTGAACATTAAATAGCCGCCCTCTGCCAGAGAGAGGCAGAACAATTAACCCCCAGTCTGACCAGGACGGGCCAAAGCGAAACCCCGTCCTGGATCATGACACTTTGCCTCTGTTCCAAGATGCTCTACAGGATGTCTGCTTAGGCAACAACGGCCTCAGCTGGAAGAATACAGAATCGCTTTATTGACCATAACTCATCCCTCAGAGATGTCTTGAAGAATCCAGGTTGGGACAATCAGGTCACCTAGCCACATACCTTACTGCTCTATAATATGGATGATGATGGTATTGATGATGACTTTGAACTTCCCCACATCCCCACCAAGAAGATGAAGATCACAGCTGCCCACACTGGGCAAAAAAGCCAGGAATATCTTGAAATTCATTTTCTCTTGGGCAAATTTTACCTCTTTCTAAAGTGGTACAGAATGATGCATACACAGCCATGTCTACTCAGCAAGAGACTTCGCCACCTTTATTGCACACAAAGGCTCTAACCAACGTGTCACGGACAATTGTCACAAAGGAGGACAGTTCTTCAGTAGGGCCGACTCCAAAAGAGTCTGTCTTTAGCCCTTTAGAAGGCACAAAAATGACCGTTAATAATTTGCATCCAAGAGTCACAGAGGACGATATCATATACAGTAGCTTCTCTGTTTATGTGGTGCCTTGAAGTGCGCCCGCTTGTTGCATTCCGGAGTTGCACAGGTTTTGTTTGTAAGAAAGGAAGATGCAGTTGGTGCCTACAAAAAATACAAACAACAAATACCTAGATGGACAACTAATGAAATGCAATCTTCATTTGAATGGTAGTGTTCTAACAGTAGACCAGCCCATCCTTCTAAGATTAAGTGATATACTGTATATATATATAGCCTCATACACTGCCTACCTATCACTGATATCTATATACCTCGCTGGAATTAGTCCTTAGAATGACTGTTGGTTTAGCTGGATTTGTGGATTCATCAATGGCATACCCAGAGTAAGTGATACCCCACCTATTCTGTCCCTATCGCTGCAGCAAGTCTCCCTACACTGGTGATTTCGTAGCTGACTGGGATGAGCAGGCCGGTGCAAGGTCTGATATGGACCTAATGACGCTGCACGGCCAGCCAGTCACTGTAATACCACAACCAAAATGGCTGCGGCATTACAGTGCGTGGCAGACAATCCCTGCATGTTGATTGGCACTCTCAAGAGCACCAAACATGCAGGGCGAGGACGCAAGCTCCCGACGAATAATTCCAGAAATGCTTGTCTCTTTCCGAGTACCGTGAGTACAGTGATGCTTGGGCGAGTACCGAGCATTACCGAGTATGCTCGCTCATCACTAGTATTACTTGTCAGCGTCACAATATCATAGAGATTTGAAATCATTTAGTAAATGTGGAATAACCCCTTTAAAAAAAAAAAAAGCAGTAATGAAACTATTTTTTTACATTTTTGTACACAGCGCCTTACCAACTGGGCTAGTAAACAGCTGCTGGGGTTGCACATATGGTACAATATGTTCACCTCTGATGAAGGGTCTCGAATGAGGGATAACTATATATTAGCACAGAAGTAGCCTGTTATTTACATTAACTATTACTATTTAGTTACTGTATTTACTTACTACAGGGCTTACGCGCATTTTGTTTTTATCTTGGGCTTTGTCTGTTGAGTTACCACAGTGTGAATATGCTACTACACATTGCACATATTACGAACTGATGCGCCGTCTCATTTCTTTGGTTTTGTTGCAGTGTCTTGAAAAAAGAGGGCTGTAGCTCCCCCTTTCTGAGCTAAGAATTTCATCTATATAGCTTCCAAAGGGCAGGTGTCTGAACAATCGGCCATGTATCCTGCTCTGCGTTTATCTACAGTGAGGGCGGTTGACACAAGGTGAGGTTTTAATACTAGAGGATTGTCCTGATTGGTTACACCTTGTCGTTGTGTAATGGCTAGTGTTGAGCATTCCGATACCGCAAGTATCGGGTATCGGCCGATACTTGCTGTATCGGAATTCCGATACCGACTTCCGATATTTTTTCAATATCGGAATTCGGCATCGGAATTGGAAGTTCAAAGTTGATTGACAGCGTGACGTCATCATGATGCGCGGTGTGTGCGCATCATGATGCGCCGTCATTTCGGGCCTTCCGGGGGTCTCTGCCGGCCTGCCGGGGGGCTGTGCCGGCCTGCCGGGGGGCTGTGTGGACTGCCCGGGGTCTGTACCGGCCTGCCGGGGGGCTGTGCCGGCCTGCCGGTGGTCTGTGCACCCTGTGGGGGTCTGTACCGGCCTGCCGGGGGGCTGTGCCGGCCTGCCGGTGGTCTGTGCACCCTGTGGGGGTCTGTACCGGCCTGCCGGGGGGCTGTGCACCCTGTGGGGGTCTGTACCGGCCTGCCGGGGGGCTGTGCCGGCCTGCCGGGGGGCTGTGCTGATGTCCGGGGGTCTGTGCAAGCATCGTCCGATGGGACTACAAGTCCCATCTGGCGATGCCTGCTACCATGACAGTGATTGACACATTAGCCAATGATGGGACAGTAGTAGTCCCATCATCCGGCTAATGTGTTAAATGTTAAAAAAAAAAAAAAAAAAAAATACTACATACATACTACATGCATGCTACATACATACTACATGCTACATACATACTACATATATACTACATACATACTACATACATGCTACATACATGCTACATACATACTGCATGCTACATACATACTACATACATACTACATGCATGCTACATGCATGCTACATACATACTACATGCATGCTACATGCATGCTACATACATACTACATGCATGCTACATACATGCTACATACATACTACATGCATGCTACATGCATGCTACATACATACTACATGCTACATACATACCACATACATACTACATACATACTACATACTACATATATACTACATGCATGCTACATACATACTACATGCTACATACATACCACATACATACTACATACATGCTACATACATACTACATACATGCTACATACATACTACATACATACTACATACATACTACATGCATGCTACATACATACTACATACATACTACATGCATGCTACATACATACTACATGCATGCTACATACATACTACATGCTACATACATACTACATGCTACATACATACTACATGCTACATACATACCACATACATACTACATACATACTACATACATACTACATGCTACATACATACTACATATATACTACATGCATGCTACATACATACTACATGCTACATACATACTACATACATACTACATACATGCTACATACATACTACATATATACTACATGCATGCTACATACATACTACATATATACTACATGCATGCTACATACATACTGCATGCTACATGCATGCTACATACATACCACATATATACTACATACATACAATACATTCATACAATACATACATAGACATACAGTACATATAACATAGAGTAACATACTTACCAATACTTGTCACATTGTTCCCCGAAGCCATTGTCTTTTCCGGAATAAATATTAACATAACAAACCACAAAAATACTCACCCACAATCCGAAGCAGTCCACGAGTGTGTCCCACGACGATCTTGGGTAGAGAACTGCAGCATCAGATGATGCTGCTGTTCTCTACGGGCTGCAGGAATCCAATGATGGAAGGTAGGTATCCTTCCGCACTGTATTCCTCCGCCACTTAAAAAAAAAAGTCCCTAGTCTCACTTTATGCCATTGCTGCGTGGGAAATTCCCACACAGCAATGGCATAAAGTGAGACTAGGGACTTTTTTTTTTTTAAGTGGCGGAGGAATACATTGCGGAAGGATACCTACCTTCCGTCATTGGATTCCTGCAGCCCATAGAGAACGGCAGCATCAGCTGATGCTGCAGTTCTCTACCCAAGATCGTCGTGGGACACACTCGTGGACTGCTTCGGATCGTGGGTGAGTATTTTTGTGGTTTGTTATGTTAATATTTATTCCGGAAAAGACAATGGCTTCGGGGAACAATGTGACAAGTATTGGTAAGTATGTTACTCTATGTTATATGTACTGTATGTCTATGTATGTATTGTATGAATGTATTGTATGTATGTAGTATATATGTGGTATGTATGTAGCATGTAGTATGTATGTAGTATGTATGTAGCATGTATGTAGCATGCAGTATGTATGTAGCATGCATGTAGTATATATGTAGTATGTATGTAGCATGCATGTAGTATATATGTAGTATGTATGTAGCATGTAGCATGTATGTAGTATGTATGTGGTATGTATGTAGCATGTAGTATGTATGTAGCATGCATGTAGTATATATGTAGTATGTATGTAGCATGTAGTATGTATGTAGCATGCATGTAGTATATATGTAGTATGTATGTAGCATGTAGTATGTATGTAGCATGCATGTAGTATATATGTAGTATGTAGCATGTAGTATGTATGTAGCATGCATGTAGTATATATGTAGTATGTAGCATGTAGTATGTATGTAGCATGCATGTAGTATGTATGTAGCATGCATGTAGTATGTATGTGGTATGTATGTAGCATGTAGTATGTATGTAGCATGCATGTAGTATATATGTAGTATGTATGTAGTATATATGTAGTATGTATGTTGCATGTAGTATTTATGTAGTATGAATGTAGCATGTATGTAGTATGTAGTATGAATGTAGCATGTATGTAGTATGCATGTTGTATGTATGTAGCATGTAATTTTTTTTTTTTTTTTTAAATTCAACACATTAGCCGGATGATGGGACTATTACTGTCCCATCATTGGCTAATGTGTCAATCACTGTCATGGTAGCAGGCATCGCCCGATGGGACTTGTAGTCCCATCGGACGATGCCTGCACAGCCCCCCGGAGCCTGCACAGACCACCGGCAGGCCGGCACAGCCCCCCGGCAGGCCGGCACAGCCCCCCGAAGCCTGCACAGCCCCCCGGCAGGCCGGCACAGCCCCCCGGCAGGCCGGCACAGCCCCCCGGCAGGCCGGCACAGCCCACCGGAGCCTGCACAGACCACCGGCAGGCCGGCACAGCCCCCCGGCAGGCCGGCACAGACCACCGGAGCCTGCACAGACCCCCCGGCAGGCCGGCACAGCCCCCCGAAAGGCCCGTACAGACCCCAGAGAGGCTGTACAAGGGCAGGAAAGGGTTTTTCTTATTCCGATACCGGAAGTCCCATAGACTTGAATGGGACTTCCGGTATCGGAATCGGCGATACCGATACTTTTTTTAAAGATCGGCCGATACCATCCGATACGATACTTTGAAGTATCGGACGGTATCGCTCAACTCTAGTAATGGCTTTCACGCTTTTTTTTTATCAAAGTAGTGTTGCGTAAGTACGATATGTTATTTACATGTACTATTACTATTTACTTACGACAGAATATATGATAATTTTGCTTTTATCTTGGGTTTTGTCTGTTGAGTAGCCACAGTGTGAACACACACATATCTCAACTTATGCTCTGGCTCATTTCTTTGGTTTTGTTGTAGTTTCTTGTACAAATAGAGGTGAGAATTCCCCTTTTTGAGCCAAGCATGTCATCTATATAGCTTTCCAAGGACAGGTGCTTGGCCTGTCTACTGCTCTACTCTTATTTATGTTGAGGTTGCCTAACACAAGTTAAGGTTTTAATACTAGACGATAGGATGGTCCCAATTGCTTATAACTTGACGCAGTAGGATAGCTTTTATGCTTTTTTAATCAAAATAGTGTTATCTAAGTACTCTATGTTGTTTACATATTCTATTGCTTTTTTATAGAGATGAGTGAAAGTGCTTGATGATACTCGGATATCACTTGAGTATCTGGGTGCTCGGATGTGTTCGTTACTAGGCGAGCATATGCTCTCTGGCAGTTGTTTTTGGTATGAAAGAGTGCTTGTCCAGGTGTGTGTGTGCACAGTATGACAAATCAGAGGTTTGTAATTTTGATACTGGTGCTGACGCTAAGCCATCATACAAACAGCCCTTTTCTAATCTTGTGCTATGCTGTTTCTATCTACATTTAGTAAAGGAAGAGAGAAATAGAGTCACAGGATCAGGGAAAGTGGATAGATTCAGTTTCTAGGCAGGGATTAGGGATTTGCGGTCCATTGCTAAATATATAGCTGTGGCAGTTGACCACATTCTTTTTTGTGTGTGTGAAAAAATGACAATATTGTGATCCAAAGAGTATTAAGTGCTTTGTGGTACATTTTGGTGTTATATAACAATCCAAAAAGCGTTGAAACATTTTTCTGGATTCATTTACTCATCCATAGATTATTGCGCGCCTGGGGTACATTTCTGTGTCATATAACACTTCAAAAAAGAGTTGAAAAATTTTTCTGTATGCACTTATCCATATATTATTCCATGCTCTGGGATACATTTCTGTTGCATTTAACACGCCAAAAAGTATGTTGAATTATGGAAAAGTATATTATATATAATAATAATAAAAGTGAAGAAACTCAAATCTTAATATTTTTCTGTGCTCAATTAGTCATCCATAGAATATTAGGTGCTTTCTATTACATTTTGGTAGTGAATAACGCTCCAAATAAGAGTTGAAAAATATTTCTGGATTCAATTAGTCATCTAAAGACTATTAGGTGCTTTCTGTTACATGTCGATGGTATGTATGACACCAAAAAAGTGTTGAAAAATTTGTCGGGATTCAATTAGTCACCAATACAGTATTAGGTGCTTTCTGTTAAATTTCAGTAGCATATAAGATTCCAAGAAAAGCTGAAAAATTTGTCTATATTCAATTAGTCATCCATAGAGGATAACATGCTCTGGGATGGCATATACCACTCCATACTTCTGTGACATTTCGGTTTCAGTTCTAGTCCTCTTCCTCTCTGAAGAGACAATTTGCATAACTAGCATATTTCGGTGGTGTATACAGTAAGTCTCCAAAAAAGCATTTAAAAATTTGTATGGATTCAATTAGTCATGTTTCAGTGACTTAAGGTTAGTATCTAAAACTAAAAAAAATGCCCACAGAAAACCTTTTTCTGGATTCAGTTAGTCATCCATACAGTTTAATATGCTTTGTGTAAAATTACGGTGGTTTAAAATTTTTAAAAACCTCTTGGTCTAGAACAGTTCACAAAATATTTTTTTTCAAAAATTGACTATTGTCGCGTGTAAAATTTTGTTGGTTTGAAATATAGACTAAAAATGGCTTGCAACAGGTGTACAAATTTGGTTGTTCAAAAATTGACTATTATCATATATACTCTAGAACTTAGTTTGTGAGAAATTTCATTGGTTTGAAATAAAAAAACAAAAATTGCCTTGCTACAGGTGTGGAAATTTGGTCTCTCAGAACTCGGTCCACAGACGTCACTAATTTTACAGTTGTGATGTCTCCGCATTGTACCAGCACGTGTCCGGGAACATCATCATTGCACTTACCAAAGCGGTTACTAGGATTGTCCACTTAACGACAGACATGTGGACAGGTGCTTATTGCAAGTGACATTACATTTCCCTGATGGCACACTGTGTGAACATTGTGGAAGCTGGGGTCAAGTCCGACCTTGGCATGGCACATGTGCTACCGACACCAAGGATTGCCGGTCCTACTTCTATCAAGGTTTATTCCAACTCCTACACCAGTTCCTGCACCCTCACTCCTATTCATCCCCCATCTCAGATGTGCATCCTCAGAGCACGTCATCTGCATCAGCTGGAAACTTGAAGCTCTGCAGCACTGCCTCACTGAAGCTGCAACAGGCTCTGCTGAAGCTAATTTGTATAGGAGAAAAACCGCACAATACTGCAGAGTTATTGAAAGGAGTAACAGAAAAGACTGATCTAGAATCATAGAATTATAGAAAAGTAGAGTTGATAGGGACCTTCAAGGTCATTTGGACCAACCTCCTGTTCAATTCAGGATTCACTAAATCATTTCAGACAGATGTCTATCCAGCCTTTGACTGAAGACTGTTGTGACTCTCACTGCTGAACCTATAACCAGGCATGGTCATGTGTGATAATGGATGTAACCTGGCGGTGGCTGTGAAGCTTGGCAAGCTTCCACATGTAGCATGCTGTACACACGTGCTCAACTTGGTAGTTCAGTGGTTTCTAAAAACCTACCCAGTTTTGCCACCGCATCAGTGCCCATTTTGTTGTGGAATACTAGCTCCAACACGCCCATTGATATTCTGGTCTGCCTCCACAAATAACAACTGAAGAGTGGACATGGATGTCTGACATTTGTACAGTTCTCCAAGACTTTGAGGACTATATAAAGTTGGTGAGCGGCAATGACACCATCATCAGCGCAACAATCCCGTTTCTGTGCCTAATTAAACAGTTGCTGCAGACAATTAAACTTGAAGCTATGCAAGTGGACCAGGTGGAAATGGGGGAAGACATAAGACAGGGAGATACTACCCAGGCCAGCCTCATCTCTATTTCTCAGCACAGATTTTCTAACGATGAGGAGATGGAGGCTGAGGAAGAGAAAGGGGAACAGGAGCTGGTGATAGCACAACAGAGGCTAGTACCTACACAAACTTGTCCCATTTCTCCTACATGGATGGGTTGAGGAGGGAAATGAGGAGGAAGGGATGGAGAAGGAGGAGATGAAGAGTAGTCATCAGGAAAGACAGGAAAGTGTTGGCTGCATGGACCTTGGCACATATGACAGACTTTATGTACTGCTGTCTTACCTGTGACCCTTGCGTTACATTCATCTTGACCAAAAAAGAGTACAGGTTGGTCAACCTGATAGACCCACTCTACAAGTAGAACTTTGCATCTTTTCTTCCTGAGGCAGAGAGATCTTGTAATATTGTGTTATACCAGAAGGCCATTGTGGAAAATATGTTGAAAAAATTCCCATCAGACAACGCTAGTGGCAGGGGGCAAACTTGCTCAACCAAGGAGGATAGGAAAGGGAGACACATAGCAGAAGCAGAGATACACTGTGAAACACTTAGGCCAATTTCATGACACCAGCCCAGTATCCAGTGCCTGATGACTAGGCATTTTTGACATGGAGAGAAAAGTTTTTAAAGATGGTCGAGCAATAGCTGGCCAGCAAAACCAGCATACTTCCTAATTCCTCTGTGACCTTGAGCTATTGGGTCTAGGGATGAGCAAGTACTGAAGTATTCAGACTCACTATACTCGTACCGAGTATATCGTAATACTCCGGTATTCGGTACGAGTAGCGAGTGCAATGATAGTTAATGGAAAATGCAAGTAATTGTCTGCTGGACCCTACAAAGGAAATGGCTAAAAAAAGTGTAAATATTAAAAAAAAGTATGCTGTAAACAAATGTATATAACATGGGGGCACCTGGTCATGGGCTGAATGAGTCGTTTTAAAACACTGCTTCACTAGAATGTACAAACAAACACTATTTGAAGTCCTGTCGTTTTTTTGCCGGCAGAGCGGGACTCGTATGCCACTTATGCAGTGCCAGTGATATATCAGAAGTGCCGTAAGAGCGAGTGATGATGGAGGTGATCTTCTGACAGCTAAGTGTGTGAGTGGTGTAAGGAGAGCGATCTGCCCTAGGGGCTGTGTGATGGTTAACGCAGGAAGAAGCCACCCATCATCATCATCACAAGGGATTCACAATTATAAAGCTTGGACTACTGTCCTTGTTGTTCCACTGCCACTGACCAACGTTTAGGCATAGATATAGTGTCTTCAAAACATTAGCCCTAGGGGCTGTCTCAAGGTTGACGCAGGAAAGAGGCCTCAAGAGCTGGACAATTATGAAAGTTGACTACTAGCATGTGTTATAAGAAGAAAAGGGGCTTGTATGGAAAGGGATGGGTGTGATCACCAATTGGCAAAAAATAACATTTTGGGTGTATTTTGGTTGGGATACTGTCATCTGGAGGGCTTAAATACTGTTGCGAAATCCAGTCCTTGTCATATTTTATCAGAGTCAGCCTGTCGGGTTTCGGACGAAAACTCCGACTTTTTTTTGCCCTAGTCGGACCAGTTTCGTCCAAAACAAATTTTGTTTCATGAAATCCGATCCAACCAAAGTCGCTCAACTCTAGTTGCTATTGAAAATGTGGATTATGCGAGGGTCTTGGCACAGACAGTCAGATGTGAAGTGTGCCCTGTGTGCCAAGCTGCAAAGAGGCAAATCTTCTGTGACCCCAGAAGGAGGAACAATACCGATCCTCTCCTCACACTGACTCTCCTCCTCCACCTCCTCCTCTCCAGCCCACCCATGCTGGACAGATATGAAGCTGGGGTTGGAATTCCCCTCTGTAGCATGAGGTGTCCCCTCGGTACCACTGAAAAAGAAGTCCTCTCCCTCCTCGTTTTCATCATCATCTTCATCCCCCAATCTTACCTGATGATATTGGCTGGGCTGGGTAGTATCACCCATTGTGAAATCTTGCTCCATACCCAGCTGCTGGGCACGCAAAGATTCCATTTTTTGATTCTGCAGCGATTTTTTCAGCAGACATAGCATAGGGATGGTTACTCTGATATTAACCTGATCATCGCTCACAAGTTTGGTGCAGTACTCAAAGTTATCAAGCACCTCACAAATATCAGCGATCCACACCCACTTGACAGTTGTTATGTGTCTTGGCTGAGTCTCAGTGTGACTGGCATGTTTAAGCTGGTATTCAGCAAGTGCCCTCTGCTGCTCACTTATCCTTGCCAATATATGATATGTTGAGTTCCACCGTGTTGGCAAGTCGCAAATGAGTCAGTGGTTTGGCAAATTAAATTGCTTTTGCTGAGCTTGTTGTGTCCTGTGTCTGTGCAATCGCAGCTTGTGAGCAAGAGGTATGATGATCACCTGCTTCCTGCCCAGCAGATTGGAAGGACTTATCACAGGCGACATGGCAGTGGTTTGACCCGCAGACACTGATTTGGTACCCTGTTGTTCAGCCCACCGACTAGGGTGCTTTGCTGCCATGTTTTTCCTCATTCTGGTGGTGCTTTGGTTGCCTTTGCTCTGGCATCTGCTCGGCTTCGTATGGCAGATGCTACAGATGACAACAGTTGGTTCAAAAGTACTATCGGAAAAAAATTTCCACACAGCGGCTGAACGCACCCTTGCCTTGACTTGGGGCACAGAGGGATTGCTCTTGGCAACAGTTGACACACTTCACACTCTGCTCAAACCAGTAGCCCTTGGTGTCTTTGTTGGTGCTATGGATCCACCTTCTTCCTCTATGCTGCTGTGCTGGCTATGCGTGTCAATGGTCCAGGTTGGATCGGTGGTCTCATCTTCGACCACCTCGTCATCCATGTCATCCTCCTTCCATGTTTATATTGGCGACTGGCAAGATGGCAACTGTGTCATCACCATCAGCCTCCACCTCTTCACCCGGTATATCACGTGGATGAAAGTGGCTTTATTCTGGCCGTGAGGTTTCAAGTATTTGGACATCATCAACAGACGATACCTCCTCACGTTCCTCTTCAATGTCGCGCGGTGAGAGGCCAGAAGCAACAAAAGGAAATGGACCAAACAGATCCTCGGAGTGGCTAAGGTTGGGGTCAAATGTTTCCTGTGACTCCTGATGGGGTGATGAACTAGGAACAGGTAGAGAATAGGCACGCCAGTAACCACACAAGACAGCGGTGCTGCCACTAAAAAATTGCCCTGAGGTTTGAGGCGAGATTACGCACCCCAGTAACCACACAAGACAGTATCTGCTCTTGTTCTTCCTGACTTGGAAATTTCACCAGGAACCTAGATGCATCAACCTTCTTGGGTCTCCCAGACTCTATGCCTTGTTGGGCACCAATAACAACCCCACGTCCACATCCCTTCACAACAGCCTTTTTAAGAATTTTGGATTTTTATGCCATAGTTGCAGATGTTCAGATGCAGATATTGGGGAACAAGGAGTAGTTAGTGCTTTGTGGAAGGTAGCACTACAGCCTAGTACTGCTTTGTGTTTTTCAAACAGCACCACAACAGCACAAAAATATTGCCCTGAGGTTTAAGGCAAGATTACGCACCCCAGTAACCACAGAAGACAGCGGTGCTGCCAATAAAAAATTGCCCTGAGGTTTAAGGCGAGATTACGCACCCCAGTAACCACAGAAGACAGCGGTGCTGCCAATAAAAAATTGCCCTGAGGGTTAAGGCGAGATTACGCCAAAGACATTCTGATAGGGAATTTAGATTGTGAGCCCCATCGGGGATAGTGATGCTAATGGGTCCAAAACTGTAAAGCGCTGCGGAATATGTTAGTGCTATATAAAAATAAAAATTATTATTATTATTACGCACCCCAGTAACCACACAGGACAGCGGTGCTGCCAATAAAAAATTTCCCTGAGGTTTAAGGCGAGATTACGCACCCCAGTAACCACACAAGACAGCGATGCTGCCACTAAAAAATTGCCCTGAGGTTTAAGGTGAGATTACGCACCCCAGTAACTACACAAGACAGCGAGACAGCGATGCTGCCACTAAAAAAATTGCCCTGACATGGTTTATGATGAGATTACGCATCCCAGTCACCACAAAAGACAGCGTATTTGGCTGCACGTTAGTTGTGCAGTACCGTGCGTCCTATTTGCTGTGAACACAGCACTGCAACAGCACAAAAAAACTGCACTGCAGGGGTAAATGAGACCCCAAAAATAGCTGGGAAGCCTGTCACTACTCAATCCCTGACCTTATACTTTCAGCTCTGAAAAGAGCTTTGGGTTTTATAGAGGATTTCTGGATGATTTGCTCAAGCAAAAACAACTCTCCCTAGCAGCTGCTCACACTCTCCCTACACGAGCTGTGTTCTGAATGCAATGTGCAGAAAATGGTGGATGCAGGGCTTATATAAAGCCAGGTTATGACTCATAGGCTATGAGTCATAGCCTTTGACTCATGTATGACACTGGGCGGCCAGCCAATCATAGAAATGCCGCCCACAACCATCAAGGCTGCGACATTACTGTGATTGGCAAATGCTGGGTGGGAGATCCGAATAGTGCGAGGTGAGTAGTGAAAGACTCGCTATGTTCCGAGTACCATTCATTACTCACCCAGTACCGAATACCCATGATTATGCTCGCTCATCCCTAATTGGGTCTCATTGTTAAACTTCTGGAATGAGCTGTATGTCTATGCCTTGGAGGCGTTGAGAGGCCCTGTTGCTAGTGTCTTGTCTGAGCAGGTTTGTATTGCCGCCGGGGGGGAGTCATAACAGACTGGCTCTCAACTGTCAACAAAAAGTGTTAAGAGGCTTAATCTGACAAAAATGAATAAAGACTGGATTAGACCTTACTTTTCCTCACCACCAGATGACAGCAACACATATAGTGTTTTTAATGTTCAATATTTGATTGAGGCCCACAGGTTGTTGCCTTCTAGTTGGATGACTGAATGACTCTCCTTATAATTTTTTACTGACTTTGCACTTTGTGCAAGGCATTTATGAGTGAAGACGTACCACAGCTACACTACACTTTCTTAATTTTTTAAGGTCACTGTAGTTCATTTGGGCGGCAGAGAATGCAGCCTCGGTGACCGGCAGTAACCTAGATGACATCACCGATAGTCACTGATGCTGAGATCACAGCAGCTCATTCCCCAGTTGATCTCAGCCTGGATGTTCGCATCAAGGCACCGTCCATTTGAAAACTGTTTATCTCCCAGACATGGATTACGGCGTGGGACAGAACGATGGTCAGGAGATGGATATTATTGTTTTATAGTTTTGTTTTATTACAAGAGATGAGGGATTCAAGGGAATGGGTGTTAGGTGAGTATAACTGTCTTTGTTATTTTTAAATAAAAAAGTAAAAATGTGTTTTCTTTTATTTCAAATAAAGTACTTTATTCTTGTTGTGTCTTTATTTATAATGCAACTATAGGATTAGTAATGGATAGGTGTCTCATAGAGGTCCTCTATATTACTAAGCCGTGGGCTTGATGTTACCTGACAATACAAAGGTGACATCAACCGCACAAATATGAACTCCACTTGCCACCGCTACAGGCCAAGTGACAAGAGCTAGGCAAAGTGCCAGAATTGGTGCATCTAATAGGTGCACCTTTTCTGGTGCGAACTGCTATTTTTTGGTTGGGAGGGGAATATCCATGGCTGCTTACCACCCTGAGAATAACAGTGCCCAGCTGTCATCTATAGCTTGGCTGGTTGTCAAAGATGGAGGTTACTCCACACCATTTTAAAAAATTATTTATTTAAATAATGGAAAAAATTGGACTGGGGACCCCTTTATTCTTGATAACCAGCCTTGGTGAAGCTGACAGCTGAAGGTTGCAGCCCCCAGCTGTGAGTTTTGCATGGCTGATTATAAAAAATACAGGGAAACCAATGCCATTTTTTTTTTTTTTTTTAATATTTATTTACAGCACAGGTGCCGGCTGATGAATATTCCCATCAGCCACTGCCTAATCTCGCTGCTATTAGCAGCAGCAGTCAGTCATTATTTTACCGCCGATCAGAAATATTGTTTGCAGCGCTGTAGTTCACATGCCAGCATGGCAAACACTCGATTTTCGGGCCCTCTTTCAAGTGAATGGGGTGTGGGTTCAAGTTCGGGTTCGGGTAAGGCTCTGGTACCCAAAACCAATCTGAGCCTTAGAGAGGTATTCACATAGTGTAGGTACCCATCAGACTTTGAGGTCACCTTGACGTTGGTTGACGGGCAGATATAATTTGGCCAAGTTATATGCTAAGCGTCTCATATTTTTTCCTAATACTCCATAGCTGTATTGCTATTCAAATTTCATATATTCTACATTGACATGCTTTAGCATGATAGAGTGCAACCTTATTTTGTATATTGTATATGGAGGTAGCTCCTCCTGGTATGCACCTATTCACACTAGTCTGGATGTGCCAGTCAGTTTTTTGTCTTTCATCTCTAGTGGTTGGACGTTTGTGGTGCTGGACTTCTCCACTAGGTAATTGATCGCAGAACCTTTCTGAGTAAGTATGCCAGATGACATTGTTTAAG
Organism: Dendrobates tinctorius; assembly: GCF_039654945.1. Classification (NCBI taxonomy): domain Eukaryota; kingdom Metazoa; phylum Chordata; class Amphibia; order Anura; family Dendrobatidae; genus Dendrobates; species Dendrobates tinctorius. The sequence continues at coordinate 8,341,894 of NW_027361825.1, forward strand.
AAATTTGTGTTAGACTTCAGTGATTTTTTTTATCAATGTATTGATAAATGTATTGCCTAATTTGTAATGACTGATTTAGATGATTAACATGCGTCTCTGAAGTTTTCTTTCCTTTCCCTACAAGAAAGCTGCCATGAATAAAACAGGAAAGATATATATCTTTGTACTTTGTTAGCCAGTAGATAGAAAAATAATCAGAATTGAGAGTCCTCAGTGGTTGATACCTTTTAATGGCTAACTGAAAAGATGGTAACACATTGCAAGCTTTCGAGACTACTCAGGTCTCTTCATCAGGCTAGACTAATACAACATCTGAAGAATCGTATATTTATACACAAAACAGCACAGAAATAACGCAATGGATAAGACAAATGACATAAAGCAGAATTGTCATTATGGGAGAGGGATAAACATAAATATAGGAACAGTTCATAGATAAAGAGTGTGAAAGTTATATTGTCCTCTGATTGGTGTCTGGTTCTGTGTTGTGTGAGGACCCCAGAAGGTCTGAGAAGCAAATTCCTTAATTGATGTAAAAAGACATAAATCCATGCGACACATACATTCCTGCACTGAGTGTGTCAAAGGTCGTCATAAATTTATACTCCCAGACTCTTCTGTCTCTCTGAGACTTTGAGTTACCTTTTAATACATCGCATCACAACACAGAACTAGACCCCAATCAGAGGACCATAAAACATCCGGACTCCTTATCTATGAACTGGTCCAATGTTTATATTTATGTTTCTCCCTCTCCCATATTGATAGTTCTGCTTCACGTCACTTGTCTTATCTATTGCATTTTTTCTAGGCTGTATTGTGCATAAATATGTGACTTCAGATTTTGTATTAGTCAAGCCTGATGAAGAGACCTGAGTAGTCTCGAAAGCTTGCAATGTGTTACCATCTTTTCAGTTAGCCATTAAAAGGTATCAACCACTGAGGACTCTCAATTCTGAATATTTTTCTTTTAATACAAGTAATTTAATGTCCATCATGGTATGACCGGGGATACAAAAATGTTTGGCCACAGGTAGATCCATTCTTCTTTCTCTTATTGTGTGGGAAAGCTAGTCCAGCTTCACCCAAAGTCATGTGAGCCTTCATATGAGAATATAGAGTCTGATTGTATACTGTACAAACAAAGCAAAGCATGTGTTTCATAAGGAGTACTCACTGGTTGTCGTTGGTGTTGTGGTTGTTTTTAATGTTGTCGCTTATAAAATAAAGAAAGAAAACAGAAATTAGACAAAGTGTATATCAACTATTAGTCATACTTAGTATTTTGTGACTGATCGCCATAAATTAGTTGGGATCAATGTTATGAATTATCTAAAATATTGCAGTTTCTGGTTGGCAGAACAGTATCTATTTTCTGAAGGTGTTGTCCACAACTCTATGTCATACCCAATTCCTGGGGGGGGGTTTACTAATCCACATGGTGCTGTATGTATCGTTCATTGGCTCTGCCCTTTTACTATATAAATTTTACTCACGAGGACACTTGCATCTCCGACCACACAGAATTGGCAATAGTAAAGGACATTCTTCAGGTGGGCACAAACAAAGACCTGCAGAATTGAAAGAAATTTTTTTTTAATATTTTATATAGTTGATATATAACTTATCATTCAATTAGTATTGGGAATAAATGGTAATGACTGCAATATTTACATATTTTCATATTTTTTTGTTGTACTAAAATTCCTATTTTTGAGCACAAAGAAAATTTTATTCACAATCAGGGTTTCATTACGCACTATTTGTTTTTCTACGAGCTTTTCGTTTCCTTGCACAGAATGAGTTGAGTGAGAATTAGTCTGTGAGCTCATTCCCATAGGGAGCTTGTAACTCTTATCTGTCTTTTCAGCTTCTATCAGCTTATTTATGATGAAATCAAAGTTCAACTCAACCTTGATGTGGTCTGTGTGGTCATAAATCATCACAGGGGACTTCAGAAAAAAGACAGATAAATGAGGTAAGCTGCATTTATGGGCGGCATGGTGGCTCAATGGTTAGCCTTGCAGCACTGGGGTCATGGGTTCGAATCCCAGCAAGGACAACATTTGCAAGGAGTTTGTATGTTCTCCCCGTGTTTGCATGGGTTTCCTCCGGGCACTCCGGTTTCCTCCCACATTCTAAAGACATACTAATAGGGAATTTAGATTGTGAGCCCCATCGGGGACAGTGATGATAATGTGTGCAAACTGTAAAGCACTGTGGAATATGTTAGCGCTATATAAAATTAAAGATTATTATAAAAAAAAGATTATTATTATTATTTACTTCACTGTATCAGCATGGTTCTTGGTTGCGCATCGTTTAGTGTAAACTGTGCAGGAGTTTTGACAGCAACATGATGTAGGGGCAGAAACCTTCATTCCAGAATATATCATTAAGGCCTCTTTCACACTTCCGTTTTTTACAATCAGTCACAATCCGCCAGGTTTTGAAAAAAAAACGGATCCGCAATTTTCTTTTGAGGATCCGTTTTTTTCCCCATTGACTTCCATTATTGGCGGATTGTGACGGATTGCTGTCCGTTGCATCCGTTTTTTTGCGGATCCGCCAAAAGTTCCTGTCCGTCACTATCCTCAAAGATTTCAAAACGGAGCTTGCAACGTTTTTTCCTGTGGCGGATCCTTCAGACACTCATTTAACCCGAAATTCTTTCTGGGTGCCAGACAAAAAAAAAAAAAATTCATTCTCTCTCTCTCTCTCTCTCTCTCTCTCTCCTGCGATTCCTTTAAAATTCTTCATTTGTCGGATCCGTCAAAAAAAACGGACGGGTGCCATCCGTTGTCATTAGTACTAAAACGGATCCGCCATCCGTCCTTTTGGCGGATCTTGACTGATGCTAAAAACTGAAGTGTGAAAGAGGCCTTACTGGGCTATGTGGAGTAATTTCAAAACAATCAGTTTCTTAATAAGATGACCAGCTGTCTCACCTTACCACCACCACTGATTAGCCGCTTTCAGCCTATGCACAGTATACATTGAAAACTGCCAGTCAGTGGTGTGGGTGAGGCTGGGGCCAATCATACCTTGGCACAGCACATGTTCTACCGACACCAAGCATTGCTGGCCCTACTTCTATCAAGGTTTCCTCCACCTCCTACACCAGTTCCTGCACCCCCCTGCTCCTACTCATCCTCCATCTCTGATGTGCATCAGATGGAAACTTGAAGCTCTGCAGCACTGCCTCACTAAAGCTGCAACAGGCTCTGCTGAAGCTAATTTGTATAGGAGAAAAAACCACAACACTGCAGAGTTATTGAAAGGAGTAACAGACCATACAGATCTAGAATCATAGAGTTATAGCATTGTAGAAAGGTAGAGATGATAGGGACCTTTAAGGTCATTTGGTCCAACCTCCTGTTCAATGCAGGAGTCACTAAATCATTTCAGAGAGATGTCTGTACAGCCTCTATTTGAAGACTGTTGTGGCTGCTCTCACCGCTGAACCTACAACCAGGCATGATCATGTGTGATAATGGATGTAAACTGTTGGTGGCTGTGAAGCTTGTCAAGCTCACACATGTACCATGCTTGACCCAAGTGGTCAACTTGGTAGTTTAGTGGTTTCTGAAAACCTATCCAAGATTTGCCAGAGCTTCTGTTCAGGGTACACCGCATCAGTGCCAATTTTGCTGGTGAATACCAGCTTCAAAAAGCTAATCGGTATTCTGGTCAGCCTCCACAAATAACAACTGAAAAGTGGACATAGATGTCTGACATATGTGCAGTTCTCCAAGACTTTCAGGAATATGCAAAGATGGTGAGCGGCAATGACTCCGTCATCAGTGCAACAATCCCGTTTCTTTGCCTACTTAAGCAGTTGCTGCAGACAAATAAACTTGAAGCTTTGCAAGTGGACCAGGTGGAAATGGAGGAAGACATAAGACAGGGAGATACAATCCAGGCCAGTCTCATCTCATCTGCTCAGTGCAGATTTGCTAATCATGAGGAGATGGAGGCTGAGGAAGAGGAGGAGGAACAGGAGCTGGCTGTAAAAGAAGCTAGTGCTTACACAAACTTGTCCCATTTCTCCTATGTGGATGGGTTGAGGAAAGAAATGAGGAGGAAGAGATGGAGAAGAAGATGAAGAATAGTCATAATAGTGGAGACAGGAAAGTGTTCGCTGGATGGACCTTGGCACATATGGCAAACTTTATGTACTGCTGCCTTACCTGTGACCCTTGCGTTACATTCATCGTAGTCAAAAAAGATTACTGGTTGTTCACCCTGCTAGACCCATGCTACAAGTAGAACTTTGCATCTTCTCTTCCTGAGGCAGAGAGATCTTGTAAAATGGTGCTATACCAGAAGGCCATTGTGGAAAATATGGTGAAAAAATTCCCATCAGACAGCACAAGTGGCAAGGGGCAAGCTTCCTTGCTCAACCAAGGAGGAGAGGAACGGGAGACACATAGCAGAAGCAGGGGTACACTGTGAAACACTTAGGCCAATTTCATGACACCAGGCCAGTATCCAGTGCCTGATGACCAGGTATTTTTGATATGGATGGAAAAGTTTTTAAAGATGGTCAAGCAATATCTGGCCAATAAAACCAGCATACTTCCTAATTCCTCTGCGAACTTGAGCTATTGGGTCTCATAGCTAAACACCTGGCACTTAGCATGAGCTATATGGCTATGCCTTGGAGGTGCTGTGCTGCCCTGTCACTAGTATCTTGTCTGAGCGGGTTTTTATTGCCGCTTGGGGGGGTCATAACAGATGGGCGCTTTCGACTGTCAAAAAAAAGTGTTAAGAGGCTTAATCTGATAAAAATGAATAAAGACTGGATTAGACCTGACTTTTCCTCACCACCAGATGACAGCAACACATGTGTTTTTAATGTTGAATACTTGATTGAGGCCCGCAGATTGTTGCCTTCTAGTGTCCTTGGATGGCTCTCCTTATAATTTTTTACTGACTTTGCATTTTGTGCAAGGCATTTATGAGTGAAGAAATACCACAGCTACACTACACTTTCTTAATTTGTTAAAGTCACTTCAGTTTATTTGTCCAGCTGGGAACACAGCCTCAGTGACCAGTGGTAACCTCGATAACTTCACTGTTAGTCACTGATGCTGCGCTCGCAGCAGCTCATTTCCCAGTGGATCTGAGCCTGGATGGTCACATCATGGCACCGTCCAGTTGAAAACTGTTTATCCCCCAGATATGGATTATGGTGTGGGACAGAACAATGGACAGTTGATGGATATTGTTGTTTTACATTTTTGTTTTATTACAGGAGATGAGGGATTCAATGGAATGGGTGTTAGTTCAGTATAACTGTGTTTGTTATTTTTAAATAAAAAAGTAAAAGTGAGTTTTGTTTTATTTTAAATAAAGAACTTTATTCTTGCTGTGTCTTTATTTACAATGCAACTAAAGGATTAGTAATGGATAGGTGTCTCATAGAGGTCCTCTACATTACTAAGCCATGGGCTTGATGTCACCTGAAATACAAAGGTGACATCAACCCCACAAATATGAGCTCCACTTGTCACAACAGCCCAAGTGGGACGAGTCAGGCAAAGCGCCAGAATTGGCGCATCTAATAGATGTACCTTTTCTGGTGCGGGCTGCTATTTTTAGGCTGGGGAAAAATATCCATGGCCGCTTACCACCCTGAGAATACCAGCCCCAAGCTCTCAGCTTTAGCTTGGCTGGTTGTTAAAGATGGAGGGAACTCCATAACGTAAAAAAAAATCAGAGTGAGGACCCCTCTATTATTGATAACCAGCCTGTCAGGAACACCGCACTGCACCTGCTCACTGAGCCAGTACGCGTGTCCTGAGTACAAAACTGTGCACAAAGATACCTGTGGAATGGGGCAGCAGTGGTGACGATGCATGCTCCAGGCTCACAGGACCTGAAGCATGTGACTGCTGAGGGAGTGGTCTAAACTCCAGAGAGCTAGGAGATGAGGAAAACTCCTAGAAAGGTAACTACAGGACAATGTTACCAAGGGGCATAGACAGAGACAGAAACCAGATCAAGCCAGGGTCAAAGCACAAGATAGCACGACAGTACCAAAGGGTTAGGCAGAATGGATAGTCAGGACGTAGTAATAGATCAGAAAACCAGAACGGGCAATAGACGGTACAATAGGGACAAACTGTTACGGAGTAACGATAGCCAAGCCAGGAGGTCAGAACCGGAAAAGACAATACTACCAAAACGAGAGACGGAGTACAGAGTGAGGGGACAGACCGGGTCATACACAGGAAGCAAACAAGCAATGCAGTGCACACGCACACCAGGGGGGTCAGACACACAATCAGAACAACAGTATAGCTGACAGAGAACCCTGGTAAAGAGTGAGTATAAAAACCCCTCCCAGATCCAGAAAGAGGCCGCGCTTAACCCTGTGAGTGCAGGGCAAGAACACGGTCCAAACCATGACACAGCCTTTCTGAATCTGACAACTGAAGGTTGCAGCCGCCAGCTGTGAGTCTTGCCTGGCTGATTATCAAAAATACAGGGAAACCTATGCCATTTTTAAAAAAAAAATATTTATTTACAGCGCAGGCGCCTGCTGATGAATACTTCCATCAGCCACCGTCTACTCTCGCTATTAGCAGCAGCAGGCGGTAATTATTTTAATGCCTATCAGGAATAATGTTTGCAATGCTGTCATGCACATGCCAGCTTGGCAAACACTGGATGTTCGGGCCCCCCATTCAAGCAAAATGGGTTCAGGTTCAGGTTTGGATACTGCCCAGGTACCCAAACATTTTGTAACTGTTCGCCCCATCCCGACGGACACTAGCATCCACGTGTCCACCCACTTCTAGTAGTTAGTATTTTATTTTCATGAAATCATTTACAAATGAGGAGGTATCTAAAAGAAGCAAATATAATCTAGGTGAATGATGGCGGAAGCTTTCTGAGTAAGTATGCCAGATGACATTGTTTAAGAAATTTGAGTTAGACTTCAGTGATTTTTTTCCAATGTCTTGTTCAATTTTTTGCCTAATTTGTGATGATTGATTTAGACGATTAACATGCATCTCTGAAGTTTTCTTTCCTTTCCCTACAAGAAAACTGCCATGAATATACAACACTTTTTTTCAGTATTTTAAAGAAGGTGAAATATCTTTTAATGATCAATCTTGTTCCGGCCATACTTTGACCTCCTGAACTGATGAAAATGTGTTGAATATTTATGAATACCAATGATGAAGTCTTCTTAATAAATTTCATGGATTTGCTGTTTTAAAAGAATAATTGGGCATAGAATAAGTTGCAGCAAAAGCCGTCCTTTGAAATAACCATTTCCGATGCTTAGTTTCGTAAAAGTAAGCAAAATCTCATAGCTGCATGTTTTTATGTTTTTCTTGTGAATCAATTGTTACAAAACAGGCGAAAGATTGAACAAATTGCTGAAAAAAAAAATAGCTAGAGCCAAACACATTCTTCTTCAATGACGTCGGCTGGAATAGAAACTCAAAACGAAACCTTCACCTAGTGGTGGAAGTTCTTACCACAAGTGTTCCATCTCCCAAAAGTCTAGTCTTTTTTTGGAGATGGATACTCCATTGTACTATGCAAACAAAACATGACATATCTTCTATAACATTTACTCACTAGTTGTTGATGATGTTGTGGTTGTCGCCGCTTCACACAAAAAGAATTTAGATATCATTAGATACATTTCTTACCAATTATATTCAATAATACGTGTCATTACCATAAATTAGTTGAACTATTAACAAGAGTGTTAAAATAGTAGATGAAGCACATGGTTAAGAATAGCAAGCCACCACGTATCGGTGTAATCAGCTGTACTGTATAGTAATTAGTGTTTAATTTCGCTGCAGCGCCACCACAGGAATAACAAACCATTACACTGAGTGTGTTGAAATCAATGACACATGTACATTTCATGTAATAGTATTAACAAGTGGGATCTTCAAGAGTAAGAACAGGAAACTTGCTCTGGGCACTCCAATCATAAATCACCCCCTTTTTCATAGAGGACCCCTTTGTGAGCAATCATTCATTATTTGTGACCAATGAAATGCACTTCTCAGTCATGCAATATGGTAGACAGCAGGATATTGAAATGGCACCCTTACCAACTTGGCTATTGTACAGCTGCACAGGTTGCACATATTGTACAGTATGTCCAGCCCCGATTAAGGGTCTTGAAGGAGGGACTAACATCTAATAGCACTGAATACTTTAATAGGGTTTTAGAAAAAAGTTTTCTGCATACCTTCATATAAATGGTATATGGTTATGGGTAATTGTATGATAACCAGTGGAAACTAACAGCCTCGTCTTCACACTAATCTTTTTCACTGCTGTGCTGTCACACATAATCTGCTATTTTTGTTTGTGTTTTATGACTTTCTCTCCTTATCTCAGTGGCCAAACTGTGAGCTGTGACATCCTCTCCCTATCCAGAGTCTTCACAAGGTGGCTGCTGCATTTCCTGCTTCTACTTTTATATAGGCTACCTTATTCTATCCTGATTGTCTGTACTACATTAAGTGACCTAATCGCTGTAAAGCATTACTGGAAAGCTAGTCCAGCTTCTTCCAATGTCATGTGAGCCTTCATATGATAATATAGAATCTGATTGTATACTGTAAAAACAAAGCAAAATGTGTTTCATAAGGAGTACTCACTGGTTGTTGGTTTTGTGGTTGTTTTTAATGTTGTCGCTTATATAATGAAAAAGAAAACAGAAATTAGACATAGTGTATATCACCTATTAGTCATACTCTTTGTGTAGTGAATGATTATCATCATAAATTAGTTGGGATCAGTGTTATGGTTTATTTAAAATATTGCCTTTTCTAGCTGGATGAACAGTGTCTATTTTCTTCACAAGATGGCTGCTGCATTTCCTGCTTTTGCTTTTATATAGGCTACCTTATTCTGTCCTGATTGTCTGTACTTTATTAAGTAACCTAATTGCTGTAAATCATTATGGGAAAGCCGTCCGGCTTCACTCATTATCATGCGAGCCTACATATGAGAATATAGAATCTGATTGTATACTGTGCAAACAAAGCAAAACGTGTTTCATAAGGAGTACTCACTGGTTGTCGTTGGTTTTGTGGTTGTTTTTAATGTTGTCGCTTATAAAATAAAAAAGAAAACAGAAATTAAACAGTGTATATCACCTATTAGTCATACTCTGTGTGTAGTGACTGATCGTTATCATAATTTAGTTGGGATTAATGTTATGGATTATCTAAAATATTGCCTTTTCTGGCTGGATGAACCGTATCTATTTTTTGAGGGTGTTGTCCTCAACTCTATGTAATACCCAATTCCTGGGGGGATTTACTAATCCACATGGTGCTGTATGTATCGTTCATTTGGCCACACGATCTGCCCTTTTACTACATAAATTTTACTTACGAGGACACTTGCATCTCCGTCCACACAGAATTGGCAATGGTAAAGGACATTCTTTAGGAGAGCACCAACAAAGACCTGCAGAAATGAAAGAAAAAAATGTATTAATATTTTATATAGTTGATTGTTATGAATGGGTCACCGAGAAGGATGGCCGGAACTGGCTAAGCCATCAGAAGACCAGAGAGGTTGGTAACTAAGCGGATTGCAGACCCCTGATCCTATCTGCACAACTAGCAGTAGCCGTGGAGCATTCCTACGATGCCCTAGATGCTTTGTCACAGCTGGAGGACTAACTAAGCCTAAAGACAGAAAGATGAAATCTAAACTGCCCCAGAGCAGATCCCCAAAGGAAAAGACAGCCCCCAAACATATATTGTCGGTGAGACAAGATGAGACACAAACACAGGCAGAGAACAGACAGCAAATGGTGGGGCCCAAGCTGTCCAGACAGGACAGGACAGAAAAGATACTGCCTGCAATCACGCACAAAGCCCTGAAAAAGTCCAACACTTCTGATATACAAAAAACCTGAGGTCACACGATCTCACCCCTGCTAGATCAGCACTCTGGTATAAACTGGCAGCAAAGCAAAAAGATCCTAACATAACAGGGGACTGAACAAGCTGCAACATATGAAGCAGATCCCAGCGCTGCCCCAGCAGGGAGCATGCTGAACCCTAGCAGCAAAACAGAAAGCAAAAAAAAGACAACCAGATTAGATGCAGAGGAATAGCAAAAGAATCACTTAGCTGAACCATGCAGATCAGGCAGGGGACAAAAGAGCTCCAAATGCACACTGAGGAAATAACCAGCAACCTACAAGAGCAGCCAGCTCAATTATTTGCTCCCAGCCAGTAATCCCAGGTTTCCAATTATTGTCATCAGGTGGGCAATTTCCAGCTCCACTACTCTCAGCAACCAGCAGAGGGAGCTTCGGCTCAGAACTCCGAGCAAGAGAATTCACAACAGTTAATATATAACTTATCATTCAATTAATATTGGGAATAAATGGTAATGACTAGTGTTGAGCATTCCGATACTGCAAATATCGGGTATCGGCTGATATTCGCTGTATCGGAATTCCGATACCGAGTACCGATATTTTTTCAATATCGGATATCGGAATCTGAAGTTCCCATAATGCAATGAGCCACTGTTGTGGCTCTGATTGGCTGCCGAAATGACGTCATCATGATGCGCGGTCTGTGCGCATCATGATGCGCCGTCAGTTCGGGCCTTCCGGGGGGTCTGTACCAGTCTGCCGGGTGTCTGTGCCGGCCTGCCGCTGTTGCATGTTGCATGTAGTATATACAGTGGGGAAAAAAAGTATTTAGTCAGTCAGCAATAGTGCAAGTTCCACCACTTAAAAAGACGAGAGGCGTTTGTAATTTACAACATAGGTAGACCTCAACTATGGGAGACAAACTGAGAAAAAAAAATCCAGAAAATCACATTGTCTGTTTTTTTTCATTTTATTTTCATATTATGGTGGAAAATAAGTATTTGGTCAGAAACAAAATTTCATCTCATTACTTTGTGATATATCCTTTGTTGGCAATGACAGAGGTCAAACGTTTTCTGTAAGTCTTCACAAGGTTGCCACACACTGTTGTTGGTATGTTGGCCCATTCCTCCATGCAGATCTCCTCTAGAGCAGTGATGTTTTTGGCTTTTCGCTTGGCATCACGGACTTTCAACTCCCTCCAAAGGTTTTCTATAGGGTTGAGATCTGGAGACTGGCTAGGCCACTCCAGGACCTTGAAATGCTTCTTACGAAGCCACTCCTTCGTTGCCCTGGCGGTGTGCTTTGGATCATTGTCATGTTGAAAGACCCAGCCACGTTTCATCTTCAATGCCCTTGCTGATGGAAGGAGGTTTGCACTCAAAATCTCACGATACATGGCCCCATTCATTCTTTCATGTACCCGGATCAGTCGTCCTGGCCCCTTTGCAGAGAAACAGCCCCAAAGCATGATGTTTCCACCACCATGCTTTACAGTAGGTATGGTGTTTGATGGATGCAACTCAGTATTCTTTTTCCTCCAAACACGACAAGTTGTGTTTCTACCAAACAGTTCCAGTTTGGTTTCATCAGACCATAGGACATTCTCCCAAAACTCCTCTGGATCATCCAAATGCTCTCTAGCAAACTTCAGACGGGCCCGGACATGTACAGGCTTAAGCAGTGGGACACGTCTGGCACTGCAGGATCTGAGTCCATGGTGGCGTAGTGTGTTACTTATGGTAGGCCTTGTTACATTGGTCCCAGCTCTCTGCAGTTCATTCACTAGGTCCCCCCGCGTGGTTCTGGGATTTTTGCTCACCGTTCTTGTGATCATTCTGACCCCACGGGGTGGGATTTTGCATGGAGCACCAGATCGAGGGAGATTATCAGTGGTCTTGTATGTCTTCCATTTTCTAATTATTGCTCCCACAGTTGATTTCTTCACTCCAAGCTGGTTGGCTATTGCAGATTCAGTCTTCCCAGCCTGGTGCAGGGCTACAATTTTGTTTCTGGTGTCCTTTGACAGCTCTTTGGTCTTCACCATAGTGGAGTTTGGAGTCAGAGTGTTTGAGGGTGTGCACAGGTGTCTTTTTATACTGATAACAAGTTTAAACAGGTGCCATTACTACAGGTAATGAGTGGAGGAAAGAGGAGACTCTTAAAGAAGAAGTTACAGGTCTGTGAGAGCCAGAAATCTTGATTGCTTGTTTCTGACCAAATACTTATTTTCCACCATAATATGCAAATAAAATGAAAAAAAAACAGACAATGTGATTTTCTGGATTTTTTTTTCTCAGTTTGTCTCCCATAGTTGAGGTCTACCTATGATGTAAATTACAGACGCCTCTCATCTTTTTAAGTGGTGGAACTTGCACTATTGCTGACTGACTAAATACTTTTTTGCCCCACTGTATGTAGTATATATGTATGTTGCATGCATGTAGTATATATGTGGTATATATGTAGTATGCATGTTGCATGCATGTAGTATATATGTTGTATATATGTATGTTGCATGCATGTGGTATATATGTAGTATGCATGTAGTATATATGTAGTATGTATGTATGTTGCATGCATGTAGTATATATGTGGTATATATAGTATGCATGTTGCATGCATGTAGTATATATGTATGTTGCATGCATGTAGTATATATGTTGTATATATGTATGTTGCATGCATGTGGTATATATGTAGTATATATGTAGTATGTATGTATGTATGTTGCATGCATGTAGTATATATGTAGTATGCATGTTGCATGCATGTAGTATATATGTAGAATATATGTAGTATGTATGTTGCATGTAGTATATATGTAGTATATATGTATGTTGCATGCATGTAGTATATATGTGGTATATATGTAGTATGCATGTTGCATGCATGTAGTATATATGTTGTATATATGTATGTTGCATGCATGTAGTATATATGTTGTATATATGTATGTTGCATGCATGTGGTATATATGTGGTATATATGTAGTATGCATGTTGCATACATGTGGTTTATATGTAGTGTGTATGTATGTTGCATGCATGTAGTATATATGTGGTCTATATGTAGTATGCATGTTGCATGCATGTGGTATATATGTAGTATGTATGTTGCATGCATGTAGTATATATGTAGTATGCATGTTGCATGTAGCATATACTGTATGTAGTATATATGTATGTTGCATGCATGTAGTATTTATGTGGTATATATGTAGTATGCATGTTGCATGCATGTAGTATATATGTTGTATGTTGCATGCATGTAGTATATATGTGGTATATATGTAGTATGCATTTGGTATATATGTAGTATGTATGTATGTTGCATGCATGTAGTATATATGTAGTATGTATGTTGCATGCATGTAGTATATATGTTGTATGTATGTTGCATGCATGTAGTATATATGTTGTATGTATGTTGCATGCATGTAGTATATATGTAGTATGTATGTAGCATGTAACATGTATGTAGTATGTATGTTTCATGTAGTATGTATGTAGCATGTATGTAGTATGTATTTTTTTTTTTTTTACATTCAACTCATTAGCCGGATGATGGGACTACTACTGTCCCATCATTGGCTAATGTGTCAATCGCCGTCATGGTAGCAGGCATCGCCCGATGGGACTTGTAGTCCCATCGGACGATGCCTGCACAGACCCCCGCAGCCTGCACAGACCCCCGGACAGTCGGCACAGACCACCGGCAGACTGGCACAGCCCCCCGGCAGGCCGGTACAGACCCCCGGCAGTCCGCACAGACCCCCGGGCAGTCGGCATAGACCCCCGGAAGGTCCGTACACCCCCCCGAGAGGCTGTACAAGGACAGAAAAGGATTTTTCTTATTCCGATACTGGAAGTCCTATAGACTTGAATGGGACTTCCGGTATCGGAATCAGCGATACCCGATACTTTTTTCGTATCGGGCCGATACCATCCGATCCAATATTTTAGGGTATCGGATGGTATCGCTCAACACTAGTAATGACTGCAATGTTTACATATTTTCATATTTTTTATTGTACTAAAATGCCTATTTTTGAGCCCAAAGGTAATTTTTTTCACAATCAGGGTTTCATTATGCACTATTTTTCTTTACGAGCTTTTTGTTTCCTTGCACAGAATGAGTTGAGTGAGAATTAGGGTACCGTTACACTACGCGACGCACCAGCGATCCCGACAACGATACGACCTGGTAAGGATCACTGGTACGTTACTAAATGGTCACTAATAAGCTGTCAAACAGACAGATCTACTCAGGGAAGCAGCAACGATCCAGCGATCCGTATAACGACCTCGGCGGTTGTTGGTACCTTGTCAGCTGCTATTCTGAAAACTCCCGCCTGCGTCCCTGAGTTCTTAGTTGCCAACGAGGTCGCTCATCGGCGTCAAACACAGCAATGCATGCTGGCCAGCGGGACACCAGCGATCAAAAAATGGCCCAGGACATTCGAGCATGATCAGCGATATCGTAGCGGGGGCCTGGTCGCCGCTATGTGTCACATGTAGCAAGATGGCTGGCGAGGTCGCTGTTGCGTCACAAAATCGGTGACGTTTCAGCGATCTCGCTAACGATCTTGCTATGTGAGACGGGGCCTTAAGTCTGTGAGCTCATTCCCATAGGGAGTTGGTAACTCTTATCTGTCTTTTCAGCTCCTATCAGCTGATTTATGATGAAATTAAAACTAAATTGAACCTTGATGTGGTCTGTGTAGTCATAAGTCATCACAGGGGACTTCAGAAAAAAGACAGATAAATGAGGTAAGCTGCATTTACAGTGAAAGATCAGCATGGTTCTCTGTTGTGCATGGTCTAGTGTAAACTGTGCTGGAGTTTTGACAGCAACATGATGTAGGGGCAGAAACCTTCATTCCAGAATATGTCATTTACTGGGCTATGTGAAGTAATTTCAAAACAATCAGTTTCTCAATTAGATTACCAGTTGTCACATGCCATGTAGTCCTACTGTTTTGTATAACCTTATCTCCACCACTGTTTAACCATTTTCGACCTATGCACAGTATACACTGAAATCTGACAATTAGTGGTGTGGGTGAAGTTATACAGGGCTCAGTATTCAGTGAACTTGTAGATAAGAAGTAGAGAAAACAGTGATTTTATAAAAGAAAATTACTGGGCTGCTTGCTATAGTTTTGTTACAATCACTGTTTTATCAGCAGGATATTATCACTAGAGGACTAATAAACCTGCTGTCAGGAAGGTAAGCACATTTATAAGCTCTGATAATCACACCCTCACCACTGATTGGCAGACTTCTGCCTGTGCACAGTATACATAGAAATCTGTCAATCAGTGTTGTGGGCGGGGTTATACAGACAACTGCTAGATTTGCACTAGAGAAAACAGTGATTTTATCAAAGTGACACCAAGTCACCCATTAAGTGAGACATCACTGGAATCAGTCGATCTTCCCCAGCATTATGCTGTTTTCAGATGTACTAGCAAAAATATGGTGACAGATTCCCTTTAGCACCTTCATGAGTTTTGACGTACACATACGTCATAGTTGGATAGGGGTTTCTGGCCTTTGACATATGGGTATGTCATGGCGATTGTGCCGGGCACAAGAGCTGTGCCTGAGCAATGACTTCCAGGAGCTCAGCATATGATACAACCGAGACCCAGCTGTCGCTGCCAGGAGTGGTGTTCACACTGTCCTAGGCCATTTAACCACTTAAAGGTCAATATCGATATCGCAGCACTTAGAAGACTGGGAGAGGGAGGGGGTTCTCTCTTCCGATCAGCGCTCCTGCGAGGGCCAGATCCTTGCCATGATGACCTTCAGGTCAGCCAACCAATGCATTATACAGTATAAGCAGTCTGAGTAATAAAAGTTAAAGCGACATAGAGAGACTAAGTAAAATTTTTTTTACAAAAGTAATGTTTTAAAAAAGTCACAACATAAAACATAAAGAACAACATAAAGAACATAAAAAATGAAAAAATATTATACCAATAAATACACATAAGGTATTTATGTAAAAAAAACCCTCTAAAAACAAAGAAGTAAACATATTCATTATTGTTGCGTCAAGAATGGCCTGACCTATAAAATAGTCACACTAGTTAACCTCTTCAGTGAACACTGTAATAAAATGAAATAAAAACTTGACAAAAACTGTGCTTTTTCATCATACCGCCGAATAAAAAATGGAATAAAACGATTTTAAAAAGTGGAATAGAAATAAGAATTGTATTACTGAAAATATCATTTTGTCCCGCAAAAAAAAAATTGGCATGCAGCTCTGTTGTCAGTGGACAAGTAAAAATTATTGCTCTCAGAATAGAGCATGCAAAAACAATTATATTTTCCTTAAAATAGTTTTCATTGTGTAAAAGCGGTAAAACATTATTAAAAGATAAAAATGTAGTATCACTGTAATCATACTGACCCAAAAAATAAAAACTGCTTTATCAATTTTAACAAAAATGAACAGCATAAATAAACAATTATTGCATTGTTGGAGTTTGTTAATTCTGCCTCCCAAAAATCAGAATAGAAAACGATCAAAAAATGTCATGTCCGAAAAAAATAGTACCAATAAAAATGTTAACTTGTCCTGCAAAAAGAAGACCTCACATGACTCTGTCGGCAGATATATGGGAAAATTTTAGCTCTGAATACGTGATTTTTTTTTTTTTGCAGCGAAACAAAAACTGATATAAATCTGGCATCACTGTAATTGCACGGACCTGAAGAATAAAATTGCCTAATCATTTATACCACACAAGAAATGGCGTAAAAAATAAATAAAACCAATTCTTTACCTGTTGTTGATTTTTTCATTCTGCCTCTCAAAGATCACAGTAATGTTCTGTGCACATTTATCCTGAGCTCTGCACTGAGCACTTACACCAGGATTTCTGTGTAAATCTCTTAAATACAGTCACATGTAAAAGTTTGGGCACCCCTATTAATGTTAACCTTTTTTCTTTATAACAATTTTAGTTTTTGCAACAGCTATTTCAGTTTCATATATCTAATAACTGATGGACTCAGTTATATTTCTGGATTCAAATGAGGTTTATTGTACTAACAGAAAATGGGCAATCTGCATTTTAATAAAATTTGACCAGTGCAAAAGTATGGGCACCTCAACATAAAAGTGACATTAATATTTCGTAGATCCTCCTTTTGCAAAAATATCAGCCTCTAGTCGCTTCCTGTAGCTATTAATGAGTTCCTAGATCCTGGATGAAGGTATTTGTGACCATTCCTGTTTACAAAACAATTCCAGTTCAGTTAAGTTTGATGGTCGTCGAGCACGGACAGCCCGCTTGAAATCATCACACAGATGTTCAATGATATTCAGGTCTGGGGACTGGGATGGCCATTCCAGAACATTGTAATTGTTCCTCTGCATGAATGCCTGAGTAGATTTGGAGCGGTGTTTTGGATCATTGTCTTGCTGAATTATCCATCCCCTGCGTAACTTCAGCTTCGTCATTGATTCTTGCACATTATTGTCAAGAATCTGCTGATACTGAGTTGAATCCATGCGACCCTCAACTTTAACAAGATTCCCGGTGCCGGCATTGGCCACACAGCCCCAAAGCATGATGGAACCTCCACCAAATTTTACTGTGGATAGCAAGTGTTTTTCTTGGAATGCTGTGTTTTTTAGCCTCCGTGCATAACGCCTTTTTGTATGACCAAACAACTCAATCTTTGTTTCATCAGTCCACAGGACCTTCTTCCAAAATGTAACTGGCTTGTCCAAATGTGCTTTTGCATACCTCAGGCGACTGTGTTTGTGGCGTGCTTGCAGAAACAGCTTCTTTCGCATCACTCTCCCATACAGCTTCTCCTTGTGCAAAGTGCGCTGTATTGTTGACCGATGCACAGTGACACCATCTGCAGCAAGATGATGCTGCAGGTCTTTGGAGGTGGTCTGTGGATTGTCCTTGACTGTTCTCACCATTCTTCTTCTCTGCCTTTCTGATATTTTTCTTGGCCTGCCACTTCTGGGCTTAACAAGAACTGTACCTGTGTTCTTCCATTTCCTTACTATGTTCCTCACAGTGGAAACTGACAGGTTAAATCTCTGAGACAACTTTTTGTATCCTTCCCCTGAAAAGATATGTTGAATAGTCTTTGTTTTCAGATCATTTGAGAGTTGTTTTGAGGAGCCCATGATGCCACTCTTCATAGGAGAATCAAATAGGAGAACTACTTGCAAGTGGCCACCTTAAATACCTTTTCTCATGATTTGATACACCTGGCTATGAAGTTCAAAGCTCAATGAGGTTACAAAACCAATTTAATGCTTCAGGAAGTCAGTAAAAAGTAGTTAGGAGTGTTCAAATCAAGAAAATGATAAGGGTGCCCATTAGAGTTGAGCGAAACGGGTCGAAAAAATTCAAAAGTCGCCGACTTTTGGCAAAGTCGGGTTTCATGAAACGAAACCCGACCCTAGGATGAGGTCGGCCATGAGGTCGGCGACTTACGCGCCAAAGTCGCGTTTCAAAAGTTTGTTTTGCGCTCTTTTTCAGCCAATCAGGATCCACGGACACTGTGGGCAACGTGATGACCTAGGCACGGGTCACCACCATCTTTCAGAAGGGCATGAAAGTGATTGGCTTGCTTTGGTGGGCGTCACAGGGGGTATAAAAGGGCGTGCACACCGACCGCCATCTTACTTCTGCCGATTTTAGTATAGGGAGAGGTTGCTGCTGATTCTGTAGGGAGAGCGTTAGGCAGGGAAGAAGACAAAAAACTGCTTCTGCTGCTAGCGATTTGGCCTGCACAACACACAAGTCACTGTGTGTGCAGTGCAAGGGGAGGCTATATAGTGGTGTATCAGTGGTGTTGGTTGTTGGGCTGCCTTTTAAGGCTTCCTGACACGCTGGCATTGCTGTTTACCCACTGCTCCGCAAACTGCTTTTTTAAAAGCAATCCAATCTCCCTTATCCTCTAGTCACTTTTGTCACAGCTGTGCCATCGAGCGTGTCACATAGCGCTCAGATATCAGTGGGCCTCACACAATCCACAAGTGTCCAGTGTCCAAAAGTGTGCGCAGAGATTCAAAATCTCCATTATCCTCTCGTCACTTTGGTCACAGGCAGCTGTGCCATCGAGCGTGTCACATAGCGCTCAGATATCAGTGGGCCTCACACAATCCACAAGTGTCCAGTGTCCAAAAGTGTGCGCAGAGATTCAAAATCTCCATTATCCTCTCGTCACTTTGGTCACAGGCAGCTGTGCCATCGAGCGTGTCACATAGCGCTCAGATATCAGTGGGCCTCACACAATCCACAAGTGTCCAGTGTCCAAAAGTGTGCGCAGAGATTCAAAATCTCCATTATCCTCTCGTCACTTTGGTCACAGGCAGCTGTGCCATCGAGCGTGTCACATAGCGCTCAGATATCAGTGGGCCTCACACAATCCACAAGTGTCCAGTGTCCAAAAGTGTGCGCAGAGATTCAAAATCTCCATTATCCTCTCGTCACTTTGGTCACAGGCAGCAGTGCCATCGAGCGTGTCACATAGCGCTCAGATATCAGTGGGCCTCACACAATCCACAAGTGTCCAGTGTCCAAAAGTGTGCGCAGAGATTCAAAATCTCCATTATCCTCTCGTCACTTTGGTCACAGGCAGCTGTGCCATCGAGTGTGTCACATAGCGCTCAGATATCAGTGGGCCTCACACAATCCACAAGTGTCCAGTGTCCAAAAGTGTGCGCAGAGATTCAAAATCTCCATTATCCTCTCGTCACTTTGGTCACAGGCAGCTGTGCCATCGAGCCTGTCACATAGCGCTCAGATATCAGTGGGCCTCACACAATCCACAAGTGTCCAGTGTCCAAAAGTGTGCGCAGAGATTCAAAATCTCCATTATCCTCTCGTCACTTTGGTCACAGGCAGCTGTGCCATCGAGCGTGTCACATAGCACTCAGATATCAGTGGGCCTCACACAATCCACAAGTGTCCAGTGTCCAAAAGTGTGCGCAGAGATTCAAAATCTCCATTATCCTCTCGTCACTTTGGTCACAGGCAGCTGTGCCATCGAGCGTGTCACATAGCGCTCAGATATCAGTGGGCCTCACACAATCCACAAGTGTCCAGTGTCCAAAAGTGTGCGCAGAGATTCAAAATCTCCATTATCCTCTCGTCACTTTGGTCACAGGCAGCTGTGCCATCGAGTGTGTCACATAGCGCTCAGATATCAGTGGGCCTCACACAATCCACAAGTGTCCAGTGGCCAAAAGTGTGCGCAGAGATTCAAAATCTCCATTATCCTCTCGTCACTTTGGTCACAGGCAGCTGTGCCATCGAGCCTGTCACATAGCACTCAGATATCAGTGGGCCTCACACAATCCACAAGTGTCCAGTGTCCAAAAGTGTGCGCAGAGATTCAAAATCTCCATTATCCTCTCGTCACTTTGGTCACAGGCAGCAGTGCCATCGAGCGTGTCACATAGCGCTCAGATATCAGTGGGCCTCACACAATCCACAAGTGTCCAGTGTCCAAAAGTGTGCGCAGAGATTCAAAATCTCCATTATCCTCTCGTCACTTTGGTCACAGGCAGCTGTGCCATCGAGCGTGTCACATAGCGCTCAGATATCAGTGGGCCTCACACAATCCACAAGTGTCCAGTGTCCAAAAGTGTGCGCAGAGATTCAAAATCTCCATTATCCTCTCGTCACTTTGGTCACAGGCAGCTGTGCCATCGAGGGTGTCACATAGCGCTCAGATATCAGTGGGCCTCACACAATCCACAAGTGTCCAGTGTCCAAAAGTGTGCGCAGAGATTCAAAATCTCCATTATCCTCTCGTCACTTTGGTCACAGGCAGCTGTGCCATCGAGCCTGTCACATAGCGCTCAGATATCAGTGGGCCTCACACAATCCACAAGTGTCCAGTGTCCAAAAGTGTGCGCAGAGATTCAAAATCTCCATTATCCTCTCGTCACTTTGGTCACAGGCAGCTGTGCCATCGAGCGTGTCACATAGCGCTCAGATATCAGTGGGCCTCACACAATCCACAAGTGTCCAGTGTCCAAAAGTGTGCGCAGAGATTCAAAATCTCCATTATCCTCTCGTCACTTTGGTCACAGGCAGCTGTGCTATCGAGCGTGTCACATAGCACTCAGATATGAGTGGGCCTCACACAATCCACAAGTGTCCAGTGTCCAAAAGTGTGCGCAGAGATTCAAAATCTCCATTATCCTCTCGGCACTTTGGTCACAGGCAGCTGTGCCATCGAGCGTGTCACATAGCGCTCAGATATCAGTGGGCCTCACACAATCCACAAGTGTCCAGTATCCAAAAGTGTGCGCAGAGATTCAAAATCTCCATTATCCTCTCGTCACTTTGGTCACAGGCAGCTGTGCCATCGAGCCTGTCACATAGCGCTCAGATATCAGTGGGCCTCACACAATCCACAAGTGTCCAGTGTCCAAAAGTGTGCGCAGAGATTCAAAAACTCCATTATCCTCTCGTCACTTTGGTCACAGGCAGCTGTGCCATCGAGCGTGTCACATAGCGCTCAGATATCAGTGGGCCTCACACAATCCACAAGTGTCCAGTGTCCAAAAGTGTGCGCAGAGATTCAAAATCTCCATTATCCTCTCGTCACTTTGGTCACAGGCAGCTGTGCCATCGAGCGTGTCACATAGCGCTCAGATATCAGCGGGCCTCACACAATCCACAAGTGTCCAGTGTCCAAAAGTGTGCGCAGAGATTCAAAATCTCCATTATCCTCTCGTCACTTTGGTCACAGGCAGCTGTGCCATCGAGCGTGTCACATAGCGCTCAGATATCAGTGGGCCTCACACAATCCACAAGTGTCCAGTGTCCAAAAGTGTGCGCAGAGATTCAAAATCTCCATTATCCTCTCGTCACTTTGGTCACAGGCAGCTGTGCCATCGAGCGTGTCACATAGCGCTCAGATATCAGAGGGCCTCACACAATCCACAAGTGTCCAGTGTCCAAAAGTGTGCGCAGAGATTCAAAATCTCCATTATCCTCTCGTCACTTTGGTCACAGGCAGCTGTGCCATCGAGTGTGTCACATAGCGCTCATATATCAGTGGGCCTCACACAATCCACAAGTGTCCAGTGTCCAAAAGTGTGCGCAGAGATTCAAAATCTCCATTATCCTCTCGTCACTTTGGTCACAGGCAGCTGTGCCATCGAGCGTGTCACATAGCGCTCAGATATCAGTGGGCCTCACACAATCCACAAGTGTCCAGTGTCCAAAAGTGTGCGCAGAGATTCAAAATCTCCATTATCCTCTCGTCACTTTGGTCACAGGCAGCTGTGCCATCGAGCGTGTCACATTGCGCTCAGATATCAGTGGGCCTCACACAATCCACAAGTGTCCAGTGTACAAAAGTGTGCGCAGAGATTCAAAATCTCCATTATCCTCTCATCACTTTGGTCACAGGCAGCTGTGCCATCGAGCGTGTCACATAGCGCTCAGATATCAGTGGGCCTCACACAATCCACAAGTGTCCAGTGTCCAAAAGTGTGCGCAGAGATTCAAAATCTCCATTATCCTCTCGTCACCTTGGTCACAGGCAGCTGTGCCATCGAGCGTGTCACATAGCGCTCAGATATCAGTGGGCCTCACACAATCCACAAGTGTCCAGTGTCCAAAAGTGTGCGCAGAGATTCAAAATCTCCATTATCCTCTCGTCACTTTGGTCACAGGCAGCTGTGCCATCGAGCGTGTCACATAGCGCTCAGATATCAGTGGGCCTCACACAATCCACAAGTGTCCAGTGTCCAAAAGTGTGCGCAGAGATTCAAAATCTCCATTATCCTCTCGTCACTTTGGTCACAGGCAGCTGTGCCATCGAGCCTGTCACATAGCGCTCAGATATCAGTGGGCCTCACACAATCCACAAGTGTCCAGTGTCCAAAAGTGTGCGCAGAGATTCAAAATCTCCATTATCCTCTCGTCACTTTGGTCACAGGCAGCTGTGCCATCGAGCGTGTCACATAGCGCTCAGATATCAGTGGGCCTCACACAATCCACAAGTGTCCAGTGTCCAAAAGTGTGCGCAGAGATTCAAAATCTCCATTATCCTCTCGTCACTTTGGTCACAGGCAGCTGTGCCATCGAGCGTGTCACAAAGCACTCAGATATCAGTGGGCCTCACACAATCCACAAGTGTCCAGTGTCCAAAATTGTGCGCAGAGATTCAAAATCTCCATTATCCTCTCGTCACTTTGGTCACAGGCAGCTGTGCCATCGAGCCTGTCACATAGCACTCAGAAATCAGTGGGCCTCACACAATCCACAAGTGTCCAGTGTCCAAAAGTGTGCGCAGAGATTCAAAATCTCCATTATCCTCTCGTCACTTTGGTCACAGGCAGCTGTGCCATCGAGCGTGTCACATAGCGCTCAGATATCAGTGGGCCTCACACAATCCACAAGTGTCCAGTGTCCAAAAGTGTGCGCAGAGATTCAAAATCTCCATTATCCTCTCGTCACTTTGGTCACAGGCAGCTGTGCCATCGAGCGTGTCACATAGCGCTCAGATATCAGTGGGCCTCACACAATCCACAAGTGTCCAGTGTCCAAAAGTGTGCGCAGAGATTCAAAATCTCCATTATCCTCTCGTCACTTTGGTCACAGGCAGCTGTGCCATCGAGCGTGTCACATAGCGCTCAGATATCAGTGGGCCTCACACAATCCACAAGTGTCCAGTGTCCAAAAGTGTGCGCAGAGATTCAAAATCTCCATTATCCTCTCGTCACTTTGGTCACAGGCAGCTGTGCCATCGAGCGTGTCACATAGCGCTCAGATATCAGTGGGCCTCACACAATCCACAAGTGTCCAGTGTCCAAAAGTGTGCGCAGAGATTTAAAATCTCCATTATCCTCTCGTCACTTTGGTCACAGGCAGCTGTGCCATCGAGCGTGTCACATAGCGCTCAGATATCAGTGGGCCTCACACAATCCACAAGTGTCCAGTGTCCAAAAGTGTGCGCAGAGATTCAAAATCTCCATTATCCTCTCGTCACTTTGGTCACAGGCAGCTGTGCCATCGAGCGTGTCACATAGCGCTCAGATATCAGTGGGCCTCACACAATCCACAAGTGTCCAGTGTCCAAAAGTGTGCGCAGAGATTCAAAATCTCCATTATCCTCTCGTCACTTTGGTCACAGGCAGCTGTGCCATCGAGCGTGTCACATAGCGCTCAGATATCAGTGGGCCTCACACAATCCACAAGTGTCCAGTGTCCAAAAGTGTGCGCAGAGATTCAAAATCTCCATTATCCTCTCGTCACTTTGGTCACAGGCAGCTGTGCCATCGAGCGTGTCACATAGCGCTCAGATATCAGTGGGCCTCACACAATCCACAAGTGTCCAGTGTCCAAAAGTGTGCGCAGAGATTCAAAATCTCCATTATCCTCTCGTCACTTTGGTCACAGACAGCTGTGCCATCGAGCGTGTCACATAGCGCTCAGATATCAGTGGGCCTCACACAATCCACAAGTGTCCAGTGTCCAAAAGTGTGCGCAGAGATTCAAAATCTCCATTATCCTCTCGTCACTTTGGTCACAGGCAGCAGTGCCATCGAGCGTGTCACATAGCGCTCAGATATCAGTGGGCCTCACACAATCCACAAGTGTCCAGTGTCCAAAAGTGTGCGCAGAGATTCAAAATCTCCATTATCCTCTCGTCACTTTGGTCACAGGCAGCTGTGCCATCGAGTGTGTCACATAGCGCTCAGATATCAGTGGGCCTCACACAATCCACAAGTGTCCAGTGTCCAAAAGTGTGCGCAGAGATTCAAAATCTCCATTATCCTCTCGTCACTTTGGTCACAGGCAGCTGTGCCATCGAGCCTGTCACATAGCGCTCAGATATCAGTGGGCCTCACACAATCCACAAGTGTCCAGTGTCCAAAAGTGTGCGCAGAGATTCAAAATCTCCATTATCCTCTCGTCACTTTGGTCACAGGCAGCTGTGCCATCGAGCGTGTCACATAGCACTCAGATATCAGTGGGCCTCACACAATCCACAAGTGTCCAGTGTCCAAAAGTGTGCGCAGAGATTCAAAATCTCCATTATCCTCTCGTCACTTTGGTCACAGGCAGCTGTGCCATCGAGCGTGTCACATAGCGCTCAGATATCAGTGGGCCTCACACAATCCAAAAGTGTCCAGTGTCCAAAAGTGTGCGCAGAGATTCAAAATCTCCATTATCCTCTCGTCACTTTGGTCACAGGCAGCTGTGCCATCGAGTGTGTCACATAGCGCTCAGATATCAGTGGGCCTCACACAATCCACAAGTGTCCAGTGTCCAAAAGTGTGCGCAGAGATTCAAAATCTCCATTATCCTCTCGTCACTTTGGTCACAGGCAGCTGTGCCATCGAGCCTGTCACATAGCACTCAGATATCAGTGGGCCTCACACAATCCACAAGTGTCCAGTGTCCAAAAGTGTGCGCAGAGATTCAAAATCTCCATTATCCTCTCGTCACTTTGGTCACAGGCAGCAGTGCCATCGAGCGTGTCACATAGCGCTCAGATATCAGTGGGCCTCACACAATCCACAAGTGTCCAGTGTCCAAAAGTGTGCGCAGAGATTCAAAATCTCCATTATCCTCTCGTCACTTTGGTCACAGGCAGCTGTGCCATCGAGCGTGTCACATAGCGCTCAGATATCAGTGGGCCTCACACAATCCACAAGTGTCCAGTGTCCAAAAGTGTGCGCAGAGATTCAAAATCTCCATTATCCTCTCGTCACTTTGGTCACAGGCAGCTGTGCCATCGAGCGTGTCACATAGCGCTCAGATATCAGTGGGCCTCACACAATCCACAAGTGTCCAGTGTCCAAAAGTGTGCGCAGAGATTCAAAATCTCCATTATCCTCTCGTCACTTTGGTCACAGGCAGCTGTGCCATCGAGCCTGTCACATAGCGCTCAGATATCAGTGGGCCTCACACAATCCACAAGTGTCCAGTGTCCAAAAGTGTGCGCAGAGATTCAAAATCTCCATTATCCTCTCGTCACTTTGGTCACAGGCAGCTGTGCCATCGAGCGTGTCACATAGCGCTCAGATATCAGTGGGCCTCACACAATCCACAAGTGTCCAGTGTCCAAAAGTGTGCGCAGAGATTCAAAATCTCCATTATCCTCTCGTCACTTTGGTCACAGGCAGCTGTGCTATCGAGCGTGTCACATAGCACTCAGATATGAGTGGGCCTCACACAATCCACAAGTGTCCAGTGTCCAAAAGTGTGCGCAGAGATTCAAAATCTCCATTATCCTCTCGTCACTTTGGTCACAGGCAGCTGTGCCATCGAGCGTGTCACATAGCGCTCAGATATCAGTGGGCCTCACACAATCCACAAGTGTCCAGTGTCCAAAAGTGTGCGCAGAGATTCAAAATCTCCATTATCCTCTCGTCACTTTGGTCACAGGCAGCTGTGCCATCGAGCCTGTCACATAGCGCTCAGATATCAGTGGGCCTCACACAATCCACAAGTGTCCAGTGTCCAAAAGTGTGCGCAGAGATTCAAAATCTCCATTATCCTCTCGTCACTTTGGTCACAGGCAGCTGTGCCATCGAGCGTGTCACATAGCGCTCAGATATCAGTGGGCCTCACACAATCCACAAGTGTCCAGTGTCCAAAAGTGTGCGCAGAGATTCAAAATCTCCATTATCCTCTCGTCACTTTGGTCACAGGCAGCTGTGCCATCGAGCGTGTCACATAGCGCTCAGATATCAGTGGGCCTCACACAATCCACAAGTGTCCAGTGTCCAAAAGTGTGCGCAGAGATTCAAAATCTCCATTATCCTCTCGTCACTTTGGTCACAGGCAGCTGTGCCATCGAGCGTGTCACATAGCGCTCAGATATCAGTGGGCCTCACACAATCCACAAGTGTTCAGTGTCCAAAAGTGTGCGCAGAGATTCAAAATCTCCATTATCCTCTCGTCACTTTGGTCACAGGCAGCTGTGCCATCGAGCGTGTCACATAGCGCTCAGATATCAGTGGGCCTCACACAATCCACAAGTGTCCAGTGTCCAAAAGTGTGCGCAGAGATTCAAAATCTCCATTATCCTCTCGTCACTTTGGTCACAGGCAGCTGTGCCATCGAGTGTGTCACATAGCGCTCATATATCAGTGGGCCTCACACAATCCACAAGTGTCCAGTGTCCAAAAGTGTGCGCAGAGATTCAAAATCTCCATTATCCTCTCGTCACTTTGGTCACAGGCAGCTGTGCCATCGAGCGTGTCACATAGCGCTCAGATATCAGTGGGCCTCACACAATCCACAAGTGTCCAGTGTCCAAAAGTGTGCGCAGAGATTCAAAATCTCCATTATCCTCTCGTCACTTTGGTCACAGGCAGCTGTGCCATCGAGCGTGTCACATTGCGCTCAGATATCAGTGGGCCTCACACAATCCACAAGTGTCCAGTGTACAAAAGTGTGCGCAGAGATTCAAAATCTCCATTATCCTCTCATCACTTTGGTCACAGGCAGCTGTGCCATCGAGCGTGTCACATAGCGCTCAGATATCAGTGGGCCTCACACAATCCACAAGTGTCCAGTGTCCAAAAGTGTGCGCAGAGATTCAAAATCTCCATTATCCTCTCGTCACTTTGGTCACAGGCAGCTGTGCCATCGAGCGTGTCACATAGCGCTCAGATATCAGTGGGCCTCACACAATCCACAAGTGTCCAGTGTCCAAAAGTGTGCGCAGAGATTCAAAATCTCCATTATCCTCTCGTCACTTTGGTCACAGGCAGCTGTGCCATCGAGCGTGTCACATAGCGCTCAGATATCAGTGGGCCTCACACAATCCACAAGTGTCCAGTGTCCAAAAGTGTGCGCAGAGATTCAAAATCTCCATTATCCTCTCGTCACTTTGGTCACAGGCAGCTGTGCCATTGAGCCTGTCACATAGTGCTCAGATATCAGTGGGCCTCACACAATCCACAAGTGTCCAGTGTCCAAAAGTGTGCGCAGAGATTCAAAATCTCCATTATCCTCTCGTCACTTTGGTCACAGGCAGCTGTGCCATCGAGCGTGTCACATAGCGCTCAGATATCAGTGGGCCTCACACAATCCACAAGTGTCCAGTGTCCAAAAGTGTGCGCAGAGATTCAAAATCTCCATTATCCTCTCGTCACTTTGGTCACAGGCAGCTGTGCCATCGAGCGTGTCACAAAGCACTCAGATATCAGTGGGCCTCACACAATCCACAAGTGTCCAGTGTCCAAAAGTGTGCGCAGAGATTCAAAATCTCCATTATCCTCTCGTCACTTTGGTCACAGGCAGCTGTGCCATCGAGCCTGTCACATAGCACTCAGAAATCAGTGGGCCTCACACAATCCACAAGTGTCCAGTGTCCAAAAGTGTGCGCAGAGATTCAAAATCTCCATTATCCTCTCGTCACTTTGGTCACAGGCAGCTGTGCCATCGAGCGTGTCACATAGCGCTCAGATATCAGTGGGCCTCACACAATCCACAAGTGTCCAGTGTCCAAAAGTGTGCGCAGAGATTCAAAATCTCCATTATCCTCTCGTCACTTTGGTCACAGGCAGCTGTGCCATCGAGCCTGTCACATAGCGCTCAGATATCAGTGGGCCTCACACAATCCACAAGTGTCCAGTGTCCAAAAGTGTGCGCAGAGATTCAAAATCTCCATTATCCTCTCGTCACTTTGGTCACAGGCAGCTGTGCCATCGAGCGTGTCACATAGCGCTCAGATATCAGTGGGCCTCACACAATCCACAAGTGTCCAGTGTCCAAAAGTGTGCGCAGAGATTCAAAATCTCCATTATCCTCTCGTCACTTTGGTCACAGGCAGCTGTGCCATCGAGTCTGTCACATAGCGCTCAGATATCAGTGGGCCTCACACAATCCACAAGTGTCCAGTGTCCAAAAGTGTGCGCAGAGATTCAAAATCTCCATTATCCTCTCGTCACTTTGGTGACAGGCAGCTGTGCCATCGAGCGTGTCACATAGCGCTCAGATATCAGTGGGCCTCACACAATCCACAAGTGTCCAGTGTCCAAAAGTGTGCGCAGAGATTCAAAATCTCCATTATCCTCTCGTCACTTTGGTCACAGGCAGCTGTGCCATCGAGCCTGTCACATAGCGCTCAGATATCAGTGGGCCTCACAAAATCCAAAAGTGTCCACTGTCCACAAGTGTGTGCAGAAATTCTAAATCTCCCCTGTCCTATAGACACCTTGTACCTTGTTTTACATTACTATATAGTTTGTTTGATTTTGTCTACATTTCTACCAAAAATGAGGAAAGCTGGTGGAAGAGGCCGTGGAATTGGGCGGGGGTTGGCAGCTGGTAATGATGGTGTTGGTGGTGGATCTGATGGTAGTGGCAAGAGCAAAATAGGACCGAATGCAGGAGGTGCTGACCCTGCGTCATCGTCTGGCTACATAAGGCCTTGAACGCTTAGTTTTCTAGGAGTTGGGAAACCGCTTTTAAAGGCAGAGCATCAGGAAAAAGTTTTGTCTTACATTGCTGACTCAGCCTCCAGCTCTATCGCCTCCTCTTCTTCAGTTGTAAAAAGTAAAAGCACTGAGTCGTCATTGGAGGATCATGTTCATGAACCACACCTTTCCTTGTGTCCTTCACCCCAACCAAGATTGAAGGATGACGCAGGCCATACTACTGATTACTCCATGGAGCTGTTTTCACATACCATGCCTGGATTATCAAGTCAAATGGTGAATTACCCAGGCCAAGATGAATCTGACATGGAGTGCACTGATGCACAGCCGCTGATGGATGATTCTGCTGGTACATTCACTCAGAGCACTACATTGTCCTCGCAGTGTACAGAGCCAGATTTTGACCCTGATGAGACTCAGGTGCCCCTTCCCGCACACTATACCACCATACACGGTGACACAGAGAAAGGTGCACATGACATAGAAGAGGAGGTGATGGATGACCCAGTTGTTGACCCAGATTGGCATCCATTGGGGGAAGAGGGTGCTGCTTCCAATAGCTCAGATGAGGAGCATCCACAGCAGACATCGACATCGCAACAGCTGTTATCTGGCAGGCCCGGAGCACTCCAAAGACAGGTTCCAAACATCAAAAGAGTTGCTGGACAGCTTGCCCAGAGGGTCAAAAGATCACAGCGTGCTAGGCCGCAAAATGTCTGCCAAAGTAGGAAGAGTGCAGTGTGGCACTTTTTTGAACAAAATCCTCATGATCAGGCCAAGGTTATCTGTAAGAAGTGCGCAAAGACCTTTAGCCGAGGGAAAAATCAGAAAAATTTGAATACCAGTTGCATGCTTAGACATTTAACCAGCATGCACTTGCAAGCGTGGACACAACACCAAACCTCAAGTGCCACATGTGCAACTGATCACAACGAAGGTAGTCAGCAACGCTACATTGTTTCCCCCACTGTAAGCCCACCGGTTAGCACAGCAGCAAATGTTGAGGTGTCGTTGCAAGGCCACAGCAGTCAGGGAATCCCACTGTTATATCAACGAAAGACTGATTCTAGGCCATCAGAAAGAACACCAACTCCATCACCATCATCAACCCTCTCTCAGTCCGCCCTGTCCACCGCTACTTCCACCATATGCAGCTCTCAAGTCCAGCTCACCCTCCCAGACACTATGAGTAGGTCAAGAAAGTACTCAGTCTCTCATCCGCGTACACTGGGTTTGAACGCCCACATTGCCAAACTAATCTCGTTTGAGATGATGCCCTTTCGGTTGGTGGAAAGCACAGCTTTCCGCGAACTCATGGCCTATGCAGTACCACGCTATGACCTACCCAGTCGCCACTTCTTCTCTCGCAAAGCTATCCCAGCCCTCCACCATCATGTGAAAGACCGCATTGTCCATGCACTCAAGCAGTCAGTGAGCGGAAAGGTGCACCTCACAACTGATGCATGGTCCAGTCGGCATGGCCAGGGCTGTTACGTGTCCATCACTGCGCACTGGGTTAATGTGGTGGATGCAGGGTCCACAGGGGACAGCGGTGGTGGGACAGTGCTGCCTAGCCCACGGTATAGGAAACAGTTGGCTGTAGGCGTTCGACCCTCCTCCTCCTCCTCCTCCTCCAGAAGCGAAAGCTCGTCCACAGAGCGCAGTCGTACGAGCACTCCATCTGCAGCTGCTACTGTTGCACACGATGTGTCCCCCTATCGAGCAGCTAGTGGAAAGCGTCAGCAGGCTGTGTTGCAGATGATGTGTTTGGGCGACAGACACACCGCCGAGGTGCTGGCCGAGTACTTGAAGCGACAAACTGAGTCATGGCTGGGCAGTGTACATCTTGAGGCAGGCAAGGTAGTTAGTGATAACGGGCGTAATTTTGTGGCAGCCATAGCCCTTTCAAAACTCAGCCACATACCTTGCTTGGCTCACACCTTGAACCTGGTGGTGCAGTGCTTCCTCAAAAATTATCCGGAGTTAACAGCCCTGCTCCAGAAGGTGCGAAGACTGTGCGCGCACATCCGCCGGTCGCCTGTACACTCCGTTCGTATGCAGAAGCTGCAGCGATTGCTCCACCTTCCCAACCACCGCCTCATTATCGACATTGCAACAAGGTGGAACTCCACCCTGCACATGGTGGAGCGGCTGTGCGAGCAGAGGCAGGCCATAATGCATTTGTGGGAGGATACACGGCCAGGCACTTTGAGAGCAGACATGGAGTTGACAGGCGTGCAGTGGTCGAAGCTGAAAGACCTTTGTAAAGTCCTTCAGTGTTTTGAGAAATGCACACGGCTGGTAAGCGCAGACGACGCCATCCTAAGCATGAGCATCCCACTTATGCGTCTGCTCATGCAAACTTTGACGCACCTTAAGGAGCAGGCGTCTGCAGCCAATGTTGATGAGGAGGAAGAGGATGAGGGAATCCTTGATGACATTCAGCCATTGTCTGCTCAGGGACCTCTCCTGGACGAGGTGGAGGAAGAAGAGGAGGAGGAGGAGGATGATGGGGATGATTACTTAGGGGAGGAGGATGCATCTCGTGGGGCAAGTGAAAATGTTGGCGTGGCAAGGTCTGGTACAGGGTTTGTGCGTGACTGGAGGGATGTGGATTTGCCAGAAAGTGCTCCTCCACCCAGCACTCGCAGTGCATCATTGACACTGGGAACATTGGCCCACATGTCAGATTATGCCTTGCGGATCCTAAAAAGGGACCCCCGCATTGCCAAAATGATGAACGATGACGACTACTGGTTGGCCAGCATCCTGGATCCACGCTATAAAGGCAAATTACAAAACATCATGCCACAGGAGAACCTTGACCTAATATTGGCTAATAAACAAGCAACTCTGGTAAATCGGTTGCTTGAGGCATTCCCAGCACACAGCAGCGGTGATGGTTCTCACACGAGCCGTACGGGCCGGGGGCAGCTTGGCAGAGGTGTTCGTGGTGCACACAGCAGAAGTGGCGTTGGAGACAGGGGTTTCATGACAATGTTGTGGACTGATTTTTCAAATACCGCTCACACAACTGGTAATACTGCATCGATGGAAAGTGACAGGAGACAGCAGTTGTCAACTATGGTTACAAACTACTTTTCCTCCCATATCGATGTTCTCCCACACAGGTCATTCCCCTTTGACTATTGGGCCGCTAAACTGGACACCTGGCCTGAATTGGCACAATATGCCTTACAGGAGCTCGCTTGCCCAGCTGCAAGTGTGCTATCGGAAAGAGTCTTCAGTGCAGCTGGATCAATCCTCACAGAAAAAAGGACCCGTCTGTCAACCCAAAATGTGGATGATCTAACCTTCATTAAAATGAACCACGCATGGGTTTCCAAGGATTTTGTCCCACCTTCCCCTGATGACACATAGGGTGACAGAAAAATGGCTTGCTTTGGTCCACCTCTTCCTGGTACTTCACCTATTTCGCCTTTTGCATCAGCTGAATGTCCAACATCAACATATGCCACTTTCTAAAACTCCCTAACTGTGCTGCCTCCCCCCCATGGCCGGGGTCACCACCTAGCGCACGACACCGTGCAAGTGCCGTTGCCCTGGACAGGTGGGTAGGTCGACTCTTGGGCGCGGGCACTGGCACAGGGTCCCTCATAGTGCAATCAAGTGTCTCTGACGGTGGTGGTGCACACCCGCCGTCAGACACACCGCTGTACTATGAGGGGCCCAGTGCCAGTACCGACGCCCACGAGTGGGCCCCCCTTGCTTGGGCAGGGCCCCAGCATTTGCAATCTTTACCTCTCCCTGCTCCTCCGCTGTGTAGTCTGGGCCGTCAAATCCATACTGTGCCTGACACCGTCTGAGCCTGCCTCCTGAGACATATATTTTGAATGTGTACGCTATCCATACATGTTATCTGGGGATACGGTACCCTTTCTATCCTTTGTGCAATCACGTGCAATCCATACTGGGCCTAACACCGTCTGAGCCTGCCTCCTGAGACATATAGTTTGAATGTGTACGCTATCCATACATGTTATCCGGGGATACGGTACCCTTTCTAACCTTTGTGCAATCACGTGCAATCCATACTGGGCCTAACACCGTCTGAGCCTGCCTCCTGAGACATATATTTTGAATGTGTACGCTATCCATACATGTTATCCGGGGATACGGTACCCTTTCTAACCTTAGTGCAATCACGTGCAATCCATACTGTGCCTGACACCGTCTGAGCCTGCCTCCTGAGACATATATTTTGAATGTGTACGCTATCCATACATGTTATCCAGGGATACGGTACCCTTTCTAACCTTTGTGCAATCACGTGCAATCCATACTGGGCCTGACACCGTCTGAGCCTGCCTCCTGAGACATATATTTTGAATGTGTACGCTATCCATACATGTTATCCAGGGATACGGTACCCTTTCTAACCTTTGTGCAATCACGTGCAATCCATACTGGGCGTGAGAACGGCTGGCGAGCTGTTAAGCAAGCTACAGCACCTGTCCAGACAAGTACAGGGATTCCCTAGCGAGGAGACTTATTTGATTGTTTTCAATGTTGGGACAGCAATTTTTGGGGAGCACTATACTCTGGAGAATGATAGATGGGGCCCACCATACACTGGAACATTCCAAAGGTGGACATCAGACACTGGAGCAGCATTTACAGGGCCCATTATACACTAGAGCATTAGAAATGGGGCCCATTATGTTTGGAGCATTATTTGGGCCTCATCATATACTGTTTCAAACATTATATGGGACCAATGATTCTGTATGGAGAAATAGATGGGCCTCGTCATGAGATGTAAAAAGTGAGGTATTTTTCATTGTACTATACCGCTATTTCTCTGCCGTATCGGAGCATGATGAGTTGTGGTATGTGTTAAAGGGGCGCTCTTTCGCCCAGGGCACATGAAAACCTGCAGCCAGCCCTCCCCCCCCACAACTTTAGCCAAATAACCCCCATTTTTCAGTGCGTAACTTGTATTATGAAGTTAATTAAGGTTGACAAGCTTAAGTAAGAAGAATTGATGCTTTTGGCATTCAAATGGGCACTGTAGGTGTGTTTCCTGTCCTCCTCTCACTGCCGACTTTTATTCCCCATTGACTTACATTGGGTTTCGTGTTTCGGGACGACCCCGACTTTTCCCTATAATCGGACGATCTTACTCGACCCGACTTTTGGAAAAGTCGGGTTTCACGAAACGAAACACGACCCTAAAAAACCAAAAGTCGCTCAACTCTAGTGCCCATACTTTTGCACCGGTCAAATTTTGTTTAAATGCAGATTGCACATTTTCTGTTAGTACAATAAACCTCATTTGATTCCAGAAATATAACTGAGTCCATCAGTTATTAGATATGTGAAACTGAAATAGCTGTTGCAAAAAACAAAATTGTTATAAAGAAAAAAGGTTAACATTAATAGGGGTGCCCAAACTTTTACATATGACTGTATGTGTCTCAGATGGAACCCCCGGCGGAAGATTCCCAATAATGATCCAAATGAAGACACTGTGGACCATGTCTGCCCTATGATTCGGCAGTGTCCATCTTCTTTAGTGTGCATGAAAGCAAAATGAAGAATACTGCAGTACTGCAGAATATAGGCCAGACGGAATACAGAGTAGCACTGGTGCCTCAGTATAGTGAATGGATTCCTCGGGGGTTTTATCTGAAGTACATCACTCGGAGATGCAAGCACTCAGTGTACAGCACTGGATAAATGTGATCCAAAATGTTATGTAAAATGTTCCCAATAAAAGCTTCATCTCCACAAAAAAAAGTCCAAGTCCCCAATCAGGTCTGTCATCAGTTAATGGAAATACAGAGGGCTTCCAAGTTACTGTTAGTGCAAAGGCTACTGTGACAATCAATAACTCTAAAAATCCTTATAATACACCTGGCATTATCAATAGTTAAAGATTAATAACTCCAACGAGTATGCACGGAGAAATACATGCTGTGTATTACTTGTATGAAAAAAACCCGTTGCTAATAAAAAGAATATAATCAGCAGTTTTTTTCATATGAGTGATATACAGATTTACGAGATTTACCATGATCTGGTGGGTACATCTTAGTAACCTTAGTAGTTTTTGACCACATGTGGAGCTATAGTGTACTCAGGAGAAAATGGGCCATACAGTTTGTACACAATTTCTCCTCTTAGCTTTTTTGAAAATTAAAAATTTGGAGCCATAGCAACATTTTAGAGGTAAAAATTGTAATTTTTCACTAACTCCACCCAATGATATACAGCTCTTTGAGGCCTAAAAATAATCCCTACACTCCTAAATGAATTCCTCTAAAGGTGTAGTTTCCAAAATATTGTCACTTGTGGAGGTTTCTGCAGCTTTGGCATGGCAGGAGCTTTTCAAATGTGAAATGGCACCTGCAATATATTTCAGCTAAAATTGCACTCCAGAATTCAAATAGTGCTCTTTCTCATACTAACCCTGCCATGTGTCCAAACAGTAGTTTGCCACCTCATATAATCATAATCAAGTGCACTCCATGTTCTCAAGAGAAATCACACAACATATTTTTTGGGGTCAATTTTCATCTGTTACCCTTTTGAGATGTAAAAATCTGAGGCTAAAACAACAATTTTCCAGGAAAAATATATTTTCCCATTTCCATGACTCAACATTATAAAATTTTGTGAAGCACCTGTGAGTTCGAGATGCTCACCACATTTCTAGACAAGTTACTTGAGAGGTTTAGTTTACAAAATGGTGTCACTTGTGTTGGGTTTCCATTGTTTTGGCACATTAGGGGCTCTCCAAACATGACATTGCGTCTGCTATTCCAGCCAATTTTGCGCTCCAAAAGTCAAATGGTACTTGTTCCTTGTGAGCCCTGTTGTATACGCAAACAGCAGTTTTACACCAGGTATCAGTGAACAGGACAGGTGCTCGGCCTGTCTCCTGCTGTACTCTTATTTATGTTGAGGTTGCCTAACACAAGGTGAGGTTTAATACTAGATGATAGGATGGTCCCAATTGATTATACCTTGATGCTGTAGCATAGCTTTTATGCTTTTTTAATCAAAATAGTGTTATCTAAGTACTCTATGTTGTTT
The DNA here is from genome assembly GCF_039654945.1 of Dendrobates tinctorius. NCBI lineage: Eukaryota > Metazoa > Chordata > Amphibia > Anura > Dendrobatidae > Dendrobates > Dendrobates tinctorius. The sequence goes on from NW_027361825.1 coordinate 8,378,256, forward strand.
ACATTCTTTATTACTTTTTAATAGGGATGAGCAAAGTTGCTTGAACGTGCTTGATGATACTCGGATATCACTTAAATATCTGGGTGCTCGGATGTTCTCGTTACTAGGCGAGCGTAAGCTCTCTGGCAGTTGTTATAGTGGTTTGAAAAAACCACTATATTGTAATCCGAACGCTGCTAACTTCTTCTTCTTATTATTATTATTATTAAGTTGATTTCCGCAATTAATGCGGCCCGAACCGCTACACGCACAGACTCCGTTGAGGTGTCGTTTCGAAGCCAGCGTACACGAGAGGTGTGCTAAGTATTTTTCGTGTCGATCGGATTTGTAGTTTTTGCGCAATTTGCGTTTGAAAATTTTTTTTCCCGTCATTGGAATGCACTGTCTCCAATGCTTTTCAATAGGAAATGGCAAAACGTGCCCTGAGGCGATTGAAATGACAGTTGAGCTCATTGATATGCGCAGGCAGAACCAGTTACTATGCCAACGCCTACGAATGTCACTTGAACCCCAGCACAGAGCCTCTGCCACATAATATCAGCTCTTAAAGCGAAACCCACAGCACAAATGCAAATCTAGCTTCATCACATGACACATGCCCCTGAGAGAGAATGTGTGCGCCAAAGTGGATTTAAAAGAAGCCCAGTGAGCCAAACTAGCTCTTAAAGGGCCAGCGCGCCAAAGTGATTGTTAAAGGGCCAGCGCACCCAAATGAGTCTTAAAGGGCCGACACACCAAATCGGAGACTGAGCCACCCCGGCCTCCAAATCGGAGGCTGAGCCACCCCGGCCTCCAAATCGGAGGCTGAGCCACCCCGGCCTCCAAATCGGAGGCAGAGCCACCCCGGCCTCCAAATCGGAGGCCGATCCACCCCGGCCTCCAAATCGGAGGCCGAGCCACCCCGGCCTCCAAATAGAAGGCCGAGCCACCCCGGCCTCCAAATCGGAGGCTGATCGACCCCGGCCTCCAAATCGGAGGCTGATCGACCCCGGCCTCCAAATAGGAGGCTGATCGACCCCGGCCTCCAAATAGGAGGCTGATCGACCCCGGCCTCCAAATCGGAGGATGAGCCACCCCGGCCTCCAAATCGGAGGCTGAGCCACCCCGGCCTCCAAATCGGAGGCTGATCGACCCCGGCCTCCAAATCGGAGGCTGAGCCACCCCGGCCTCCAAATCGGAGGCTGAGCCACCCCGGCCTCCAAATCGGAGGCTGAGCCACCCCGGCCTCCAAATCGGAGGCTGAGCCACCCCGGCCTCCAAATCGGAGGCTGATCCACCCCGGCCTCCAAATCGGAGGCTGATCCACCCCGGCCTCCAAATCGGAGGTTGAGCCACCCCAGCCTCCAAATCGGAGGCTCATCGACCCCGGCCTCCAAATCAGAGGCTCTTTGACCTCGGCCTCCAAATCGGAAGCTCAACGACCCCGGCCTCCAAATTGGAGGCTGAGCGACCCCAGCCTCTAAATCTTACCCAGAGTGGCCCCGCCCACCAAATCAGACCCGTAGTGGCCCCGCCCTCCAAATTGGACCCAGAGTGGCCCGCCCACCAAATTGAACCCTGAGGGGCCCCTCCCACCAAATCAGACTCAGAGTGGTCCCTCCTACCAAATTGTACCCTGAAGGGCCCCGCCCACCAAATTGGACCCAGAGTGGCCCCGCCCACCAAATCAGACCCTGAGGGGTCCCACCCACTAAATCTGACCCTAAGGGGCCCCGCCCACCTAATCAGACCCAGAGTGGCCCCGCCCACCAAATCAGGCCATGAGGGGCGCCGCCCACCAAATCAGACCCTCATGGGCCCCGCCTGCCAAATCATACCCTGAAGAGCCCCACCCACCAAATCGGATCCTGAGGGGACCCACCCACCAAATCGGACCCTGAGAGGCCCCGTCTACCAAATCGGAACCAGAGGAGCTCCGCCCACGAAATTGGACCCTGTGGGGCCCCACTCACCAAATCGGACCCTGTGGGGCCCCGCTCACCAAATTGGACCCAGAGTGGCCCCTCCCACCAAATCAGACCCTGTGGGGCCCTGCCCAGCAAATCGGACCCTGTGGTGCCCCACCCACCAAATCGAACTCTGAGGGGCCCCGCCCACCAAATCGGACCCAGAGGGGTCCCACCCGCCAAATCAGACCCTGAGGGACCGTGCCCACCAAACCGGACCCTGAGGGGCCTCGCCCACCAAATCGGCCCACCAATTCAAGCCCTGAGGAGCCCAGTCCACTGAATCGGATCCTGGGGGGCACCACCCACCAAATCAGACCCTGAGGGGCCCCACAGGCCAAAGTGGCCCCTGAGAGGCACCCACAGGTAAAACGGATACTGAGTTGAAAGTCATGCAGGGGCAGCAGGCAAGTCTCTCTTAAAGTCGCAGCCCGGGCACCATTTCAAACCACTATCTGTACTTCCTTCAGGAAATACACATCTAGTTATAGTGGTTTGAAAAAACCACTATATTGTAATCCGAACGCTGCTAACTTATTCTTCTTATTATTATTATAGTGGTTTGAAAAAACCACTATATTGTAATCCGAACGCTGCTAACTTATTATAGTGGTTTGAAAAAACCACTATATTGTAATCCGAACGCTGCTAACTTATTCTTCTTCTTCTTATTATTATTATTAAGTTGATTTCCGCAATTAATACAGCCCGAACCGCTACACGCACAGACGCCGTTGAGGTGTTGTTTCGAAGCCAGCGTCCACGAGAGGTGTGCTAAGTATTTTTCGTGTCGATCGGATTTGTAGTTTTTGCGCAATTTGCGTTTGAAATTTTTTTTTCCCGTCATTGGAATGCACTGGCTCCAATGCTTTTCAATGGGTAATGGCAAAACGTGCCCTGAGGCGATTGAAATGGCAGTTGAGCTCATTGATATGCGCAGGCAGACCCAGTTACTATGCCAACGCCTACGAACGTCACATGACATCCCAAGGACAGAGATTCTGCCACATAATATCAGCTCTTAAAGTGAAACCCACAGCACAAATGCAAATCTAGCTTCATCACATGACACATGCCCCTGAGATAGAATGTGCGACAAAGTGGATTTAGAAACCCAGTGAGCCACCCTGGCTCTTAAAGGGCCGACGTGCCACAGTGATTCTTAAAGGGCCAGCGCACCGAAATGAGTCTTAAAGGGCCGGCGCGCCAAATCGAAAGCTGAGTGACCCCGGCCTCCAAATCGGAGGCTGAGCCACCCCGGCCTCCAAATCGGAGGCTGAACCACCCCGGCCTCCAAATCGGAGGTTGAGCCACCCTGGCCTCCAAATCGGGCCCAGTGTGGCCCCGCTCAAAAAATCAGACCCAGAGTAGCACAGCCCACCAAATCGGATCCTGAGGGGCCCCGCCCACCAAATCAGACTCCGATTGGCCCCGCCCACCAAATCGGACCCTGAAGGGCCCCGCCCACCAAATCGGAACCTGAGGGGCCCCGCCCACCAAATCGGAACCTGAGGAGCCCCGCCCACCAAATCGGACCCAGATTGACCCCGCCCACCAAATCGGACCCCGAGGAGCCCCGCCCACCAAATCGGACCCAGATTGACCCCACCCACCAAATCAGACCCTGAAGGGCCCCGCCCACCAAATCGGACCCAGAGGTGCCCCGCCCACCAAATCGGACCCTGAAGGGCCCCGCCCACCAAATCGGACCCAGAGGGGCCCCGCCCACCAAATCGGTCCCAGGGGGCCCCGCCCACCAAATCGGACCATGAGGGGCCCCGCCCACCAAATCAGACCATGAGGGGCACTGCCCACTAAATCGGACCATGAGGGGCACCGCCCACCAAAATGGACCCAGGGGGCTCAACCCACAAAATCAGACCCTAAGGGGCCCCACCCACAAAATCGGACCCTGAGTGGGCCCGGCCACAAAATCAGACCCTGAGGGGCCCCAACCACAAAATCGGACCCTGAGAGACCCCGGCCACAAAATCGAACCTAGAGGGGCCCCAGTCACAAAATCAGACCCTAAGGGGCCCAGGTCACGAAATCGGACCCTGAGGGGCCCCACCCACAAAATCAAACCCTGAGGGGCCCCGCCCACCAAATTAGACCCTGAGGGGCCCCACCCTTAAAATCAGACCCTGAGGGGCCCCAGCCACAAAATCAGACCCTGAGGGGCCCCAGCCACAAAATCGGACTCTGAGGGGCCCCACCCACCAAATCGGACCCTCAGGGGCCCCGCCCACAAAATCGGACCCTGAGGGGCCCCGCCCTCAAAATCGGACCCTGAGAGGCCCCGCCCACCAAATCAGACCTTGAGGGGCCCCGCCAACCATATCGGACTCTGAGGGGCCCCACCCACAAAATCGGACCCTGAGGGCCCCCAACCACAAAATAGGACCATAAGGGGCCCCGCCCTCAAAATCGGACCCTGAGTAGAACTGGCCACAAAATCAGACCCTAAGGGGCCCTAACCACAAAATCGGACCCTGAGGGGCCCCGGCCACAAAATCGAACCCTGAGGGGCCCCACCCACAAAATCGGAACCTGAAGGGCCCCGGCCACAAAATCGGAACCTGAGGGGCCCCGGCCACAAAATCGGACCCTGAGCAGCCCAACCACAAAATCGGACCCTGAGGGGCCCCGGCCACAAAATCGGACCCTGAGGGCCCCCAACCACAAAACCAGACTCTGAGGGGCCCCAACTACAAAATCGAACCCTGAGGGGCCCCAACCACAAAATCGGACCCTGAGGGGCCCCGGCCACAAAATCGGACCCTGAGAGACCCCGGCCACAAAATCGAACCCAGAGGGGCCCCACCCACAAAATTGGACCCTGAGGGGCCCCGCCCACCAAATCGGACCCTGAGGGTCCTCGCCCACAAAATCGGACCCTGATGGGCCCCGCCCTCAAAATCGGACCCTGAGGGGCCCCGTCCACCAAATCGGACCCTGAGGGGCCCCGCGAACCAAATCGGACTATGAGGGGCCCCACCCACAAAATCAGACCCTGAGGGGCCCCACCCTCAAAATCGGACCTTGAGTGGCCCAACCAACAAAATCGGACCCTGAGGGGCCCCAGCCAAAAAATCGGGCCCTGGCCACAAAATCGGACCATGAGGGGCCCCGGCCACAAAATCAGACCCTGAGGGGCCCCGGTCACAAAATCGGACCCTGAGGGGTCCTGGCCACAAAATCAGGCCCTGAGGGGCCCCACCCACAAAATCAGACTTTGAGGGGCCCCGGCCTTAAAATCAGACCCTGAGGGGCCCCGGCCATAAAATCGGACCCTGAGGGGCCCCACCCACAAAATCGGACCCTGAGGGGCCCCACCCACAAAATCGTACCCTGAGGGGCCCCACCCACAAAATCAGACCATGAGGGGCCCCACCCACAAAATCGGACCCTGAGGGGCCCCACCCATAAAATCGGACCCTGAGGGGCCCCGGCCATAAAATCGGACCGAGGTGCCCCACCCACAAAATCGGACCCTGAGGGGCCACACCCACAAAATCAGACCCTGAGAGGCCACACCCAAAAAATCAGACCCTGAGGGGCCCCACCCACAAAATTGGACCCTGAGGAATCCCGGCCACTAATTCAAATCCTGAGGAGCCCAGGCCACCGAATCGGATCCTGAGGGGCCCCACCCACCAAATCAGACCCTGAGGCCAAAGTGGTCCCTGAGAGGCACCCACATTTAAAACGGATCCTGAGTTGAAAGTCTTGCAGGGGCAGCAGCCAAGTCTCTCTTAAAGGGGCAGTCCAGGCACCATTTCAAACCACTATCTGTACTTCCTTCAGGAAATACACATCTAGTTCTTCTTCTTCTTATTATTATTATTATTAAGTTGATTTCCGCAATTAATACAGCCCGAACCGCTACACGCACAGACTCCGTTGAGGTGTCGTTTCGAAGCCAGCGTCCATGAGAGGTGTGCTAAGTATTTTTCGTGTCGATCGGATTTGTAGTTTTTGCGCAATTTGCGTTTGAAAATTTTTTTGCCCGTCATTGGAATGCACTGTCTCAATGCATTTGAATGGGGAAATGTTGCTATAGACAAAACATGCCCTGAGGCGATTGAAATGGCAGTTGAGCTCATTGATATGCGCAGGCAGACCCAGTTACTATGCCAACGCCTACGAACGTCACATGACCTCTCCAAGACAGAGCTTCTGCCATATAATATCAGCTCTTAAAGCAAAACCCACAGAACAAATGCAAATCTAGCTTCATCACATGACGTATGCCCCTGAGAGAGAATGTGCGCCAAAGTGTATTTAGAAGCCCAGTGAGTCACCCTGGCTCTTAAAAGGCCGACGCGCCAAAGTGATTCTTAAAGAGCCGGCGCACTAAAATGAGTCTTAAAGGGCCGGCGCGCCAAATCGAAAGCTGAGTGACCCAAGGCTCCAAATCGGAGGCTGATAGACCCTGGCCTACAAAAAGCAGGCTGAGCCACCCTGGCATCCAAATTGGACCCAGGGTGGCCCCGCCCACCCAATCGGACCCAGAGTGGCCCAGCCCACCAAATCAGACCCAGAGTGGCCCCACCCACCAAATTGGACCCTGAGGGGCCGCACCCACAAAATCGGACCCTGAGGGGCCCCGGCCACAAAATCGGACCCTGAGGGGCCCCACCCACAAAATCGGACCCTGAGGGGATCCGGCCACAAAATCAGACCCTGAGGGGCCCCTGCCACAACATCGGACCCTGAGGGGCCCCACTCACAAAATCGGACCCTGAGGGGCCCCACCCACCAAATTAGACCCTGAGGGGCCCCACCCTCAAAATCAGACCCTGAGGGGCCACAGCCACAAAATCAGACCCTGAGGGTCCCCAGCCACAAAATCGGACCCTGAGGGGCCCCACCCACAAAATCGGACCCTAAGGGGCCCCATCCACAAATCCAGACCCTGAGGGGCCCCAGCCACAAAATCGGACACTGAGAGACCCCGGCCACAAAATCGGACCCTGAGGGGCCCCAACCACAAAATCGAACCCTGAGGGGCCCCACCCACAAAATCAGACCCTGAGGGACCCCAGCCACAAAATCAGACCCTGAGGGGCCCCAGCCACAAAATCGGACCCTGAGGGGCCCCACCCACAAAATCGGACCCTGAGGGGCCCCGCCCACCAAATTAGACCCTGAGGGGCCCCACCCTCAAAATCGGTCCCTGAGGGGCCCCGGCCACAAAATCGGACCCTGAGGGGCCCCGGCCAAAAAATCGGACCCTGAGGGGCCCCAACCACAAAATCGGACCCTGAGAGACCCCGGCCACAAAATCGAACCCAGAAGGGCCCCACCCACAAAATTGGACCCTGAGGGGCCCCGCCCACAAAATCGGACCCTGAGGGGCCCCGCCCTCAAAATCGGACCCTGAGAGGCCCCGCCCACCAAATCGGACCCTGAGGGGCCCCGCCAACCAAATCGGACTTGGAGGGGCCCCACCCACAAAATCGGACCCTGAGGGCCCCCAACCACAAAATCGGACCCTAAGAGGCCCCGGCCACAAAATCGGACCCTGAGAGACCCCGGCCACAAAATCGAACCCAGAGGGGCCCCGCCCACAAAATCGGACCCTCAGGGGCCCCGCCCTCAAAATCGGACCCTGAGGGGCCCCGCCCTCAAAATCGGACCCTGAGGGGTCCCCCTACCAAATCGGACCCTGAGGGGCCCCGCCAACCAAATCGGACTCTGAGGGGCCCCACCCACAAAATCGGACCCTGAGGGGCCCCACCCTCAAAATCGGACCCTGAGGTGCCCTGCCCTCAAAATCGGACCCTGAGGGGCCCCGCCTACCAAATCGGACCCTGAGGGGCCCCGCCAACCAAATCGGACTCTGAGGGGCCCCACCCTCAAAATCGGACCCTGAGGGGCCCAACCAACAAAATCGGACCCTGAGCGGCCCCAGCCACAAAATCGGGCCCTGAGGGGCCCCGGCCACAAAGTCGGACCCTGAGGGGCCCCGGCCACAAAATCGGACCCTGAGGGGCCCAGACCACAAAATCGGACCCTGAGGGGTCCCGGCCACAAAATCGGACCCTGAGGGGTGCCACCCACAAAATCAGACCCTGAGGGGCCCCGGCCATAAAATCAGACCCTGAGGGGCCCCGGCCATAAAATCGTACCCTGAGGGGCCCCACCCACAAAATCAGCCATGAGGAGCCCCACCCACAAAATCGGACCCTGAGGGGACCCACCCACAAAATCGGACCCTGAGGGGCCCCACCCACAAAATTGGACCCTGAGGAATCCCGGCCACTAATTCAAATCCTTATTAGCCCAGGCCACCGAATCGGATCCTGAGGGGCCCCAGCCACCAAATCAGACCCTGAGGCCAAAGTGGCCCCTGAGAGGCACCCACATTTAAAACAGATCCTGAGTTGAAAGTCTTGCAGGGGCAGCAGGCAAGTCTCTCTTAAAGGGGCAGCCCAGGCACCATTTCAAACCAATATCTGTACTTCCTTCAGGAAATACACATCTAGTTATAGTGGTTTGAAAAAACCACTATATTGTAATCCGAACGCTGCTAACTTATTCTTCTTCTTCTTCTTCTTCTTCTTCTTCTTCTTATTAAGTTGATTTCCGCAATTAATACAGCCCGAACCGCTACACGCACAGACTCCGTTGAGGTGTCGTTTCGAAGCCAGCGCCCATGAGAGGTGTGCTAAGTATTTTTCGTGTCGATCAGATTTGTAGTTTTTGCGCAATTTGTGTTCGAAAATTTTTTTTCACGTCATTGGAATGCACTGTCTCCAATGCATTTGAATGGGGAAATGGCAAAACATGCCCTGAGGCGATTGAAATGGCAGTTGAGCTCATTGATATGCGCAGGCAGACCCAGTTACTATGCCAACGCCTACGAACGTCACATGACATCTCCAGAACAGGGCTTCTGCCACATAATATCACCTCTTAAAGCGAAACCCACAGCACAAATGCAAATCTAGCTTCATCACATGACACATGCCCCTGAGAGAGAATGTGCGCCAAAGTGTATTTAGAAGCCCAGTGAGCCAAACTGGCTCTTAAAGGGCCGAAGTGCAAAAGTGACTGTTAAAGGGCCGGCGCACCGAAATGAGTCTTAAAGGGCCAACACGCCAAATCGAAAGCTGAGTGACCACAGGCTCCAAATGGGAGGCTGATCGACCCCCCGGCCTCCAAATCGGAGGCTGAGCCACCCCGGCCTCCAAATTAGAGGTTGAGCCACCCCGGCCTCCAAATCGGAGGCTGAGCCACCCCGGCCTCCAGATCGAAGGCTGAGCCACCCCGGCCTCCAAATTGGAGGCTGAGCCACCCCGGCCTCCAAATCGGAGGGTGATTGACCCCGGCCTTCAAATCGGAGGCTGATTAACCCCGGCCTCCAAATCGGAGGCTGAGCCACCCCGGCCTCCAAATCGGAGGCTGAGCCACCCCGGCCTCCAAATCGGAGGCTGAGCCACCCCGGCCTCCAAATCGGAGGCTGAGCCACCCCGGCCTCCAAATCGGAGGCTGAGCCACCCCGGCCTCCAAATCGGAGGCTGAGCCACCCCGGCCTCCAAATCGGAGGCTGAGCCACCCCGGCCTCCAAATCGGAGGCTGAGCCACCCCGGCCTCCAAATAAGAGGCTGAGCCACCCCGGCCTCCAAATCGGAGGCTGAGCCACCCCGGCCTCCAAATCGGAGGCTGAGCCACCCCGGCCTCCAAATCGGAGGCTGATCGACCCCGGCCTCCAAATCGGAGGCTGAGCCACCCCGGCCTCCAAATCGGAGGCTGAGCCACCCCGGCCTCCAAATCGGAGGCTGATCGACCCCGGCCTCCAAAACGGAGGCTGAGCCACCCCGGCCTCCAAATCGGAGGCTGATCCACCCCGGCCTCCAAATTGGAGGCTGAGCCACCCCAGCCTCCAAATCGGAGGCTGATCGACCCCGGCCTCCAAATCGGAGGCTGAGCCACCCCGGCCTCCAAATCGGAGGCTGAGCCACCCCGGCCTCCAAATCGGAGGCTGAGCCACCCCGGCCTCCAAATCGGAGGCTGAGCCACCCCGGCCTCCAAATCGGAGGCTGAGCGACCCCGGCCTCCAAATCGGAGGCTGATCCACCCCGGCCTCCAAATTGGAGGCTGATCCACCCCGGCCTCCAAATCGGAGGCTGATCTACCCCGGCCTCCAAATCGGAGGCTGATCCACCCCGGCCTCCAAATCGGAGGCTGAGCCACCCCGGCCTCCAAATCAGAGGCTGAGCCACCCCGGCCTCCAAATCGGAGGCTGAGCCACCCCGGCCTCCAAATCGGAGGCTCATCGACCCCGGCCTCCAAATCAGAGGCTTTTTGACCTCGGCCTCCAAATCGGAAGCTCAACGACCCCGGCCTCCAAATTGGAGGCTGAGCGACCCCAGCCTCCAAATCTTACCCAGAGTGGCCCCGCCCACCAAATCGGACCCTGTGGGGCCCCGCCCACCAAATCGGACCCTGAGAGGCCCCGCCGACCAAATTGGACCCTGAGGGGCCCCGGCCACCAAATCGGACCCTGAGTGGCCCCGGCCACAAAATCGGACCCTGAGGGGCCCCACCCACAAAATCGGACCCTGAGGGGCCCCACCCACAAAATCAGGCCCTGAGGGGCCCCACCCACAAAATCAGACCATGAGGCCAAAGTGGCCCCTGAGAGGCACCCACAGTTAAATCGTATCCTGAGTTGAAAGTCTTGCAGGGGCAGCAGGCAAGTCTCTCTTATAGGGGCAGCCCGGGCACCATTTCAAACCACTATCTGTACTTCCTTCAGGAAATACACATCTAGTATTATTATTACTATTCAGTTGATTTCCGCAATTAATGCGGCCTGAACCGCTACACGCACAGACTACGTTGAGGCCTCGTTTCGAAGCCAGCGTCCACGAGTGGTGTGCTAAGTATTTTTCGTGACGATCGGATTTGGAGTTTTTGCGCAATTTGCGTTTGAAAAAACATTTACCTCAATGCATTTCAATGGGAAAATGTTGCCATAGGGAAAACACAGTCGTGAGGTGGCAGTTAAGCTCATTAATATGCGCAGGCTCTCCCAGTTACTATGCCAACGCCTACGAACGTCACATGACCTCTCTAGGACAGCGTTTCTGGCAGATAATTTCAGCTCTTAAAGTGAAACCAACAGCATAAATGCAAATCTAGCTTCATCACATGACGCATGCCACTGAGAGAGAATGTGTGCCAAAGTTGATTTAGAAGAAGCCCAGTGAGCCAAACTGGCTCTTAAATGGCCGACGCGCCAAAGTGATTCTTAAAGGGCCGGCGCACCGAAATGAGTCTTAAAGGGACGGCGCGCCAAATTGAAAGCTGAGTGACCCCAGGCTCCAAATCGGAGGCTGAGCCACCCGACCTCCAAATCGGACCCAGCGTGGCCCCGCTAAAAAAATCAGACCGAGTGGCCCCGCCCACCAAAACGGACCCAGAGTGGCACAGCCCACCAAATCGGACCCTGAGGGGCCCCACCCACCAAATCAGACTCAGTGTCCCCGCCCACCAAATTGGACCCTGAAGGGCCACGCCCACCAAATCGGACCCAGCGTGGCCCCGCTAAAAAAAATAAGACCCTGAGTGGCCCCGTCCACCAAAACGGACCCAGAGTGTCACAGCCCACCAAATCGGACCCTGAGGGGCCCCACCCACCAAATCAGACTCAGTGTCCCCGCCCACCAAATTGGACCCTGAAGGTCCCCGCCCACCAAATCGGTCCCAGAGTGTCCCCGCCCACCAAATCAGACCCAGAGTGGCCCCGCCCACCAAATCGGAGCCTAAGGGGCCCCGCCCCCCAAAAAATCGGACCCTGAGGGGCCACACCCACAAAATCGGAGCCTGAGGGATCCCCGCCAACAATTCAAGCCCTGAGGAGCCCAGGCCAAGGAATCAGATTCTGAGGCGCCCCACCCACCAAATCAGACCCTGAGGCCAAACTGGCCCCTGAGAGGCACTCACAGTTAAAACGGATCCTGAGTTGAAAGTCTTGCTGGGGCAGCAGGCAAGTCTCTCTTAAAGGGGCAGCCCGGGCACCATTTCAAACCACTATCTGTACTTCCTTCAGGAAATACACATCTAGTATTATTATTACTATTCAGCTGATTTCCGCAATTAATGCGGCCCGAACCGCTACACGCACAGACTCCGTTGAGGCTTTGTTTCGAAGCCAGCGTCCACGAGTGGTGTGCTAAGTATTTTTCCTGTTGATCGGATTTGTAGTTTTTGTGCAATTTGCGTTTGAAAAAACATTTTCCTCAATGCATTTCAATGGGAAAATGTTGCCATAAAGAAAACATGGGACAGTCGTGAGGTGGCAGTTAAGCTCATTGATATGCGCAGGCTCACCCAGTTACTATGTCAACGCCTACGAACGTCACATGACCTCTCTAGGACAGAGTTTCTGGCAGATACTTTCAGCTCTTAAAGCGAAACCCACAGCATAAGTGCAAATCTAGCTTCATCACATGACGCATGCCCCAGAGAGAGAATGTGCGCCAAAGTGGATTTAGAAGCCCAGTGCGCCAAACTGGCTCTTAAAGGACCGACGCGCCAAAGTGATTCTTAAAGGGACGGCGCACCGAAATGAGTCTTAAAGGGCTGGCGCGCCAAATCGAAAGCTGAGTGACCCCAGGCTCCAAATCGGAGGCTGAGCCACCCTGCTCTCCAAATCGGACCCAGCGTGGCCCCGCTCAAAAAAATCAGACCCTGAGTGGCCCCGCCCACCAAAACGGACCCAGAGTGGCACAGCCCACCAAATCGGACCCTGAGTGGCCCCGCCCACCTAATCAGACTCAGAGTGTCCCCACCCACCAAATCGGACCCTGAGGGGCCCCGACCACCAAATCGGACCCTGAGGGGCACCGCCCACTAAATCGGACCGAGAGTGGCCCCGCCCACCAAATCGGACCCTGAGAGGCACCGCCCACTAAATCGGACCCAGAGTGGCCCCCCACCAAATTGGACCCAGAGTGCCCCCCCCACCAAATTGGACCCAGAGTGGCCCCACCAACCAAAATGGACCCAGGGTGCTCCGCCCACAAAATCAGACCCTAAGGAGACCCACCCACAAAATCGCACCCTGAGGGGACCCGGCCACAAAATCAGACCCTGAGGGGCCCCACCCACAAAATCAGACCCTGAGGGGCCCCAGCCACAAAATCGGACCCTGAGGGGCCCCGGCCACAAAATCGGACCCTGAGGGGCCCCGGCCACAAAATCGAACCCTGTGGGGCCCGGCCACAAAATTGGACCCTGAGGTGCCCCACCCACAAAATGGGACCCTGAGGGGCCCCATCCACAAAATTGGACCCTGATGGGCCCCGGCCCCACTCACAAAATTGGACCTTGAGGGGTCACACCCACAAAATGAGACCCTGAGGGATCCCGGCCAGCAGTTCAAGCCCTGAGGAGCCCAGGCCACCGAATCAGTTCCTGAGGGTCCCCACCCATCAAATCAGACCCTGAGGCCAAAGTGGCCCCTGAGAGGCACCCACAGTTAAAACGGATCCTGAGTTGAAAGTCTTGCAGGGGAAGCAGGCAAGTCTCTCTTAAAGGGGCAGCTCGGGCACCATTTCAAACCACTATCTGTACTTCCTTCAGGAAATACACATCTAGTATTATTATTACTATTCAGTTGATTTCTGCAATTAATGCAGCCCGAACCGCTACACGCACAGACTCCGTTGAGGTGTCGTTTCGAAGCCAGCATTCACGAGAGGTGTGCTAAGTATTTTTCATGTCGATCAGATTTATAGTTTTTGCGCAATTTGTGTTTGAAGAAACATTTTCCTGTCATTGGAATGCACTGTCTCAATGCATTTCAATTGGAAAATTTTGCCATAGGGAAAACATGCGGCAGTCGTGAGGCGATTCAAATGGCAGTTAAGCTCATTGATATGCGCAGGCAGACACAGTTACTATGCCAACGTCTACGAACTTTACATGACCCCACAGGGCCGACGCACCAAAATAAGTCTTAAAGGGCTGGAGCGCCAAATCGAAAGCCGAGTGACCCCAGGCTCCAAATCTGAGGCTGATTGACCCCGGCCTACATATAGGACCTAGAGTGGCCCTGCCCACCAGATCGGACTCTGTGGGGCCCCGCCCACCAAATTGGACCCATAATGTCCCCTCCCACCAAATCGGACCCAGAGTGGCCCCGCCCACCAAATTGAACCCAGAGTGGCCCCGCCCACCAAATCTGACCCAGAGTGGCCCCGCCCACCAAATCTGACCCAGAGTGGCCTCGCCCACCAAATCGGACACTGAGGAGCCCCAACCACAAAATCGGGCCCTAAGGGCCCCACCCACAAAATCGGACCCTGAGGGGCCTCGGCCACAAAATCGGACACTGAGGGACCCCAACCACAAAATTGGACCCTGAGGGGCCCCGGCCACCAAATTGGACCCTGAGGGGCCCCACCCACAAAATCGGACCCTGAGGGGCCACACCCACAAAATCGGAGCCTGAGGGATCCCCGCCAACAATTCAAGCCCTGAGGAGCCCAGGCCAAGGAATCAGATCCTGAGGCCCCCCACCCACCAAATCAGACCCTGAGGCCAAAGTGGCCCTGGAGAGGCACTCACAGTTAAAACAGATCCTGAGTTGAAAGTCTTGCAGGGGCAGCAGGCAAGTCTCTCTTAAAGGGGCAGCCCGGGCACCATTTCAAACCACTATCTGTACTTCCTTCAGGAAATACACATCTAGTATTAATGTTGTAATCCGAACGCTGCTAACTTTTTCTTTTTATTCAGTTGATTTCCGCAATTAATGCGGCCCGAACCGCTACACACACAGACTCCGTTGAGGTGTTGTTTCGAAGCCAGCGTCCACGAGAGGTGTGCTAAGTATTTTTCGTGTCGATCGGATTTGAAGTTTTTGCACAATTTGCGTTTGAAAATTTTTTTTCCCGTCATTGGAATGCATGTCTCAATGCTTTTCAATGGGCAACTTAAAACGTGCCCTGAGGCAATTCAAATGGCAGTAAAGCTCATTGATATGCGCAGGCACACCCATTTACTATGCCAACGCCTACGAACGTCAAATGACGCCCCCCAGGATAGAGCTTCTGGCACATAATATCAGCTCTTAAAGCGAAAGCCACAGCACAAATGCAAATCTAGCCTCATCACATGAAGCATGCCCCTGAGAGAGAATGCGCAAAGTGGATTTAGAAGCCCAGTGAGCCACCCTGTCTCTAAAATGGCCGACGCGCCAAAGTGATTCTTAAAGGGCCAGCGCGCCAAATCGAAAACTGAGTGACCCCAGGCTCCAAATCGGAGGCTTAGCCACCCCGGCCTCCAAATTGGAGGTTGATCGACCCTGGCCTCCAAATCGGACCCAGCGTGGCCCCGCTCAAGAAATCGGCCCCCGAGTGGACCCGCCCACCAAATCTTCACCCGAGTGGCCCCGCCCACCAAATCGGCCCCCAAGTGGCCCCGCCCACCAAATCGGCCCCCGAGTGGCCCCGCCCACCAAATTGGCCCCCGAGTGACCCCGCCCACCAAATCAGCCACCGAGTGGCCCCGCCCACCAAATTAGACCCAGAGTGGTCCCGCCCACCAAAATGGACCCAGAGTGGTCCCGCCCACCAAATTGGACCCAGAGGGACTCCGCCCACAAAATCAGACCCTAAGGGGCCCCACCCACAAAATCGGACCCTGAGGGGCCCCGGCCACAAAATCAGACCCTGAGGGGCCCCAACAAAATCAGACCCTGAGGGAATCCGGCCACAAAATCAGACCCTGAGGGGCCCCACCCACAAAATCGGACCCTGAGGGGCCCCACCCACAAAGTCGGACCCTGAGAGGCCCCACCCACAAAACCGGACCCTAAGGGGCCACACCCACAAAATCGGAGCCTGAGGGATCCCCACCAACAATTCAAGCCCTGAGCAGCCCAGGCCAAGGAATCAGATCCTGAGGCGCCCCACCAACCAAATCAGACCCTGAGGCCAAAGTGGCCCTTGAGAGGCACTCACAGTTAAAACGGATCCTGAGTTGAAAGTCTTGCAGAGGCAGCAGGTAAGTCTCTCTTAAAGGGGCAGCCCGGGCACCATTTCAAACCACTATCTGTACTTCCTTCAGGAAATACACATCTAGTATTACAATTATAATGCGCCAATCACAAGTTATTCAGTTGATTTTCGCAATTAATACGGCCCGAACCGCTGCACGCACAGACTCAGTTGAGGTGTCGTTTCGAAGCCAGCGTCCACGAGAGGTGTGCTAAGTATTTTTCATGTCGATCGGATTTGTAGTTTCTGTGCAATTTGCGTTTGAAAATTTTTTTTCCCCGTCATTGGAATGCACTGTCTCAATGCTTTTCAATGGGGAACTTAAAACGTGCCCTGAGGTGATTGAAATGGCAGTAAAGCTCATTGATATGCGCAGGAACACCCTGTTACTATGCCAACGCCTACGAATGTCACATGACTCCCCCAGGACAGAGCTTCTGCCACATAATATCAGCTCTTAAAGTGAAACCCACAGCACAAATGAAAATCTAGCTTCATCACATGAAGCATGCCCCTGAGAGAGAATATGCGCCAAAGTGCGCCCCCGCCCACCAAATCGTACCCTGAGGGGCCCCGCCCACCAAATCGGACCCTGAGGGACCCCGCCCACCAAATCGGACCCTGAGGGGCCCCGCCCACCAAGTCGGACTCTGAGGGACCCCGCCCACCAAATCGGACCCTGAGGGGCCCCGCCCACCAAATTGGACCCTGATGGGCCCCGCCCACCAAATTGGACCTTGAGGGGCCCCACCCACCAAATCGGACCCTTAGGGGCCCCACCCACCAAATTGGACCCTGAGGGGTCCCCGCTCACTAAATCGAATCCTGAGGGGCGCCGCTCACCAATTCGGACACTGAGGGGTCCTTCCCACCAAATCGGACCCTGACGGGCCCCGCCTACCAAATCGGACCCAGAATGGCCCCTGCCCACCAAATCGGACCCTGAAGGGCCCCACCCACCAAATCAGACCCTGAGGAGCCCCGCCCACCAAATCGGACCCTGAGGGGCCCCACTGACCAAATCAGACCCTGAGGGCCCCGCTCACCAAATTGAACTCTGAGGGGGCCCCGCCCACCAAATCGGATTCTGAGTGGCCCCGCCCACCAAATCGGACCCTGAGTGGCCCTGCCCACCAAATCGGACCATGAGGGTCCCCACTGACCAAATCGGACCCTGAGGGCCCCGCTCACCAAATTGAACTCTGAGGGGGCCCCGCCCACCAAATCGGATTCTGAGTGGCCCCGCCCACCAAATCGGACCCTGAGTGGCCCTGCCCACCAAATCGGACCCTGAGGGGCCCCGCCCACCAAATCGGATTCTGAAGGGCCCCAACCGGACCCAGAGGGGCCCCGGACACAAAATCGGACCCTGAGGGGCCCCACCCACAAAATCAGACCCTGAGGGGCCCCAACCACAAAGTCGGACCCTGAGGAGCCCCACCCACCAAATCGGACCCTGAGGGGCCCCGCCCACCAAATTGGACCCTGAGGGGCCCCGCCCACCAAATCGGACCCTGAGGGGTCCCCCGCCAAATTGGACTCAGAGTGGCCCCGCCCACCAAATCAGACCCAGGGGGCCCCACCAACAAAATCGGACCCTGAGGGGCCCCAGGCACCAAATCGGACCCTGAGCGGCCCCACCCACCAAATCGGACCCTGAGGGGCCCCGGCCACAAAATCAGACCCTGAGGGGCCCCGGCCACAAAATCGGACCCTGTGGGGCCCCACCCTCAAAATCGGACCCTGAGGGGCCCCAATCACCACATCAGACCCTGAGGGGCCCCAATCACCAAATCGGACCCTGAGGGGCCCTGGCCACAAAATCGGACCCTGAGGGGCCCCACCCACCAAATCAAACCCTGAGGGGCTCCGGCCACCAAATCGGACCCTGGGGGCCCCACCCACCAAATCGGACCCTGAGGGGCCCCGGCCACAAAATCGGACCCTGAGAGGCCCCACCCACAAAATCGTACACTGAGGCCAAAGTGGCCCCTGAGAGGCACCCACAGTTAAAACGGATCCTAAGTTGAAAGTCTTGCAGGGGCAGCAGGCAAGCCTCTTTTAAAGGGGCAGCCCGGGCACCATTTCAAACCACTATCTGTACTTCCTTCAGGAAATACATATCTAGTTTATTTTGTTTTTATTGTTTTTAACTCTTCACCTCTTTAATTTTTGTGTGATTATAGGATCCTTCCCTTCCTTTTTGAGATATATTCAGAATTCTCATACTTGAAATGGCTGCAGAAATTTGGAAAAATACCAAACTGATGGACATACTGTGATGATTTCTTCCCTATTTGCTCTGCAGCTTGACTTATTCATCTATATATTTCTTGTATTGAATCTTATATCACTTTGTACTATATGCTCATTGTTATAGTGGTTTGAAAAAACCACTATATTGTAATCCGAACGCTGCTAACTTATTATAGTGGTTTGAAAAAACCACTATATTGTAATCCGAACGCTGCTAACTTATTCTTCTTATTATTATTATTATTCAGTTGATTTCCGCAATTAATACAGCCCGAACCGCTACACGCACAGACTCCGTTGAGGTGTCGTTTCGAAGCCAACGTCAACGAGAGGTGTGCTAAGTATTTTTCGTGTCGATCGGATTTGTAGTTTTTGCGCAATTTGCATTTGAAAATTTTTTTTCCCGTCATTGGAATGCACTGTCTCCAATGCTTTTCAATGGGAAATGGCAAAAGGTGCCCTGAGGCGATTGAAATGGCAGTTGAGCTCATTGATATGCACAGGCAGAACCAGTTACTATGCCAACGCCTACGAACGTCACATGACGCCCCCAAGACAGAGCTTCTGCCACATAATATCAGCTCTTAAAGCGAAACCTACAGCACAAATGCAAATCTAGCTTCATCACATGACACATGCCCCTGAGAGAGAATGTCTGCCAAAGTGGATTTAGAAGAAGCCCAGTGAGCCAAACTAGCTCTTAAAGGGCTGACGCGCCAAAGTGATTGTTAAAGTGCCGGCGCACAGAAATGAGGCTTAAAGGGCCGACACGCCAAATCGAAAGCTGAGTGATCCCAGGCTCCAAATAGGGGGGTGAGCCACCCCGGGCTCCAAATCGGACGATGAGCCACCCCGGGCTCCAAATCGGACGATGAGCCGCCCCGGGCTCCAAATCGGAGGCTGAGCCGCCCCGGGCTCCAAATCGGAGGCTGAGCCGCCCCGGCCTCCAAATCGGAGGCTGAGCCGCCCCGGCCTCCAAATCGGAGGCTGAGCCGCCCCGGCCTCCAAATCGGAGGCTGAGCCGCCCCGGCCTCCAAATCGGAGGCTGAGCCGCCCCGGCCACCAAATCGGACCCTGAGGGGCCCCGACCACCAAATCGGACCCTGAGGGGCCCCGACCACAAAATCGGACCCTGAGGGACCCCGAACAAAAAATCGGACCCTGAGGGGCCCCACCCACAAAATCGGACCCTGAGGGGCCCCAACCAAAAATTCGGACCCTGAGGAGCCCCACCCACCAAATCGGACCCTGAGGGGCCCCAGCCACCAAATCGGACCCTGAGGGGCCCCAGCCACCAAATCGGACCCTGAGGGGCCCCACCCACCAAATCGGACCCTGAGGGGCCCCGGCCACAAAATCGGACCCTGAGGCCAAAGTGGCCCCTGAGAGGCACCCACAGTTAAAACGGATCCTGAGTTGTAAGTCTTGCAGGGGCAGCAGGCAAGTCTCTCTTAAAGGGGCAGCCCGGGCACCATTTCAAACCACTATCTGTACTTCCTTCAGGAAATACACATCTAGTATTATTATTACTATTCAGTTGATTTCCGCAATTAATGCGGCCCGAACCGCTACACGCACAGACTCCGTTGAGGCGTCATTTTGAAGCCAACGTCCAAGAGTGGTGTGCTAAGTATTTTTCGTGTCGATCGGATTTGTAGTTTTTGCCCAATTTGTGTTTGAAAAAGCATTTTCCTGTCATTGGAATGCATTGTCTCAATGCATTTTAACGGGAAAATGTTGTCATAGGGAAAACATGGGGCAGTCGTGAGGTGGCTGTTAAGCTCATTGATATGCGCAGGCTCACCCAGTTACTGTGCCAACACCTATGAACTTCTCAAGACCCCCCAGGACAAAGTTTCTGCCAGATAATTTCTGCTCTTAAAGCGAAACCCACAGCAGAAATGCAAATCTTGCTTCATCACATGACGCATGCCCCTGAGAGAGAATGTGCGCCAAAGTGGATTTAGAAGCCCAGTGAGCGAAACTGGCTCTTAAAGGGCCGACGCGCCAAAGTGATTCTTAAAGGGCCGGCGCACCAAAATGAGTCTTAAAGGGCCGGCGCGCCAGATCGAAAGCTGAGTGACCCCAGGCCACAAATCGGAGGCTGATCGACCATGGCCTACAAATCAGATGCTGAGACACCCTGGCCTCCAAATCGGACCCAGAGTGGCCCCGCCCACCAAATCGGACTCAGAGTGGCCAAATCGGACCCTGAGGGGCCCCGCCCACCAAATCGGACCCTGAGGGGCCACACCCACCAAATCGGACCCTGAGGGGCCCCGCTCACCAAATCGGACCCTGAGGGGCCCCGACCACCAAATCGGACCCTGAGGGGCCCCGCTCACCATATCGGACCCTGAGGGGCCCCGCCCACCAAATTGGACCCTGAGGAGCCCCGCCCACCAAATCGGATCCTGAGAGGCCCCGACCACAAAGTCAGACCCTGAGGGGCCCCACTCACAATATCGAACCATGAGGGGCCCCGGCCACAAAATCGGACCCTGAGGGGCCACACCAACAAAATTGGACCCTGAGGGGCCCCGGCCACAACATCGGACCCTGAGGGGCCACAGCCACAAAATCGGACCCTGAGGGGACACACCCACAAAATCGGACCCTGAGGGATCCCGGCCAGCAATTCAAGCCCTGAGGAGCCCAGGCCACTGAATCGGATCCTGAGGGGCCCACCCTCCAAATCATGCCCTGAGGCCAAAGTGGCCCCTGAAAGGCACTCACAGTTAAAACGAATCCTGAGTTGAAAGTCTTGCAGGGGCAGCAGGCAAGTCTCTCTTAAAGGGGCAGCCCGGGTACCTTTTCAAACCACTATCTGTACTTCCTTCAGGAAATACACATCTAGTATTAATGTTGTAATCCGAACGCTGCTAACTTTTTCTTTTTATTCAGTTGATTTCCGCAATTAATGCTGCCCGAACCGCTACACGCACAGACTCCGTTGAGGTTTTGTTTCGAAGCCAGCGTCCATGAGAGCTGTGCTAAGTATTTTTCGTGTCGATTGGATTTGTAGTTTTTGCGCAATTTGCGTTAGAAATTTTTTTTTCCCGTCATTGGAATGCATGTCTCAATGCTTTTCAATGGGCAACTTAAAACGTGCCCTGAGGCAATTCAAATGGCAGTAAAGCTCATTGATATGCGCAGGCACACCCATTTACTATGCCAACGCCTACGAACATCACATGACGCCCCCAGGACAGAGCTTCTGGCACATAATATCAGCTCTTAAAGCGAAACCCACAGCACAAATGCAAATCTAGCTTCATCACATGGCGCATGCCCCTGAGAGAGAATGTGCGCCAAAGTGGATTTAGAAGCCCAGTGAGCCACCCTGTCTCTAAAACGGCCGGCGCGCCAAAGTGATTCTTAAAGGGCTAGCGCGCCAAATCGAAAACTGAGTGACCCCAGGCTCCAAATCGGAGGCTTAGGCACCCCGGCCTCCAAATTGGAGGCTGATCGACCCTGACCTTCAAATCGGACCCAGCGTGGCCCCCGCTGAAGAAATCGGACCCAGAGGGGCTCCGCTCACCAAATCAGACCCAGAGTGGCCCCGCCCACCAAATCGGCCCCCGAGTGGCCCCGCCCACCATATCGGCCCCCGAGTGGCCCCGCCCACCAAATCGGCCCCCGAGTGGCCCCGCCCACCAAATCGGGCCCCGAGTGGCCCCGCCCACCAAATCGGCCCCCGAGTGGCCCCGCCCACCAAATTGGACCCAGAGTGGTCCCACCCACCAAAACGAACCCAGAGTGGTTACACCCACCAAATTGGACCCAGAGGGGCTCCGCAAACAAAATCAGACCCTAAGTGGCCCCACCCACAAAATCTGACCCTGAGGGGCCCCGGCCACAAAATCAGACCCTGAGGGGCCCCAACAAAATCCGACCCTGAGGGGCCTCGGCCACAAAATCGGACCCTGATGGGCCCCAGTCACAAAATTAGACCCTGAGGGGCCCCGGCCACAAAATCGGACCCTGAGGGGCCCCAACCACAAAATCGGACCCTGAGGGGTCCCAACCACAAAATCGGACCCTGAGGGGCCCCACCCACAAAATCGGACCCTGATGGGCCCCGCCTACCAAATTGGGACCTGAGGGGCCCCAACCACAAAATCAGACCCTGAGGAGCCCCGGCCACAAAATCGGGCCCTGAAGGGCCCCACCCACAAAATTGGACCCTGAGGGGCCCCGGCCACAAAATCGGACCCTGAGGGGCCCCACCCGCAAAATCGGACCCTGAGTGGATCCGGCCACAAAATCAGACCCTGAGGCCAAAGAGGCCCCTGTGAGGCACATACAGTTAAAACGGATCCTGAGTTGAAAGTCTTGCAGGGGCAGGAGGCAAGTCTCTCTGAAAGGGGCAGCCCGGGCACCATTTCAAACCACTATCTGTACTTCCTTCAGGAAATACACATCTAGTATTAATGTTGTAATCCGACCGCTGCTAACTTATTATAGTGGTTTGAAAAAACCACTATATTGTAATCCGAACGCTGCTAACTTATTCTTCTTCTTCTTATTATTATTATTAAGTTGATTTCCGCAATTAATACAGCCCGAACCGCTACACACACAGACTCCGTTGAGGTGTCGTTTTGAATCCAGCGCCCATGAGAGGTGTGCTAAGTATTTTTCGTGTCGATCAGATTTGTAGTTTTTGCGCAATTTGTGTTCGAAAAATTTTTTTCACGTCATTGGAATGCACTGTCTCCAATGCATTTGAATGGGGAAATGGCAAAACGTGCCCTGAGGCGATTGAAATGGCAGTTGAGCTCATTGATATGCGCAGGCAGAACCAGTTACTATGCCAACGCCTACGAACGTCACATGACATCTCCAGAACAGAGCTTCTGCCACATAATATCAGCTCTTAAAGCGAAACCCACAGCACAAATGCAAATCTAGCTTCATCACATGACACATGCCCCTGAGAGAGAATGTGCGCCAAAGTGTATTTAGAAGCCCAGTGAGCCAAACTGACTCTTAAAGGGCCGAAGTGCAAAAGTGACTGTTAAAGGGCCGGCGCACCGAAATGAGTCTTAAAGGGCCAACACGCCAAATCGAAAGCTGAGTGACCACAGGCTCCAAATGGGAGGCTGATCGACCCCCCGGCCTCCAAATCGGAGGCTGAGCCACCCCGGCCTCCAAATTGGAGGTTGAGCCACCCCGGACTCCAAATCGGAGGCTGAGCCACCCCGGCCTCCAAATCGGAGGCTGAGCCACCCCGGCCTCCAAATCGGAGGCTGATCGACCCCGGCCTCCAAATGGGAGGCTGATCGACCCCGGCCTCCAAATGGGAGGCTGATCGACCCCGGCCTTCAAATGGGAGGCTGATCGACCCCGGCCTCCAAATGGGAGGCTGATCGACCCCGGCCTCCAAATGGGAGGCTGAGCCACCCCGGCCTCCAAATGGGAGGCTGAGCCACCCCGGCCTCCAAATGGGAGGCTGATCCACCCCGGCCTCCAAATCGGAGGCTGATCGACCCCGGCCTCCAAATCGGAGGCTGAGCCACCCCGGCCTCCAAATCGGAGGCTGAGCCACCCCGGCCTCCAAATCGGAGGCTGAGCCACCCCGGCCTCCAAATCGGAGGCTGAGCCACCCCGGCCTCCAAATCGGAGGCTGATCCACCCGGCCTCCAAATCGGAGGCTGAGCCACCCCGGCCTCCAAATCGGAGGCTGAGCCACCCCGGCCTCCAAATCGGAGGCTCTTTGACCTCGGCCTCCAAATCGGAAGCTCATCGACCCCGGCCTCCAAATCTTACCCAGAGTGGCCCCGCCCACCAAATCTTACCGAGTGGCCTCGCCCACCAAATCGGACCCAGAGAGGCCCTGCCCACCAAACCGGACCCTGAGGGGCCCCGCCCACCAAATCGGACCCTGTGGGGCCCCGCCCACTAAATCGGACCCAGAGTGGTCCCGCCAACCAAATCGGACCCAGAGTGGCCCCGCCGACCAAATCGGACCCAGAGGGTCTCCGCCCACAAAATCAGACCCTAAGGGGCCCAACCCACCAAATCTGACCCTGAGGGGCCCCAACCACAAAATCGGACCCTGATTGGTCCCAACCACAAAATCAGACCCTGAGGGGCCCCGGCCACAAAATCGGACCCTGAGGGGCCCCGGCCACAAAATCGGACCATGAGGGGCCCTGGCCACAAAATCGGACCATGAGGGGCCCAACCCACATAATCGGACCCTGAGGGGCCACGGCCAGAAAATCGGACCCTGAGGGGATCCGGCCACAAAATCAGACCCTGAGGGGCCCCGGCCACAAAATCGGACCCTGAGGGGCCCCACTCACAAAATTGGAACCTGAGGGGCCCCACCCACAAAATCGGACCCTGAGGGGCCACACCCACAAAATCGGAGCCTGAGAGATCCCCGCCAACAATTCAAGCCCTGAGGAGCCCAGGCCAAGGAATCGGATCCTGAGGGGCCCCACCCACCAAATCAGACCCTGAGGCCAAAGTGGCCTCTGAGAGGCACTCACAGTTAAAACAGATCCTGAGTTGAAAGTCTTGCAGGGGCAGCAGGCAAGTCTCTCTTAAAGGGGCAGCCCGGGCACCATTTCAAACCACTATCTGTACTTCCTTCAGGAAATACACATCTAGTATTATTATTACTATTCAGTTGATTTCCGCAATTAATGCGGCCCGAACCGCTACACGCAAAGACTCCGTTGAGGCCACGCTTCGAAGCCAGCGTCCACAAGTGGTGTGCTAAGTATTTTTCATGTAGATCGGATTTGGAGTTTTTGCGCAATTTGCGTTTGAAAAAACATTTTCCTCAATGCATTTCAATGGGAAAATGTTGCCATAGGGAAAACATGGGACAGTCGCGAGGTGGCAGTTAAGCTCATTGATATGCGCAGACTCACCCAGTTACTATGCCAACGCCTACGAACTTCACATGACCTCTCTAGGACAGCGTTTCTGGCAGATAATTTCAGCTCTTAAAGCGAAACCAACAGCATAAATGCAAATCTAGCTTCATCACATGACGCATGCTCCTGAGAGAGAATGTGCGCCAAAGTGGATTTAGAAGCCCAGTGAGCCAAACTGGCTCTTAAAGGGCCGACGCACCAAAGTGATTCTTAAAGGGCCAGCTCACCGAAATGAGTCTTAAAGGGCCGGCACGTCAAATCGAAAGCTGAGTGACCCCAGGCTCCAAATCGAAGGCTGAGCCACCACGACCTCCAAATCGGAGGCTGATCCACCCTGGCCTCCAAATCGGACCCAGCGTGGCCCCGCTAAAAAAATCAGACCCTGAGTGGCCCCGCCCACCAAAACGGACCCAGAGTGGCCCCGCCCACCAAATCGGACCCTGAGGAGCACCGCCCACCCAATCGGACCCAGAGTGACCCCGCCCACCAAATCGGACCCTGAGGGGCCCCGCACACCAAATCGGACCCTGAGGGGCCACACCCACCAAATCGGACCCAGAGTGGCACCACCTACCAAATCGGACCCTGAGGGGCTCAACCCACAAAATCGGACCATGAGGCCAAAGTGGCCACTGAGAGGCACCCAGTTAAAACGGATTCTGATTTGAAAGTCTTGCAGGGGCAGCAGGCAAGTCTCTCTTAAAGGGGCAGCCCGAGCACCATTTCAAACCACTATCTGTACTTCCTTCAGGAAATACACATCTAGTTATTATTATTAAGTTGATTTCCGCAATTAATACGGCCCGAACCGCTACACGCACAGACTCCGTTGAGGTGTCGTTTCGAAGCCAGCGTCCATGAGAGGTGTGCTAAGTATTTTTCGTGTCGATCGGATTTGTAGTTTTTGCGCAATTTGCGTTTGAAAATTTTTTTTCCCGTCATTGGAATGCACTGTCTCAATGCATTTGAATGGGAAATGGCAAAACATGCCCTGAGGCGATTGAAATGGCAGTTAAGCTCATTGATATGCGCAGGAAGACCCAGTTACTATGCCAACGCCTACGAACGTCACATGACCTCTCCAAGACAGAGCTTCTGCCACATAATATCAGCTCTTAAAGCAAAACCCACAGCACAAATGCAAATCTAGCTTCATCACATGACGCATGCCCCTGAGAGAGAATGTGCGTCAAAGTGGATTTAGAAGCCCAGTGAGCCACCCTGGCTCTTAAAGGGCCGACGCGCCAAAGTGATTCTTAAAGAGCCGGCGCACCAAAATGAGTCTTAAAGGGCCGGCGTGCCAAATCGAAAGCTGAGTGACCCAGGGCTCCAAATCGGAGGCTGATAGACCCTGGCCTACAAAAAGGAGGCTGAGCCACCCTGGCATCCAAATTGGACCCAGAGTGGCCCCGCCCACCAAATCAGACCCAGAGTGGCCCCGCCCACCAAATTGGACCCTGAGGGGCCCCACCCACAAAATCGGACCCTAAGGGGCCCCACCCACAAAATCGGACCCTGAGGGGCCCCGGCCACAAAATCGGACCCTGAGGGGCCCCACCCACAAAATCGGACCCTGAGGGGATCCGGCCACAAATTCAGACCCTGAGGGGCCCCGGCCACAACATCGGACCCTGAGGGGCCCCAACCACAAAATCGGACCCTGAGGGGCCCCAACCACAAAATTGGACCCTGAGGGGCCCCGGCCACAAAATCGGACCCTCACGGACCCCGGCCACAAAATCGGACCCTGAAGGGCCCCGGCCACAAAATCGGACCCTGAGGGGCCCCGCCTACAAAATTGAACCCTGAGGGGCCCCAACCACAAAATCAGATCCTGAGGGGCCCCGGCCACAAAATCGGACCCTGAGGGGCCCCACCCACAAAATCGGACCCTGAGGGGATCCGGCCACAAAATCAGACCCTGAGGGGCCCCGGCCACAACATCGGACCCTGAGGGGCCCCACTCACAAAATCGGACCCTGAGGGGCCCCAACCACAAAATCGGACCCTGAGGGGCCCCAACCACAAAATCGGACCCTGAGGGGCCCCGGCCACAAAATCGGACCCTCACGGGCCCCGGCCACAAAATCGGACCCTGAGGGGCCCCGGCCACAAAATCGGACCCTGAGGGGCCCCGCCTACAAAATTGAACCCTGAGGGGCCCCAACCACAAAATCAGATCCTGAGGGGCCCCACCCACAAAATCGGATCCTGAGGGGCCCCACCCACAATATCGGACCCTGAGGGGCCCCACCCACAAATATGGATCCTGAGGGGCCCAACCACAAAATCGGACCCTGAGGGGCCCCAACCACAAAATCGGACCCTGAGGGGCCCCACCCACAAAATTGGACCCTGAGGGGCCCCACCCACAAAATCGGACCCTGAGGGGATCCGGCCACAAAATCAGACCCTGAGGGGCCCCGGCCACAACATCGGACCCTGAGGGGCCTCACACTCACAAAATCGGACCCTGAGGGGCCCCAACCACAAAATCGGACCCTGAGGGGCCCCAACCACAAAATCGGACCCTGAGGGGCCCCACCCACAAAATTGGACCCTGAGGGGCCCCACCCACAAAATTGGACCCTGAGGGGCCCCACCCACAAAATTGGACTCTGAGGGGCCCCGGCCAAAAAATGGACCCTGAGGGGCCCCACCCACAAAATTGGACCCTGAGGGGCCCCGGCCACAAAATCGGACCCTGAGGGACCCCGGCCACAAAATCAGATCCTGAGGGGCCCCAACCACAAAATCGGACCCTGAGAGGCTCCGGACACAAAATCGGACCCTGAGGGGCCCCAACCACAAAATCGGACCCTGAGAGGCACCGGCCACAAAATCGGACCCTGAGGGGCCCCGGACACAAAATCGGACCCTGAGGGGTCCAACCCACAAAATCGGACCCTGAGGGGCCCAACCCACCAAAACGGACCCTGAGGGGCCCCGCCCACCAAATCGGACCCTGAGGGGCCCCGCCCACCAATTCAGACCCAGAGGGGCCCCGCCCACTAAATCGGATTCTGAAAGGCCCCAACCACAAAATCAGACCCTGAGGGGCCCCACCCACAAAATCGAACCCTGAGGGGCCCCGCTGACCAAATTGAACTCTGAGGGGCCCCACCCACCAAATCGGACCCTGAGTGGCCCCATCCACCAAATCGGACCCTAAGGGGCCCCACCCACAAAATCGGACCCTGAGGTGCCCCGGCCACAAAATCGGACCCTGAGGGGCCCCACCCACAAAATCGGACCCTGAGAGGCTCCGGACACAAAATCGGACCCTGAGGGGCCCCAACCACAAAATCGGACCCTGAGAGGCACCGGCCACAAAATCGGACCCTGAGGGGCCCCGGACACAAAATCGGACCCTGAGGGGTCCAACCCACAAAATCGGACCCTGAGGGACCCAACCCACCAAATCGGACCCTGAGGGGCCCCGCCCACCAAATCGGACCCTGAGGGGCCCCGCCCACCAATTCAGACCCGGAGGGGCCCCACCCACTAAATCGGATTCTGAAAGGCCCCAACCACAAAATCGGACCCTGAGGGGCCCCACCCACCAAATCGGACCCTGAGTGGCCCCGTCCACCAAATCGGACCCTAAGGGGCCCCACCCACAAAATCGGACCCTGAGGTGCCCCGGCCACAAAATCGGACCCTGAGGGGTCCCACCCACAAAATCGGACCCTGAGGCCAAAGTGGCCCCTGAGAGGCACCCACAGTTAAAACGGATCCTGAGTTGAAAGTCTTGCAGGGGCAGCAGGCAAGTGTCTCTTAAAGGGGCAGCCCGGGCACCATTTCAAACCACTATCTGTACTTCCTTCAGGAAATACACATCTAGTATTATTATTACTATTCAGTTGATTTCCGCAATTAATGCGGCCTGAACCGCTACACGCACAGGCTCCGTTGAGTTCTCGTTTCAAAGCCAGCGTCCACGAGTGGTGTGCTAAGTATTTTTCGTGTCGATCGGATTTGCAGTTTTTGCGCAATTTGCGTTTGAAAAAACATTTTCCTCAATGCATTTCAATTGGAAAATGTTGCCATAGAAAAAATATGGGACAGTCGTGAGGTGGCAGTTAAGCTCATTGATATGCGCAGGCTCACCCAGTTACTATGCCAACGCCTACGAACTTCACATGACCTCTCCAGGACAGAGTTTCTGGCAGATAATTTCAGCTCTTAAAGCGAAACCCACAGCACAAATGCAAATCTAGCTTCATCACATGACGCATGCCCCTGAGAGAGAATGTGCGCCAAAGTGGATTTAGAAGCCCAGTGAGCCAAACTGGCTCTTAAAGGGCCGACACGCCAAAGTGATTCTTAAATGGCCGGCGAACCGAAATGAGTCTTAAAGGGTCGGCGCACCAAATCGAAAGCTGAGTGACCCCAGGCTCCAAATCGGAGGCTGAGTCACCCCGGCCTCCAAATCAGAGGCTGAGCCACCCTGGCCTCCAAATCGGACCCAACGTGGCCCCACCCACCAAATTGGACCCTGAAGGGCCCCGCCCACCAAATCGGACCCAGAGTGGCCCCACCCACCAAATCGGACCCTGAGGAGCACCGCCCACCAAATTGGACCCAGAATGACCCGCCCACAAAAACGGACTTTGAAGGGCCCCACCCAACAAGTCGGACCTAGAGTGGCCCCGCCCACCAAATCAGACCCTGAGGGGCCCCACCCACCAAAGCGGACCCAGAGAGGCCACGCCCACCAAATCGGACCCAGAGGGGCTCCGCCCACCAAATCGGACACTGAGGGGCCCCGTCCACCAAATCGGACCCTGAGGGGCACCACTCACTTAATCGGACCGAGAGTTGCCCCGCCCACCAAATCGGACCCTGAGGAGCCCCGCCCACCAAATCAGACCCTGAGGGGCCCCGCCCACCAAATTGGACCCTGAGGGGTCCCGCCCACCAAATTGGACCCAGAGTGGCTCCGCCCACCAAAATGGACCCAGGGTGCTCCGCCCACAAAATCGGACCCTGAGTGGACCCGGCCACAAAATCAGACCCTGAGGGTCCCCAACCACAAAAACGGACTTTGAAGGGCACCACCCAACAAATCGGACCTAGAGTGGCCCCGCCCACTAAATCGGACCCTGAGGGGCCCCACCCACCAAAGCAGACCCAGAGAGGCCACGCCCACAAAATCAGACCCAGAGGGGTTCTGCCCACCAAATCGGACACTGGGGGGCCCCGCCCACCAAATCGGACCCTGAGGGGCCCCACTCACCAAATCGGACCCTGAGGGGCCCCACCCACAAAATCGGGCCCTGAGGAGCCTCACCCACAAAATCGGACCCTGAGGCCAAAGTGGCCCGAGAGGCACCCGCAGTTAAAACGGATCCTGAGTTGAAAGTCTTGCAGGGGAAGCAGGCAAGTCTCTCTTTAAGGGGCAACCCGGGCACCATTTCAAACCACTATCTGTACTTCCTTCAGGAAATACACATCTAGTTGTTATTGGAATGAAAGAGTGATTGTCCAGGTGTGTGTGCACAATATCAGAGGCTTGTAATGTTCATACTGGTGCTGAAGCTAAGCCATCATACTTACAGCCCTTCCTTTTGGCTAATCTTTTGCTATGCTGTTTGCATCAGATACAATCTGCATTTAGCATATGGAGAGAGAGAGTCACAGGAGCAGGGAGAGTGGATGAATTCAATTTCTAGACAGTGATTAGGGATTTGCAGTCCTTTGCTAAATATATAGCTGTGGCAGTTGACCACATACTTTTTTTGTGTACAGTGCAGACCAAAAGTTTGGACACACCTTCTCATTCAAAGAGTTTTCTTTATTTTCATGACTATGAAAATTGTAGATTCACTCTGAAGGCATCAAAACTGAATTAACGCATGTGGAATTATATAATTAACAAAAAAGTGTGAAACAACTGCAAATACTGTATGTCTTATATTCTAGATTCTTCAAAGTAGCCACCTTTTACTTTAATTATTGCTTTGCACACTCTTGGAATTCTCTTGATGAGCTTCAAGAGTTAGTCACCGGAAATGGTTTTCACTTCACAGGTGTGCCCTGTCAGTTTTAATAAGTGGGATTTCTTGCCTTATAAATGGGGTTGGGACCATCAGTTGTGTTGTGCAGAAGTCTGGTGGATACACAGCTGGTAGTCCTACTGAATAGACTGTTAGAATTTGTATTATGGCAAGAAAAAAACACGAGTGGCCATAATTTCTTTAAGAAATGAAGGTCAGTCAGTCCGAAAAATTGTGAAAACTTTGAAAGTGTCCCTAAGTGCAGTTGCAAAAACCATCAAGCGCTACAAAGAAATTGGCTCACATGAGGACCGCCCCAGGAAAGGAAGACAAGAGTCACCTCTGCAGTGGAGGATAAATTCATCCGAGTCACCAGCCTCAGAAATCTCAGGTTAACAGCAGCTCAGATTAGAGACCAGGTCAATGCCACACAGAGTTCTAGCAGCAGACACATCTCTACAACAACTGTTAAGAGGAGACTTTGTGCAGCAGGCCTTCATGGTAAAATAGCTGCTAGGAAACCACTACTAAGGACAGGCAACAAGCAGAAGAGACTTGTTTGGGCTAAAGAATACAAGGAATGGACATTAGACCAGTGGAAATCTGTGCTTTGGTCTGATGAGTCCAAATTTGAGATCTTTGATTCCAACCACTGTGTCTTTGTGTGAAGCAGAAAAGGTGAACGGATGGACTCTACATGCCTGGTTCCCACCGTGAAGCATGGAGGATGAGGTGTGATGGTGTGGGGGTGCTTTGCTGGTGACACTGTTGGGGATTTATTCAAAATTGAAGGCATACTGAACCAGCATGACTGCCACAGCATTTTGCAGCGGCATGCTATTCCATTCGGTTTGCGTTTAGTTGGACCATCATTTATTTTTCAACAGGACAATGACCCCAAACACACCTCCAGGCTGTGGAAGGGCTACTTGACCAAGAAGGAGAGTGATGGGGTGCTACACCAGATGACCTGGCCTCCACAGTCACCAGAGTGAAGGCAAAAGGGCCAACAAGTGCTAAGCATCTCTGGGAACTCCTTCAAGACTGTTCGAAGACCATTTCTGCTGACTACCTCTTGAAGCTCATCAAGAGAATGCCAAGAGTGTGCAAAGCAGTAATTAAAGCATAAGATGGCTACTTTAAAGAACCTAGAATGTAAGACATATTTTCAGTTGTTTCACACTTTTTTGTTAATTATATAATTCCACATGTGTTAATTCATAGTTTTGATGCCTTCAGAGTGAATCTACAATTTTCATAGTCATGAAAATAAAGAAATCTCTTTGAATGAGAAGGTGTGTCCAAACTTTTGGTCTGTACTGTATGTGAAAAAAATTAGAATATAGTGATCCATAGAGTATTACGTGCTTTGTGGTACATTTTGGTGTTATATAACAATCCAAAAAAGTGTGGAAACATTTTTCTGAATTCATTTACTCATCCATAGAGTATTGCATTCCCTGGGGTACAATTCTGTGGCATATAACACTTCAAAGAAGGGTTTAATTTTTTTCTGCATTCACTTACTCATCCATAGACTATTGCGTGCCCTGGCGTACATTTCTGTTGCATATAACACTCTAAAATATGTTTCTATAATCACCTATCCATATAGTAGTCCATGCTCTGGGGTTCATTTCTGTGGCATATAACACTCCAAAAAAGCGTGTTCAACTATGGGAAAGTATATTGTAGATAACATAATAACAAAACTTAAGTAAACTCAAATCTCAATATTTTTCTATGATCAATTAGTCATCCATAGAGTATTATGTGCTTTCTGTTACATGTTGATGGTATATAATACACCAAAAAAGTGTTGAACAATTTGTCTGAATTCAATTAGTCATCCACACAGTATTAGGAGCTTTCTGTTAAATTTCATTGGTATATTAGATTCCAAGAAAAGTTGAAAAATGTGTCTATATTCAATTAGTCATTCATAGAGGATAAAATGCTTTGGGATACATTTTTGTGGTATATACCACTGCACACTTCTGTGACATTTCAGTCGTATATACAGCAAGACTCCAAAAAAGCGTTTAAAAATTTGTCTGGATTCAATTAGTCATCTATAGACCATTAGGTACTTTCAGTGACTTAAGGTTAATATCTAAAACTAAAAAAAAACAAAAAAACATTCAAAATGTTTTTCTGGATTCAGTAAGTCATCCGTACAGTTTAATGTGCTTTGAGTAAAAAAATTATGGTGGTTTAAATTTTTAATAACCTCTTGGTCTTGAACAGTTCACAAAATATTTTTATTCCAAAAATTGACTATTGTCATGTGTGAAATTTTGTTGGTTTGAAATATAAACTAAAAATGGTCGGCAACATTTGTACATATATGGTTGTTCAAAAATCGACTATTATCATATATACTCCAGAACTTGTGAGAAATTTCATTGATTTGAAATAAAAAACAAAATTTGCCCTGCTACAGGTATGTAAATTTGGTCTCTCAGAACTCAGTCCACAGCCACCACTAATTCTCCAGTTGTGATGTCCCCCGCCTTGTACCAGCAGGTGTCGGGGAACATCACCATTGCACTTACCAAAGTGGTTACTAGGATTGTTCACTTAATGACCGACATATGGACAGGTGCTTATGACACTACATTTCCCTGATGGCACACTGTGAGAACGTTATGGAGGCTTGAAACAAAAAAGAAAAAGCAGGCCACTAATAGGAATGCACACTACCAATTAAACATAAAAAGAGATGACTTTATTGATAGCAAATTATTAAAAACATTAAAAAAACACACACACAGTGAAAACCGCATAGGTCCTGTGCACACCATAAATATTATAAAGATGGTAAAAATAACAGCTCCATAGAGAAAAAGCCAAGTGAACATCAAATACAGTCATATAAATGGCAATTCATGTAACTATGCAGAAGATTCCAAACAGACATAAATGGTCACTAAATAAAGAGCTGCATAATAAATCTCCCATAGAAAAAGTGGATCACTATACCACATAAAACAATTAAGGCATGAATCAGCCTGGAAAAAAAGGAATGCACACTATAGCATACTGAAATAAATATGCCAATGAAGCTGATATAATGGCCAAATATATCAATCTGTGAGAGTGCAAATGCACATGCAAATGAGCGACAGAAAATGCTAAGATGAAAACATCCACACAAGAAAAGGCACAAGGCCTAGCATGAGGGTGGCAGTCCCTTAGAATTTCAGAGAAAGTCCGTTTATATTCATGCCATAAATGGAACCATGGGAGATCAATTGGTGAGCACAGGGCGCAGAGACGGAGACCCAAAGCGTGTCGCCATTACAAGGATGGCTTCGTCAGGGGACTTCCCCTCACGAAGCCATCCTTGTAACGGCGACACGCGTTGGGTCTCCGCCTCTGCGCCCTGTATTCTGGTCAGCCTCCGCAAATAATGACTGAAGAGTGGACATGGATGTCTGACATTTGTGCTGTTCTCAAGACTTTGAGGACTATACAAAGATCGTCATCGGCAATGACGCCATCATCAGCGCAACGATCTGATTTCTGTGCCTACTTAAGCAGTTGCTGCAGACAAATAAACTTGAAGTTTTGCAAGTGTACCAGGTGGAAATGGAGGAAGACATAAGACAGGGACATATTACCCAGGCCAGCCTTATCTCATCTGCTCAGGGCAGATTTGCTAATGATGAGGAGATGGAGGTTGAGGAAGAAAAGGAGGAACAGGAGCTGTTTGATAGCGCAAAAGAAGCTAGTACCTACACAAACTTGTCCCATTTCTCCTTCGTGGATGGGTTGAAGAGGGGATTGAGGAGGAAGAAATGGAAAAGGCGGAGATGAAGAGTAGTCGTCATAGTGGAGACAGGAAAGTATTGGCTGTATGAATCTTGGCAAATATGGCAGACTTTATGTACTGCTGCCTTACCTGTGACCCTCACGTTACATTCATCTTGGCCAAAAAAAGAGTACTGGTTGGTCACCCTGCTAGACCCATGCTACAAGTTGAACTTTGCATCTTTTCTTCCTGAGGCAGAGAGATCTTATAAAATTGTGCTATACCAGAAGGCCATTGTTGAAAATATGTTGAAAAAATTCCCATCAGACAACACTAGTGGAAGGAGGCAAGGTTCCTTGCTCAACCAAGGAGGAGAGTAAAGGGAGACACATAGCAGAAGCAGGGGTACACTGTGAAACACTTAGGCCAATTTCATGACACCAGCCCAGTATCCAGTGCTTGATGACTAGGTATTTTTGACATGGAGGGAAAAGTTTTTAAAGATGGTCAAGCAATATCTGGCAAAGAAAGCCAGCATACTTCCTAATTCCTCTGCAGCCTTGAGCTATTGGGTCTCATAGCTAAACACCTAGCATGAGCTATATGTCTATGCCTTGGAGGTGTTGTGCTGCCCTGTCGCTAGTGTCTTGTCTGAGCGGTTTTTAATTGCCGCTGGGGGGATCATAACAGACGGGAGCTTTCGACTGTCAGCAAAAAATGCTAAGAGGCTTACTCTGATAAAAATGAATAAAGACTGGATTAGACCTGACTTTTCCTCACCACCAGATGACAGCAACACATAAAGTGTTTTTAATGTTGAATACTTGATTGAGGTTGTTGCCTTCTAGTGTCCTTGGATGACTGGATGACTCTCCTTATAATTTTTTACTGACTTTGCACTTTGTGCAAGGCATTTATGAGTGAAGAAATAGTACAGTTACACTACACTCTCTTAATTTGTTAAGGTCACATCAGTTTATTTGTCCAGCTGGGAAAGCAGCCTCAGTGACCAGTTGTAACCTCGATAACTTCACTGTTAGTCACTGATGCTGCGCTCGCAGCAGCTCATTTCCCAGTGGATCTGAGCCTGGATGGTCGCATCATGGCACCATCCAGTTGAAATCTGTTAATCCCCTAGACATGGATTATGGCATGGGACAGAATGATGGACAGGTAATGGATATTGTTGTTTTATATTTTTGTTTTATTACAGGACATGAGGGATTCAATGGAATGGGTGTTAGGTGAGAATAACTGTGTTTGTTATTTTTAAATAAAAAGTAAAAGTATGTTTTGTTTTATTTCAAATAAAAGACTTTATTCTTGCTGTGTCTTTATTTACAATACAACTATAGAATTAGTAATGGATAGGTGTCTCATAGAGGTCCTCAACATTACTAAGCTGTGGGCTTGATGTCACCTGATAATACAAAGGTGACATCAACCCCACAAATATGAACCCCACTTGCCACCGCTACACCATGCACATGCCAGCATGGCAAACACTGGATGTTCGGGCCCCCCATTCAAGTGAATGGGATCTGGGTTCAGGTTCAGGTTCGGTTATTGCCCTGATATCCCAACTTTTTGCAACTGTTCGGCCAAACCCACCAGACACTAACATCCACGTATCCACCCATCTCTAGTAGTTAGTATTTTATTTCCATGAAATCATTTCCAAATGAGGAGGTATCCAAAAGAAGCAAGAATAATCTTCTGGAAAGTGGGGCACTTATGGTATAGGACTTCGCCACTAGGTGAATGATAGGGGAAGCTTTCTGAGTAAGTATGCCAGATGACATTGTTTAAGAAATTAGTATTAGACTTCAGTGATTTTTTTCCAATGTGTTGTTCAATTTTTTGTCTAATTTGTTATGATTCATTTAGACGATTAACATGCGTCTCTGAAGTTTTCTTTCCTTTCCCTACAAGAAAACTGCCATGAATACAACACACATTTTTTTCTTATTTTAAAGAAGGTGAAATGTCTATATCAATCTTGTTCCGGCCATCCTTTGACCTTCTGAACTGATGAAAAATGTGTTGAATATTTATGAATACCAATGATGAACTCATCTTATTGATGTAAATTTCATGGATTTGCTCTTTTAACAGACAAATTGGTTATGGAATAAGTTGCCGCAAAAGTCGTCCTTTGAAATAACCATTTCCGATGCTTAATTTAGTAAAAGTATGCAAAATCTCATAGCTGCTTGTTGTTCTTGTGAATCAGATGTCACAAAATAGGCGAAAGATTGAACAAATTGTTGAAAAAATAATAGCTAGAGCCAAACACTATCTTCCCCAATGACGTTGGCTGGAATAGCGACGCAAAACAAAACCTTCACCTAGCGGTGGAAGTTCTTACTACAAGTGTTCCATCCCCCAAAAGTCTAGTCCTTTTTTGGGGGAGGGTACCCATTGTACTATGCAAACAAAACAGGACATATCTTCTATAACGGTTACTCACTAGTGGTTGGTGATGTTGTGGTTGTTTCCAATGTCGTCGCTTCACAAAAAAAAAGTTAGATATCATTAGATACATTTCTTACCAATTATATTCAATAATACGTGTCATTACCATAAATTAGTTGAACTATTAACAAGAGTGTTAAAATAGTAGATGAAGCACATGGTTAAGTATAGCAAGCCACCACGTATCGGTGTAATCAGCTGTACTGTATAGTAATTAGTGTTTAATTTCGCTGCAGCCCCACCACAGGAATAACAAACCATTACACTGAGTGTGTTGAAATCAATGACACATGTACATTTCATGTAATAGTATTAACAAGTGGGATCTTCAAGAGTAAGTACAGGAAACTTGCTCTGGGCACTCCAGTCATAAATCACCCCCTTTTTCATAGAGGACCCCTTTGTGAGCAATCATTCATTATTTGTGACCAATGAAACTCATTTCTCAGTCATGCAATATGGTAGACAGTAGGATATTGAAATGGCACCCTTACCAACTTGGCTATTTTACAGCTGCACAGGTTGCACATATTGTACAGTATGTCCAGCCCCGATTAAGGGTCTTGAAGGAGGGACTAACATCTAATAGCACTGAATACTTTAATAGAGTTTTAGAAAAAAATTTTCTGCATACCTTCATATAAACGGTATATGGTTATGGGTAATTGTATGATAACCAGTGGAAACTAACAGCCTCGTCTTCACACTCTGTTCTTTTTCACTGCTGTGCTGTCACACATAATCTGCTATTTTTGTTTGTTTTATGACTTTCTTTCCTTATCTCATTGGCCAAACTGTGACCTGTGACGTCCACTCCCTATCCGGAATCTTCACAAGATGGCTGCTGCATTTCCTGCTTCTGCTTTTATATAGGCTACCCTATTCTATCCTGATTGTCTATACTACATTAAGTGACCTA
The DNA here is from genome assembly GCF_039654945.1 of Dendrobates tinctorius. Lineage (NCBI taxonomy): Eukaryota > Metazoa > Chordata > Amphibia > Anura > Dendrobatidae > Dendrobates > Dendrobates tinctorius. Next base: position 8,416,513 of record NW_027361825.1, read on the forward strand.
ATCGCTGTAAAGCATTACGGGAAAGCCGTTCCTGTTTCTCCCAATGTTATGTGAGCCTTCATATGATAATATAGAATCTGATTGTATACTGTAAAAACAAAGCAAAATGTGTTTCATAAGGAGTACTCACTGGTTGTTGGTTTTGTGGTTGTTTTTAATGTTGTTGCTTATAAAATAAAAAAGAAAACAAAAATTAGACATAGTGTATATCACCTATTAGTCATGCTCTGTGTGTAGTGAATGATTGTCATCATAAATTAGTTGGGATCAGTGTTATGGTTTATTTAAATATTGCCATTTCTAGCTGGATGAACAGTGTCTATATTCTTCACAAGATGGCTGCTGCATTTCCTGCTTTTGCTTTTATATAGGCTACCTTATTCTGTCCTGATTGTCTGTACTTTATTAAGAGACCTAATTGCTGTAAATCATTATGGGAAAGCCGGTCCGGCTTCACTCATTATCATGCGAGGCTTCATATAAGAATATAGAATCTGATTGTATACTGTACAAACAAAGCAAAACATGTTTCATAAGGAGTACTCACTAGTTGTCGTTGGTGTTGTGGTTGTTTTTAATGTTGTCGCTTATAAAATAAAAAAGAAAACAGAAATTAAACATAGTGTGTATCACCTATTAGTCATACTCAGTGTGTAGTGACTGATCGTCATCATAAATTAGTTGGGATTAATGTTATGGATTATCTAAAATATTGCCTTTTCTGGCTGAATGAACAGTATCTATTTCTTAAGGGTGTTGTCCCCAACTCTATGTAATACCCAATTCCTGGGGGGATTTACTAATCCACATGGTGCTGTATGTATCGTTCATTTGGTCACAAGATCTGCCCTTTTACTATATAAATTTTACTCACGAGGACACTTGCATCTCTGACCACACAGAATTGGCAATAGTAGAGGACATTCTTTAGGAGAGCACCAACAAAGACCTGCAGAATTGAAAGAAGAAAACGTATTAATATTTTATATAGTTGATATATAACTTATCATTCAATTAATATTGGGAATAAATTGTAATGTCTGAAATGTTTACATATTTCCATCATCATTATTATTATTATTTTTTATTATAGCTCCATTTATTCCATGGCGCTTTACATGTGAGGAGGGGTATACATAATACATCCAAGTACAGTAATCTTAAACAATACAAGTAACGACTCGTACAGGATGAGAGAGGACTCTGACCGTGAGGGCTCACAGTCTACAAGGGATGGGTGAGGATACAGTAGGCAAGGGTAGAGCTGGTCGTGCAGCGGTTTGGTGGATCGGTGGTTACTGCAGTTTGAAGGCTTGTTGGAAGAGGTAGGTCATCAGGTTCTTTTTGAAGGTTTCCATGGTAGGCGAGTGTCTGATATGTTGTGGTAGAGAGTTCCAGAGTAGGGGGGATGCGCGGGAGAAATCTTGTATGCGATTGTGGGAAGAGGAGATAAGAGGAGACTACAGAAGGAGATCTTGTGAGGATCGAAGGTCTCGTGCAGGTAAGTACCGGGAGACGAGGTCACAGATGTATGGAGGACTCAGGTTGTAGATGGCTTTGTATGTCATGGTTAGGGTTTTGAACTGGAGTCTTTGGGTAATGGGGAGCCAGTGCAGGGATTGACAGAGGGGAGAGGCCGGGGAATAGCGGGGGGACAGGTGGATTAGTCGGGCAACAGAGTTTAGAATAGATTGGAGGGTTGCAAGAGTGTTAGAGGGGAGGCCACAGAGCAGGAGGTTGCAGTAGTCAAGGCAGGAGATGATGAGGGCATGGACTAGCGTTTTTGCAGATTCATGGTTGAGGAATGTACAGATCCGTGAAATATTTTTGAGTTGAAGTTGGCAGGAAGTGGAAAGGGCTTGGATATGTGGTTTGAAAGAGAGATCAGTGTCAATAATAACACCGAGGCAGCGAGCTTGTGGGACTGGAGAGAGTGGGCAGCCATTTACTTTAATGGATTGGTCCATTGGGGGGGTCATGTGAGATGGGGAAAGAGGATTAATTCCGTTTTGTCCATATTAAGTTTAAGAAATCTAGCAGAGAAGAAGGATGAAATAGCAGACAGACACTGAGGGATTCTGTTTAGTACGGAGGTGATATCTGGTACAGAGATGTAGATCTGTGTGTCATCAGCATAGAGGTGATACTGAAAGCCATGAGATTCTATCAGCTGTCTGAGGCCGAAGGTGTAAATGGAGAAGAGCAGGGGCCCTAGGACTGAACCTTGCGGGACTCTGACAGATAGGGGGCGCGGTGAGGAGGTGGTGTGCGAGTGGGAGAAGCTGAATGTCCGGTCTTTTAGGTGAGATGCAATCCAAGATAGGGCCAAGTCTGTGATGCCAAGAGATAAGAGGGTCTGTAGTAATAGGGAATGGTCCACTGTGTCACAGGCAGAGGACAGGTCCAGGAGGAGGAGGACAGAGTAGTATCGCTTGGCCTTGACGGCTAATAGGTCATTGGTGACTTTAGTTAGGGCAGTTTCAGTGAAGTGGTGTGGCCGGAAGCCAGATTGTAATTGGTCAAGGAGAGAGCAAGAAGAGAGGTGGGAGGACAGTTCAAGATGGACGTGTTGTTCCAGTAGTTTTGAGGCATAAGGGAGAAGCGATATAGGGGGATAACTAGATACAGGGGATGGGTCAAGAGAGGGCTTTTTGAGAATAGGTGTGATTGAGGCATGTTTAAAGCTTGAGGGGAAAACACCAGTTGTTAGTGATAGGTTGAAGAGGTGGGTTAGGGTTGGGATGAAGACTGTGGTGAGGTTTAGTATGACATGGGATGGGATCCGGTCAAGTGCACAGGTAGTGAGATGTGATCTTGAGAGTAGAGTGGAGAGTCAATCTTCTGTAATGGTGGAGAAGTTGGTTTTGGAGGAGGAGGGCAGGACAGTTAGGAGGAAGGGCTCTGGGGTTTCTTGACCAAAACTGTCTCTGATGTTATCAATCTCCTTGAAAAATGAGACAAAGTCTTCAGCTGAGATGAGTAGGGATGGAGGAGGTGCTGGGGGGCGGAGGAGAGAATTGAAGGTGTTGAATAACTGTAGGGTTGTGAGACAGGGACGATATGAGAGATGAGAAGTAGTCTTGTTTTGCTGCAGCGAGTGTGGCCTTGAAAGTAGTGAGGGACTGTTTGAATGCAGTGAAGTCCTCATTGAAGTGGGATCTTTTCCATCTCCGCTCAGCAGCCCTGGAAGCCCGCCTCAGTTCTTTGGTCAGACTGGTGTGCCAGGGCTGTCTGTTGTTTTTGCGAGCTTTGGTATGTTTGAGAGGGGCAACTGATTCCAAAGCTACAGCTATTGTGGTGTTGTATAGAGCGGGAGCGGCATCCGCATTGTGTAGGGAACTTATGTCTGTAAGAGGGAGGAGGGATTCAGACAGTGAATATTTTTCATATTTTTTATTGTACTAAAATGCCTATTTTTGACCCTAAAGTTAATTTTTTTCACAATCAGGGATTCATTTTGCACTATTTTTTTACGAGCTTTTTGTTTCCTTGCACAGAATGAGTTAAGTGAGAATTAGTCTGTGAGCTCATTCCCATAGGAAGTTTGTAACTCTTATTTGTCTTTTCAGCTTCTCTCAGCTGATTTATAATGAAATCAAAGTTCAACTCAACCTTGACGTTGTCTGTGTGGTCATAAGTCATCACAGGGGACTTCATGAAAAGCTGCATTTAGCTGCATTTACTTCACTGTATCAGCGTAGTTCTTGGTTGCGCATCGTCTAGTGTAAACTGTGCAGGAGTTTTGACAGCAACATGATGTAGGGACAGAAACCTTCATTCCAGAATATTTCATTTCAAAACAATCTTAATAAGATGACCAGTTGTCTCATGCCATGTAGTTCTACTGCTTTGTATAACCTTAGGATGGGTTCATATTGCGTTAGGGGTGTGCATTTAATGCATCCGTTACATAGCAGCATCAACATTGTGTAACGGATGCGTTAATGCACCAATACATTGCTATAGACGAGCGCATCGCTAACGCAAGTCATAATCGGCATGAAGCATTTGCTCTAGCGTGATCATATAACACGATCCAAAAAAGGCAGTTGCGCTAGCACAGTTCGTTTAACGCATAAAAAAGTAAAAATGTTTTAAAAAAGTCACAAAATAAAGAACACAAAAAAATGAAAAAATATCATACCAATAAATACACATATGGTATTTATGTAAAAAAACTCTAAAAACAAAAAAGTAAACATATTTGGTATCGTTGCGTCAAGAATGGCCTGACCTATAAAATTGTCACACTAGTTAACCTCTTCAGTGAACACTGTAAAAAAAGGAATCAAAACTTGACAAAAACTGTGCTTTTTCATCATACCGCCGAATAAAAAATGAAATAAAATGATTTTAAAAAAGTGGAGTAGAAATAAAAATAGTATTACTGAAAACATCATCTTGTCCCGCAAAAAAAAAATTGGCAGCTCTGTTGCCAGTGGAGAAAAAAAAGTTATTGCTCCCAGAAAAGAGCGTGCAAAAACAATTATATTTTCCTTAAAATAGTTTTCATTGTGTAAAATTGGTAAAACATTAGCAAAAGATAAAAATGTAGTATCACTGTAATTGTACTGACCTAAAGAATAAAAACTGCTTTATCAATTTTGACATAAATGAACAGCATAAATAAACAATTCTTGCATTGTTGGAGTTTGTTAATTCTGCCTCCCAAAAATCAGAAAGCGATCAAAAAATGTCATGTCCAAAAAAAATAGTACCAATAAAAATGTTAACTTGTCCTGCGAAAACAAGACCTCACATGATTCTGTGAATCATAGCTCTGAATACATGAAATCTTTTTTTTTCCAGCCAAACGCAAAAACTGATATAAATCTGGCATCACTGAAGAATAAAGTCGCCTAATCATTTATATACTGCATGAGAAATGGCATAAAATATAAATAAAACAAATTCTTCACCTGCTGTTGATTTTTTCATTCTGCCTCTCAAAGATCACAGTAATGTTTGGTGCAAATTTATCCTATGCTCTGCACTGAGCACTTTCACCAGGATTTCTGTGTAAATCTCTTAAATATATGTCTCAGACGGAACCCCCGGCGGAAGATTCCCAATAATGATCCAAATGAAGGCACTGTGGACCCTGTCTGCCCTATGATTCGGCAGTGTCCATCTTTTTTCGTGTGCAAGAAAGCAAAATGAAGAATATTGCTGAACATAGGCCAGACGGAGCACTGCTGCCTCAATATAGTGAATGGATTCCTCGGAGGTTTTATCTGAATTACGTCATTCGGAGATGCAAGCACTCAGTGTACAGCGCTGGATAAATGTGATCCAAAATGTTATCTAAAAAGTTCCCTCTCAAGTCTGTCATCTGTTAATAGAAATATAGGGGGCTTCCAAGTTACTGTTAGTATAAAGGCTTTGGAAAAGCGAAATGGCTCCTCACCCACAAAAAGAAATCCAGCAAATTCTTGGCTCCCAAATCCAAACGCCCCTCTGTCTTCTGAGTCCCACAAAGCTTAAACTACATTTAGGGTTCACATATTTTGCTTTTCTGTTCTGATGAGAGCCCTCTTAATTAACGGGGTCTATGTCTCCAGAAGCACGGGCTGGGCACATTGTATGGACTCTGCAATATATGGGCACTTCAACATAATGGGCGCTACAATAGCAGATTTGTAATTTTCACTCAGCAACATCCAATACTGCTTGTTTCTGGAAAACACCAGTCAAGTTAAAATCGTTACTACATCTGTAGATAAATTCCCAGAGGGGTGTAATTTCCAAAATGGGGTCACTTGAGGGGGATTCTGCTCTTTTTATACTTAAGGGCTCTGTACATGGAGTCCGCAAACTATTCTAAGATCATTTGTTCTCCAACAGTCAAATATCACTCTCTCCCTTCCGAGTCTCACCGTGTGGCTAAGCAGTATTGTACAGGCATATATGGAGTATTTAAACACTGATATCCATTAATATTTTTAGTGGCACTTCCAAAATTTTAAAGAGACAACAAAACCTCTAACCCAAAATAAGGATCGAGTGGAGAAGAAATCCATGATAAAAAGTTATTTTTATTGAGTCACAAATGATTAAAAAACAATTATAATATTATCAAAACATTTCATATAAAGGGCGCTAATAGGTGAGAAAATGTACAGTAAGAAAAAAATAGACATAATATGGATAGAGTAAATCAACAGAACTGTGACAATCAATGACTCTAAAAATCCTTATAAAACACCTGGCATTATCAATAGTTAAAGATTAATAACTACAATGAGTATGCATGAAGAAATACATGCTGTATATTGTATGAAAAAAACCTGTTGATAATAAAAAGAATATAATCAGCAGGTTTTTTTCATATGAATGATATGTACTGTACTATGGGCCATACAGTTTTTACACAATTTCTCCTCTAAGCTTTTTTGAAAATTAAAAACTTGGAGCCATAGCAACATTTTAGAGGTAAAAAATGGAAATTTTTCATTAACTCCACCCAATGATATACAGCTCTTTGAGGCCTAAAAATAATCCCTACACTCCTAAATTAATTCCTTTAAAGGTGTAGTTTCCAAAATATTGTCACTTGTGGAGTTTTCTGCTGTTTTGGCATGTCAGGAGCTTTTCAAATGTGACATGGCACCTGCAATCTCTTTCAGCCAAAATTGTACTCCAGAATTCAAATGGCGCTCTTTCTCATACTAGCCCTGCCATGTGTCCAAACAGTAGTTTTCCACCTCATATAATCATAATTAAGTGCATATAATCATAATTACGTGCACTTCATGTTCTCAAGAGAAATCACACAACATATTTTTTGGGGTCAATTTTCATCTGTTACTCTTTTGAAAAGGAAAAATCTGGGGCTAAAAAAACAATTATCCAGGAAAATTATATTTTTTCATTTTCACGACTCAACGTTATAAAATTTTGTAAAGCACCTGTGAGTTCAAGATGCTTACCACACTTCTAGACAAGTTACTTGAGGGGTTTAGTTTACAAAATGGTGTCACTTGTGTTGGGTTTCCACTGATTAGGCTCATTAGGGGCTCTCCAAACACGACATTGCGTCCGCTATCTATTCCAGCCAATTTGGCGCTCCAAAAGTCAAATGGTACTTGTTCCTTGTGAGCCCTGTCGTATACCCAAACAGTAGTTTTACACCACTCATGGGGTATCACTGAACTCAGGAGAAACCACACAACAATTTATGTGATTCATTTTTTCCTGTTAGATTTGTGAAAATGCAAAATTTGGGACTAAATCAATATTTTGGTAGGAAAAAGTAAAATTTTCATTTTTTCCTTCGATGTAAATATTTACTTCCCAAAAAAGTTGAGAATGGTATTCAAAGAGTGATACCTTTATTGGCTAACCAGAGAAATTATATTTGCAAGCTTTCAGGGCTCATAAGGCCCCTTCATCAGGCTGCATTACAAGTGAATTACTGAGAAGAGACGGCAACATTTAAATAAGAATTACAACAGGACATGAGGTGATGCTTGCTAGAGACAGGCCAAGGAAATCAAATTAAGGTTTTGTTACACATGCATATGAGGACCAAATGTTCTATTAGAGATCTGAAGACCTTCTTGTGGAGGTGTGAACTGTGTCCATGTAATGAGTCATGAATCCAGGTGTCAAATTAAGTCCTATGGTTAGAGATTGAAACATATTTATAAATTTGAGCTCCTAGATTTTTATTTCTCTGTCACTATTAAAATGACCTTTCAATATTAGGACTTTTAGATCTGCCAAGCTGTGTCCAGGTCTAGAGAAGTGTTTCCCTACAGGTGTGTCCAGCTCATTTTTAATAGTGTGTCCATGCAGATTCATCCTTGTTTGTAGTTTTTGCTTAGTTTCCCCGATGTATGACCTGCATTGCACCTTGTACACTGTATCATGCACACTACATTGGAGGATGTACATGAAAAAGAGTCCATGATCTTATAGTCCTGATTTGTGTTAGGTATGGGGACTTTATCTGTTGGTGATATGTGGGTGCAGGTCTTGCATTTCTTACTGTTACAGGGGACTGTGCCGGTCTCTGATGGTGATGCGAGGGCACTTCTGACAAGGATATTCCTTAGGTTGGGAGGCTGTTTGTAGGAGAGCAGAAGCAGTTCTGGGAATATTGCTTTCAGTCTGTGGTCTCTGTGGAATATGGGTTGGAGGTCAGCGCCAATTTTCCTTAAAATGCTCATGTGAGGGTTGTAAGTGACCACAAGGGGCACCCTGTTGTTGTCCTTCTTCTGTTTGTAATCCAGGAGGCTGCTTCTTGGTATCCTTATATTACAACTTCTGCCACCAATCTGTGCAGACAAAAAGGCAATAGGCAAATAGATGAATCAATAAAATCAATTACTTATTCATATAGTTTCATAAAATAGTAACAAGGAAATTTCTCAAAAAAAAACAGGTTTGAACATAGTTAAGGTGCACACAGGAATAAATATAATGAGTGCTGTGCATTATACACTGCTCCATCTAGCAACAGTTCTCCCTGCTCCTAGCCATTATGGCAGGCATTTTATGCAGGGAACATAGCAAAGTTATAATTAATCTCTAGCACTATGCACTTTATGCTGTTTAATTGAGGAGTGTTCCTAGCCATTATGGCAGGCATATCATGCAGGGAATATAATGAAGCAATTAACCTTTAGCACTATGCACTTTATGATGTTTATTTAAAGACTAGTTCCCTTTGCTACTAAAGTCATTTAGGACACTGATGGTATATACAGCTAAGGGAGTTTATGTGTGAGGAGCTCACTTTTGTTATAACAGTTTTGGAAGCGCTGATTTTTTGATCAGATCATGTAGCATGGTACACTGGTATAAGTATTGTTGAAATTTGATATAACTCATGATCATATGACATTATATTTATTCCTGTGTGCACCTTAACTATGTTCATACCTGTTTTTTTTTTACATTTCCTTGTTACTATTTTATGAAACTATATGAATAAATAATTGATTTTATTGATTCATCTATTTGCCTATTGCTTTTTTGTCTGCACAGATTGGTGGCAGAAGTTGTAATATATGTATTGAAGTAAGGTGGCTAATATTTTTGGACTTAATTGCTATGTATATTCTTGGTATCCTTGTAGCTCTGTGGATCTGTTCATCAATTACAAGTGGATGATACCCTTGTTGTAGGAATGTCTTCTGTTGTGAGTTCATTTTCCCCTTCACCTTTGATGTCTGATGAACTCCCTCTGCTGGTGAAGAGAGGTAGTGAGATTGATTGGGATGGGAAGAATCTGTCATCTGAACAGGCGGAGTGTGATTGGACATCTGGAATTTCTGAGTGGATATAAGGCAGCCGACGCCCTGCAGTGTTTGCTGGTGATCCTTTCTGCTCTGAGCTCTGGCATCCAGTTTTAGTTCCTGTCTACTAAAAGCTAAGTTTTTACCCTGCTATTATTTCATGAGATTTTGTCTGGTTTACTTAGTGTTTGTATTCAGCCAGTCCTGGTTGGGACTGGCTGAATTCCATTTTTGTCTCTGATCAGTTGATCTCTTTGCTCTGTTTTCAGAATATACCTGAGTGCTGATATAGTGATTTTGAAGTCTAGCGACTTCAGGGCCTTTTTTCCTATCAGATGGTTGGGACATTTTTGTAGGTTTTTTTGCGGATTGCAGCCAGCATCTTTTTGATTCTGTTATGAATGAGTCACCGGAGGAGGAGAAACCAAATATACAAGCTAAGTCCAGAAAACCGGAGAGGTTGGTAGCTATCGGATTGCAGACCCCTGATCCTATTCACCACAACTAACAGTAGCCGTGGGGGGTTCCTACTATGCCCTAGACCCCTCGTCACAGCCGGAGAACTACATAAGCCTAAAGAAAGAAAGGGGAAATCTAAACTGCCCCAGAGCAGACCACAACGCAATAGACAGCCCCCAACATGTATTGTCGGTGAAAAACAGATGAAAACACAAACACAGACAGAAAGACAGGCTGAGCAAACGATGGGGCCCAACTAACTAGATAGGACAGGACAGAAAAAATGCTGGCTGCAATCTGCAAAAAACCCTACAAAAATGTCCCAACCCCCTGATAGGAAAAAAGGCCCTGAAGTCGCTAGACTTCAAAATCACTATATCAGCACTCAGGTATATTCTGAAAACAGAGCAAAGAGATCAAATGATCAGAGACAAAAATGGAATTCAGCCAGTCCCAACCAGGACTGGCTGAATACAAACACTAAGTAAACCAGACAAAATCTCATGGAATAATAGCAGGGTAAAAACTTAGCTTTTAGTAGACAGGAACTAAAACTGGATGCCAGAGCTCAGAGCAGAAAGGATCACCAGCACACCCTGCAGGGCGTCGGCTGCCTTATATCTACTCAGAAATTCTAGATGTCCAATCACACTCCGCCTGTTCAGATGACAGGTTCTTCCCATCCGAATCAATTTCACTACCTCTCTTCACCAGCAGAGGGAGTTCATCAGACATCAAAGGTGAAGGGGAAAATGAACTCACAACAGTACCTCCCCCTTGAGGAGGGGTCACCGAACCCTCATCCACACCACCAGGGCGATCAGGATGGGCACCGATGAAAAGCATGAACCAATCTTTCGGCATGAATATCGGATGCAGGGACCCAAGAATTATCCTCCTGGTAATAACCCTTCCATTTAACCAAATACTGGAGTCTCCGTCTAACCAGACGAGAATCCAGTATCTTCTCAACCTCATATTCCACATTACCTTCAACCAATACAGGGTCAGGAGGTGCCACCACAGGAACTACAGGCTCAACAAACCTCTTTAACAGAGACTTATGAAACACGTTATGGATCTTGAATGTAACAGGAAGAGCCAATCGAAAAGAGACCGGATTAAGAATCTCCAAAATCTTGTAAGGTCCAATAAATCTAGGTTTAAACTTTGGAGAAGCCACCTTCATTGAGATATTCTTTGATGACAACCAAACCATATCACCCACCTTAAACCGGGGACCAATGGTCCTATGCCGGTTGGAAAACCGCTGGGCCTTTTCCTGGGAGAGAGACAACTTATCCACCACTTCGTCCCAGATCTGGTGCATTCTCTCCACCACAGTGTCAACACCTGGGCAGGCAGAAGCCTCCACCTGCCCTGAAGAGAATCGAGGATGAAACCCAAAGTTACAAAAAAAAGGTGACATCAAAGTGGCAGAACTAGCTCTATTATTTAAAGCAAACTCGGCCAAGGGCAAAAATGAAACCCAATCATTCTGATCAGCAGAAATAAAACATCTCAAATACGACTCCAAAGTCTGGTTTGTTCTCTTCGTCTGCCCATCGGTCTGAGGGTGAAACGCAGAGGAGAAGGACAACTGAATTCCCAGCTTGGAACAGAAAGTCCTCCAAAATCTAGAAACAAACTGAACTCCTCTGTCAGATGCAATGTTCTCAGGAATCCCGTGCAAGCGAACCACCTGTTGCAAAAACAAGGGCACCAACTCTGAGGAAGATGGCAACTTAGGGAGTGGTACAAGATGGACCATCTTAGAGAATCTATCACAAATCACCCAAATAACAGTCATTCTCTGAGAGACAGGCATATCAGAGATAAAATCCATTGAAATATGGGTCCTTGGCCTCCTGGGCACCGGCAAAGGCATCAACAACCCACTAGAGCGAGAACAAGGTTTAGACTGGGAGCAAGTCCCACAGGACTGCACAAAATTCCTGACATCACGAGACAAGGCGGGCCACCAAAAAGACCGACACCAAATCTCTAGTACCAAAAATACCTGGATGACCAGCCAATGCTGAGCAATGAACCTCAGACATCACTCTCTTCCTCCACTGGTCAGGAACATACAATTTTCCAATGGGACAACGCTCAGGTTTGTCCTCCTGAAACTCTTCCAGAGCACGTCTCAAATCGGGCGAGATGGCAGAAAGAACTACCCCCTCACCTAACATGGTAGCAGGCTTGGTCACAATAGGAGAATCAGCAAAGAAACTCCTAGAGAGGGCGTCTGCCTTGACATACTTAGTGCCCGGAAGAAAAGAGACTACAAAATCAAAACGTGTGAAAAACAAGGCCCACCTAGCCTGTCTAGGATTCAAGCGTTTGGCCGACTCCAGGTAAATCAAATTCTTGTGGTCAGTAAGGACCACGACTTGATGTTTAGCTCCCTCCAACCAATGTCTCCACTCCTCAAATGCCCATTTCATGGCTAACAGTTCCCGATTCCCCACATCATAGTTACGTTCGGATGGGGAGAACTTTCGGGAAAAGAAAGCACAGGGATTCATTTTAGATGTTACAGGATCTTTTTGGGACAAAACAGCTCCTGCACCAATCTCAGAAGCTTCCACCTCTACCTGAAACGGGAGTGAGACATCAGATTGCCGCAAAACCGGGGCAGAAGTGAACCTTCACTTCAGCTCCTGAAAGGAAGAAACAGCCTCCGGAGACCAATTCAGCACATCAGCACCCTTCTTAGTCAAATCACTCAATGGTTTGGCAATACCAGAAAAATTAGCTATAAATTTACGATAAAAATTAGCAAAACCCAAAAACTTCTGGAGGGCCTTCAAAGAAGTGGGCTGAACCCAGTCATAAATGGCCTGTACCTTGGCCGGGTCCATTTCAATAGTTGACAGAGACAAAATAAATCCCAAAAATGAAATCCTCTGTACACCAAAAAGGCATTTCGATCCCTTGACATACAGGGAATTCTCCCTCAAAATCCGGAACACAGTCCGAACATGTTCCACATGAGAGTCCCAATCCTTGGAAAAGATCAAAATATCATCCAGATAGATGATCAAAAATTTATCCACAAAATCTCGGAAAATATCATTCATGAAGCACTGGAAGACAGAAGGGGCATTAGTGAGCCCAAAAGGCATCACCAGGTACTCAAAATGTCCCTCCGGAGTATTAAATGCCGTCTTCCATTCATCCCCCTGCTTAATGCGAATAAGATTATACGCCCCCCTGAGGTCAAGCTTGGTAAACCAGCAAGCACCTTTAACTCTGGAGAATAGATCAGAAATCAGGGGTAAGGGATACTGATATTTAACAGTAATTTTGTTGAGGGAGCAATAGTCAATACAAGGCCTTAATGAACCATCTTTATTGGCCACAAAAAAAAACCCAGCACCTAAGGGTGAAGAGGATGGTCTAATATGATACTTCTCCAACGACTCCTTAATATAGGATCGCATAGCCTCGTGCTCGGGTACAGATAAATTGAAAAGTCGACACTTGGGAAATTTACACCCAGGGCTCAGCTCAATTGCACAGACATAACTCCTATGAGGAGGAAAAGACGCAGACTTATTCTCACTAAATACATCATAAAAATCAGCCAAATAGTCAGGAACATCATGCGACTGGGGAGAGGTGGAGAAAACAGGAGTGTCACTAAGCGCACAACGACAACCCCAACTCACCACAGACACAGATTTCCAATCCAAAACTGGATTATGGATTTGCAACCAGGGAAACCCAGAACGATGGTATCATGCAAATTATGCAACACCAAAAATCTGCAATTTTCTTGATGGTCTGGGGCGACCCGCATTACCACCTGGGTCCAAAACTGAGGTTTATTCTTCGCCAAAGGAGTAGCATCAATACCCCTCAAAGGGATAGGCGTCCGCAGAGGTGTCTTAGGAAACCCACAACGTTTAGCAAAATCCAAGTCCATCAGGTTCAGAGCTGCTCCCGAATCCACAAAAGCCTTAGCGGAAAATGTGGACAGGGAGCAGATCAGAGTAATTGCCAGAAGAAACTTAGGTTGAACACCACCCACAGCAAATGTGTGTGCAAAACGTTTCTCTCGTTTAGGTCAGACAGAAATCACATGAGAGGCATCTCCACAGAAAAAACACAGCTTATTACGCCTTCTGAACTCCTGACGTTGCGCCCTAGACAAAACTCTATCACATTGCATAGGTTCAGACATTTGTTCAACAGGTGGCAACACTTCTTGTACAGTTTTGCGTTCACGCCAACGCCGATCAACCTGAATGGCTAATGACATAGAATCGTCAAGACCAGAGGAAAAAGGAAATCCCACCATATTATCTTTTATGGTTTCTGACAAACCCTTCCGTTTGAGAGCTGCCAAGGCACCATCATTCCAGGTAGTAAGGACCGCCCACTTTTGGAATTTTTGACAGTACAATCCTGACCCTGGCTCAATGCCAACAGGGCCTTTTCAGCCTGATCAATAGCATTAGGTTCATCACACAACAACCCCAAGGCCTGAAAAAATGCGTTCACATCAGTCAGAATAGGATCATCAGGTTTCAAAGAAAACGCCCAATCCTGGGGATCGCCGCGCAGCAAAGAGATGACAATTTTAACCTGCTGCGCGGAGCTCCCTGATGAGTTAGGCTTCAAGGCAAAAAATAATTTACAATTATTCTTAAAATTCAGAAATTTAGACCGATCCCCAAAAAACACATCAGGAGTAGGGATCTTTGGTTCAGCAGCATGTGAATGAGCAAGATAGGCAGAAATTCCCCGCACTTCAGCAGTAAGCTGCTCCACACGATCAGACAATTGCTTAATCTCCATTGAAAAAAAATTCCTCCTACGGCCTCAGAGAAATAGAGGAAAAAATATACACAAAAAATAAATTCTGACACTTTTTTTTTTTTTTTTTTTACAATTCTTTCCTGCTATTGAGTACCCTAGAATCTGCAGTATGGCTGGTGATTCTGTTATGAATGAGTCACCGGAGGAGGCGAAAACAAAAATACAAGCTAAGTCGAGAAAACTGGAGAGGTTGGTAGCTATCGGATTGCAGACCCCTGATCCTATTCACCACAACTAACAGTAGCCGTGGGGGATTCCTATGGTGCCTTAGACCCCTCGTCACAGCCGGAGAACTACATAAGCCTAAAGAAAGAAAGGGGAAATCTAAACTGCCCCAGAGCAGACCCCAAAGCAATAGACAGCCCCCAACATGTATTGTCAGTGAAAAACAGATGAAAACACAAACACAGACAGAAAGACTGGCTGAGCAAACGATGGGGCCCTACTAACTAGATAGGACAGGACAGAAAAGATGCTGGCTGCAATCTGCAAAAAACCCTACAAAAATGTCCCAACCGTCTGATAGGAAAAAAGGCCCTGAAGTCGCTAGACTTCAAAATCACTATATCAGCACTCAGGTATATTCTGAAAACAGAGCAAAGAGATCAACTGATCAGAGACAAAAATGGAATTCAGCCAGTCTCAACCAGGACTGGCTGTATACAAACACTATGTAAACCAGACAAAATCTCATGGAATAATAGCAGGGCAAAAACTTAGCTTTTAGTAGACAGGAACTAAAACTGGATGCCAGAGCTCAGAGCAGAAAGGATCACCAGCACACCCTGCAGGGCGTCGACTGCCTTATATCCACTCAGAAATTCCAGATGTCCAATCACACTCCGCCTGTTCAGATGACAGGTTCTTCCCATCCCAATCAATTTCACTACCTCTCTTCACCAGCAGAGGGAGTTCATCAGACATCAAAGATGAAGGCGAAAATGAACTCACAACAGTCTTCCTAAGTGATAAAAGGTGTAGTTTTCTATCCTCATTGTCTGAACAGATCCGAATGTACCTTAGAGCTTGACTGTAGATTATTGATTTTTTTTGTGTGTCTTGGCTGAAAGTTGTTCCATCTCAGGTATGCCGGACGTCCTGTGAGTTTATGGTAAATAGTCGTTTGTACGGTATTGTCTTTGATGTATATGGTCATGTCTAGAAAATGGATTTGGGACTTTGAAAAGTCGAGGGTGAGCTTGATGGTTGGGTGGAATTTGTTGAAGTTTTTGTGTAAGGTAAGCAAGTCCTCCTCTGAGCCTTTACAGATTACTAGTAGGTCATCAATGTAGCGGAAGTATGCTAGAGGTTTGAGAGTGCAGGATGCCAAAAAGTCTTGTTCTAGTTTAGCCTTAAACAGGTTAGCATACTGTGGTGACATTTTGCTTCCCATAGCGCTGCCCATGCATTGTTGGTATATATAGTTTTCAAAGGAAAAATAGCTATGTTGGAGCACAAAACTGATGAGATGTAAGGCTGGTTCCGTGGCCAGATTATTTTTTTTGAGGAAATATTTGCATGCAGCAATCCCATCTTTGTGAGGAATGTTGGAGTATAGGGACTCTACATCCATGGTGGCCAATATTGTATCCTCTGGAAGTGGACCCAGGACTGACAATTTGCAGAGAATGTCTGTGTTGTCCTGGATGTAGCTGGGTATTTACTTCACCGAGGGTTTTATAATGTTCTCCACCCAGCCAGAGATATTCTCAGTTAATGTTCCATTTTTTCCTTCGACATTGCTTTAATTCTGGTTAAGCCCCTAGAGTGTTAATCAACTTCTTGCATGTAATTTTGAGCACTTTGAGGAGTGTGATGCTTAACCCCTTCACGACCCAGCCTGTCTTCACCTTTGTCACCCGGCCAATTTTTACAATTGTGACCACTGTCCCTTTATAAGGTAATAACTCTGGAATGCATCAATGGATCCCACTAATTCCGAGACTGTTTTCTCGTGACATATTGTACTGTATGATAGCAGTAAAATTTCTTCAATATGACTTGCATTTTTTTGTGAAAAAAACAGAAATTTGGCAAAAGTTTAGAAAATGTTGAAATTTTCCAACTTTTAATTTTTATGCCCTTAAATCAAAGTCATATCATACAAAATAGTTGATAAATAACATTTCCCACATGTCTATTTTACATCAGCACAATTTTGGAACCAAAATTTATAAGGGTTAAAAGTTGACCAGCGATTTCTCATTTTTTCAACAAATTTTACATAACCTTTTTTTTAGAGACCACATCACATTGGAAGTGACTTTGAGGGGTCTATATGATAGAAAATACCCAAGCGTTACACCATTCTAAAAACTGCATCCCTCAAGGTACTCAAAACTACATTCAATAAGTTTATTAACCCTTCAGGTACTTCACATTATTTTTTGGAATGTTTAAAAAAAATGAACATTTCACAAAAGAAATTATTTCAGATACAATTTGCTTTATTTTATCAATGGTAACAGGAGAAATTGGACCCCAAAAGTTGTTGTACAATTTGTCCTGAGTATGCTGATACCCCATATATGCAGGTAAACCACTGTTTGTGCGCATGGCAGAGCTCAGAAGGGAAGGAGCCCCGTTTGACTTTTTCAATGCAAAATTGGTTGGAATTGAGATCGGACACCATGTCACATTTGGAGAGCCCCTGATGTGCCTAAACAGTGGAAACCCCCCACAAGTGGCACCATTTTGGAAAGTAAACCCCCTGAGGAACTTATTTAGATGTGTGGTGAGCACATTGAACCCCCAAATTCTTCACAAAAGTTTATAATGTAGAGCCATAAAAATAAAAAAATCTTTTTTTGTTTGCAAAAATGATTTTTTTGCCCCCAATTTTTTATTTTCCCAAGGGTAACAGGAGAAATGGGACCCCAAAAGTTGTTGTGCAATTTGTCTACAGTATGCTGATATCTCATATGTGGAGGTAAACCACTGTTTGGGTGAATGGCAGAGCTCGGAAGGGAAGGAGCGCCATTTGACTTTTCAATGCAAAATTGGCTGGAATTGAGATCAGATGCCATGTCGCATTTGGAGAGCCCCTGATGTGCCTAAACAGTGGAAATCCCCCAATTCTAACTCCAACCCTAAGTCCAACACACCCCAAACCCTAATCCCCACCATAACCCTTACCACAAACCTAACCCTAACACATCCCTAACCCTGATCCCAACCCTAACCCTAACTTTAGCCCTAACCCTAACTTTAGCCCCAACCCTAACCCTAACTTTAGCACCAACCCTAACTTTAGCCCCAACCCTAACCCTAACTTTAGCCCCAACCCTAACCCTAACCATAATGGGAAAATGGAAATAAATACATTTTTTTATTTTATTATTTTCCCTAACTAAGGGGGTGATAAAGTGGGGTTTGATTTACTATCTATAGTGGGTTTTTAAGGTGAGTTTTTATGTTTGGCAGCTGTCTCACACTAAAAGATGCTTTTTATTGCAAAAAATAGTTTTTGCATCACCACGTTTTGAGAGCTATAATTTTTCCCACAGAGTCATGTGAGGTCTTGTTTTTTGCGGGACGAATTGATGTTTTTATTGGTACCATATTTTTGGCACATCACATTTTTTGATTGCGTTTTATTCTGATTTTTGGGAGGCAGAATGAACAAAAAACCATCAATTCATGAATTTCTTTTGGGGGGGCGTCTATTCCGTTCCACATGTGGTAAAACTGATAAAGCAGTTTTATTCTTCAGGACAGTACGAAGACAGCAATACCTCATTTATTTTTCTTTGTTTTGGTGCTTTTATACAATAAAAACTATTTTATATAAAAAATAATTATTTTTGCATCAATGTATTCTGAGAGCTATAACTTTTTTATTTTTCCAGTGATGGAGTTGTTTTTTGCGGGACAAGATGACGTATTCAGCGGTACCACACTTATTTATATCTGTCTTTTTGATCGCGTGTTATTCTATTTTTGTTCGGCGGTATGATGATAAAGCCTTGTTTTTTTGCCTTGTTTTTTTTTTTTAAATGGTGTTCACTAAAGGGGTTAACTAGTGGGACAGTACAGTTTTATAGGTCGGGTCATTACGGACACGGCAATACCAAATATTTTCTATTTACATAAATAAATGTATTTATAGGTAAAATATTTATTTAATTTTTTTTTCTTTATTTGGGGATTTTTTTTTAAATATTTTTACACACTATAATATTTTTTTTTACTTAATTACATTGTCCCAGGATGGGACATTACTATATAAAGTCAGATCGTTGCTCTGACACTTTGCACAGCACTGTGTCAGATCAGCAATCTGACAGGCAGTGTAGGAGGCTTGCCTGCACCTGCTCTCAGCCACCTCACTGAAGGACCCGGAAGGACACTGTGGCATATTTGATTGACATGAGTTGTGTGCTCCCTGGCAGCGGCGAGTAGGAGGCTGTACCAGAGTTTCCGTAAGTGATTCTGTGCGCTTTCCCGGGTGGACTATTGTTTGTCGGCTTATGTTTCACAGACCGGAAACTGGGCCCCTCTACAGCTGCACTTTATAGAATGAATAGGAGGCTGTATTAGAGATTCCGGAAGTGATGCTGAGCGCCTTGATGGGCGGACTATTGTTTGCCGGCTTATGTTCCACAGATCGGTATCCGGGCCCCCTATACTGCTGCACCTTATGGGGTGACGGTATCGGAGGTCACGTTGGGTGGGCTGCACTCGCCAGCATGTGTTCCGCTGACCAGAAGCCGGGCACATATCTCTAGTGCGCTCTGTCAACTGACGTCACCGAAAGTGAGGCCAGCGTCTCAATGAGTGGTTCCACATTCATCGGCTTGCGTTCCACAGGCCGGAAGCGAATTTGAGTAATGGCGGTCGCTCAAGACGCCGGCAGCGTGTGACCTAGATACGGGGAGTGAGCATATATGTTGCATATGGGGTATTAAATTGCGGCGACAGGTGATAATGATTATGTGTGATTTCACATGAAGTGACGATCTTTATAAATATGCCCTCTTTCCTTCACTCTCTGCAGACAGCATTGAGAGTAGAAGGACGTATGTCTCTCTAGTTATAGCACTATGGCACTTTACAACAAGTTTGTCCCCTGAAGAGTTTACTTGGATGAAACGCGTTGGGACACCATTTTAGGGAAAGTGCAGGGCATGTGCAATATAGGGTGAGCTGTGGACTGCCCTTGTCAGGGCGGGAGTTTGGGGATTAGATGACGGTTAGCCCCATAGCGATTTGACAGGGTATTGTCTTCCCATCGCTGTTCTCCTTTGACTACTCAGAGGATCTTTGGAGACTCCCGGTCCTTCATCTTTTTTGGTGAGATTGTTCCTTATCTTTATCTGTGTTTCACCTTTTTGCTAACATATGTGGCCACAAACAATCTATTTGGCCTTTCTATTATTAATATATGTGCAATCAGGCTATGGCATTTTATATGTTGAATTGTTATTAATTGCTGTATCCTTCAGTTATTTTGTTACCTATGCTACAGATTATCAGGTGGCAATTTACATCCTTTATAATGCATCTAGGTTGTGTTTTTCCCTTTTAGGGACCTCCTATTAATTTGGCATATTTTAACCTTCTTTACATTTGGGTGACACACATTCATTAGTTTTTTTAATTAACAGATTAAAAGCTATGTTTTAATTCCACCTATTGCTGTATATTCATTAATTTTTGGGTGGGATTTGATTTGTGTCAATTTTTGACAGAAATTGTCCCATGCTTTATTGCAAATTTGAAAATTGACAAATGTTCAAATTTTTGTCACATTTTCGTAAATGAACGCAGATCATATCAACCTAAATTTACAATGAATATGAACTATATGTCATTAAAATACAATTTCACAATCACTGGGATTCATTGAAGCTTTCCAGTGTTATATCCTCATAAAATGACATTGGTAAGAATTGGAAAAATTGGGTTGGTCAGGAATGTAAAAAGAGGCTAGGGGGTGAAGTGTTTAACTTAAAGGGCCCAGGATGATGTAAGAAATTACAAAACCTATAGTCACCTACCAGATTAATGCTGCTTCTTTAAGCTATGTGCACACGTAGTTTTAGGTGCTGCGGATTTGGGAAAATCCGCAGTACCTGAGGATTAGCCTGCGGTTTAACCCTGCGGTTTCACACCTCTACAATGGAGAAGGTGTGAGACCACTGCAGATTCCGCACAAAGAATTGACATGCTGCGGATTTGAACCCGCAGTAAATCTGCGCTGAAAAATCGGCAGCATGTGCACAGAGTTTTTCAGTTTACCATTGAAAGCAATGGTACTGTACAACACACCTAAATCTGCTGCGGACCCACAGAGCCTGAAACACTGCGGATCCGCAGCAGAATCTGCACCATGTGCACATGTGCGCGCTCTGAACTGTGTCTCAAGAAGGCTTTCAGTGATCACGAACTGGTGGGAGGTGACATGTGACAGGTGCATCCAATAAGCAGCTACTTATCAGTCACACCCCCACATTTTGTCTGGAAGTGAACAGAATGTTCAAATGGAATATTGATGCAAGGAGACCAGTACAGGACACAGTACTGAGTGCGGAGGAGCAGCATCAGTCTGGTAGGAAAGAATAGTTATTTTTATTTCTTACACCACATTAGACCCATTAAATGTGGACAATCCTTTTAACATTATGGCCTTAAAACATACTGAATGTATAGTATTTTTCCTATAGTTATTCTCTTATTTGGAAAATATTGTTACTTACCGGTAGATGACGGGTTCGCTGAAAGTCCTAAAACAAAGAAACAAAATAATTGTGACTCTTGGGTTTGTTTGAGATAAAGTCAGTCATCACAGGTTCATAGACAAATCAAAACTTTCCTATGTAGTGATACAATCCTTTACTTTAATCCAATTTTCCATTGTGTTAGTTTTTGAAAATGTTTATTTTCTCTTTGGAGAAGGAGTATACCCATTGGATGTTCCATAAACGTCTAATAAATAAGGGTTCTGTGTCTGGGATTTTCAATTATCTTGTGAACAGGACTCCATATCGCTCTGCTGTGAATGGAGATGTTGCCTTTCATAGACAGCTCTCTCTATTACTTTCTATAAAATTTCAGAAAATAGCCAAGCATATTTGCTCTGTGTTTTTCTTGAGCTCCTATTGAAGTCAGTGAGAGAGTTGCACATGACAGCCACTACTCTTTACTGACGGCAGCAGGAGATGGGGCTGCGTTCTCAAGATAGTTAGGTGGAACCTTTATCTGGGAGACATAAAACTTATAATCAGAAAATAGTATTCTTGAAATCAGACTGGCCCTGAGAACATTGCAAAGGATGATTATTGAAAGAAGTTTTGGGAAAAATAAACTAAAGAGTTGAATAAATTACTCCAAGAAGAGCCTGATACATCACAATGACTCCTATCAGTTCTGCTTGGCTTTTTCCAGGAGTAATCGTTGGCAATTTACTATCTTAAGAAGATTATGAGGCCTTCATTAGAAACTAAATGTAGCTAACAGGAGCTGCTAGTGCTCAAATGTGTTCCAGCAATCAGACCCACACCTATCTGACATTATGGCATCAATGTCTTGTTATGTGAGTCATGTGCTTGAATGACAAAAGGCAAAGTATTTTCCCCAGTACAACTTCTACTATTGTTGTCAAGAACATGATGAACCTTATCGTGGCAGATTGAAAATTAGAGAAAAAGAATGAGGTATGTTGTATGTTGAACAAGAAATGAGAGAGTGATGACTAAGGTTGGTCAAAGGGGTTGTGCAAAGTGTTGCCTGGAGAAGATGCCATAAATGTCTAGTACATGAAGATTTAACCCCTGAGATCGGTACCTTTCTCCAGAACGAGGGTTTCTGTTATCTGACCGCAGTGACAAAGAAGTGGCCAGCCCCTTTAAAAATCACTCCTTTAAAGACATCCTCTTCCTTTATAAAATAATTAATATGATTCATGACCTTTTATCATAAATCAATAGATCAGCTATGAAAGCAGAGATGACTCAAGCTCTCCAAGCTGTGCTTTGAAAAAGTGAATACGTTCCATCCAGGAGTGGATTAAGGGTAGCCAGCGCCCCAGGCTGTTCAGACTCTGTGAGCCCCCTCGTCATGTGATGGGGTCGAGAAGTCACTAGTTTTCATGACGCATACGGTGCGTCAAGGGGTGGGAAGGGGTTAAATACTGAGGTAAAAAAACTCTGCAAATATGCAATGTGTGCACGAGGCCTCAAAAATACTGAGGTAAAAAACACCAAATGCTCAGCATGTCCATGAGGCTTTACAAATACTGAGTGAAAAACTCACCAAATACTCAGCGTGTGCATGAGGCCTTATAAATACTAAGGTAAAAACTCACCAAATACTCAGCGTGTGCACGAGGTCTTATAAATACTGAGGTAAAAGCTCACCAAATAGTCAGCGTGTGCACGAGGCCTTACAAATACTGGAAGGCTTCCACCCAATATCTAGGCCTGTCTCACCTGTACCTAACATTGAAGCCAGCTAATAGTCTGCAATCACCTGCTGACCTGAACTCATGACCTGTCAGACAAGTTTCTTCACATGAGTCACACAGAGGCTTCTGCTTCTTGAACTTCCCCAGATAGAAGAAGCAGCCTCCGATGTGCAGCCTGTGGCCGGAAACACAGGAAGAGACGCTCCTCGTCACAGGCTGTGCCCAACATGCCAGCAGAGGGGTTAACGCCACAGATAAGTCGCTGTCTCCTCACACACTGGAAACTACGTTGCATCTGGCGACGAACAAGCGCACATTGCGCAATGTTAGCCATGCCCCAGATGTTCAGCATGTGGAGGACCAAGGGGGGACAAAAAAAGACCCTAGGATTGGAACAGGAGCATGGGAAATGGACAGCGGTCAGAGGGGCAGGGTTTATATAGGGGTCAGAGTAAGTAAATATATATATATATGCGGACAGCACACACATGCACAATCCTCAGGTTGTATAACTCAACTGGTCAAAACATTTCTCTCAGTAGGCCAAGAAAGAAATGTGGCAGGAATAAAGTACACCTCATAGTAACTTATGTGTGAGGCAGAGGTGACAAGACCCGCAATCTCGTGCCCACCTTACTAGAGGTGCCCACTGCCCACATATAACAAAGTTGACGGAAACAGATGACTTCCACTATGATGATTGGTTACCAGCCGCCCGACCACACCCATTGCACAACTAGTCACACCCATGTCCATGCCTCAACCACACCCATTTAGCACTGTTGATCACACTGACTGGTACTGAGGGCACAGTGGCTGGTACTGTGGGCACACTGACTGGTACTGAGGAAAAGAACAGAGAGAGAGAGAAAAAAGAGAGAGACAGAAAGGAGAGAGAAAGAAAGTACAGAGAGAAAGAAAGAGAGAAACAGAGAGAGAAAGGAAGAAAGAACAGAGAGAAAGAAAGATGGGACAGAAAAAAAGAACAGAGAGAGAAAAAGAGAAAGAGGGGAAAGAAAGAACAGAGGGGGGAGAGAGAGAGAAAGAAAGAACAGAGAAAGAAAGAAAGAGGGGAAAGAAAGAACAGAGAGAAAGAAAGAAAGGGGAAAGAACAGAGGGAGAGAGAAAGAAAGAGGGGGAAAGAAGGAACAAAGAGAGAAAGAAAGAGGTGAAAGAACAAAAGAGAGAAAAAAATAAAGAAAGGGGAGATAAAGAACAGAGAGGGAGAGAGAAAGAAAGAGGGGAAAGAAAGAAAAGAAAGTGAAAGCAACAAAGAAAAGAAAGAAAGACAAGGAAAGAGGGGAAAGAAAGAAAGATTCTATAAAGATACTATTCCAGCCCGGCTCACATTGTAGTGCCCACCTGAGCCTCCTTGTGCAGGACATATCATGATCCACTCACGTGGCCAACATCGCCGAGTCCAAGGCGATCCCGTTGTCCGCACTGTCGGAGGAGGACGTAGGACATGGTGACGATCTGAAGCATTCCCTGAAGTGCCTCCATGGTTCCGTCACAATCTCCTCTGGTCAGCTTCCAGCACGTCACTTCCGATGGAATGTCACGTGCGAGTTTTCAAGTGCTCCTCGGGGCTCTGCCGTATACTCCTGTGTCCGTGGGAAAAATAAGCTCCCGGTCGGGCAGTGGGGCAGACTCTCAAAATCTGGAATGGTTGGGAGGTATGAATGCTCCCCATCATACACCTTGTACAAGCATGGCTCCGCACACCTCATACACACACGGTTCTGCTTTGTATGCCTCATACACATGGCTTCGCTCCGTCCACCTCACACACACACGGCTCCACTCAGTACACACATGGCTCCACTCCGTAAACCTCGTACACATGAGGCTCTGCTCCGTACACCTTATATACACACACAGCCACGCTCTGTACACCTTGTACACACATGGCTCTGCTCCGTAAACCTTGTACATATGCGACTTTGCTCCATACACCTTGTACACATGCGGCTCCGCTCCGTAAACACACGGCTCAGCTCTGTACTCTTTGTACACATAGAGCTCCGTTCCATACACCTCGTAACACACGCGGCTTCGCTCCATACACACACACGCAGCTTCACTCTGTACACCTCGTACACACGCAGCTTCGCTCCGTACACCACATACGCACACGCGGCTTTGCTCCATACACACACGCGGCTTCACTCCGTACACCTCTTACACACATGCAGCTTCACTCTGCACATCTCATACACACACGCAGCTTCGCTCCGTACACCTCGTACACACACATGGCTCCGATCTGTACACACACGTGGCTCCGATCCGTACACGCATGGCTCCGCTCCGTACACCTCGCACACGCGTGGCTCCGCTCCGTACACCTCACACTTGCGCGGCTCCGCTACATACACCTCACACGCCAGCAGCTCCACTCCGTACACCTCGCACATTCATGGCTCTGCTCTGTACACCTCACACAGGCGCGGCTCCGCTCTGTACACCTCGCACATTCGCGGCTCTGCTCCGTACACCTCGCACACACGTGGCTCTGCTCTGTACACCTCACACACGCAGCTACATCCACCCTGTAAACCCCTCCTGACCCCACACGTAATTCCCTCATCCAGCACCATGACAACCAGAGCAGCAGTCCAACATACAATACATTGAGGGCTGTGTGCACAGGACCTGTGATGAGGTCACAGGAGGGGAGGAGTCAGGTATCTCATGATCAGGGGACTCCACTTTGTTTGGGAATCCCAGTGAATGACATCACTTGTGGTGGTGATGTTGGTCTCTGCTTTTCCTGCTTATCGAGTAATCTTCTTACAATGCACACTGATGGTGCGCTCTGTTGCTAGCTTGTCACTTCTCATCAGAGCCAGCGAGGGAGAGCCCAGTTCCTGAACACTCAGTGACAGGATTTTTATCTACTTTCTCTTAGGCGATGCTTTATTTGAGAATCCCAGTGCATGCTAAAATACTCAAATTAGTCATTACTGTAGCAGCCTCTGCGCTTCCCTGACATGAAGCATCATCAATGATGTCAATATCTGGGGTTGGGCTAATCCCTGTTCTATTAAGCATGTGTCAGTTATCAATTCTGATGTATATTAAGTAGGATCTTGTCACTGAGCTAACAGTGGCAGTGCACTCCCTTGCTAGCTCTGGTCAGAAGTGAAAAGCAGGCAGCAGAGAGCACTGTCAGTGCGTGTTGTACAAAGGTTACCTGTTGTGCAGGAAAAACAGATCATTGCCGCCCCCGCAAGTGACATCATGCAAGGGGACTCTCGAACGAATCATTATCAAAGAGGAGATAGTAAAAAAAAATGTATATAAGAAAATAGATTTAATTATCACATTAAATAGTTAAAGATTTAGTATTAAAATAAATGTTAGTTTTGGACCACCCCTTTAATTATAATACACAAAAGTTGGATAAAACATGAGCACAAAATAATATGAATTTATTCAAAAACAGCAAAACTGTCCTCAGGCTACAACTAGAAATGAAGTTTGCCACTATTCACTTGAATTGAATATAGCTTATAAAAAAAAGTGATGCTATTTATTTCAACAAAAAATATATTTTTTTCCATGCAACTCCAGATGAGCGATCACTAAAATGCCCATTACTCGAAACAAGCAATTTCTAATGCTCATTTCGAGTAACGAGTATATTGGTCGTCAATGGGAACTTCATGCATTTTTCCATTAGACCCTACAAGGAGGTCTGGGGGGGCAGTGAAAATGTTGAAATGGATAGAAAAAGTGCTGAATGGAAGGAGAACACATGTGGAAGATATGACAATTAAATATTCAAAATCGACGAGAGATGGGAGTTTACAGGAAAATATATGTTAAACATCTTTTTCCTGTATAATGACTTGTATATAAGGCAAAATTCTAAAAGGATTTTATATATATATATATATTTTTTTTTGTTTTAAGTAAACCAAAATTGAATTTTTTGTTAAAAGATTGC
Source organism: Dendrobates tinctorius (assembly GCF_039654945.1). NCBI lineage: Eukaryota > Metazoa > Chordata > Amphibia > Anura > Dendrobatidae > Dendrobates > Dendrobates tinctorius. The sequence goes on from NW_027361825.1 coordinate 8,443,400, forward strand.
AAATTTCAGTGTAATTTAATGAACGAAGCAAGAAATGCCAAAAATTAGGGACTAAGATACACTCTGTACTAAACATAAGTTGTCATGTTGTGGTACTTCTAGACTCATGAAGACTATGCACTAAGTGCATATCCTGCCATAAATTACAAGCAGGGTCATCCATACACCCTTGAAGACACCATCTCTATTGCCTCATTCAAATATTGTGAACAAAGTGTAGTTGTGGTACTCCTACACTCATAAAAGCTCTGCACACAGTTCAAAGCCAACAAATAATTACAAGCCAAGTCATCTATACACCCTTGAAGGCACCAACTGAAGTGCCTCTTAAATAAATTAAGTGTAGTTGTGCTACTTTTACACTGATAAAGCCTTTGCACAAAGTGCAAAGCCAGGAAAAAAATTATAAGGAGGGTCATCCAGTCATTCAGAAACCCTAGAAGGCAACAACTGGTGGGCCTCATTCAAATATTGAACATTAAAAACACTTTATGTGCTGCTGTCATTTGATGGTGTGGAAAAGTCAGATCTAATTCAGTCTTTGTTCACTTTTATCAGAGTGAGCCATTCAGCACTTTATGTTGACAAGCGAAAGCACCTGTTTGTTATGACCTCTGGGTGGCACTAAAAACTGAATGTAACGCAAGGGTCACAGGAAAGGCAGCGGTACATAAAGTCGGCCATATGTGCCAAACTCCCTACAGCCAACACTTCCCTGTCTCCATCATGATGATGACTCTCCATCTCCGCCTCCATCTCTTCTTTGTCATTCCCCTCCTGAGCCCATCCACGGAGGAGAGACTGGATGAAGCTTGTGTGGGCACTAGACTCTTTTGCACTTTCAGCCAGCTCCTGTTCCTCCTGCTCCTCCTCATTGTTACCCAATCTGAGCTGAGCAGATTAGATGAGACTTTGCTTGGCAATATCTCCCCTTAGTCCGTATGCAGAGCTTCATGTTTGTCAGCAGCAACTGTTTAAGTATGAAAATAAGCAGGATAATTGCGCTGATGATGGCATCATCACAGCTCAACATCTTTGTGGAGTCCTCAGTCTTGGAGAACCACAGAAATCCATGCCCAATCTACAGTTGTTATGTGTGTAGGCTGACTAGAATACCAACGGGCATGTTGGAGCTAGTATTCCACAAATGGGCTCTGCTGCTCACAAAGCCTTGCTAGCATGTGCAATGTGGAATTCCAGTGCATGGTCATGTCACAAACTAGTTGGTGAGCTGGCACTTGCATGTGCTGCTGCAGGACTGTCAGAGCGGTGGCAGCTGTAGCCGACTTATGGAAATGAGCACTGACACGAAGTACCTTAACCAGAAGCTCTGACAAATCTGGTTAGGTTTTCATAAACCACTGAACTACCAAGTTGAGCACTTGGCCAAGCATGCTTTGTGTGTCAGCTTGGCAAGCTTCACAGCCGCCACCAGGTTACGCTCATTATCACTCACGGCCATGCCTGGTTGTAGGTTCAGCGGCTAGAGCCACAGATCTGTCTGGTTAGTTATTCCTTTCAGTAATGCTGCCATGTTGTGCGGTTTATCTTCTTGACAAATTATCTTCAGCAGAGCCTAATGCCGCATACATATGACAACAGTCAATTTTTAAATAACCAAAATTCTACACCTGTAAAGGCCAATTTAGGTTTTTATTGCAAGCCAAGAAAATTTCACACAAACCAAGTTCTACAGTATTTATGACAATAGTCTATTTTTGAACAACCAAATTGGTTCACCTGTAGCAAGCCATTTTTATATTTCAAACCAACAAAATTTCACTCTACAGATTCTACAGTATATATGACAATAGTCAATTTTGGAACAAAAATATTTTTTGAACTGTACCAGGCCAAACAGTTTTAAAATTTTTTAACCCACTGAAATGTCACACAAAGCACAATAAACTGTATGGATGATAAATGAATCCAGAAAAAAATATTGAACTTTTTTTGGAGCTTTTGATAGCACTGTAATGTAACAATAACTGTGTTAAACAGTATGGATGATTAAATGAATCCAGAGAAATTTTTATCATTTCTTTGCAATCTTATATAGCCCTGAAATTTACCAGAAAGCACCTAATCCTCTATGTATGACTAATTGAATCCAGATCAATTTTTTCATGCATTTTGAAATCTTGTATGCCACTGAAATGTCACAGAAAGCATCTAATAATGTACGGATGACTAGTTGAATCCAGACAAATATTTAAACACTTTTTTGAGTGGGGGTTAATCAAGGCTTTGTTTTTATTTATGAGAGTGAGCCTGTCAACATTCTCTGTTGCCAGGCAAAAATACCTGTCTGCTACAATCCTCCCAGCGGCATTAAAAACCCGCTCACACAAGACGCTAATGGCAGGGCAATACAACACCTCCAAGGCATAGAGGGAGAGTTCATGCCAGTATAGATGGTATACAGTAAAATTTGGGGTTCATAACAAACTCCTAGTGTCCGTGCATGGACCGCGAACATTGACTTCTCCAGGAAGTCCATGTTACTGTTTGTGTTCCGCACCCCAAACATCAGCTGTTTCCCACACTGTCATCTTTGTGACAGCATGAGAAACACCAGCAGCTCTGATCGGCAATAAGTTAGATACAGCCGGTCAGAGAGCTGTGGTTCCAACGTTGTCATATGACAGCGTGAGCCAGCGGCTGAGACAGGTGGTAAAAAGGTTATGGCCGGTCACAGGCGTTGGCTGATGACAGTGTACTTGTCATGCACAGTGTGTTAAGACTTAAGCCCCCGTCACACATAGCGATCTCACTAGCGAGATCGCTGCTGAGTCACAAGTTTTGTGACGCAACAGCGATCTCACCAGCAAGATCGCTGTGTGTGACACCTATCAGCGACCGGCCCCCTGCCGGTATCGCTGATCGTTGTTGGAAAGCCCTGGACATTTTTTTGATCACAGGTCTCTCGCTGGCCAGCACGCATCGCTGCGTGTGACAGGCGGGAGACCAGCGATCAGCGCGCTGGTAACTAAGGTAAACGCAGGGTTTCTAAGCAGCACGCTGTGCTTAGAAACCCTCTGTATACCTTATTTACCAGCGCGCTGATGCAGGGAGCTGGTAACCAAGGTACACATTGGGTTTTTAAGTGATGCGCGCTGCTTAGAAACCCGATGTGTACCTTAGTTACCAGCTCCCTGCATCAGCGCGTTGGTAACTAACGTACACAGCGACGCGCCCGCTCGGCATCGCTGGTGCTGATCGCTGCTGAAGCTGCCTGTTTGACAGCTCACCAGCGATCATGTAGCGACACACCAGCGATCCTGACAAGTTGATATCTTTGTCGGGATCGCTGGTGAGTCGCTATGTGTGATGATGCCCTAAGTGCAACATGAAGGGATAAGGGTAAGGAAGCCCAGACACTAGGGAAAGAGTGAGTGGTGACCCCCTAGGCAGATCTAATAACACCCTACCTGCCCTACATCCCTAAATTGGTTCCTCAACAATAGCCAAGCAGGAAACCAAAGCCATGTATCTCCCTAGAGCTAGGCCCTTGATAGGGAGGGGGAGGGATAATCACTGGTCAGTCCCCACTGTAACCTAAAGACAAAAGGTAGACAGACAAGGGGAATGACGTTAGCATGAGCAGACTCAGAGCAGTAACACCAAACATCCTCCAACAGCTCCAAAAATGAAGTTAGCCGACTTCTATAACTCCAAGCCTTCAGAAAAGAAAAATGTGAATATCACCGATGCCTCTCTGCAGCAAACTGGGGATTATAAACACCCCAGTCCAGGTGTGTCAACTAGAGCTTGAGGGAGGTTGCTCCTGGGTCCAAATGTCAGAAGGATTAAGGAGGTGTCTGTAATGCAAAACGTAGAGACCATCTGCAGCCAGATGCAGAGCGACAATCTGTTGCATCTGACGCACCCGTGACAGTACCAATCTCATCAGCATATGCTCGCTGTCGCTGATAAAAATGAGAGCAGGTGCAGCTGATGGGAGTATTCATCAGCCAGATCCTGTGCTATAAATAAATAATAATACAAAAAAATTATATGGTGTCTCCCCTATTTTTGAAAACCAGTACAGCTGCAACCCAGCCACGAGCTGCCTGCTTTAGCTTGGCTGCTTATCAAAAATGGAGGAACTCCAAGCCATTTTCAAAATTATTTATTTAAAAAATTTATCAAAACGGCATGGGACCCCTCTATTCTTGGTAACTAGCCATGGAAACTGACAGCTAAGGGCTACAGCCCACAGTTGTTGGTTTAGGTTGCGCTTGTTATCAAAAAGAGAAGAGAACCCAAGTTATTTTTTTTCATTTATTTATCTATAGCAGAGGAGCCGCCTGATTAATATTCCCATCAACAGTCCCTGCTCTCTCTGTTATCAGTGACAGCAGGCTTATGCTCATGAGAGTAGTACTCTCTTACCAGCTGACACCTGTTACCGATGGTCACTGCTGCTGGTTCACGCTGTCATTTGACAGTGAGGGAACTGCAGCTCTCTGACCGGACCACCAATCAAAGCCCGTGGCCCCCAGTCATCTGGACTCGAACATCCATGGATTCGCCCATCAATACATGCCAGGTGTCCACCTTGAAATCTCAATAGTTGAAAATCACAGAGGAATTAAGGAGTAGAGATGAGCGAATATTTCAATGTTCGGTTTGGCTCTCAATTGCCGAATTTGTAATATTCGCTGATTTAATCGTCAATTAAATCGCCGAATATAGCCGAACATACACAGCACAAAAGCCGGTGTTTCCCATGCTGTGTGAGCGCTTAGCTGTGATCAGAGGTATAAAGTTTACCTCCGGTCACTGGTGTCAGCTGATGGGACTACAGCTCCCATCATCCGACACCTGCTGCCGCTAATAACAGTGTGAGCAGGAGCGGTGGATGGGAGTATTCATCAGCAGCTCCTGCGCTGTAAATAAATAATTAAAAAACCTGTGTGGGTTCCCCTGTATTTTTGATAACCAGCCAGGCAAAACACAGCTGGGGGCTGCAATCCTCAGCAGTCAGCTTCAGCAAGGCTTGATATTAAGTAGAGAGGGTCCCCACGCCGTATTTTTAATTATTTAAATAAATAATTTAAATAAAGGCTTGGGGTCCCCCCATTTTTGACAACCAGCCTTGTTAAAGCTCACAGCTGGGGGCTGGTATTCTCAGGCTGGTAAGGGGCCATGCCTAAAAATAGCTGCCCGAAGCCACATAGAAAAGGCACATCTATTAGATGGGCCAATTCTGGTGCTTTGCCCGGATCTTCCCACTTGCCCTGTAGCGGTGGCAAGTGGGGTTCATATTTGTGGGGTTGATGTCACCTTTGAATTGCCATGTGAAATCAAGGCCATGGATTGGTAATTGAGAAGTGTCTATAAGACACCTATCCATTATTAATCCTATAGTTGTATCGTAAATAAACACACCGCCAGAATGAAGTCCTTTATTAGAAATATAAATAAAGAAAAACACAGTTTTCCAATTTCATTTAAAAATAACAAACACAGTTATACTCACCTAACGCCTAATTCCACCGAAGCCCTCGTTCTCCTGTAATAAAACAAAAATAAAAAAACAACAGTATACCAGACCTGTCTGTCATTCTGTCCCATGCCATAATCGATGTCTGGTGGATTAATCATTTCCAACCTGGACTGTGCCAAGATGTGACCGTCCAGGCTGATGACCACTGATGAATGAGCTGCTGCCAGCGCAGCCTGAGTGACTAGCAGTGACATCATCAAGGTTACCTCCGGTCACTAAGGCTGCATTTCCAGCAGGGCTGAACTGCCGTGATCTCAGCAACATGGGAAAAAGTCAGTCATGAGGTCATCGCAGTTCTAGCTCGGGTGACTTCAAAGCAGATCACGGGAGAATTTCTTGTCACATTGATGTCAGAAAGGTGAAGTGAGTTCATCGCATCACGCAGCCTGCCATCTAGATGTAACAGAGCTAGACCCATCATGGGACAAATAGATTAAAAGCATCTCTGTGGAAAGGTGAAGAATATTGCTGTTTGGTTTTTTTTACCTCTTTTGCAGGTGACAAAGCAACGGGGAATAGGCGAGGTCATAAGTATGGTTTAATTAAGATTATTAAAGGAGTCTGTGTCTTTCTTTATATTAAAGAACTTTTTTCTGGGAGTCTGTGTTTTCATACAATGTGACTATGGGGTTAGTAATGGGGGCGTCTTATTGATTCCTCTCCATTACTAACCTCAGGGTTTGATGTCATCTGACAATCCAAAGGTGACATCAACCCTCCCCAACTATCACCCCTGTCATGATCCAGGCTGGATCTGATAAGTTAAATGGACAAAGTGAACTTTTTTCCTTTGGCTTGGTGCCAAAGTGGGTTGATTGCCCAATTATTACACGTGGTGTCGTTTGTTCTAAGTTGCCCCGGTGGTGGTGAGCGGTAGTGCACTCTAGTTTCTTTGGTTTAATGTGCACGTAATTATAAAACAGGTGTGATGCTCTATCACTGTGGTGATATTGTGAGTTCGTCTTTTGGGAAGCAAGCCTGGGTGATGAAGGAGCTGAATGAGAGTCCTGGGCAGCCCAGCCAGAGGGGTTTAGTCAGCTATGGAGTCTGCATTGAGTGCTGGTATGGATTGGTGGAATTCAACGTTGGTGTCTGCAGGAAGGGCTGGCATGGCGTGGTGGAGTCGCAGTTTATGGTGTCAGCAGGAAGTGCTTGCATGGCTTGGTGGAGTGGCGACTTTGGTGAGTGTTGCACTCAGCATGCTGGACTTTGTTGCTGAAAGCTGGACTCAAGCATGCTTGACTTCTTGGCAGAAAAGTTGGACTCGAGCATGCTGGACTTTTTGGCAGAAGCTGGACTCATCTTTGGGACTCTGTTTACTGGGCAGCTGCAACTGGTGGTGGACTCTGCTCCAAGGCTGCACTATGGTGATGGATCTGGTTATGGTGATGGATCCGGGTAGAGGAGAAGATGCATGCAGGTGGTGGGCTCTGTTGCTAGGAGCGTACGCAACAGAGCAAAGCTAAGTGGTGTTTCCCCTGTTTTGTCATCTTTCCTCATGTGTGTTTAGTGCAGTGGTGCGATTAGTTTCCACACCGACCAATTCCCTAGTGAGGGTTTAGGTGCAGGGCGAGTCAGGGTTTTAAGGTTCCTGTGCGTCGCCCGGTGCGGAACCGGCATAGGGAACGTTAGGAGTATAGGGACTCTGGCTCAGGGGAGTGCAGGAGGTCTCCACGTCCCTATTCCCTATCGCAGGGCCCACCATTGTTATTGTTATCCAGGTTTCCCCTTTATTATTTAAATTCGCCTTACTGGAGGTGGGGTTTCCAGACTACTGTATATATAACGTGTATTACCTAAATTCGCCAGTTGGAGGCGGTGTATCCAGCTGCACGTTTTATTATTTAAATTCGCCCTACTGGAGGCGGTGTATCCAGGGTCACGCATGTCATGGGTTCGCCTTGCGGTACTCGCTGCGTCCAGACACACATGACCGTGACAACCCCACTTGCCACCACTGCAGGGCAAGTGGGTAGAGCGAGGTTAAGTGCCAGAATTGGCGCATCTTAGGTATGCGCCTTTTCTGGGGCGGCTGAGAGCTAATGTTTTTAGCCTTTTGGGGCAGTATCCATGGTCCCTTCCTAGGCTATTAATATCAGCCCACAGGTGTCTGCATAGCCTTTGCTGGCTATTAATTATAGGGGGACCCCATGTCATTTTTTTGGTGGGTCCCCAATTTAATAGCCAGTAACGACTAAGTATACAGTTGTGAGCTAATATTAATAGCCTGGGAAGCTCCATGGCTATTACCCCCTTCCCAGGCTATAAACATCTGCCCCCAGCTGTCGGCTTTCCCTCTGCTAGGTACGAAAATTTTGCGGGAGCCCACGCCATTTTTTTTCAGAAAACTAATCTTTTAATAATTAAATAAATCTACAGTAAGCTGTACATACACTGTACTAATTGTATTTGTCTCTGACATCTATATTTCTAGCTATCCTATTTGTATGTACTGTATGTAATCCATCTCTTCTATCCTGTCGGCTCCTACTGTGATTTTACAATACACGGCAGATGAATTGCCATCTTTTCTTCTATCTATCTATGTAATATATATATATATACATATATTTATATATGTGTGTGTCACTGACATCTATATATCTATGTATTCTATGTGTATATAACTATTCTATCTATTATATTCTAACCTGTCACGCTGTGATTTTACTGAATGCGGCACATGAATTGCCGGCTTTTATTCTACCTTTTACCGAATGTTACCGACTTTTTCCGATTTTAAGAAAAATGCTCGTGTTACCTATCACGAATCCGAATGTACCATATTCATGCAGGGAATTTATGCTTGGCGATCGTTTTCTGAACATGTTCGCTCATCTGCAAAGTCATGAGTATCTCTTCTGATTGCTGAGCGGAGTTTATGGAGATATCTAAACTCCTAAAAATGTTTACCTTAATTGCAAGAAACACAAAAATTTAAGAGGGACCAATTTGGGTTAAAAAATACAGAAAAAGTGTAAAAACACTCTTGGGTCTACGTCCCCTGCCCTCCGCATGTTACATATTTTTTACATAAGTTCATGATGATATCGTCTTATCCAAAGCACCAAACTGAGGCAGCCATAGTGTGATAGCGGCCTCAGAGCACCACGAGCTGGGAATTTAGGATTATCTTCTGCTCCTTAACCTTTAACCCTCAATATTGGTTAAAGATATCCGAAATAGCATGTTCTTAATTCCAAAGGGTAAGATTTTGGGCTGCAGAGCAAAATAGAAGAGTGGTTGAAAAAAAAAAAACCCTGACAATAAATCTGGACACTTTGAAGATACGAAAAATGTCACCTGGTCTGAAGAACCTTGACATCTTCTTTACCAAGTAGATAGCAAGATTTAAATTTAACAAAACCCTTGAAAAACATGGACTCATCCTGCCTTTTGTCAATGTTCAACTTCTGGACTGGCAGTAGGACTGTTTTCGTGATACTTGTTAGACTTGGCAAAGCAAGTTTGCCAGTTTTCATGCCCATTCTCCTTTTCAGCTGTCCATTTTTTATGGGTATTTTGACAGGATCACCACAACTCAAAGATAAATACGGTAGTTTCAACCTAATTCCATGAACATGATGAAGGTTTCAGTGTTATCTAATAATGACTCAATGATTTCAGTCTGTTTTGTGAGTGAAAGATCCTATCCAGAACTAAAACTACCTAATAATACTGCAGCTAATATTTTTTTTTGTTTATCAGATTTTATGAGACAGAGCTGAAATTAAAGCAGCTCTCCAGGATCCTCCCTGCATGAATGTGTGGCAGTGACCCAAAAAATTTGTTTACTGTAATGTTGATTTAATTTCCTTAAGTTTACAGTCTTTCTACCTTTACATCTGTTACAAGTCCTGACACCGACCATGTGTTATTTATCATGTTGTTATCTTCCTATATGGTAAATAGGTCATTCAGTCACCATAGTACCAATACCAAAATCATAAATGTCTTCTAGTTGTGGGATGTCATGGGCTCTCAGGCAGCTAGACAACAGGGCACAGTGATAAAATTGTTCCAACAATTCACAGTTTCCAAAGTCCTCATGGAATATAATAGATAGGCACATGAATTTGTGGATATACTATAAATGTTTAAGTTTTCTTCCCTTGAAAAAGACACCGGTACAGTGTTGAAATGCACTGTGAATAAAAAGCCTTTTCCTCATCATTTGTGAAGATTGTATTTGCTCCGGCAGCGCAGCCCATCTACGTGTTCATCCATCTGGATCCCATATCTCATGGAGGATTCATCCACCAGCCATGGGGCAGCAGCAGCTATTTTTCTTCAAGCCTACATAGGAGTTATGCCTGTCACAACTCCATCAGTTCTGAGCTAAGTGGGCTTCCACTTTGAAGCTACTTCATCTTTCTCCCTTCGCCTTCATTTATTACTCCAGTCTGTGTTTCTTACTCTTCTTGTAACGTTTCTCCTTGCAGAAAGTGATATGTCAAGCCTGCCATATCAAAGTGAGGAGACTTTTAAGCCTTGCAATGCTCCTCTCTGAAATTAAATATGCAAATTGTCTCTTCAAAGAAGAAAAGGACTAGAATGCTCGTGCCATGTATTACAAAGAAATACAAGGAAGAGAAAAAAAAAGGTCCAATCTAAAACGTAATTCATTTTTTTAGAAAACATATTAAAAGCATCAATATATATAAACGTACACTGAAAAATGACAAATATGGATGATATGGAACAAAGGTGAAAACAGCACCAGACCCAAAATAAAACATGTAAAAAGTGGATGGGGACCCCTAGAGATAACCTCGTTACATATAAAGTGCTAGTGCCTATATTAATCCTGACTAAACCTCATGTGCTCTCAATACATCATCAAGATCAACAGAACTCCAAGATCATAGCCAGTGAGCAAAGTAATATGAGACACCGATAGAGAACACCAATGATCAGGCAACAGATAGAGTTAATTCAAGTAAAGGCGATCTTACCCATAGTTACACGTACAGGGTTAGGTGCTGGCAGCCCGGAAGCGCGTTTCACGTGGGCTTCCTTGGGGCGCTGCTAGCAATTTGTACATAATGAGGTTATTTCTAGGGGTCCCCCATCCACTTTTTACATAATTTCTTGTGGGTCTGATGCTGTTCTCACCTTTGTTCCATATTATCCATCTTTGTCATTTTTCAGTGTATGTTTATATATATTGATGTTTTTAATATGTTTTCTAATAAAATGAATTATGTTTTACATTGGACCTTTTTTCTCGCTCTTCCTTGTTGTATTTCTGTGTGATTTTTGAGAGTGTCCTGTAGACTTTGACCCGCAGTGCCACTTCGTGTAGGGTCTTTTGAGAATAATATGTTGACTGTTTTATGGATTCGGTTTTCATTGCCATGTATTACAAGTAGCAATCCTAAAAATCAATATCGACTATTCAACGATCCTTGTCACATTACTTAGGATAAAAGCCAAACTGTAATCTCAATTTGCAGACATGGTATTTTGTGGAACTGTCCCTTGTCAGTGCAAAGTGTGAGATCTGGTTTGCTAGGTGAGAGGAGTCTGACCTGGATCCAAGTGGTAACTTTTCACCTTACGGAGAGTGACATTTCAAGCCTGCCATGTCAAGGTGAGGAGACCAAGAAAAGAAGTGAAGAGTAGAGATGAGCAAATTCGGATATTGGCTCCGAATCTGATTTTGACATATTCGAGCCATATTTGAACAATATTTGTGCCGAATGTATGTCTCATGGTCGGTTTCAAACACATTCGGTAATTTCTACTCCCATTGACTCTAATGATATTCGGCTGTGTTCGACAAATATTGCAAAAACAATATTCGATTCCGGTAAAAAAAAATCTTGTTTATTCAATACAGTAGATCAAGATTAAAATTGTGGAGGTGGGGAGGCAATTCTGTGGTGGACGACGGCTATTTTATGTGCTTTTTTCACTTCAAAGGGTCTAGGTGTTCAGACTTATAAGCCTTGCAATGCCCTCTGGGAAATTAAATGTGCAAATTATCTCTTCAGAGGCTCCTTGTAGGATTTACATTGACTTTTAGGATTGCCACTTCCAATAGGTGGCGCTAGAGTTCTAGTCTTCTTCCTCTCTGAAGAGACAATTTGCATATTTAGTCTTATTGACTAACCCTGATTTAGTCATTCAACCATTGATTCCAGTGAAAAAAACACGTTTCCCAAAAGTTCTCAGGAATTTATCACCTTGTAAGTAACATTTCCCTGTTATGATCAAAGACGTGCTCAGGAGTAGAGGAGCAATGCAGGATTGCAGGCTAAGGCCACGTGCACAATGTCAGTATTTTATATCAGAATTTGTAGCCAAAATTGGGAGAACAATCAGAGGAAAAGTATAATAGAAACACGTGACCACTTCCACATTTCTCACCCACTCCTGGTTTTTGCTAACGAATACTGATGTAAAATACTGACCAAATACTGACCGTGTGAATGTAGCCTTTGACGGCATTTATGTTTTAGTCCACGTTCACACATTCAGTATTTGGTCAGTGTTTTACATCAGTATATGTAGCCAAAACTAGGAGATGGTGAGAAATGCAGAAGTGGTGACGTGTTTCTATTCTACTTCCTAATTGTTCCACTCCTGGTATGGCTTACTAATACTGATGTAAAATACTGACCAAATACTGAACATGGGAACGTGGGCTTAATTCTAATCTATTATCATGTCGTGGAGACACACAGTTCTGCACAGAAGATGCGTATACAACACAATGCTATGTGCATTAAGCCACATTCAGTATTTGGTCAGTATTTTACATCAGCATTTATAAGACAAAACCAGGAGTGGAACAATCAGAGGAAAATTATAATAGAAACACATCACCACTTCTGTATTTATCACCCACTCCTGGTTATAGCTTATGAATACTGATGTAAAATACTGACCAAATACTGAGCGTGTGACCACGGCCTTATTTCTATAAACTAATAGAAACGGCCTAATTTCTAGTCTATTATCATGTTATGGAGACACACAGTTCCGCATAGGAGCGGTGTACACAACACAATACTATATGCATTAAAGTTATTTAGCTAAAGTAGTGGACAGAAATCAGCACGCTGTCCTTAAAGTGATGGAAGACACCATCGTGATCATCTCGAAGCAATATCTGATTTGCAGAGTATAATCTGTATTCACCTGCAAATCAAGATGCAATTTCCTGGCAAACATATGTAGCTAAATTTGCAAATATCTCGATAGATTGATTCCACCTTGTTCCTGTGATAGACCACATAATGAGATACCTGTCAGGGTGTGATCCAGCACATAGCGAGTCACTTCACAGCTCCCTACTTCCATATGTTGTGTTGGACCCAACAGAGGTGAGTGCGCTGAGTCTTTCCTTATTGTAAGGATTTATTGAGTATTTTGGCTCCAAATTCCCCACCCTTCTCTCGCCTCCTCCTATGTTTCTCTGCCATTTTTCTTTTTTTTTTACCTTTTACAGGAATTTTAAAAAGACATACACATACAAGTTTTCTTTTTCACTTTTTCTGTTTTCTTGTCTCCCTTACTGTCTGTGCTCTATGGAGTTAATTATTCTTCCAAAGCTTTTCCCCCTTAGGGAGAAATAAGCTTCCAAAAATGTAAAATATATGGTTAATTTTCTTGTTCTAAACAGCTCTGTACACGCACCAACCCTGTCAACCACGTTTCATCTCACCTCTGGCACTCGTCCTACACATTTCCTCATTTTAGCTTTTCATTTACTTATTGTTTATAGTATTTTTTTTCCGCTTCTCTCTTCCATAGAAAATGTAATTATTTTTGCACTTGTATTCCATTTAATGAATTTCGCAGTAAATTCTCCACAATATAAATATCAATCATGAAATAAATTCGACCTCTGCTCTGTCCACATTACATATCTTTCTGTGTATCAGAATTAGCGAAACCTTTACTTAACATTACTTCTTTCTGGGGTCTGTGCCAGTAGAGAAATATCCCCCTGGGGGATTTTAGAGGAGTATCATGAATTAGATTCTTTAATTATAACTTTTAGTTTTTTTTCTTTATCAGTACAGTAAGTGAAAGTTTAAAGCAATTACCACATTGTTTAAACCAATTTGCCTTCTTTACTAATGTACCTAATTTAATTCCTATCAATTTTTTTTCTTTGCTTTTTTTCTATTACACACTTTAAATTGAACCCTATTTTATATTAATTTTATATTTTCTAATCTGGAAACAAAAAATTGCGAAGTACGTTTGTAACTTCTTCTACTCTTTACTTTTCTATTTTTTTGCATTCTGCTCCTTTTCATTTCTGTCTCCTCCTTTATCTCCGGTCTCTACTGTTCCATCCTTGACTCTTTTCTTCTCTCCCCCTCTGCTTTTTTTCAATTTAGCCAACTTTTCTATGATTTTCGCCTTTTCTATTACCTCTGTCTTCCTTCTGTCTCAGGTTTTACTACTCATGTTGCCTCTGTTTCTTTTTGTTTTTGTCTGTGAATTCTTTATGTCTGGTTTCCTTATTTGTCCTTTTCTGTCTCTTCTTTGCTATTTTCTCCATTTTTCATTCTCCTTTTTCACCTTTCACTCTTTCCATCACAGTTTTTATCATTCTCTGTCTCCTTTTCTGACAGTCCTTTTTTCATTCCCTTCACTCTGATTTTCATTCTTTTCTCCCTCTCTGTTTCTGTTTTCCTTCCCTCTTTCACAGTCTGATTCTCTTTTAATTTTCTTTCTCTCTTCTATATTCTCTCTGTTCTTTTTGGTTTTGTATTTGATTATTTCTACTTTTTCTCTTTTTTTCTGCTCTTCTCTGATTGGCCTCTGTTCCCAATATGTCTTCGTTTCGGTCTTATGTTCTGCTCACTTTCTCTGAATTTCATTATTTCTCCCTTTCTCTGACTGACTTATTTTTCTTTTTTTCCTCGCTTCCTTTCCATCTGTTTTTTTGTCATCCTTTGTATTAATTTTTATGTTGTCTCTCCCTGTATCATTTCTTTTCGGTTACCTCTATAATAGTCTACATAGTTATCTCTCTGTCGCTGCTTTTATACGTTTCCTCTTCATTTATCCAGCCCTTCCTGTTCAGTGTATTTTTTTATTCTCTTCCTCCTTCTTTTGATTCACCCCCAACCACCACCCATCTCACATTGCATCTGTTTTTACATTTGCTCTCTTCCTTTCTGATTCTTTTTTTCTGTCTTTATGTTTCTGATTATTCCATTACATCAGTTCCTCCTTTCTGATGTTCCTTGCTCACTCCTCAGTACTCTTTCTCTAAGTCTCCATTTTTTTGGGGGGTTCGCTCTCTCTGATTCTCTTATTTCCGATTCTCCCGCTCTTTCCCAGTGCTTGATCTTTTTAGTACTAGTCTTCCTTTCTTCTCTTAGCTCCCAGTTTCTCTTTTATTATTTCACCATTCATTACTTATTTATCTGCTGGGCAAATTTCTGTACTGTATATTTCACATAATTACAACAATTGGGAAATCAATAAGAATACCTTTATTACATGCCTAGCTAATAATTTGTTTTAATGTCTTTTTATATTCTATTTGAAGTATTTTATATATTTGAAAATCAAGTTTTTTACCTAATTTATGGATCTTCTTAATTTTTTTAAAGGTTTTGTAATAATTTTATCTAGCCTATAGACACATTGTTTAAATTACCATCCTTATTCCATACATTCATATTTTCCAAGAAAAGTTGGGAAAAAATTATTGTTTAATAGGGCCAGCATGTCTTAACATACTGCAGCTTGAATTTGTCATATTCATGTGACAATACAGATTTACATTTAGCCATCAGTGGACAATTACTGAAAAACATTATAAATGAAAAAATTGAAAAAAAAAATCCAATAAGCTATAAAAACCTACAATTATTTTAGTTAAAAATGATGCTAAGAATAGAAATGTACTCTCAAAATTTACGAGAAGCCTCATGAGTAAATTTGTGATGGCTTTCTCATCCATAAAACTTAGTAACAATTAAAAAAGCGCTAAAATTGGCCATTTTTTTACTTTATGATAAAGATTCATTATACAACATTCTAATAAAAGTGTAAGTAACTAGGATGATCTTACCATCTATGAGAAGATATGTAGCTATCAGAAGGATCAATGATGTCTGCTGATCAAACGTCATACTAGTACCATTGATGTTCCTCCTTGGTAACAAAGACTTCAAGCAAATAGTAGAAACGTTGTCAGCACGTTGCTCTTCTTGGCTTTATGGTCTCGGACAGAGGTGTTGACACCATTCCAAGGAAGAGGGAGGAATCATAAATAAGGTATTTTTTGCCCTCCGCCATCTTCAATGACCAATGTTAGAAAAATGTAGGGCCTGGTGAGTTTAAAATACATTATGAAATCTAGATTTTTATTTTAGGAATATGTAGAGGGTGTAGCTGGATAAATTATAATAGATCTACATCCAGCACTAATAGCTCCTTGAGTCAAGGAAAGTCACGTTGGAGTTTGGAAAAGAAGATTTTATTTTGACTTGTGGTGCTTGCAATGAACATAATGTACTGTATTTTACTATATAGACAATTATATATTATTTTACTGTATACTATTTAGACAGGAGACAATCCATTCGGCACAAATTGAGTTCAGTTAAAAATTTTTGATCTTTGCGACACTGAATAATTTTTCATTTTTTTCAGACAAATCGCCATAAAATAGTTGCCATCATGTTATAGTTAAAACAGAGAAGAATGATTGCAAGATTTTGAGGGCATAGTAATGGTTTCATTGCCTACACCACGATCAACTATGAGGAACTATAGGTCAAATAACCCTGATGACTCGTAGCCACAATAAAAGCCTAAGCTGGAGATACAGCTGAAAAATGTCGAGGAGAGAAAACCTCAGACCTCAGTCAGCGAGACATAGTACTGAGAATACAGATAGATGGTGAAGACAAAAGAATAGCTTTTAAGAGTGATCAAATTTGTCAGAATTCGTCAGATTCTCCTAAAGTAGTCCATAATTTCGATTTACATTGAAATTATTCAATGTAAATAAAAACTGCATTAATATGCTCTAACACTCCAGATCCAAGAGCATAATAAAAATACGGTATGTACAATAAAAAAAAATTATACTCACCCAGCCCCCACCTGTCCCACCATGTCACCTGGATTCAATCTGGTGATCCACTGTGGTCTAGTGCGCCCTCTTGATCTGTTCCTTGAGGTGTCTTCTTCCAGCCTCTGAAATCAGCCATTCTGCCTAGGCATTATCATGAAGGCCAATAAGTTTATTTTATTGATTTTTTTTTAATCACACAAAGTTCAAATGTACCTATGGTTCACAATAGAGACACTGAGTTGTTTCCTGAAGAGTTCTGGCACAACAAAGATGACCTCAGCGTAGCAGAGCTAGAAAGCGGCTTCAAGGGAAATGGGGGCTCCTCCTTCATAGTTACCTAGTAAATGATGGAGGAAAGTTCAACATCTATAAATTCTATACTATCCAAAACTGTTGCACCCCATAACAAACATCCTTAATGTAGTGCTCATCAACCACATGCATGCTGGAAAATCAATTATTGTTTAATGAATTGTATATTTCACTAGTATGGATAAAACAACTCTTGAAAAAACAGAAGCAAAAGAGAAAAATAGGGAAACCTGGTACTTCTCATGGGCTAGTCAGAAGAAATGAAACAAAGGTAAACCTTTTAGAAGTTGGATGTGCCTACTTTGAAACTATAAAGAAGAGTGTCACTATCCTTGATGCCCAGGTCACAAAAGCTTTGCATCCAATATGTTTAGCGAACTCTGATAATCAGATTTAGCTGCAGAGAAATTTGAAATGGAATTCAAGAAAGAAGGACACATTAGACAGCATGCCGTGTTGGCAGAAATGGCTGCTGTACAGAATTTAATAGTTCTAATTATTAAAACGGATGATCCAAAGGTACAAAGTTGAAAAATGAAAAGTGAAATGTGACCTTTCTTAAAGAAAGTTGGTTTCAACTCTGAAAAAGATATTTGCGTTATGCTATGTTCCAATCCGATTAGGGCACATTTGATGGAACTACTGGAATCATGCCATATTTTACTATTTATTTCATTTCTTTATAGCTTGCCAAGCTTAAATAATTTGATGGACCTATCAGTTTCTTATTGTGGATAAATACTATGACTTGGGAAGAGTGGTTCTAGGAACACAAGAATCTGGCCCAATTTGCAAAAGACAGAAGTTTCTCATGATGCCAGTATTGTATTTATTACTTGTTCTCTGATAAAGTAGAGACTGAGTGAGTAGCCCTTGAAAAAAAATTGAAACCCAAACAAATAGCAGAAAAGCAAATTCTTACAGGGATTATCCAGAACATTGGTGTGTTATCAAGATACGCTCAGTATCCAGTTTGATGCATCTATCACCAAACAAATGCCTGTTGGCCACATGTCTGACCCGGAGACACCTATCTACTTGTCTCTGAGTCACTGTTTCAGATAGACTGTGTTATTTCCCTGCAGATACACAGAGCCCTGATTCGTTGGACCTCTAGATAAACAGATTGGACTAGTGGTAGAAACCAGCCCAGTTTGCTATTGGTGTAATGTTTTATCCAGCCTCCAGTGCACTCTTAGAGCGGTTATTTGCTATTGCAAGTTGATGTCATTACATGGAGCAGATAAAATTGTTCTCCAAATGTATGGAAAATGTTGGGCAGGCATTTCTGCATTCTGCCTTCCTTTCCCGGCAGACATGATGACTCAATCACCGCTGTGGTCCCACACTTTCTCCTGATCCTGATTACCAAGGTACGCGCACTGCACACAGATGCCTTGGCACTATGCTTAGGACATGCACTCTTGCTCCCTCCTTTGCCTTCCTAAAATGTCCCCAGCCAATGGCGGTGAGACAATTATTATTTCAGGCACTCCAGCAGCATGGAGGTGCCTGTGCAATGTCGAAGTTGCTTTTAACACACTTGCTAGTTATCAGGTTCCAGTGCTCGAATTCCAGTTTACCTGTCCTGTTCATCAGCCATGCCCACCCGCCTGCTTGTCTGTATATCAGCCGTGCCCGCCAGCTTCTGCCTATCTGTATATCAGCCAGGCCCACCTGCATACACCTGCCTAGATACCAGTTACACTAGTCTGTACCTGCCTGTCTGTGTTTGTGTTGTGCTAGTCACTATACCAGCTATGCCAGACAGTACTTGCCAAGTGTATCATTCCTGGCCATTCCTGCCTCCTGTCCATTGGGGTCAGCTGTCATCCACCCAAGTTCAGTCCTAGTGTAGTACCTGGTTCCATCTCCCTCATTCCTCCTTGGATCGCATTATCGCCAGCTGCTGGGAATTCAAGGTAGCAATTGATGAGGCACCTATTACGCCCTTCCTCTAATCATGGCACAGTGGTTCCACCACCCAGTCCATTACAGAAAACAAGGATTTTCGCACACATCTTTTTCAGCCAAATTATTTGATCTGCCATTGCTGAGAGTGGGATTGGCTATTTATCATCTGCCCAATGATGCCACTGTCACTGCCTGTCTGTCTATCATGTTCCATACTGTGCTTTATATTCACTTTTGCTGGGAAGGAAACCTATCCTGAGCATAGCAAATGCAATAGCAAATCTGAAACTGCTCCCAATATTGGCATTCCAATTTCTGGGTGGATAGCAAAAAGAAGCAATTATTTTTTCAATTTCCATACTGTTCTAATGCTGCTGGGAAGTAACCCCACCCCATGCACAGGAAAAATATAACAAACAAGCTGAAACTACTTCCAAAAAGTGGACAGGCTTTTAAAAGTAGTCATTATTTTGTCATGTTCAATTATTTTTTGTTGCTGCTGTTGAGAAACCCTACGCTATAAAGAGTAAAATTAACAACAATCTTGAAACTGATCACAAAAACATAATATTTAGAATATTAAAAGAAGTCTGCTGCTGATCCTAGAAAAAGGATATGTTTTGGATGGCTAAATGAAGCCATTGCTGCATCATTCTGCACACAACAAACCAGTTGCTAGCCCCCGAAAAGTGATAACTTTAGACCGCTTGTTAAAATGCCATTGCTTTTTTTCTGATACCACTTTATGTTTATAAACCCTGTTCAGCAAGCATCTAAAAAGAAATAATTTTTGGACCGACAGTTGCCCCCATTCACCCACAGTCATATATCTTGAGGCCACTTTGGTATTACTGAGGAAATCTTTGTGTCAGGACTCAAACCCAGCAATTCCTGCACATCAGGCAACATCTCTTCCATGTGAGCTATTCAGCTTTCTAGATAGCGCCTTGCTAAATCAGCTACCACTAACTGTTGTTTCTGATTGGTTATGTAACAAGGTGGCACGGGATGGAAGTCATGGCGGGTCCACTAAGGCATAGTCAGTGAGCACCCCGGCCCCTTGCACATAAAACGACAGGCGAAGTCAAAGGCCTGCGATACAGTCAGTTACCTCTGATACTCCAGCTTCTGGCTTTCATTCTCCAGGAAACACCACAGAGTCACAGTTGTTTTCCAACAGTTGAACTTTACTAGACAGCAGCATATTGATCTCACAGACAGCACAGTTCAAACACAGACACATCTTATCTGCATTCTTCACAGCAGCAGCACAGTTCTCACAGGGCAACGCTTCCTGTACTTTCCCTTCCTCTGCCATATGGGCGGACTCTAGTATCTGTCATTTCTCTCTCTTTACTCTCAGCATTCATGGCAGTACCTCAAGCCAGACTCTGTCCTGTCTTCCCTTTCCTTTCCTCTGCCATCCAGGCAGCATCTATGGACAGTTTGTGTCCCATTGGTACCTTCAGCATCACCAGCTCCCTGTCAGTCCTTTGTCCAGTTCCAATAGGGAAAGGTGCCGGGAGCACCATCTCAGCTGCTCCTGCCCTGGTTTTAGACCTTGGATCCTTCTTGGTGATGGTCCTGTTGAGCTGGTGCCTGACTGCACTATTCTTCAGCTGGGGGGCCCTTACTGCCATCTGCAGACTTATCCCTCACAGCCTGTAACTTTATCACTGTATGCATTCTGCCCCTTGGGCAGACTACCCAGGTGTCTGACTGAATCAGAAAGTATCTGTCCTATATCTCCCTGCTCTGTGCTGTTCTGCTCTGTGCACCTCCCATCTATTTAACTCCTATACTGCCAATACCTTACTACTCTTACATCCATCCTATGCCCTATCTCTGTTGTGTACCCCTCTATTCTATTCCCCTTATGGTTCTGCACTACTTCCTAATCTATCCCAAAACCTGTGCGCAACACATGACAAATAAATTTACATTAGAGTGCATCCAATAGTAAAACATTAATAAAACATCAGAGTGACACAGGTGAACAGCTTTCAGGAGAAAGGAAGCACACGAGGGTCTCTGCCACCTCCTTACACTCCTACCTCCTAAAATATGGTCGTCCCCAACCATGGTGTCACCTGTCAATGTAAAACTGTTAGAAAACATTTTTTTTAAAAACATATTTACAATATAAAACAGTCTCTATCTGATAACGTTTGTTGGGTCAACCATGACCTCGGCTCCACTTGGTTGGATCCCTGGAACAAAAAGTTCAAGTTCCTTTAACATGGGTCTGACTGACCCCGGTCTCCTTGCTCCTGGGACCTGTACATAACAACAATGATTTAGGCCCATGGGCTAGTCCTTTCTTGCTCTGGATATCCAAACACAGCACGTTACTTGAAACACATGGCCCAGTGGCCCATTTAGCAACAGTCAATTTAGACCTGACCTGGCTCGTTCCCCGGATCCTCCTTCACAAGTTTCTCCCCCTCCCTTCTTTTAGTGGATCATGGGCTCTTAAACACAAGGGCAGCTTTATCAAGGAACAGTTCAAGGTTAAGACAGGTAAAATTCAGGGCAAATACAGGTAAGATGTAGGGTTAAAGCAACACAGTTCTTAAAGTATCTGCACACACAGTCCATAGTGATTAAACTTTTCAGGTTTGCAGTCCCATAATACAGCAGGGGATGCGCAAACGCGTGCAAATGAAACTTGCATGAGGAAGAAGAAAAACAAAAACAGTTCTTTATTTGTGAGCATTTGCGTCACCCACGACATTCAGTCCTGGTGTCGTCCAGGGCTCCCTGCCCTTCCAGAGACGTAGAACAGTCTCTTCACACATTTTTCTATTACTTTAGTGTAACTGGCACAACTCTCTTAAAGGCGCCACATCAGTCAATACAGAGCCGCTGCTTAGCATAATGGGCTGCATTATGGCCCAGGATCGCTGTCTTTCCTATGGCAACGGCCGACTCAGCAAACATGGAGCCTACCACTCCCATGACCCAACTGTGGCCACCGATTTCATTAAGGGCGCCTTTGTGCTCTGTCCCACTGCAGGAGCTGCAGTCATTGCAAGCGATCGCTGGACACTTTGCGCCTCCTACGCCTGTCTCTACTCGATATCGGAGACCACTGTGACCACTACAGCATATGGTCCTCGGGGCAAAAACAGGTGCAGGGACTGGGGGAAGGTAAGCGCTGCACTCACTGTTACCTAAAGTTTTTACATTCATGACATTGGATGTAGCAGCCCTTTACTCCAACATCTCACACGAACTGGGCATGAAAGTGATCCAATATTATTTAACCCAAGAGCCATCAATATCTGATATCCTGAGCACTTTTTTTTCCTGAAAGGCATACAGTTTGCATTGCAACACAATGATTTTTCTTTCAAGGGTGTGATCCATGAGCAATTGAGGGGCTGCGCAATCACCCAAATTATGCAAACCTCTTCATGGATTGTTTTGAATCAGTCCACATCGCCCACCTCCCGACCGCCAGAACTATTTGTACAGAATCTCAAGAGAAAAACATGGGGACTCATGGGGACTCAATTTTCCACATAAGTTTTCCTCTACAAGCGTTGAGTTCCTAGATTTAAAGATCTTAAAAGGCCCACAAGTCACTATTCTCACTTAGACATTTTTTTAAAAGTGTCAATGTGAATTGTTAGTTAGAGTTCAACAGCGGCCATCACCCAAAATGGATCACAAACATTCCATATGGGCAGTATGGAGGGATAAGAAAAAACTGTATGGAGAAGGATGATTTTCTCCAAGAGGCCCTCAATTAAAAAAAAGGTTTAAAGAGAAGCCTTATCCTAAAAACTCATAGCTGATGCCTTTAAACGGACGGTAACCATGCAACAGGAAGACTGTATAAAAAAATATGAAAAATCTGCAACATCAACCCCAATCTTAAATCCCAATAAGATCGAGAACAAAATCAAATACGGCTTGATAACCAACTTCAATCGGTCTCACAAACTGATGTAGTGTATTATTAAAACATTGAGGGATACTCAACAATGACCCCATATTATCGGGAAATTTTCCTTCACACCCTAATATTATCTTTAGGAGGAACATGACTCTTAAAAATCATGTTGCTCCAAGTGGAATAAGGCATCACCAGTCAAAAACACAATCTTCACTTTCTACACTCCGCAATGGAATCAATTGTTCCTATAGATACAATGGAAAAGTCTGTTTGTGTTGCAAGATGTTGAGACATGGAGAAAAAAAAATTCTTCATTTTCAACAGGGGAATCGTTTACCATCAAGCAGTTTTTGTCCTTTGCAATTCTACTTTTGTGATCTACCTATTGGAATGTGAACGCAGGTTACAATACGTAGGGTGAACCACTCAGGCCATAAACAAGATAATTGCATAAATTAATTGCCAGAATATTCACCTACTTTACAAACTTTAGTGGCAAATCTGTAAACTGCAATATTTCAAGATGCTTACTGGAAAACAAATTAAAAACAAAACAAAAAAATAAGCAAACCTCAATCTAAAAACAGCCAAAAACAAACAAGAGTGAAAATCGTTCTGAAAAAAGAAAATATAAAAAATATCAATTAACAAATACAAGATAAAATAATAACTTTTTATATCCAATATAATATATCACGGAAATGATAGTGTAATTGATAGACTGTAAACATTCATAAAGACTAATATTTTAATTCTATTCAATCCATGATTCTCTTACATATGAGCTAAAACACTTTAATTACATCCATTAATACAAATTTCCAATCATGCTATGTTGTAATACCACAGTCTAAATGAGTTCGTAATTATTATTTGCTTTGTTAATTGTTTAACCTGATTATATAAAACTACTTATAGCCTATGAGTCACCTTCATTGGGCCATTATGCATCTGATCCAGGTCTCTATGTAGATTGTGTTTACCGCTGAATTTACCAAGACGTCTAGTGCCTAGGGTGGAGATTTAAGAGAGGCAACACCAGTTTTCTCTAACGGAACATGGTTTTTTGATTGTTGAAACAATAGTCAGTAAGGACTTTTCTCTGTTGCTCCATCAATCTGTCAAGTTTACACACACCACAGCATGGGCAAAAATGTATGGCCTCACCTGCAGCACTGCCCAGCCTCTGACTGCTGATTGCTGTTATAGACTAAAGCACAGAGGTATCTAGGTAAGGGCAGGCAGGGTATTTTTTCCATGTGCAGCAGTCAGGGGTGCCTTGTCTCCCCATAGATACATTTTGTTGCCCCCCCCGGACTGGGAGTTAGCTCAGAGTAGGTGCAGTGTGCTGGCTCCCAGTTGCCAGTTGTACTCACATCTTTCAGACCACCGGGTTAGAACGATGTCAGAAGGGGGGAGAAGGGGAAGGGTATATATCTGACATTTCCCTCTCCATGGCTGGTACCACAATAACTCCCCGGCAGCAGGCGCGCTGTCTGGGTGTTATGTTTGACACCAATCTCTACTTCACATTCCATATACAATCTCTTGTCCACTCTTGCCACGTACACCTAAAGAATATCTCTAGAATCTGCCCTTTTCTCACTATGGAAACAACAAAAACCATCACTGTAGCAATGATCCACTCCCGCCTGAATTACTGCAACGCTTTATTAATTGGCCTCCCCGTCACTCGACTATCCCCTCTCCAGTCCATGCTTAATGCAGCAGCCAGGGTTGTCCATCTGGCTAATCGGTACTCGGACATGTCCACTCTTCGTCAGTCATTACACTGGCTGCCCATTCATTATAGGATCCAATTCAAAGTACTTGTTCTCACCCACAAACCTCCCCATGGTGCGGCACCCTCCTACATCTCCTCCCTCATTTCTGTCTATCGGCCTAGCCGATCGCTGCGCTCTGCAAACGACTTTCGACTAACCTCTGCACTAATCCATACCTCCCACTCCCCACTCCAAGACTTCTCCCGTGCTGCTCCTATCCTCTGGAATACTCTACCCCAAGAAATTAGGACTAACCAAAATTTGCATAGTTTTAGGCGCACCCTCAAAACACATTTGTTCAAAGCGGCTTATCACGTTCCCTATTCAAAGTCATTCTATGTGTAAGTGTGCGTGTATAGCCCATTCACTATCTCCATCCATCCTTCACTCCCTCAAAATGGTTGGACCTTCATTGTAAATATACAATTGTAAATACACACCTGTACTTTGTATCTCCCCCACCTCATGGTAGATTGTAAGCTCTCACGATCAGGGTGGCTTTATTTCGTCTTATTTTGCTTTAATTATTGTATTATTAACGTTGTTACTTATGACTTGTGTTTTGAAACTGTAAAGCGCTGCGGAATATGTTGGCGCTATATAAATAAAGATGATTATTATTGAAGATGATTATTATTATATGAGGAAACAGAATGGGGGCATGAGTTCAGATGTAAGGGGTGTGGGGGCTAGTTTAATGCCCTGCACTCCTTGCATATGTTTCTGGTAAAAGCGATATATTTCATATGTTGGGTAATTTTGATATATTGTGTAATGCATTGTATCTGTGTTTATGTGTTGTGAATAGAGTTGAGCGAAACGGGTCGAAAAAAATTGAAAAGTCGCCGACTTTCGCCAAAGTCGGGTTTCATGAAACAAAACCCGACCTTAGCGTGAGGTCGGCCACGAGGTCGGCGACTTTAGCGCCAAAGTCGTGTTTCAAAAGATGCTTGAGTGCCCTTTTTGCAGCCAATCAGGAAGAACGGACACTGTGGGCAACGTGATGACATAGGCAGCGGTCACCACCATCTTGGAGAAGGGCATGCAAGTGATTGGCTTGCTTTGTGGGGCGTCACAAGGGGTATAAAAGGGCAGGGACGCCGACCGCCATGTTACTCATGCTGATCTCAGAATAGGGAGAGCTGCTGCTGATTCTGTAGGGAGAGTGTTAGGCAGGGAAGAAGATACCAAAAACTGATTCTGCTGCTAGCGATTTTGCCTGTACAACACACCAGTCACTGTGCAGTGCAAGGGGAGGCTATATTTTGGTGCATCAGCTCTGTTGGTTATTAGGCTGCCTTTTAAGGTTACCTGGCAGCTGCATTGCTGTGTGCCCACTGCTGAGCAAACTGCTTTTTTCAAAGCAATCCAGATTTTATTGTTTTGTCCTTGTGAGCTATGGAGCGTTCATTTTTCACACACCGTACAGCGGTGTACGGTCCTCTCTCAGTACCGTGTAACAGCTGTTATCACGGCCACAGTGAAGCTATCTGTGTGTGACTCTGTAAGGATAAGTCGAGGAGTTGTTCCGTTCTTACAGACCTCCACCTTATAGTTTTGTCTGGTTTTCAAACAGTTTAGTATATTTGCTGTTTGATTACATTCAAAAGTATAGAGAGACAGCGTGTGTCAGTCCGTATACTAAAACACGGAGCTTGACAATTTTACATACACTGGACAGCGGTGTACGTGCACGCTCCTCTCTCAGTACCGTGTAATGGCTGTTATCACGGCCACAGTGAAGCTATCTGTGTGTGACTCTGTAAGGATAAGTCGAGGAGTTGTTCCGTTCTTACAGACCTCCACCTTATAGCTTTGTCTGGTTTTCAAACAGTTTAGCATATTTGCTGTTTGATTACATTCAAGGCTATAGATGGACAGCGTGTGTCAGTCCGTATACTAAAACACGGAGCTTGACAATTTTACATACACTGGACAGCGGTGTACGTGCACGCTCCTCTCTCAGTACCGTGTAATGGCTGTTATCATGGCCACAGTGAAGCTATCTGTGTGTGACTCTGTAAGGATAAGTCGAGGAGTTGTTCCGTTCTTACAGACCTACACTGTAGGGAGATTCCAGTTCTGCCCAATTCTATATTCACCTTGTAGTTTATCATACACTACACAATTTCTGCCGGTCACATTGCGCTGCTAAATAAGCAGGGCCTGACTGAATCCCACAGTGTCCTGAAGTGTAGAGACATTTCAATTCTACACAGTCCTCTATACACCCTTCTAACAGCATGGAGAATCTGCCTGTCATATTGCGGTGTTAAATAAACAGGGCCTGACTGAATCCCACAGTGTCCTGAAGTGTAGAGACATTCCAATTCTACACAGTCCTCTCTACACCCTTCTATCAGCATAGAGAATCTGCCTGTCATATTGCGGTGTTAAATAAACAGGGCCTGACTGAATCCCACAGTGCCCTGAAGTGTAGAGACATTCCAATTCTCCCCCCCCAGTACTATATATACCTTGCACTTTGTTTTACAGTACTAGAGAGTTGGTGTAAATTTGGGTAAATGTTTCCAAAAAATGAGGAAGTGTGGTGGAAGAGTCCGTGGAAGTGGGCGGGGGTTGGCAGCTGGTAATGATGGTGTTGGTGTTGGTGGTGGATCTGCTGGTAGTGGCAAAAGCAAAATAGCACCTAATACTGGAGGTGTTGAGGCTGCGTCATCGTCTGGCTCCACAAGGCCGCGAAGGCTCCCTTTTCTGGGAGTAGGTAAACCGCTTCTAAAGCCGGAGCTTCAAGAACAAGTTTTGGCTTACATTGCTGACTCAGCCTCCAGCTCTATCGCCTCCTCTTCTGAAGTTTTAAAAAATAAAAGCACTGAGTCATCATTGGAGGCTCATGGTCATGAACCACACCTTTCCTTGTGTCCTTCACCCCTGCCAAAATTGAAGGATGCGGTAGGCCACACTACAGATTACTCCATGGAGCTGTTTTCACATACCATGCCTGGGTTATCAAGTCAAATCGTGAATTACCCAGGCCAAGATGAATCTGACATGGAGTGCACTGATGCACAGCCACCGCTAGATTTATCTACTGGTACATTCACTCAGAGCACTACATTGTCCTCGCAGTGTACTGAGCCAGAATCTGACCCTGATGAAACTCAGTTGCCCCCTCCCGCATACTATACCACCATACACGGTGACACAGAGGAAGGTGCACATGACATTGAAGAGGAGGTGATGGATGACCCAGTTGCTGACCCAGATTGGCATCCATTGGGGGTAGAGTGTGCCGCTGCCAATAGCTCAGAAGAGGAGGAGGAGCATCCGCAGTGGGCATCGACATCGCAACAGTTGTTATCTGGCAGGCCCGGAGCAGTCCAAAAACGGGTTACCAAAACCCAAAAAATTGCAGGACAGCTTGGCCAGATGGTCAAAAAAGCACAGCGTGCAAGGCCTCAAACTGTCTTCCCTAGTAGGAAGAGTGCAGTGTGCCACTTTCTTGAACAAAAACCTAATGATCAGGCAAAGGTAATCTGTAAGAAGTGCGCAAAAACCTTTAGCCGAGGGAAAAATCTGAGAAATTTGAATACCAGTTGCATGCTAAGACATTTAACCACCATGCACTTGCAAGCGTGGATTGACTACCAAAACTCACGTACCACATGTGCTACTGCTCCCAAAGAAGGTAGTCAGCAGCGCAACATTGTTTCCCCCACTGTAAGTCCACCGGTTAGCACACCACCAGCAGCAAATGTTGAGTTGTCGTCACAAGGGCAAATCATTCAGGGAATCACACTGTTATTGCAACGAAAGACTGAATCTAGGCCATCAGAAAGAACACCAACTCCATAACCATCATCAACCCTCTCTCAGTCCGCCATGTCCACTGCTACTTCCACCATATCCAGCTCTCAAGTCCAGCTCACCCTACCAGAGACTATGAGTAGGACAAAAAAGTACTCATCCTCTCATCTGCGTACACTGGCTTTGAACACCCACATTGCCAAACTAATCTCGTTAGAGATGATGCCCTATCGGTTGGTTGAAAGCGCAGCTTTCCTTGAACTAATGGCCTACACAGTTCCACGCTATGAACTACCCAGTCGCCACTTCTTTTCTCGCAAAGACATCCCAGCCCTCCACCTTCATGTGAAAGACCGCATTGTCCATGCACTCAAGCTGTCAGTGAGTGGAAAGGTGCACCTCACAACTGATGCATGGTCCAGTAGGCATGGCCAGGGCCGTTATGTGTCCATCGCTGTGCACTGGGTTAAGGTGGTGGATGCAGGGTTCACAGGGGACAGCGGTGGTGGCACAGTGCTGCCTAGCCCACGGTATGGGAAACAGTTGGCTGTAGGCGTTCGACCCTCCTCCTCCTCCAGAAGCGAAAGCTGGTCCACAGAGCGCAGTCGCACGAGCACTGCATCCGCATTTGACAGTGTTGCAAACATGGTATCCCCCTATCGATCAGCTAGTGGAAAGTGTCAGCAGGCTGTTTTGCAGATGATGTGTTTGGGCGACAGACACACCCCACAGGTACTGGCCGACTACTTTCTGCAACAAACTGAGTCATGGCTGGGCAGTCTACATCTTGAGGCAGGCAAGGTAGTTAGTGATAACGGCCGGAATTTTGTGGCAGCCATAGTCCTTTCAAAACTCTGACACATACCTTGCTTGGCTCACACCTTGAACCTGGTGGTGCAGTGCTTCCTCACTAATTATCCGGATTTAACAGGCCTGCTCCTTAAGGTTCGAAGACTGTGCTCACACATCCGCCGGTCGCCGGTACACTCCAGTCGTATGCAGAAGCTGCAGCGATTGCTCCACCTTCCCAAGCACCGCCTAATTATCGACGTTGCAACAAGGTGGAACTCCACCCTGCACATGGTTGAGTGGCTGTGCGAACAAAGGCAGGCCGTAATGCATTTGTGGGAGGATACATGGGCAGGCACTTTGAGGGCAGACATGGAGTTGACAGGTGTGCAGTGGTCAAAGCTGAAAGACCTCTGTAAAGTCCTTCAGTGTTTTGAGGAATGCACACGGCTGGTAAGCGCTGACGACGCCATCATAAGCATGAGCATCCCACTTATGCGTCTGCTCATGCAAACTTTGACGCACATTAAGGAGCAGGCATCTGCAGCCGAGGTTGATGAGGAGGAAGAGGAGGAGGGAAGCCTTGATGACAGTCTGCCATTGTCTGGTCAGGGAACTGTCGTGGACGAGGTGGAGGAAGAAGAGGAGGAGGATGATGATGGGGATGATTATTTAGGGGAGGAGGATGCTTCTCGTGGGGCAAGAGAAAATGTTGGCTTTGCAAGGTCTGGTACAGGGTTTGTGCGTGACTGGAGGGATGTGGATTTGCCAGAAAGTGCTCCTCCACCCAGCACTCGCAGTGCATCATTGACACTGGGAACATTGGCCCACATGTCAGATTATGCCTTGCAGATCCTAAAAAGAGACCCCCGCATTGCCAAAATGATGAACGATGATGACTACTGGTTGGCCAGCATCCTGGATCCACGCTATAAAGGCAAATTCCAAAACATCATGCCACAGGAGAACATTGACCTAATATTGGCTAACAAACAAGCTACTCTGGTAAACCGGTTGGTTGAGGCATTCCCAGCCCACAGCAGCGGTGATGGTTCTCACATGAGCCGTAGGGGCCGGGGGCAACTTGGAAGCGGTGTTGGTGGTGGACACATCAGAAGTGGCGTTGGAGACAGGGGTTTCATGACCATGTTGTGGACTGATTTTTCAAGTCCCGCTCACACGACTGGTAATACTGCATCGATTGAAAGTGACAGGAGACAGCACTTGTCAAGTATGGTTACAAACTACTTTTCCTCCCATATCGATGTTCTCCCTCACGGGTCATTCCCATTTGACTATTGGGCAGCTAAACTGGACACCTGGCCTGAATTGGCACAATATGCCTTACAGGAGCTTGCATGCCCAGCTGCAAGTGTGCTAACGGAAAGAGTCTTCAGTGCTGCTGGATCAATACTGACAGAAAAAAGGACCCGTCTGTTGACCCAAAATGTGGATGATCTAACCTTCATTAAAATGAACCATGCATGGTTTTCCAAGGATTTTGTCCCACCTTACCCTGATGACACATAGGTTGCCAGAAAAATTGTTTTCTTTGGTCCGCCTGTTCCTGGGACTTGACCAATTTCGCCTTTAGCAGCAGGTGAATGTCCCACATCAACATATGCCATTTTGTAAACCTTCCTAACTGGGCAGTCTCCTCCCCCCAATGGCCGGGGTCACCACCGAGCACACGCTACCGTGCGAGTGCCATTGCCCTGGACAGGTGGGTGGGCCGACTCGTGGGCACGGGCACTGGCACAGGGTCCCTCATAGTGCAATCAAGTGTCTCTGACGATGGGAGTGCACACCCATCGTCAGACACACCGCTGTACTATGAGGGGCCCAGTGCCAGTGCCGACGCCCATGAGTGGGCCCCCCTTGCTTGGGCAGGGCCCCAGCTTTTGCAATGTTTACCTCTCCCTGCTCCTCCGCTGTGTAGTCTGCGCTGTCAAATCCATCACTGGGACTGGCACTTCAAATTTGGTGAACTGATAGAAGATGATGGTTAAGACGTAGCTATGCCCTGTCCCGCTGGCCGGGATCCAGCTTCAGATGATCAATGGCTTCCATTTCTTATGGACATCGACTCACAATGAGATGCAGTGGTGGTTTCTCATCAGCTTTAACAGTTTTCCTACCCACAGACGTGTGACATTCCAGCGCACATTTTTAAATGTGCCCTCCCTCTCATGCCAATCCAATTGAATCGCCTACGGCCTGTTGCTTCTGTGTTTTGCACTCCAAAGTTACGTGACAGATCATGATAGGCAGTGAGCATCATGTTTACATCTCTCCCTGTGATCAAAATTGGATTGATATGAGTAACGGCGATGGGATCAACGGTTTTGCGATACAGCAACACTTTCTTCACAAAGAAAGGTTTTTGCTGTGTCCACACACTAATTAATTGAGGGTCAGCATCGCCTCTGAGAATTGTGACAGAAGTTGTTCCCGTGAATAGTGATTCGTAGATTTCTGCAATCACTAGACTTTAGGTAAATAATTATATACATCTAATTTCCTATTGCAGAGAGTCTGGGCTGTCTTACTGAGACAGAAATTAAAATGAAGATTTAAAAATACCACCAAAAGTGTATCGTGGTTTACACTTGAAATACATTTCCTTTTTTCTAGTTTTTAGATTGTTGTGTA
Source organism: Dendrobates tinctorius (assembly GCF_039654945.1). Lineage (NCBI taxonomy): Eukaryota > Metazoa > Chordata > Amphibia > Anura > Dendrobatidae > Dendrobates > Dendrobates tinctorius. The sequence continues at coordinate 8,475,091 of NW_027361825.1, forward strand.
ATCCATGCAGAGAACACTGAGTTTTTAAAAGTTTAAACTATGCTCTATATACCTGCTATCCAGTGATAATGTACCCTATCTCAACTTTGTACAATCTGGTCTAATCCATACTGGGCCTGAGACCGTCTGAGCCTGCCTCCTGATCGATACACATAGGTTTTTAATGTGTAAACTATGCAACATATATACGTGTTATCCGGTGAAACTGTACCCTTTATCAACCTTCTCGAATCTTGTAGAATCCATACTGGGCCTGAGAACGGCTGCAGAGCTGTTAAGCAAGTTGCAGCACCTGTGGTTTGGACACGTAATGTTTTGCATTTTTTCTGGAATGGCGGTTAGGCCGAAATCAGGAATTGCTGTTGACCTGCACTTACTGGGAAATCATCGTTCACGGCGAATTATTGGAATCCCAGATCCCCATCACTAACGGTGTTCAGCGGGTTATCTGCACCTGTAAGCGACAAAAAATGGTCCTTTCAGTGTAGCGCGCATGTAGCCCCGGACATGGAAGGCCATGATAGCCCTGTTAATGCTTGATCACGCGTGCCAGAGCCTCGCGTATCCCTCTAGTAAGCTTTACGCGTACCGCAGGGGCATGCCGGAGTCTCATTCGTTAACGGAATAAAGCTGACAAATCGCTAGCACAACTACAAACGGACATACCACATCACACACACACAATTGACAAAGCTTTCAATGTGTGCATTTTTTTTGAGGTGGCATGGTTGTGGTTTCCCGGGTGGAGTCCAATTAAGCTGCAGGCTCCACTCCTGGTGGTGCCCTTTTGGACATTCCTTTAAGGTTCAGCTTTGCAATCATACTGCCCCCGGAAAGCAAACACTTTGGCTTCATGGACGCTGTTTGGAGGTTCATGGGAATAACGCCACCCGATCGCCAGTTGCCATAATTTATTGGTGGGAAGTACGACGGTATATGATTGTGTTCGTTTTCAGATTTTGTTTTTTTGGGTTTGGTTTTTACGTTATTAATCCAGACTTTCTTGACTTCATAAGGGCATGACAAGCCTAGATCTGTGTCTCCTCCACCTCCTCCTTTTACTCCTCCACCTCTTTTGTAAATGTAGTTGCCCTTTTCCATATGTTATTTTTGGCTTCTGAGCATTTTGTCGGCTTTGGGACACCTTTTAAGGTGTTTTGTAATTGTTTTGTATGTGTTAGTATGTGTTTGTGTTTGCCTGCCATTGTTTTCAGTGTGGTTCGACGAACATTCGACGAACTTGCCTCCTGTGCGCCGTACCAAAACACTAGCGGGGTGGCTCAACACTACTCATGATATATAGACGTACATTGTTAATGTTTAAACTATGCTATATATACCTGCTATCTGATGATACTGTACACTTTGTCTACTTTTTATATTCTTGTCTAATCCATACTGAGCTTGGGAGTGTCTCTATGTGACTGATGGAATATATATGGAGATTGACAATTATCCTTTGACTGAATAGAGCTGTACGCTTCTGATACAGTACCATATACAGTGGGGCAAAAAAGTATTTAGTCAGTCAGCAATAGTGCAAGTTCCACGACTTAAAAAGATTAGAGGCGTCTGTAATTTACATCATAGGTAGACCTCAACTATGGGAGACAAACTGAGAAAAAAAAATCCAGAAAATCACATTGTCTGTTTTTTTTCATTTTATTTGCATATTATGGTGGAAAATAAGTATTTGGTCAGAAACAAGCAATCAAGATTTCTGGCTCTCACAGACCTGTAACTTCTTCTTTAAGAGTCTCCTCTTTCCTCCACTCATTACCTGTAGTAATGGCACCTGTTTAAACTTGTTATCAGTATAAAAAGACACCTGTGCACACCCTCAAACAGTCTGACTCCAAACTCCACTATGGTGAAGACCAAAGAGCTGTCAAAGGACACCAGAAACAAAATTGTAGCCCTGCACCAGGCTGGGAAGACTGAATCTGCAATAGCCAACCAGCTTGGAGTGAAGAAATCAACTGTCGGAGCAATAACTAGAAAATGGAAGACATACAAGACCACTGATAATCTCCCTCGATCTGGTGCTCCACGCAAAATCCCACCCCGTGGGGTCAGAATGATCACAAGAACGGTGAGCAAAAATCCCAGAACCACGGAGGGGGACCTAGTGAATGAACTGCAGAGAGCTGGGACCAATGTAACAAGGCCTACCATAAGTAACACACTACGCCACCATGGACTCAGATCCTGCAGTGCCAGACGTATCCCACTGCTTAAGCCTGTACATGTCCGGGCCCATCTGAAGTTTGCTAGAGAGCATTTGGATGATCCAGAGGAGTTTTGGGAGAATGTCCTATGGTCTGATGAAACCAAACTGGAACTGTTTGGTAGAAACACAACTTGTCATGTTTGGAGGAAAAAGAATACTGAGTTGCATCCATCAAACACCATATCTACTGTAAAGCATGGTGGTGGAAACATCATGCTTTGGGGCTGTTTCTCGGCAAAGGGGCCAGGACGACTGATCCGGGTACATGAAAGAATGAATGGGGCCATGTATCGTGAGATTTTGAGTGCAAACCTCCTTCCATCAGCAAGGGCATTGAATATGAAACGTGGCTGGTAGAGTTGAGCGACTTTTGGTTTTTTAGGGTCGCGTTTCGTTTCGTGAAACCCGACTTTTCCAAAAGTCGGGTCGAGCAAGATCGTCCAATTATAGAGAAAAGTCGGGGTCGTCCCGAAACACGAAACCCAATGTAAGTCAATGGGGAATAAAAGTCGGCAGTGAGAGGAGGACAGGAAACACACCTACAGTGCCCATTTGAATGCCAAAAGCATCAATTCTTCTTACTTAAGCTTGTCAACCTTAATTAACTTCATAATACAAGTTACGCACTGAAAAATGGGGGTTATTTGGCTAAAGTTGTGGGGGGGGAGGGCTGGCTGCAGGTTTTCATGTGCCCTGGGCGAAAGAGCGCCCCTTTAACACATACCACAACTCATCATGCTCCGATACGGCAGATAATCTTTATTTTTTTTTTATATAGCGCTAACAAATTCCGCAGCGCTTTAAAGTTTGCACACATTTTCATCACTGTCCCCGATGGGGGCTCACAATCTAAATTCCCTATCAGTATGTCTTTGAAGTTAGATAAGATAGAAGGCAGATAAATAGCGGTATAGTACAATGAAAAATACCTCACTTTTTACATCTCATGACGAGGCCCATCTATTTCTCCATACAGAATCATTGGTCCCATTTAATGTTTGAAACAGTATATGATGAGCTCCACATAATGCTACAGTATATGTTGGTCCCCATGGATGAAGCTCCACTGTCTTATGGGCCCAAATAATGCTCCAAACATAATGGGCCCCATTTCTAATGCTCTAGTGTATAATGGGCCCTGTAAATGCTGCTCCAGTGTCTGATGTCCACCTTTGGAATGTTCCAGTGTATGGTGGGCCCCATCTATCATTCTCCAGAGTATAGTGCTCCCCAAAAATTGCTTTCCCAACATTGAAAACAATCAAATAAGTCTCCTCGCTAGGGAATCCCTGTACTTGTCTGGACAGGTGCTGTAGCTTGCTTAACAGCTCGCCAGTCGTTCTCACGCCCAGTATGGATTGCACGTGATTGCACAAAGGTTAGAAAGGGTACCGTATCCCCGGATAACATGTATGGATAGCGTACACATTCAAAATATATGTCTCAGGAGGCAGGCTCAGACGGTGTCAGGCACAGTATGGATTGCACGTGATTGAAAAAAGGTTAGAAAGGGTACCGTATCCCCGGATAACATGTATGGATAGCGTACACATTCAAAATATATGTCTCAGGAGGCAGGCTCAGACGGTGTTAGGCCCAGTATGGATTGCACGTGATTGCACAAAGGTTAGAAAGGGTACCGTATCCCCGGATAACATGTATAGATAGCGTACACATTCAAAATATATGTCTCAGGAGGCAGGCTCAGACGGTGTCAGGCCCAGTATGGATTGCACGTGATTGCACAAAGGTTAGAAAGGGTACCGTATCCCTGGATAACATGTATGGATAGCGTACACATTCAAAATATATGTCTCAGGAGGCAGGCTCAGACGGTGTCAGGCACAGTATGGATTGCACGTGATTGCACAAAGGTTAGAAAGGGTACCGTATCCCCGGATAACATGTATGGATAGCGTACACATTCAAAATATATGTCTCAGGAGGCAGGCTCAGACGATGTTAGGCCCAGTATGGATTGCACGTGATTGCACAAAGGTTAGAAAGGGTACCGTATCCCCGGATAACATGTATGGATAGCGTACACATTCAAAATATATGTCTCAGGAGGCAGGCTCAGACGGTGTCAGGCCCAGTATGGATTGCACGTGATTGCACAAAGGTTTGAAAGGGTACCGTATCCCCAGATAACATGTATGGATAGCGTACACATTCAAAATATATGTCTCAGGAGGCAGGCTCAGACGGTGTCAGGCCCAGTATGGATTGCACGTGATTGCACAAAGGTTAGAAAGGGTACCGTATCCCTGGATAACATGTATGGATAGCGTACACATTCAAAATATATGTCTCAGGAGGCAGGCTCAGACGGTGTCAGGCACAGTGTGGATTGCACGTGATTGCACAAAGGTTAGAAAGGGTACCGTATCCCCGGATAACATGTATGGATAGCGTACACATTCAAAATATATGTCTCAGGAGGCAGGCTCAGACGGTGTTAGGCCCAGTATGGATTGCACGTGATTGCACAAAGGTTTGAAAGGGTACCGTATCCCTGGATAACATGTATGGATAGCGTACACATTCAAAATATATGTCTCAGGAGGCAGGCTCAGACGGTGTCAGGCACAGTATGGATTTGACGGCCCAGATTACACAGCGGAGGAGCAGGGAGAGGTAAAGATTGCAAATGCTGGGGCCCTGCCCAAGCAAAGGGGGCCCACTCATGGGCGTCGGTACTGGCACTGGGCCCCTCATAGTACAGCGGTGTGTCTGACGGCGGGTGTGCACCACCACCGTCAGAGACACTTGATTGCACTATGAGGGACCCTGTGCCAGTGCACGCGCCCAAGAGTCGGCCTACCCACCTGTCCAGGGCAACGGCACTCGCACGGTGTCGTGCGGTAGGTGGTGACCCCGGCCATGGGGGGGAGGCACCACAATTAGGGAGTTTTAGAAAGTGGCATATGTTGATGTTGGACATTCAGCTGATGCAAAAGGCGAAATAAGTGAAGTACCAGGAAGAGGTGGACCAAAGCAAGCCATTTTTCTGTCACCCTATGTGTCATCAGGGGAAGGTGGGACAAAATCCTTGGAAACACATGCGTGGTTCATTTTAATGAAGGTTAGATCATCCACATTTTGGGTTGACAGATGGGTCCTTTTTTCTGTCAGGATTGATCCAGCTGCACTGAAGACTCTTTCCGATAACACACTTGCAGCTGGGCAAGCGAGCTCCTGTAAGGCATATTGGGCCAATTCAGGCCAGGTGTCCAGTTTAGCGGCCCAATAGTCAAAGGGGAATGACCTGTGTGGGAGAACATCGATATGGGAGGAAAAGTAGTTTGTAACCATAGTTGACAACTGCTGTCTCCTGTCACTTTCCATCGATGCAGTATTACCAGTTGTGTGAGCGGTATTTGAAAAATTAGTCCACAACATTGTCATGAAACCCCTGTCTCCAACGCCACTTCTGCTGTGTGCACCACGAACACCTCTGCCAAGCTGCCCCCGGCCGGTACGACTCGTGTGAGAACCATCACCGCTGCTGTGTGCTGGGAATGCCTCAAGCAACCGATTTACCAGAGTTGCTTGTTTATTAGCCAATATTAGGTCAAGGTTCTCCTGTGGCATGATGTTTTGTAATTTGCCTTTATAGCGTGGATCCAGGATGCTGGCCAACCAGTAGTCGTCATCGTTCATCATTTTGGCAATGCGGGGGTCCCTTTTTAGGATCCGCAAGGTATAATCTGACATGTGGGCCAATGTTCCAGGTGTCAATGATGCACTGCGAGTGCTGGGTGGAGGAGCACTTTCTGGCAAATCCACATCCCTCCAGTCACGCACAAACCCTGTACCAGACCTTGCCACGCCAACATTTTCACTTGCCCCACGAGATGCATCCTCCTCCCCTAAGTAATCATCCCCATCATCCTCCTCCTCCTCCTCTTCTTCCTCCACCTCGTCCAGGAGAGGTCCCTGAGCAGACAATGGCTGAATGTCATCAAGGATTCCCTCCTCCTCTTCCTCCTCATCAACATTGGCTGCAGACGCCTGCTCCTTAAGGTGCGTCAAAGTTTGCATGAGCAGACGCATAAGTGGGATGCTCATGCTTAGGATGGCGTCGTCTGCGCTTACCAGCCGTGTGCATTCCTCAAAACACTGAAGGACTTTACAAAGGTCTTTCAGCTTCGACCACTGCACGCCTGTCAACTCCATGTCTGCTCTCAAAGTGCCTGGCCGTGTATCCTCCCACAAATGCATTATGGCCTGCCTCTGCTCGCACAGCCGCTCCACCATGTGCAGGGTGGAGTTCCACCTTGTTGCAATGTCGATAATGAGGCGGTGGTTGGGAAGGTGGAGCAATCGCTGCAGCTTCTGCATACGAACGGAGTGTAAAGGCGACCGGCGGATGTGCGCGCACAGTCTTCGCACCTTTTGGAGCAGGGCTGTTAACTCCGGATAATTTTTGAGGAAGCACTGCACCACCAGGTTCAAGGTGTGAGCCAAGCAAGGTATGTGGCTGAGTTTTGAAAGGGCTATGGCTGCCACAAAATTCCGGCCGTTATCACTAACTACCTTGCCTGCCTCAAGATGTACACTGCCCAGCCATGACTCAGTTTGTCGCTTCAAGTACTCGGCCAGCACCTCGGCGGTGTGTCTGTCGCCCAAACACATTATCTGCAACACAGCCTGCTGACGCTTTCCACTAGCTGCTCGATAGGGGGACACATCGTGTGCAACAGTGGCAGCTGCAGATGGAGTGCTCGTACGACTGCGCTCTGTGGACGAGCTTTCGCTTCTGGAGGAGGAGGAGGAGGAGGGTTGAACGCCTACAGCCAACTGTTTCCTATACCGTGGGCTAGGCAGCACTGTCCCACCACCGCTGTCCTCTGTGGACCCTGCATCCACCACATTAACCCAGTGCGCAGTGATGGACACGTAACGGCCCTGGCCATGCCGACTGGACCATGCATCAGTTGTGAGGTGCACCTTTCCGCTCACTGACTGCTTGAGTGCATGGACAATGCGGTCTTTCACATGATGGTGGAGGGCTGGGATGGCTTTGCGAGAGAAGAAGTGGCGACTGGGTAGGTCATAGCGTGGTACTGCATAGGCCATGAGTTCGCGGAAAGCTGTGCTTTCCACCAACCGAAAGGGCATCATCTCAAACGAGATTAGTTTGGCAATGTGGGCGTTCAAACCCAGTGTACGCGGATGAGAGACTGAGTACTTTCTTGACCTACTCATAGTGTCTGGGAGGGTGAGCTGGACTTGAGAGCTGCATTTGGTGGAAGTAGCGGTGGACAGGGCGGACTGAGAGAGGGTTGATGATGGTGATGGAGTTGGTGTTCTTTCTGATGGCCTAGAATCAGTCTTTCGTTGATATAACAGTGGGATTCCCTGACTGCTGTGGTCTTGCAACGACACCTCAACATTTGCTGCTGTGCTAACCGGTGGGCTTACAGTGGGGGAAACAATGTAGCGTTGCTGACTACCTTCGTTGTGATCAGTTGCACATGTGGCACTTGAGGTTTGGTGTTGTGTCCACGCTTGCAAGTGCATGCTAGTTAAATGTCTAAGCATGCAACTGGTATTCAAATTTTTCAGATTTTTCCCTCGGCTAAAGGTCTTTGCGCACTTCTTACAGATAACCTTGGCCTGATCATGAGGATTTTGTTCAAAAAAGTGCCACACTGCACTCTTCCTACTTTGGCAGACATTTTGCGGCCTAGCACGCTGTGATCTTTTGACCCTCTGGACAAGCTGTCCAGCAACTCTTTTGATGTTTGGAACCTGTCTTTGGAGTGCTCCGGGCCTGCCAGATAACAGCTGTTGCGATGTCGATGTCTGCTGTGGATGATCCTCATCTGAGCTATTGGAAGCAGCACCCTCTTCCCCCAATGGATGCCAATCTGGGTCAACAACTGGGTCATCCATCACCTCCTTTTCTATGTCATGTGCACCTTTCTCTGTGTCACCGTGTATGGTGGTATAGTGTGCGGGAAGGGGCACCTGAGTCTCATCAGGGTCAAAATCTGGCTCTGTACACTGCGAGGACAATGTAGTGCTCTGAGTGAATGTACCAGCAGAATCATCCATCAGCGGCTGTGCATCAGTGCACTCCATGTCAGATTCATCTTGGCCTGGGTAATTCACCATTTGACTTGATAATCCAGGCATGGTATGTGAAAACAGCTCCATGGAGTAATCAGTAGTATGGCCTGCGTCATCCTTCAATCTTGGTTGGGGTGAAGGACACAAGGAAAGGTGTGGTTCATGAACATGAGCCTCCAATGACGACTCAGTGCTTTTACTTTTTACAACTGAAGAAGAGGAGGCGATAGAGCTGGAGGCTGAGTCAGCAATGTAAGACAAAACTTTTTCCTGATGCTCTGCCTTTAAAAGCGGTTTGCCAACTCCTAGAAAACTAAGCGTTCGAGGCCTTATGTAGCCAGACGATGACGCAGGGTCAGCACCTCCTGCATTCGGTCCTATTTTGCTCTTGCCACTACCATCAGATCCACCACCAACACCATCATTACCAGCTGCCAACCCCCGCCCAATTCACGGCCTCTTCCACCAGCCTTCCTCATTTTTGGTAGAAATGTAGACAAAATCCAACAAACTATATAGTAATGTAAAACAAGGTACAAGGTGTCTATAGGACAGGGGAGATTTAGAATTTCTGCACACACTTGTGGACAGTGGACACTTTTGGATTGTGTGAGGCCCACTGATATCTGAGCGCTATGTGACAGGCTCGATGGCACAGCTGCCTGTGACCAAAGTGACGAGAGGATAATGGAGATTTTGAATCTCTGCGCACACTTTTGGACACTGGACACTTGTGGATTGTGTGAGGCCCACTGATATCTGAGCGCTATGTGACAGGCTCGATGGCACAGCTGCCTGTGACCAAAGTGACGAGAGGATAATGGAGATTTTGAATCTCTGCGCACACTTTTGGACACTGGACACTTGTGGATTGTGTGAGGCCCACTGATATCTGAGCGCTATGTGACACGCTCGATGGCACAGCTGCCTGTGACCAAAGTGACGAGAGGATAATGGAGATTTTGAATCTCTGCGCACACTTTTGGACACTGGACACTTGTGGATTGTGTGAGGCCCACTGATATCTGAGCGCTATGTGACACGCTCGATGGCACAGCTGCCTGTGACCAAAGTGACGAGAGGATAATGGAGATTTTGAATCTCTGCGCACACTTTTGGACACTGGACACTTGTGGATTGTGTGAGGCCCACTGATATCTGAGCGCTATGTGACACGCTCGATGGCACAGCTGCCTGTGACCAAAGTGACAAGAGGATAATGGAGATTTTGAATCTCTGCGCACACTTTTGGACACTGGACACTTGTGGATTGTGTGAGGCCCACTGATATCTGAGCGCTATGTGACACGCTCGATGGCACAGCTGCCTGTGACCAAAGTGACGAGAGGATAATGGAGATTTTGAATCTCTGCGCACACTTTTGGACACTGGACACTTGTGGATTGTGTGAGGCCCACTGATATCTGAGCGCTATGTGACAGGCTCGATGGCACAGCTGCCTGTGACCAAAGTGACGAGAGGATAATGGAGATTTTGAATCTCTGCGCACACTTTTGGACACTGGACACTTGTGGATTGTGTGAGGCCCACTGATATCTGAGCACTATGTGACACGCTCGATGGCACAGCTGCCTGTGACCAAAGTGACGAGAGGATAATGGAGATTTTGAATCTCTGCGCACACTTTTGGACACTGGACACTTGTGGATTGTGTGAGGCCCACTGATATCTGAGCGCTATGTGACAGGCTCGATGGCACAGCTGCCTGTGACCAAAGTGACGAGAGGATAATGGAGATTTTGAATCTCTGCGCACACTTTTGGACACTGGACACTTGTGGATTGTGTGAGGCCCACTGATATCTGAGCGCTATGTGACACGCTCGATGGCACAGCTGCCTGTGACCAAAGTGACGAGAGGATAATGGAGATTTTGAATCTCTGCGCACACTTTTGGACACTGGACACTTGTGGATTGTGTGAGGCCCACTGATATCTGAGCGCTATGTGACACGCTCGATGGCACAGCTGCCTGTGACCAAAGTGACGAGAGGATAATGGAGATTTTGAATCTCTGCGCACACTTTTGGACACTGGACACTTGTGGATTGTGTGAGGCCCACTGATATCTGAGCGCTATGTGACACGCTCGATGGCACAGCTGCCTGTGACCAAAGTGACAAGAGGATAATGGAGATTTTGAATCTCTGCGCACACTTTTGGACACTGGACACTTGTGGATTGTGTGAGGCCCACTGATATCTGAGCGCTATGTGACACGCTCGATGGCACAGCTGCCTGTGACCAAAGTGACGAGAGGATAATGGAGATTTTGAATCTCTGCGCACACTTTTGGACACTGGACACTTGTGGATTGTGTGAGGCCCACTGATATCTGAGCGCTATGTGACAGGCTCGATGGCACAGCTGCCTGTGACCAAAGTGACGAGAGGATAATGGAGATTTTGAATCTCTGCGCACACTTTTGGACACTGGACACTTGTGGATTGTGTGAGGCCCACTGATATCTGAGCACTATGTGACACGCTCGATGGCACAGCTGCCTGTGACCAAAGTGACGAGAGGATAATGGAGATTTTGAATCTCTGCGCACACTTTTGGACACTGGACACTTGTGGATTGTGTGAGGCCCACTGATATCTGAGCGCTATGTGACACGCTCGATGGCACAGCTGCCTGTGACCAAAGTGACGAGAGGATAATGGAGATTTTGAATCTCTGCGCACACTTTTGGACACTGGACACTTGTGGATTGTGTGAGGCCCACTGATATCTGAGCGCTATGTGACAGGCTTGATGGCACAGCTGTGACAAAAGTGACTACAGGATAAGGGAGATTGGATTGCTTTTAAAAAAGCAGTTTGCGGAGCAGTGGGTAAACAGCAATGCCAGCGTGTCAGGAAGCCTTAAAAGGCAGCCCAACAACCAACACCACTGATACACCACAATATAGCCTCCCCTTGCACTGCACACACAGTGACTTGTGTGTTGTGCAGGCCAAATCGCTAGCAGCAGAAGCAGTTTTTTTGTCTTCTTCCCTGCCTAACGCTCTCTACAGAATCAGCAGCAACCTCTCCCTATACTAAGATCGGCAGAAGTAAGATGGCGGTCGGCGTGCACGCCCTTTTATACCCCCTGTGACGCCCACCAAAGCAAGCCAATCACTTGCATGCCCTTCTGAAAGATGGTGGTGACCCGTGCCTAGGTCATCACGTTGCCCACAGTGTCCGTGGATCCTGATTGGCTGAAAAAGAGCGCAAAACAAACTTTTGAAACGCGACTTTGGCGCGTAAGTCGCCGACCTCGTGGCCGACCTCATCCTAGGGTCGGGTTTCGTTTCATGAAACCCGACTTTGCCAAAAGTCGGCGACTTTTGAATTTTTTCGACCCGTTTCGCTCAACTCTAGTGGCTGGGTCTTTCAACATGACAATGATCCAAAGCACACCGCCAGGGCAACGAAGGAGTGGCTTCGTAAGAAGCATTTCAAGGTCCTGGAGTGGCCTAGCCAGTCTCCAGATCTCAACCCTATAGAAAACCTTTGGAGGGAGTTGAAAGTCCGTGTTGCCAAGCGAAAAGCCAAAAACATCACTGCTCTAGAGGAGATCTGCATGGAGGAATGGGCCAACATACCAACAACAGTGTGTGGCAACCTTGTGAAGACTTACAGAAAACGTTTGACCTCTGTCATTGCCAACAAAGAATATATCACAAAGTATTGAGATGAAATTTTGTTTCTGACCAAATACTTATTTTCCACCATAATATGCAAATAAAATGAAAAAAAAACCAGACAATGTGATTTTCTGGATTTTTTTTTCTCAGTTTGTCTCCCATAGTTGAGGTCTACCTATGATGTAAATTACAGACGCCTCTCATCTTTTTAAGTGGTGGAACTTGCACTATTGCTGACTGACTAAATACTTTTTTGCCCCACTGTATGTGATGTTATTTTGTGTCTATTTTGTGCTAAATTTGGAAGTTTGGTGGAAGAGGCAGCGGATGTGGGCGCGGGGGGGGCCAGCTGGTGCTGATGGTGGTGGTGCATCTGCTGGTAGTGGCAAAAGCACAATAGCAGCTAAGGCAGGAGGTGTTGAGCCTTCGTCATGGTCTGTCTACGGAATGCCTGGAAGGCTACCTTCTCTGGGAGTAGGTTAATCATTTTTAAAGCCGGAGCATGAGGAACTGGTTTGGGCTTACATTGCCGAAACAGACTCCAGCAAATATGCCCTCCTCTTCTGAAGTTTCAAAAAATGCAAGGACTGAGTCGTCAAGTGCTGGCTCCTTGTCAGGAAGAACCCCTTTCCTTGTCTCCTGCACCCCACCCAAAGTGAATGATGCAGCAGGCCACACTTCACAGTCCATAGTCCATGTAGCTCTTTCTATCATACCATGCATGGCTTATCAAGTCAAATCGTGAATTCCCCAGTGCAAGATGAATTTGACATGGAGTGTGGGTGGCCAGGCAGGGCAGTGGGGTTAATCGGTACTGGGACGGTGTCTCCCTGGGATGTGTCACAGTGGTGGTGACCCGTTCTGTGACCCTGGGCGTCAATGCAAAGGGGTGAATTAAGTTTATAGGTGAATGATACGTGACACCACCTGTGGTTTCTGAGTAGACTGACCAGCGCTGCAGTGGCGCTTCTCTGGGATAGAAGTTGTGGTGCAGCTAAGATGTAGAAGCCCTGCACAGGTATGGCCATTGTCGCAGGGCACATGAAAGAGTTGGTAGATGGTGTGCAGTGCAGGATGTAGCAGAGCCGTGCGCCAGGCGCAGGAGAAAGAGGACAGACACAGTCGTGCAGTTCCTTTACCTGTAATTGGTAAGTGCTGTCCAGGACCCAGAGTACAGATGGAGAAGGAGTTGGTCAGCCTGAAAGCCAATTTGGAATTCTCTCTCTGCAGATAGGTAGTGTGGCCTCCGTTCTAGCGCTTATCTGAGGTACTTGCAGTGCTGAGTTCAATGAAGTTCCCCCTGTTGACTCTCTCTTGGAACTTTCTCATATGGCAGGCAGCCGTAGCCTTTTCCTTCTGGCTCCCACACGTCGCTGTTGGGGCCTCTGAGCCTTACTTGGGTACAGAGCATTTACAGCTGCTACTTCTTCCGCTTTCTGCTGCAGGAACATCAGTGTCCCTACAAACTTGGAGACCAGAATCCGGACCATGCGCTCAAGCTAGGAGTTTGCCTTAACTCTGCTCATCCTCCAGCTCCCCTTCTCACGTCCACACACTTCCCCTTCCCTTCACAGACTGCCCTAACTTACCTCCTCCCGACCACAGACAGCAGCTTCTCAGCAGTCAGGTTGAGAGGTCTCCCTGCTGGCCTGGAGTGGGAAATGTGTTGTGTGTTGGTTTAACTGCTAGAGAGATCCTTCGTTGCTCCCAACCATGACATCACACTCCCTAGGAGGAAGGTAATGCCACTGTGGTGACCGTACTCCTGGGGGAGCCACAAGTGCACTGAGGCCCAGCCACTGCTAGATGATTCTGCTGGTACATTGACCCAGACCTCTACATTCCCCTCGCACTCTACACAGCCTGAATGTGACCCAGATGAAACTCAGGTTACCCTTCCCATATACTGTACCACCTTACACAGTGAAAAAAAGTAAGGTGCAGCTGAAAGTGCAGGTTCGGCCCACCCGCCGTCAGACATACCGCCGTACTATGAGGGGCCTTGTGCCAGTGCTGTCGCCAACGAGTGGGCCCCCCTGCTTGCTCAGGATCACAGCACTTGCAAAGTTGAAATACTTACCTCTCCCTGCTCCACCGTCATGACGTCTTCCACGTTTCCTGACAGTGATATTCTGATCAGAGAGCGCAATGACATCACGTCTGTACGCCCATACTAGTACAGGGATTCCCTAGCGAGGAAACTTATTTGAGGAGACTTATTTAATTGTTTTCAATGTTGGGACAGCAATTTTTGGGGAGCACTATACTTTGGAGAATGATATATGGGGCCCAACATACACTGGAGCATTCCAAAGGTGGACATCAGACACTGGAGCAGCATTTACAGGGCCCATTATACACTAGAGCATTAGAAATGGGGCCCATTACGTATGGAGCATTATTTGGGCCTATAATACAGTGCAGCTTCATCCATGGGGACCAACATATACTGTAGCATTATGTAAGCTCATCATATACTGTTTCAAACATTATATGAGACCAATGATTCTGTATGGTGAAATATATGGGCCTCATTACTCTGTATAGCGCACTATGCTGTGGCCATAATACTGTATGGAGTAAGATACTGTCTGTTTTTGGAGCTATTGGAGAATTTAAAATGGATATCAGTCATGAGATGTAAAAAGTGAAGTATTTTTCATTGTACTATACCGCTATTTCTCTGCCATATCGGAGCATCATGAGTTGTGGTATGTGTTAAAGGGGCGCTCTTTCGCCCAGGGCACATGAAAACAAGGCGCCAGCCCTACCCCCACAAATTTAGCCAATAACCCCCATTTTTCAGTGCGTAACTAGTATTATGAAGTAAATTAAGGTTGAAAAGTTTCAGTAATAAGATTTGATGTTTTTGGCATTCAAAAGGGCACTGTAGGTGTGTTTCCTGGCCTCCACTACCTGCCGACTTTGCTTCCCCATTGACTTGCATTGGGTTTGGTGTTTCAGTCGGCCTTCGACTTTTCACAAAAACCGGCCAATTTCATTCGACCCGACTTTTGCGAAAGTCGGGTTTCATGAAACCCGACTCGACCCCAAAAAAGGCAAAGTCGCTCAACTCTAGTTGTGAAGATATAGGGATTGTGTAGGACTTAGACCAGTAGGGGGAGCACAGTAGAATAGGATAGGGATTAGTTAGGCCAATAGGATTTTGTTTGGTTAGAAGGGGCTAAAAAAGGGTAGTTTGGTGTGCTTCCAGGAGTTAGTCATTATGAGCCAGTAGCAAGGACAAGACAACCTTGTCTGGAAGAACGTTTATGTGAAGCAACAAAAAAAAGCGGTCTATAGGAGTGCTAAAGGAGAGGCAGAAACCAAACAAAGGAAAGTTTCCACCTAAGGAAGACGGCTGTGACTGTAGAACCGCGTTGTGGTATTGGAGGAAGAATAAAAGCTGAGTTTTTTACCCTTTTTCTGGTTTCTGCCTCTCCTTTAGCGCTCCTATAGACCGCTTTTTTTGTTGCTTCACATTGAATTTTCCTCTCTGAGGATTAGCAGCAGGAGCAGCTTGGAGGGAAGTTGCTTGTGGGAGAACCTGCATTTGCTGGGCGGTGCAAGTTTGCACACACCACAGCATGGGCAAAAATGTATGGCCTCACCTGCAGCACTGCCCAGCCTCTGACTGCTGATTGCTGTTATAGACTAAAGCAGAGAGGTATCTAGGTAAGGGCAGGCAGGGTATTTTTTCCACATGCAGCAGTCAGGGGTGCCTTGTCTCCCCCACAGATACATTTTGTTGCCCCCTGGACTGGGAGTTAGCTCAGAGTAGGTGCAGTGTGCTGGCTCCCAGTTGACAGTTGTACTCATGTCTTTCAGACCACCGGGTTAGAACGATGTCAGAAGGGGGGAGAAGGGGAAGGGTATATATCTGACATTTTCCTCTCCGTGGGTGGTACCACAATAACTCCCCGGCAGCAGGTGCGCTGTCTGGGTGTTATGTTTGACACCAATCTCTCCTTCACATCCCATATACAATCTCTTGCCCGCTCTTGCCGCTTACAGCTAAAGAACATCTCTAGAATCCGCCCTTTTCTCACTATGGAAACAACAAAAACCATCACTGTAGCATTGATCCACTC
Source organism: Dendrobates tinctorius (assembly GCF_039654945.1). Taxonomy (NCBI): domain Eukaryota; kingdom Metazoa; phylum Chordata; class Amphibia; order Anura; family Dendrobatidae; genus Dendrobates; species Dendrobates tinctorius. The sequence goes on from NW_027361825.1 coordinate 8,491,144, forward strand.
CCGCCTGGATTACTGCAATGCTTTATTAATTGGCCTCCCCGTCACTCGACTATCCCCTCTCCAATCCATACTTAATGCAGCAGCCAGGGTCGTCCATCTGGCTAATCGGTACTCGGACGTGTCCGCTCTTCGTCAGCCATTACACTGGCTGCCCATTCATTATAGGATCCAATTCAAAGTACTTGTTCTCACCCACAAATCTCTCCACGGTGCGTCACCCCCTACATCTCCTCCCTCATTTCTGTCTATCGGCCTAGCCGATCGCTGCGCTCTGCAAACGAGTTTCGACTAACCTCTGCACTAATCCGTACCTCCCACTCCTGACTCCAAGACTTCTCCCGTGCTGCTCCTATCCTCTGGAATGCTCTACCCCAAGAAATTAGGACTAACCAAAATTTGCATAGTTTTAGGCGCTCCCTCAAAACACATTTGTTCAGAGCGGCTTATCACGTTCCCTATTCAAAGTCATTCTATGTGTAAGTGTGCATGTATAGCCCATTCACTATCTCCATCCATCCTTCACTCCCTCAAGATGGCTGGACCTTCATTGTACCGTAAATATACAATTGTAAATACACACCTGTACTTTGTATCTCCCTCACCTCATGGTAGATTGTAAGCTCTCACGAGCAGGGTCACCTTATTTCGTCTTATTTTGCTTTAATCATTGTAATATTAACGTTGTTACTTATGACTTGTGTTTTGAAACTGTAAAGCTCTGTGGAATATGTTGGCGCTATATAAATAAAGATGATTATTATTGACGATGATTATTATTATATGAGGAAACAGAATGGGGGCATGAGTGCAGATGTAAGGGATGCGGGGGCTAGTTTAATGCCCTGCACTCCTTGCATATGTTTCTGGTAAAAGCGATATATTTCATATGATGTGCAATTTTGATATATTGTGTAAAGCTTTGTATCTATGTTTATGTGTTGTGAAGATATAGGGATTGTGTAGGACTTAGACCAGTAGGGGGAGCACAGTAGAATAGGAAAGGGATTAGTTAGACCAATAGGATTTTGTCTGGTTAGAAGGGGCTAAAAAAGGGTAGTTGGGGGAGCTTCCTGGAGTTAGTCAGTGTGAGCCAGAAGCAAGGACAAGACAGCCGTGTCTGGGAGAACGTTTATGTGAAGCAACAAAAAAAAGCGGTCTATAGGAGCGCTAAAGGAGAGGCAGAAACCAAAAAAATGAAAGTTTCCACCTGAGGAAGACGGCTGTGACCGTAGAAACGCGTTGTGGGTATTGGAGGAAGAATAAAAGATGAGTTTTTTACCCTTTTTCTAGTTTCTGCCTCTCCTTTAGCGCTCCTATAGACCGCTTTTTTTTGTTGCTTCACATTGAATTTTCCTCTCTGAGGATTAGCGGCAGGAGCAGCTTGGAGGGCAGTTGCTTGTGGGAGAACCTGCATTTGCTGGTCGGTGCTGGGAAGCTCTGGGATCCTTGGTGTTCACTTACGGCTGGGATCGGTCTCAACTTCACATCCGGAAGCCAGTGAGAGATGGACTGACCAAGCGAGTGGAGGTTGCTGACAGCAATGTACAGTGCCCTTCTGGGTTGTGAGGACACACTCCCCAACTACCATTCATGTTCACACCGTGATTGTGCAAGGGTGGCACAACCCTGTAAGGTGAGCACCCTGTCGATTCAGTTAGGGAATTAATTTAAACACAGGTACACTCATTGCGCCTCTCTTTGCATTTTATTTTTCATGGGAGAACATTTAAGCAGAGGAGCCCAGCGGTCCAGGGCCTAAGAGCTGACAGTCACACAGTGGTGGAGGAATATCAGGGCAGCATAAGAATGGTAGCAGCTAATTTCGTGGGAACAACCCTTAACGTCTGAGGCCTACAGCCTAGCAAGGAATGGAAGAGCCATCCTTCCACTTCACTTTCGGAGAGGGAACCAGGTGGGGAACTCCTGAAGTGGGTTAGTCTGACCAGTCAGGAAGCTGAGGTACCAGTGGATCTGGTGCAGAAATGTGATATTACTGGAGAAGTGAGGGACAGTACAGGGAATGGAATGGTTATATTAAGCAAAGAATCTTGTGCTGTTTCTGTGACTAAAGTGGATGAGCTGAATAAAATTGTTTTGTTGAAGATGAACTTGGACTCTGACTGTCATTGTGTGGTGCTAAGAGAAAAGGAACCATGGCAGTGTGGAATAGACCTCAAATTACCAGTGAGTGGACTACAATGTGTTATTGTGGCAGAGAGCCAGGGTTTGCCAGTACTGCCACCGTCAGCCACAACTACCACCCTGGCCTCTGTTTCACAGACACAGTATGTTGAGTGGGGGGATGAGTGCAGGCACAATATGAGTAGCAAGGAGGGAATGTATGCAGAAGACCATAGGGAAAAATATATACAGTCGCAGTAACTGATTTTTCCCTACTTCGGCTTTTGTGGACTTTGGGTCATCCTTGAACCTGATTGACTCCAAGCTGGTGGCCAGCTGTAGATTAGGGACAGCTAGGTTGGAGATTCCTATAAAAATAATGGTCATTGATTCTACACCTCTCACCAAGGACGGTCTCCATTTTGTTTCTGAGGAATTCACCCTCAGGGTGGGGGCCCTTCACCAGGAGCATATGTCATGTTTTGTTTTGGATAATCTCTCTGCTGGCCTGGTGTTAGGCTTTCCCTGGTTGCAAAGGTATAACCCGATTATTGACTGGGGTTCCCGGGATATTGTTAAATGGGGACCTAATTGTTCTGAAAGATGTCTTGCTACTGTGTCTGTCGTCCGTTGGTCTGGAAGGTATTCCGGAGTACCTGAAGGACTATAAGGATGGTTTCTCCGAAAAAGAGGCTGAAGTTTTACCACCACACCACCCATTTGATTGTGCCATTGACCTGGTTCCTGGTGCTAAATTGCCCAAGGCCCGCTTGTATAACCTTTTGGGTCCCGAGCGGGCTGCTATGAAATAATACATTTCCGAGAGTCTTTGCAAGGGACACATTCGTCCTTCTGTCTCTCCTGTGGTGGCGGGGTTCTTTTTCGTAAAGAAAAAAGACGGTGGTTTGCGCCCATGCCTCGATTTCGAGAGTTAATCAAGATAACTGTCATAAATACTTACCCCCTCCCACTTATTCCTGATTTGTACAACCAGTTGTCTGGGGCTAAGTGGTTTACGAAATTAGATCTACGGGGAGCATATAACCTTATCCGGGTCCAGGAGGGAGATGAGTGGAAAACTGCTTTTCTCACTACTGAAGGGTTGTTTGAGAATTTGGTCATGCCTTTCGGTCTGACCAATGCTCCAGCAGTCTTCCAAAATTTCATCAATCATGCGTTCTTTGATTTTATTGAACGTTTTATGGTTGTGTATTTGGATGACGTACTTATCTACTCACCTGATAAACAGGCTCACATTGGTCATATTCGGGCAGTTCTCCAAAGGCTCCAGGAGAACTGTCTCTTTGCTAAGCTAGAGAAATGTTTATTTTCTGTTCAGGAACTGTCTTTTCTGGGGTTCATTGTGTCTGCTGAGGGGTATCGCTTGGATCCTAATAAGGTGCAGGCCATTGTTGATTGGGTTCAACCTTGTGATTTGAAGGCTCTGCAGCATTTCCTAGGATTCACTAATTATTACCGCAAGTTTATAAGGGGGTTCTCACAGGTAGTTAAACCTCTCACAGATATGACTCAAAAGGGGGCCGATATCAAGAATTGGTCAGCCGCAGCAATAGCGGCGTTTGTTTTTAAAAAAATGTTTCATGTCTGCTCCGGTTCTTATTCAACCGTACCCGTCTGAACCATTTATTGTTGAGGTGGACGCCTCAGAGGTGGTGGTGGGGGCGGTGTTGTCCCAAGGACCCGCCACTTTGACTAATTTGAGACCCTGTGCCTTTTTCTCTAAGAAATTCTCCTCTGCGGAGAGAAACTATGATGTTGGGAATCGAGAACTTCTGGCTGTGAAGTTGGCCTTTGAAGAATGGAGGCATTTTTTGGAGGGGGCTGTCCATCCTATAACCGTAATTATGGACCACAAGAACCTAGCTTACATTGAGTCAGCTAAAAGGTTGACTCCTAGACAGGCTAGATGGTCACTTTTTTTTTCCCGATTCCAGTTCTCCATCACTTTTCGGCCAGGATCCAAAAATATCAGAGCTGATGCCTTGTCACGCAGTCTGGATCCGGTGTCCCCCCCCAAACCTCCATCCTCCATTCTTCAGCCTGCGGTGGTGGTGGCAGGTATTTCTAATGTGTTGGAGCGGGAGATTCGGGAAGCTCAGACTCTTGCCCCTCCGGCTAAGCCGGTGGATAAACTTTTTGTACCAGCTCAATTTCGTCTCAAAGTCCTTCGGGAGTTCCATGACTCAGTTCTGGGTGGACATCCAGGGATCTTGGCTACCCAGAAGGCCATCGCTAGGGTATTCTGGTGGTCTTCTTTAGCCTCTGATGTTGGGGAATTTGTGTCTGCTTGTGGTGTATGTGTCCGTGCGAAAACCCCCCATAACCGGCCGGCCAGGGAATTGGTGCCACAGACAATTCCTGATAGACCATGGACCCATTTGTCCATGGATTTCATCACCAATCTTCCCCCTTCCAAGGGTAATACCGTCATTTGGGTAGTGGTGGACAGGTTTAGTAAGCAGGCACATTTTGTACCCTTGGCGGCTCTTCCTAATGCGGAAACGTTGTCCAGATTGTTTGCTGAGCATGTGGTGTGGTTGCATGGGGTATCCTTGAATGTGGTGTCTGAGAGGGGGTACAATTTGTTTCCAGATTTTGGAGGGCATTTTGTAAAAGGTTGGGTATTGGTCTCTCTTTTTTATCCGCTTATCACCAGAGACTAATGGGCTGACTGAGCAGACCTATCAGTCTCTGGAGCAAATTCTGCGTTGCCTGACCTCAGCCCGACAGGATGATTGGTGTACTGCGTTACCTTTGGCCGAGTTTGCATTTGACAACCGCATTAACCTGTCTACGGGTACATCTCCCTTTTTCTGTAACTATGGGTTTCATCCACATTTTGGAGAGTTCTCCCGTTTGGACTCTGGGTGTCCTGGGGCGGATGAAACTATCCAGCGGTTAGGGAAGGTATGGCGGGAGGTCCAGAATAACATTACAAAGGCTCAGGCTAAATATAAGTTTTTTGCAGACAAATAACGGTCCTTGGGGCCGTTGTTCCAGGTTGGGGATAAGGTATGGTTGTCTACCAAGAATATAAGGCTCAAGGTCCCCTCTGTGAAGCTTGGAAATAAATTTATTGGTCCCTATGAAATTACCGAAGCGGTTAACCCGGTGGCTTTTCGGTTGCGTCTCCCGCTGTCTCTACGGATCCCCAATGTGTTCCATAGGGCCCTTTTGAAACTTGTGGGGTCCTGTGGGGAGGGATCATTGTCTTCCCGCCACCAGTTTTGGTAGACGGGCAGTCTGAGTACGAGGTGGAACAAATTGTTGACTCTAGGTTGAACCATCGTGCTCTTCAATATCTTGTGCATTGGAAAGGATACGGTCCTGAGAACCGGTCTTGGGTTCCTTCCCGATTGGTTCATTCGGATCGGTTGGTCCGGGCCTTTCATGCCAAGTATCCTGAGAGACCTGGGGGTCCGGTGGCCCCCCGTTGAGAGGGGGGTACTGTCATGATCCAGGACGGGGTTTTGTCTTTGGCCCGTCCTGGTCAGACAGGGGTTAATTGTTTCTGCCTCTCTCTGGCAGAGGGCGGTTATTTAGTGGCCACTCGACCTAGGTCCGGTGTCAGTTATACTCCTGCCTTCGGCTGAGTTAGCTGACCTCTTGCATACGTGTGTCTTGTGCCTGTTAACTTGTTGCTTGTTTGGTTTTGATCCGGTTCCGTCCCTGTTACGAGTTTTGCATGTCCCTCTTGTACTGCGCTACCCTCTCTGTGGAAAAAAAACTTTTGTAGTTCCAGCACACGATATAGGAAAATTAAAAAAAGCCTTTATTTAGTCCATCATTAAAAATTACAATACCAAATGTAATAAAAGCATGTGTAGGCTTACACATTTCGGATCATATTTGACCCTTAATCATAGCATAAAATACTGGATAAATGTAGCACTTATCAAGGAAAAGCAACCAAAGAAGGCTGCCTTGGGTAGCACCCACCAGAATCCGCTGTAATACCAGCATCACTAATTCAAGGTTAGCAATAGTACCTCACTGGATTAACCCTATGATGCATCCATCTTATACAAACATGTTACAATGTGAATTCTCACTTAGTGATAATCTAATGGTTTAGTCACTTTTTAACCAAATTTTTATATATATAAATTCATCAGGAAGGGATGGGAACTACAAAAGTTTTTTTTTCACCAAGAATTTTCTCCCAGATGGGGATGGATTCATTCCGTGCACCGAGATCATGGAAAGGAGGACTGGGCAGGCTGGACCAGGTGAGCTGAAGATTAATTCTATGCTACCCTCTCTGTGTATGACTCTCTGCCTGTGACTTGACTATTCTCTGCTCGTCCCTCTGGTACCGCACTGCCCTCTCCGGGTATGACCTCTGCTTGTCTAATTTGCGTTTCCCTCTCCTCTACTACTGTCATGATCCAGGACGGGATTTCGCTTTGACCCGTCCTGGTTAGACTATGGGTTAATTGTGCTGCCTCTCTCTGGCAGCAGGAGGCTATTTAGTGCTCACTGGACCTGGGTCCGGTGTCAGTTATACTCCTGCCCTCGGCTGAGTTAAGTGACCTCTTGTATACGTGTGCCTTGTGCCTGATATCTTGCTTGTTTGTTCGGTTGTGATCTGGTTCTGTCCCTGTTACGAGTTCTGCCTGACCCTCTTGTACTGCGCTACCTCTTGTGTATGACTCTCTGCTTGTGACCCAACTTCTCTCTGCTCGTCCCCTTGGTACCATGTCGCCCTCTTGTGTATGACCTTTGGCTTTGTCTGACTACCCGTCTGTTCATCTCTCCTGTACCTCGTTTGCCCGTACTGTGTGTGACCTCTGTTTTGCCTGACTCTGAGTTGTTGTATGGTGTCCTGTCCTATCTGAATACAGGACACTAAGCCCCGCCCCCTTGCAGTCACATGACCATAGGTCCCGTGCACACTATTCAGTTTTAGTGTCCGCAAGTCCTATGCATCTTTACTTTCCAGCGCTGACTGGACCCTGACACTATTATCCTGAAGCACGCATGGTCACCTCTGCTGCACACTCCACAGGTATCTTTTAGCACTGCTTCTGTTCTCAGGACACGCGCACTGGCTCTATGAGCCAGTGCAGTGCGGTGTCTCTGACATTATAACTGACCCATACCATTTTTTTTTCTCTGCTCCCATTCACCTGTGTGTGTGATGGATCCTATGCACACTCTTTCTGAGCAGGTTAAGCATCTGACGCAGATGTCTCAGAAACTCTTTGGAGAACAAAGAGTCCTGGCTCAGTCTCAGCAGCTGATCGCCGACACTGTGCAGGGGGTTCTTTCATGGGGGGCTCGGGATGTTACATTAATTTCCCCTGAGTCTCCAGTGAAGTTACCAGATACCTTTTCTGGAGATAAAAATGACTTCAGAGTGTTCAAGGAGGGCTGTAAGCTTTTTTTTTTCCTTAAGACCACACTCTTCTGGGGATGAAAGTCAGAGAGTGGGGGTCATTATGTCTCTGTTAAGGGGAGCCCCCTAAGCTTGGGCTTTCTCCCTTCCTACCACGGCCCCTGAGCGTATGACTGTGGATGCATTTTTTGAGGCCCTGGGGCATATTTATGATGAGCCTGATCAGGTGCGTATGGCTGAGGACAGGCTGATGAATGTTTGCCAGGGGAAACACTCAGCCGAGTGGTTTTGCTCAGAGTTCAGACGCTGGGCTGCTGAGGTCTGCTGGAACGACGCTGCTCTCCGGGGGTTGTTCCGTAGAGGCCTGTCTGAGCATCTGAAAGACGCCTTGGCTCTCCACCCCCCACCTGATGCCCTGGAGGAAGCTATGACACAGGCCGTCCGAATGGATCGCAGGTTACAGGCAAGGGGAGTGATACAAACCGAGACAACATTATTCTCCCAAGGAAGGGGAGCCAGTTCTTCACTGAAAATCACGGCGATGGGAACCATCAACCATAAGGAGGAAGAAAGGAGGCAACGGCACGTGAGAAAATGCGGTGTTCACAGTGGCGAGTCTGGACATGGGGAAAAAGGATTGCCCCTCCCGGCCACTAACCAACAAACGACTGAGCCCGGGTGATTATCGTGGAGGTCACCCAGGCTCTCAGGTACCCTTTTCTGCATTTTCTAAAATGTCATTCCAAGTGGAACTTTGTTGTGGGGGTGTCTCCACATCCACAACTGCCTTCGTGGATTGCGGTTCATCATTGAACTTTATTAACTCTGACTTGGTGGCCAGGTGTAAGTTAGGGACAGTTAGGTTGGAGACTCCGATTCACCTTGTTGCTATTGACAAAACACCACTGGTTAAGAATGACATTGTGTTTTGTACTGAAGAGTTTCTCCTTAAAGTGAGTTCCTTACACCAGGAACGTATTTCGTGTTTTGTAATGAACAACCTGCCTGCGGGACTGGTGTTGGGGTTCCCCTGGTTACAGCTGCATAATCCTGTGATTAATTGGGAATCTCGGGACATTGTTAAGTGGGGTCCCTATTGCTCTGAGAAATGTCTTGTGTCTGTGTCGTCCGTGGGTCTAGAAGGCATTCCGGAGTGCCTGATAGATTATACTGACGTTTTCTCCGAAAAAGAGGCTGAGGTTTTACCACCACACCGCCCATTTGATTGTGCCATTGACCTGGTTCCAGGTGCTAAATTGCCCAAAGCCCGCCTGTATAACCTCTCGGGTCCGGAACGGGCTGCGATGAAGGAATATATTTCTGAGAGCCTCCGTAAGGGACATATTCGTCCTTCTGTTTCTCCTGTGGCGGCAGGGTTCTTTTTTATAAAAAAAAAAGACGGTGGTTTGCGCCCATGCCTCGATTTTCGTGAGTTAAATAAAATAACTGTGAGGAATACTTATCCCCTTCCACTTATTCCTGATTTATACAATCAGTTGTCCGGAGCTAAGTGCTTTTCGAAATTAGACCTACGGGGAGCGTATAACCTTATCCGAGTCCGGGATGGAGATGAATGGAAGACCGCCTTTCTCACTACTGAAGGGTTGTTTGAAAATTTGGTCATGCCCTTCGGCCTGACCAACGCTCCAGCGGTCTTCCAAAATTTCATAAATCATGTGTTCTCCGATTTGATTGGACGTTTTATGGTGGTGTTTTTGGATGACATTTTAATCTACTCGCCTGATAAACAGACTCACATTGGTCATGTTCGGGCAGTTCTCCAAAGGCTCAGGGAGAACTGTCTGTTTGCTAAACTTGAAAAATGTTTATTTTTTGTTCAGGAACTGTCCTTTCTGGGGTTCATCGTGTCTGCTGAAGGGTATCGCATGGATCCTAATAAGGTGCAGGCCATTCTCGAGTGGGTTCAACCGTGTGATTTGAAGGGTCTGCAACGTTTCCTTGGGTTCGCTAATTATTATCGGAAATTTATAAGGGGGTTCTCACAGGTGGTTAAACCCCTCACAGACATGACTCAAAAGGGGGCCGATATCAAGAATTGGTCTACCGCAGCGGTAGCGGCATTTCAGCTTTTGAAAAAATGTTTCATGTTGGCCCCGGTTCTTATCCAACCGGACCCCTCTGAACCATTTATTGTTGAGGTAGACGCCTCAGAGGTGGGGGTGGGGTGGTATTGTCCCAGGGACCCGCCACTTTGACCAATTTAAGACCTTGCGCCTTTTTCTCAAAGAAGTTCTCTCCGGCAGAGAGAAACTATGATGTGGGGAATCGGGAACTTCTGGCCGTAAAATTGGCTTTTGCAGAATGGAGGCATTTTTTGGAGGGGGCTGTCCATCCTATAACGGTAATCACGGACCACAAAAACCTAGCTTACATTGAGTCTGCTAAAAGGTTGACTCCCAGACAGGCTAGATGGTCACTTTTTTTTTCTCGATTTAACTTCTCGATCACTTTCCGACCAGGATCCAAGAATATCAGAGCGGATGCGTTGTCACGCAGTCTAGATCTGATGTCCCCCCCGGAACCTCCATCCTCCATTCTTCAGCCTGGGGTGGTGGTGGCAGAGGTTTCTAATGTGTTGGAACGAGAGATTCGAGAAGCCCAGGCTCTTGCACCTCCAGCTAAGCCGGTGGATAAACTTTATGTGCCAGCTCAGTTTCGTCTCAAGGTCCTCCAGGAGTTCCATGACTCAGTTCTGGGTGGACATCCAGGGATCTCAGCGACCCGGAAGGCCATTGCTAGAATGTTCTGGTGGTCTTCTTTAGCCTCTGATGTTGGGGAGTATGTGTCTGCGTGTGAGGTTTGTGCCCGTGCGAAAACTCCCCATAACCGGCCGGCCGGGGAATTGGTACCACTGCCAATTCCTGAGAGACCATGGACTCATCTGTCCGTGGATTTCATCACCAACCTTCCCGCTTCCAAGGGTAATACCGTGGTCTGGGTCGTAGTGGACAGGTTTAGTAAGCAGGCACATTTTGTACCTTTGACAGCTCTACCTAATGCGGAAACATTGTCCAGATTGTTTGTGGAGCATGTGGTGCGGTTGCATGGGGTACCCCTGAATGTGGTGTCTGATAGGGGAGTGCAATTTGTGTCCAGATTTTGGAGAGCTTTTTGTAGGAGGTTGGGTATTAGTCTGTCCTTTTCATCCGCCTACCATCCAGAGACTAATGGGCAGACTGAGCGGACCAATCAGTCTCTGGAGCAAATTCTGCGTTGTTTGACCTCAGCCCGGCAGGATGATTGGTGTTCTGTGTTACCATTGGCTGAGTTTGCTTTTAACAACCGCACTAACCAGTCTACGGGTACATCTCCTTTTTTTTGCAATTATGGGTTTCATCCTCATTTTGGAGAATTTTCCCGCTTGAATTCTGGGTGTCCTGGGGCGGACGAGTCGATCCAGCGGTTGGGGGAGGTATGGCGGGAGGTCCAGAATAACATTACGAAGGCCCAGGACAAATTTAAATTTTTTGCGGACAAAAAACGATCCGTGGGTCCAGTGTTTCAGGTCGGAGATAAGGTATGGTTATCCACCAAAAATATAAGGCTCAAGGTCCCCTCTGCGAAGCTTGGACCCAAGTTTATAGGTCCCTATGTAATTACCGAAGCAGTTAACCCGGTGGCTTTTCGGTTGAGTCTTCCGCCATCTCTAAGGATCCCTAATGTTTTCCATAAGGCCCTTTTGAAACCTGTGAGGTCCAGTGGGGAGGGATCATCATCTTCCCCGACACCGGTCCTGGTAGATGGGCAGGCTGAGTACGAGGTGGAACGAATTGTCGACTCCAGGTTGGTCCGTCGCGCCCTTCAGTATTTGATACATTGGAAGGGCTACGGTCCTGAGGAACGCTCGTGGGTTCCTGCTCGATCAGTTCATGCGGATCGGTTGATCCGAGCCTTTCACGCCAAGTACCCTGAGAGACCTGGGGGTCCGGTGGCCCCCCATTGAGAGGAGGGTACTGTCATGATCCAGGACGGGATTTCGCTTTGACCCGTCCTGGTTAGACTATGGGTTAATTGTGCTGCCTCTCTCTGGCAGCAGGAGGCTATTTAGTGTTCACTGGACCTGGGTCCGGTGTCAGTTATACTCCTGCCCTCGGCTGAGTTAAGTGACCTCTTGTATACGTGTGCCTTGTGCCTGATATCTTGCTTGTTTGTTCGGTTGTGATCTGGTTCTGCCTGACCCTCTTGTACTGCGCTACCTCTCGTGTATGACTCTCTGCTTGTGACCCAACTTCTCTCTGCTCGTCCCCTTGGTACCATGTCGCCCTCTTGTGTATGACCTTTGGCTTTGTCTGACTACCCGTCTGTTCATCTCTCCTGTACCTCGTTTGCCCGTACTGTGTGTGACCTCTGTTTTGCCTGACTCTGAGTTGTTGTATGGTGTCCTGTCCTATCTGAATACAGGACGCTAAGCCCCGCCCCCTTGCAGTCACTTGCCCATAGGTCCCGTGCACATTATTCAGTTTCAGTGTCCGCAGGTCCTATGCATCTTTACTTTCCAGCGCTGACTGGACCCTGACACTATTATCCTGAAGCACGCATGGTCACCTCTGCTGCACACTCCACAGGTATCTTTTAGCACTGCTTCTGTTCTCAGGACACGCGCACTGGCTCTATGAGCAAGTGCAGTGCGGTGTCTCTGACAACTACAGTATCCCTGCAGTAAGTATATTACATCATCTGCAGCAGTAGGACGCTATGCCCCGCCCCCTGCATTCACATGATCATAGGTCCTTGTACTCCTTACTACTTTCAGTGTCGCAGGTCCTGTCTGCTTCAACTTTCACTGCAGTATCGGACCCCGGGCCCTCCCGTAGTGTGGGTAAGTCACCCTGCTCAGCCATGGCAGTTTGCCGACGCTGACAGGATCCTGACAATTCCACTTCTTTGCTTTAATAAACTCCTGGGTTGCTTTGGCTTTATGTTTTGGGTATAATGGTATGTCTCTGGTAGTAATGCCTATGTAGTGAACATGATTTATTTTCCTCCATATTCCACTTAAACCCGTCCGCTGTAGCCACAAGAAAAGGGAAATGCAGGAGACAGTGATCCGAAAGGGTCCATCAAAAAGTAAGAAAAATTAAAAATCCAGATGTACCTCACCACTCACCCCTCCTGCCTCTCCACTCCTCACCATTACCTGTTTGGTTTGTTGCCCCATCTTCTTATCACCACCGCTCACGCTTAAACCCATGTTTCTGTCCTTGGTTGTGTAAGGTCATAGTGCATGTTGTGATGTAATGATCTTTCTTCCACTTTTGTTAAACCCTCCTGGGCTTCATCAGTGCTGGAAATCCCAGTCTAATGTGTGATGATGTGGTGATTAGAAAATGTAGCTAGGACTAGACCGGTGATGGTGAGAAGCGGAGGGTCCGGCGAGGTGAGCGGTGAGGGGAGTATACAGGTTTTTTTTAATTGTTTACATCTTACATTTAACATGCTAAGGGGTCTGTAGATATCCCATACAATAATAAGGGACATTAAATTCATGGAAAATAACTTTTCTGCAAATTTAATTTCCCGGGATAATCCATGCAAACAGAAAAATTTTAATTTTGCCTTATCTGCTAATCTATGATGTTTTAATTTAGTTTTAACTGGTACAGAAGAGTAATTTGTCTAATGACTCTGCTTCCCATAATGGGAATCAAGTGATTTATATGTTTTCATAAATACTACAATGTATTAATTTTGCTTGGGCATTGTACAAGAGATTTTGGTTCGCTCTCGTTGCCGCAGGCCCTCATTTCACATACTGATAGTAAATTAAACATGAAGGAAATGCATCAACTGGAAAAGTTTGAGAGGTTCTGCATACATTACATCACCTGTAGCTCCTTTTTCTGGACTAAAAATGGGATAAAGATTGCTGAACAACAAACAGAGTAAAAAATGAACTACACAGAGCTGAACAATATATACTGATATATAACAAAAAAGATGTGTTCATCTTATCTAACTAAAGTTGAGCGACTTTTGTTTTTTTAGGGTTGAGTTTCGTTTCGTGAAACCCGACTTTTCCAAAAGTCGGGTCGAGCAAGATCGGCTGATTATAGGGAAAAGTCGGGGTCGTCCCGAAACACGAAACCCAATGTAAATCAATGGGGAATAAAAGTCGGCAGTGAGAGGAGGACAGGAAACACACCTACAGTGCCCATTTGAATGCCAAAAGCATCAATTCTTCTTACTTAAGCTTGTCAACCTTAATTAACTTCATAATACAAGTTACGCACTGAAAAATGGGGGTTATTTGGCTAAAGTTGTGGGGGGGAGGGCTGGCTCCAGGTTTTCATGTGCCCTGGGCGAAAGAGCGCCCCTTTAACACATACCACAACTCATCATGCTCCGATACGGCAGAGAAATAGCGGTATACTACAATGAAAAATACTTCACTTTTTACATCTCATGACGAGGCCCATCTATTTCTCCATACAGAATCATTGGTCCCATATAATGTTTGAAACAGTATATGATGAGCTCCACATAATGCTACAGTATATGTTGGTCCCCATGGATGAAGCTCCACTGTCTTATGGGCCCAAATAATGCTCCAAACATAATGGGCCCCATTTCTAATGCTCTAGTGTATAATGGGCCCTGTAAATGCTGCTCCAGTGTCTGATGTCCACCTTTGGAATGTTCCAGTTTATGGTGGGCCCCATCTATCATTCTCCAGAGTATAGTGCTCCCCAAAAATTGCTGTCCCAACATTGAAAACAATCAAATAAGTCTCCTCGCTAGGGAATCCCTGTACTAGTCTGGACTCCTCGTCGTCCCCATCTTCCATCTCACTGCACAGTATTTCAACCTTGCAAGTGCTGTGATCCTGAGCAAGCAGGGGGGGTCCACTCGTTGGCGACGGCACTGGCACAGGGCCCCTGATAGTACGGTGGTGTGTCTGATGGCGGGTGGGCCGAACCTGCACTTTCATCTGCAGCTTCCTCTTTGTCACCGTGTAAGATGGAACTGTATATGGGAAGGGTAACCTGAGTTTCATCAGGGTCAGATTCAGGCCGTGTAGCGTGCGAGGGGAATGTAGTGGTCTGGGTCAATGTACCAGCAGATTCATCGAGCAGTGGCTGGGCATCAGTGCACTTGTGTCGCCCCCAGGAGTACGGTCGCCACAGTGGCATTACCTTCCTCCTAGGGAGTGTGATGTCATGCTTGGGAGCAACGAAGGATCTCTCTAGCAGGTTAACTGATTGGGCGGCGTTATTCCCACGAGTCATGACCCTCCAAACAGCGTTCATGAAGGCAAAGTGTTTGTTTTACGTGGGCAGTATGGTTGCAAAGCTGAACCTTAAAGGAATGTCCAGAAGGGCACCACCAGGAGTGGAGCCTACGGTTAAATTCGACTCCACCTGGGAAACCTCAACCATGCCAGCGACAGAAAAGATGCACACATTGCAAGCTTAATTCCGTTAACGAACGAGACTCCGTCATGCCCCGCGGTCCGAGTCCGGCTTACTAGAGGGACACGTGAGGCTCTGGCACATGAGATTGGCCAATAACTGGTGTGTCATGCCCTTACATGTCCGTGGCTGCATGTGCGCTACACTGAAAAGGCCAGCGTTTGTCGCTTACAGGTGCAGATAACCCGCTGAACAACGTTAGTGATGGGGATCACTGATTACAATTATTACCCGTGAACGATGATTTCCCAGTAAGTGCAGGTCAACCGCAGTTCCGGAATTAGGCCTAACCGTCATTCCTGAAAAAATGAAAAACTTACGTGTGCAAACCACAGGTGCTGTAGCTTGCTTAACAGCTCGCCAGCCGTTCTCACGCCCAGTATGGATTACACGTGATTGCACAAAGGTGAGAAAGGGTACCGTATCCCCGGATAACATGTATGGATAGCGTACACATTCAAAATATATGTCTATACATTAGGAGGCAGGCTCAGACGGTGTTAGGCCCAGTATCGATTGCACGTGATTGCACAAAGGTGAGAAAGGGTACCGTATCCCCGGATAACATGTATGGATAGCGTACACATTCAAAATATATGTCTATACATCAGGAGGCAGGCTCAGACGGTGTCAGGCACAGTATGGATTTGACGGCCCAGACTACACAGCGGAGGAGCAGGGAGAGGTAAAGATTGCAAATGCTGGGGACCTGCCCAAGCAAGGGGGGCCCACTCGTGGGCGTCGGTACTGGCACTGGGCCCCTCATAGTACGGCGGTGTGTCTGACGGCGGGTGTGCACCACCACCGTCAGAGACACTTGATTGCACTATGAGGGACCCTGTGCCAGTGCCCGCGCCCAAGAGTCGGCCTACCCACCTGTCCAGGGCAACGGCACTCGCACGGTGTCGTGCGCTAGGTGGTGACCCCGGCCATGGGGGGGGAGGCAGCACAGTTAGGGAGTTTTAGAAAGTGGCATATGTTGATGTTGGACATTCAGCTGATGCAAAAGGCGAAATAGGTCAAGTCCCAGGAAGAGGTGGACCAAAGTAAGCCATTTTTCTGTCACCCTATGTGTCATCAGGGGAAGGTGGGACAAAATCCTTGGAATCCCATGCATGGTTCATTTTAATGAAGGTTAGATCATCCACATTTTGGGTTGACAGACGGGTCCTTTTTTCTGTCAGGATTGATCCAGCTGCACTGAAGACTCTTTCCGATAGCACACTTGCAGCTTGGCAAGCGAGCTCCTGTAAGGCATATTGTGCCAATTCAGGCCAGGTGTCCAGTTTAGCGGCCCAATAGTCAAAGGGGAATGACCTGTGTGGGAGAACATCGATATGGGAGGAAAAGTAGTTTGTAACCATAGTTGACAACTGCTGTCTCCTGTCACTTTCCATCGATGCAGTATTACCAGTTGTGTGAGCGGTACTGGAAAAATCAGTCCACAACATTGTCATGAAACCCCTGTCTCCAACGCCACTTCTGCTGTGTGCACCATGAACACCTCTGCCAAGCTGCCCCCGGCCCGTACGGCACGTGTGAGAACCATCACCGCTGCTGTGTGCTGGGAACGCCTCAAGCAACCGATTTACCAGAGTTGCTTGTTTATTAGCCAATATTAGGTCAAGGTTCTCCTGTGGCATGATGTTTTGTAATTTGCCTTTATAGCGTGGATCCAGGATGCTGGCCAACCAGTAGTCGTCATCGTTCATCATTTTGGCAATGCGGGGGTCCCTTTTTAGGATCTGCAAGGCATAATCTGACATGTGGGCCAATGTTCCCGGTGTTAATGATGCACTGCGAGTGCTGGTTGGAGGAGCACTTTCTGGCAAATCCACATCCCTCCAGTCACGCACAAACCCTGTACCAGACCTTGCCACGCCAACATTTTCACTTGCCCCACGAGATGCATCCTCCTCCCCTAAGTAATCATCCCCATCATCATCCTCCTCCTCCTCTTCTTCCTCCACCTCGTCCAGGAGAGGTCCCTGAGCAGACAATGGCTGAATGTCATCAAGGATTCCCTCCTCGTCAACATTGGCTGCAGACGCCTGCTCCTTAAGGTGCGTCAAAGTTTGCATGAGCAGACGCATAAGTGGGATGCTCATGCTTAGGATGGCGTCGTCTGCGCTTACCAGCCGTGTGCATTCCTCAAAACACTGAAGGACTTTACAGAGGTCTTTCAGCTTCGACCACTGCACACCTGTCAACTCCATGTCTGCTCTCAAAGTGCCTGGCCGTGTACCCTCCCACAAATGCATTATGGCCTGCCTCTGCTTGCACAGCCGCTCCACCATGTGCAGGGTGGAGTTCCACCTTGTTGCAATGTCGATAATGAGGCGGTGGTTGGGATGGTGGAGCAATCGCTGCAGCTTCTGCATACGAATGGAGTGTACAGGCAACCGGCGGATGTGCGTGCACAGTCTTCGCACCTTCTGGAGCAGGGCTGGTAACTCCGGATAATTTTTGAGGAAGCACTGCACCACCAGGTTCAAGGTGTGAGCCAAGCAAGGTATGTGGCTGAGTTTTGAAAGGGCTATGGCTGCCACAAAATTCCGGCCGTTATCACTAACTACCTTGCCTGCCTCAAGATGTACACTGCCCAGCCATGACTCAGTTTGTCGCTTCAAGTACTCGGCCAGCACCTCGGCGGTGTGTCTGTCGCCCAAACACATCATCTGCAACACAGCCTGCTGACGCTTTCCACTAGCTGCTCGATAGGGGGACACCTCGTGTGCAACAGTGGCATCTGCAGATGGAGTGCTCGTACGACTACGCTCTGTGGACGAGCTTTCGCTTCTGGAGGAGGAGGAGGAGGAGGGTCGAACGCCTACAGCCAACTGTTTCCTATACCGTGGGCTAGGCAGCACTGTCCCACCACCGCTGTCCCCTGTGGACCCTGCATTCACCACATTAACCCAGTGCGCAGTGATGGACACGTAACGGCCCTGGCCATGCCGACTGGACCATGCATCAGTTGTGAGGTGCACCTTTCCACTCACTGACTGCTTGAGTGCATGGACAATGCGGTCTTTTACATGATGGTGGAGGGCTGGGATGGCTTTGCGAGAGAAGAAGTGGCGACTGGGTAGGTCATAGCGTGGTACTGCATAGGCCATGAGTTCGCGGAAAGCTGCGCTTTCCACCAACCGATAGGGCATGATCTCAAATGAGATTAGTTTGGCAATGTGGGCGTTCAAACCCAGTGTACGCGGATGAGAGACTGAGTACTTTCTTGACCTACTCATAGTGTCTGGGAAATTTTTCAGATTTTTCCCTCGGCTAAAGGTCTTTGCACACTTCTTACAGATAACCTTGGCCTGATCATGAGGATTTTGTTCAAAAAAGTGCCACACTGCACTCTTCCTACTTTGGCAGACATTTTGCGGCCTAGCACGCTGTGATCTTTTGACCCTCTGGACAAGCTGTCCAGCAACTCTTTTGATTTTGGGAACCTGTCTTTGGAGTGCTCCGGGCCTGCCAGATAACAGCTGTTGCAATGTCGATGTCTGCTGTGGATGCTCCTCATCTGAGCTATTGGAAGCAGCACCCTCTTCCCCCAATGGATGCCAATCTGGGTCAACAACTGGGTCATCCATCACCTCCTCTTCAATGTCATGTGCACCTTCCTCTGTGTCACCGTGTATGGTGGTATAGTGTGCGGGAAGGGGCACCTGAGTCTCATCAGGGTCAGAATCTGGCTCTGTACACTGCGAGGACAATGTAGTGCTCTGAGTGAATGTACCAGCAGAATCATCTATCAGCGGCTGTGCATCAGTGCACTCCATGTCAGATTCATCTTGGCCTGGGTAATTCACCATTTCACTTGATAATCCAGGCATGGTATGTGAAAACAGCTCCATGGAGTAATCAGTAGTATGGCCTGCGTCATCCTTCAATCTTGGTTGGGGTGAAGGACACAAGGAAATGTGTGGTTCATGAACATGAGCCTACAATGACGACTCAGTGCTTTTACTTTTTACAACTTCAGAAGAGGAGGCGATAGAGCTGGAGGCTGAGTCAGCAATGTAAGACAAAACTTTTTCCTGATGCTCTGGCTTTAAAAGCGGTTTGCCAACTCCTAGAAAACTAAGCCTTCGAAGCCTTATTGAGCCAGACGATGACGCAGGCTCAACACCTCCTGCATTCGGTCCTATTTTGCTCTTGCCACTACCATCAGATCCACCACCAACACCATCATTACCAGCTGCCAACCCCCGCCCAATTCCACGGCCTCTTCCACCAGCCTTCCTCATTTTTTGTAGAAATGTAGACAAAATCCAACAAACTATATAGTAGTGTAAAACAAGGTACAAGGTGTCTATAGGACAGGGGAGATTTTGAATTTCTGCACACACTTGTGGACACTGGACACTTATGGATTGTGTGAGGCCCACTGAATATCACAGCGCTATGTCACAGGCTCGATGGCATAGGTGTGAAAAAAGTGACTACAGGATAAGGGAGATTTTGAATTTCTGCACACACTAGTGGACACTGGACACTTTTGGATTGTGTGAGGCCCACTGAATATCAGAGCGCTTTGTCACAGGCAGAAATTGGCTAGTGTATCACAAACTACAAGGTGTATGTAGAATTGGGCAGAATAGGAATCTCCCTAGAGTGTAGGTCTGTAAGAACGGAACAAGTCATCCACTTATCCTTCCACAGTGACACACAGATAGCTTCACTGTGGCCGTGATAACAGCCGTTACACGGTACTGAGAGGAGCGTGCACGTACACGGCTGTCCGGTGTACGTAAAATTGTCAAGCTCCGTGTTTTTTAAGTATACGGACTGACACACGCTGTCTCTCTGTAGTTTTGAATGTGATCAAACAGCAAATATATTTAACTGTTTGAAAGCTAGACAAAACTAGTAGGTGCAGGTCTGTAAGAACGGAACATGTCCTCGACTTATTCTCACAGAGTGACACACAGATAGCTTCACTGTGGCTGTGATAACAGCCGTTACACGGTACTGTGTGAGGAGCGTACACCGCTGTATGGTGTGAAAAAATGCTCGCTCAGTACCTCAGCAGGACAAAAAAAAAAATTGGGATTGCTTTTAAAAAAGCAGTTTGCAGAGCAGTGGGTAAACAGCAATGCAGCTGTCAGGAAGCCTTAGAAGGCAGCCTAACAACCAGCACCGCTGATCCACCACAATATAGCCTCCCCTTGCACTGCACACACAGTGACTGGTGTGTTGTACAGGCAAAATCGCTAGCAGCAGAAGCAGTTTTTTTTTCTTCTTCCCTGCCTAACGCTCTCCCTACAGAATCAGCAGCAGCAACCTCTCCCTATGCTAAGATCGGCAGAAGTAAGATGGCGGTCGGCGTGCACGCCCTTTTATAACCCCTGTGATGCCCACCAAAGGAAGCCAATCACTTGCATGCCCTTCTGAAAGATGGTGGTGACCCCTGCCTATGTCATCACGTTGCCCACAGTGTCCGTGGATCCTGATTGGCTGAAAAAGAGCGCAAAACAAACTTTTGAAATGCGACTTTGGCGCGTAAGTCGCCGACCTCGTGGCCGACCTCATCCTAGGGTCGGATTTCGTTTCATGAAACCCGACTTTGCCAAAAGTCGGCGACTTTTGAAATTTTTCGACCCGTTTCGCTCAACTCTATATCTAACCTCAAGTTTTTTGTTAGAGACTCCAATTTCTCAAGACACAAATATACTACAATATGAAAAATGCTAGGGAAACCCTTGACTGGTGGTAACTCGCATCACACGTATAGGGATGTATAGCATACATAGCCCCAACAGAGTGTCAGAAAACTATGGGGGTTTTTCTGAGCTTATCATCTATCACCACTCATTTTGGCATATGTTGAGTTTATATGAATAGTAAGGAAGGGCAAATCTAATAATATGTGATAGATAGATAAATGTGATCTTGCTTTACATTTACAAAAATTAAGTTATTTTATATATTAGTAGCTGAAGAGCCCGGCGTGCCCGGGCATAGTAACTAACTACGGTTAGTTATAACAAATTATAATGATTATGTCTATATATATATATATATAAAGCTGAGTGTATAGCCCCGCCCACTCCTCATAGCCACATTCACTATAATATCCTACATCATCCAGTCAGCCAGAGTCACCGGACTACTACCCCTAATATCCCACATCATCCCGTCAGCCAGTGCCACCGGACTACTACCCCTAATATCCCACTTCATCCCATCAGAGCCACCGCACTACTACCCCTAATATCCCACATCATCCGGTCAGCCAGACCTACCAGACTACTACCTCTAACATCCCACATCATCCATCAGCCAGAGCCACTGGAATACTACCCCTAATATCCCACATCATCCTGTCAGCCAGAGTCACCGGATGACTACCACTAAAATCCCACATCATCCCATCAGAGCCACCTGACTACTACCCTTAATATCCCACATCATCCCGTCAGCCAGTGCCACCGGACTACTACCCCTGATATCCCACATCATCCCGTCAGAGCCACCGCACTACTACCCCTAATATCCCACATCATCCGGTCAGCCAGACCTACCAGACTACTACCTCTAACATCCCACATCATCCCATCAGCCAGAGCTACTGGACTACTACCCCTAATATCCCACATCATCCTGTCAGCCAGAGTCATCGGACGACTACCACTAATATCCCACATCATCCCATCAGAGCCACCTGACTACTACCCTTAATATCCCACATCATCCCGTCAGAGCCACTGGATTACTACCCCTAATATCCCACATCATCCCATCAGAGCCACCGGACTACTACCCCTAATATCCCACATCATACCATCAGAGCCACCAGACTACTACCCCTAATATTCCATATCATCCCGTCAGAGCCACTGGACTACTACCCCTAATATCCCACATCATCCCATCAGCCAGAGCCACCGGACTACTACCCCTAATATCCCACATCATCCCATCAGAGCCACCGGACTTCTACCACTAATATCCCACATCATCCCATCAGCCAAAAACACCAGACTACTATCTCTAATATCCCACATCACCCCGTCAGAGCCACCGGATTACTACCCCTAATATCCCACATCATCCCATCAGCCAGAGTCCCTGAACTACTACCACTAATATCCCACATCATTCTGTCAGAGCTACCGGACTACTTCCCCTAATATCCTACATCATCCAATCAGCCAGAGCCTCCGGACTACTACCCCTAATATCCCACATCATCCCATCAGCCAGAGCCTCCGGACTACTACCCCTAATATCCCACATCATCCTGTCAGAGCCTCCGGACTACTACCCCTAATATCCCACATCATCTCATCAGAGCCACCAGATTACTACTCCTAATATCCCACATCATCCCGTCAGCCAGAGCCACCGGACTACTACCACTAATATCCCACATCATCCTGTCAGCCAGATCTACTGGACTAATACCCCACATCATCCCGTTAAAGCCACTGGACTACAACCCCTAATATCCCACATCATCCCGTCAGCCTGGGGTCAGAACCAGAGCGCTGAGTGGAATTGTCCTAACTTCCAAACCGGAGATCCCTTTAAGAGAGCCTGGGGTCAGTACCAAAGCGCAGAGTGGATTTGCCCTGACTTTCATACCAATGATCCCTTTAATAGAACCCTGGGGTCAGAATCAGAGCACTGAGGGATTTGCCCTGACTTCCATACCAGAGATCCCTTTAAGATGGAAGATGTGCCTATGGGACTATGGGATGGAGGATGTGTGATGGGTATATGGGCACTGGACTATGGGATGGAGGAAGTGTGATGGGTATATGGGCACGGGACTATGGGATGGAGGATGTGTGATGTGTATATGGGCACGGGAGGGGGTGATTCATTTCTGTCATGTGCACTCTGCTCCTTTCTGGGGGGCAGACAATGGCTGGGAGCTTATGTTCCTGGGGATGCTAGATTTCTACCACCCGGTTAGTGTCTGCTGAGGTGTTGTGGAGCGGGAAAACTGTTGCTCATAGCAACCAATCACAGCTCATCTTCTTTTAAACAGCTCTGGTGAAATGAAAGATGCTTAGTGATTGGGGCTATGTGGAGTGGGCATGGCTGATACACACACACATACATTCATTTTTATATACAGTATATAGATGATGTATGCCTATTAAATTTTATTACCTCTTGAACACACTTTACATTATTCTATTGTTTTTTGTTCTACATTTTGGGTTAGTTCATAACTTTCTTTAGATATTACTATTATTTTACTTTTTTTTTACATTTTAGAGTAAATATTGAATGAATAATACTATCCTACAATTCCTTTGCAGACCTTTATCCTCCCTTCTAAAGCGTAAAAGTTTGTAATCAGTGGGGGAAAAGGTTTAAAAATTGGGTAAAAGATCAGACTACACACATGGCATTTGAGTATAGTCTGTAACCCATTGGTCTACATAGTACCTGTATAGACAACCTGTACAAGATTTTTTATGAAGATTATTGAGGAGGTTTTTTTTATTTTACTGTGTTTATAGGAGCAAAAACAAAGTGTAGTAAAAGTCTAGATACCAATTAAAATGCTATAACTTTAACTTAATTATAGATTTAAGTGTCTCACGAGCACATAAAAAATTATACTCTCTTGGTCCTGGATCAATGGGTTATTTTTTTTCAAAGTTGTGATTCATGACAGGCAAGATTCAAACTAATTGGGCCATACGTCAAGCAGAAACTGTAGCTGGAGGATCTCCTGGTGCCCTAATTTAATGGTTGCTGTTGCTTCAACAAACTTTGAATAAATCAGTAATAGAAATGAGGAGAATGCTTGGTGCAACCCTGGTCCATAGTCCATGTCAATGCTCTCTGGCCGTGGACAGAACCTGCATGAAATTCCTTAGTTTTCGGGTTCCTTAGATCGGTGCTTGATTTGACAGTCTGGCGTGACGTCATCATTACGGCATGCGGCGCACAGTTGACGTCTATCACGGCCAAGTAATAATAAGATGGGAAGATAAAGAAATATGTGCAACTCCTCTCCATGGCCAGAGAGCAATGATCAGGACCATGGACCAAGGATGATTAAAGCGAATCGCTCATCTCTAATCAATAGTAAAAATTAATATAAGAAACTGTATTATATATTTATGCTTTTATTTCTTCACTTTCGATCTATATTTTTTCTTTACCTATATCATGAACTAATCTGCTATTTCAAAAAAACAGATAAGATCCATCTTGCTCAAGACAAGAATGACTTCCAGGTCACTGAAGCATAAGATTACAGCTACCTATTGAAGTCTATAGAATTGAGAGGATGAAAAGAAAGGAGCAAAATAAGAAGCAGAGTTAAAGAGAGTCAAGAACACACAAGACATCGTAGTAATTAGTCTCCATCTACTAGTTCAGACACCTAAACTTAAGGTGATTACAGAAGGGACAAGTGGTCAGAAATAAGCAATCATGTGTACACACACATGATAGCCTATTAATGTGAAAACAAAGTCATCTGAATCCAACAGTATACGGTAATTTAGCGAAATTTTGTATCTGTCTCGACTCTGGAGTCTTTTTCATATCACTGTACTGGGGACCCTATAGCAGTACCTGTTTGGCTATCACTGGTATGTCTCATTTGTGGATGTTTATGTTTTTGGTTATTTGTGCCTTATTTTGTTGCGTAGATCTGGTGGTAGTTACTTTTAGTAAGATATGAGAGATTTACCAAAACACATTATCACAATTTGGGCATATTTTATGAAAAAGGTTTAGCATGGGCATCCTCTGTTATCTTTTTTGCTATTACCTGCAGGAGACCTTTACCAACTTAAACCAGTGTCAACACCTACATTTAGATTGTGTATGTGTGTTTTGTTCCAAATCTCCCTGTGTTTGTGTGGGTTTTCCAAATTCTACCTGGGTGTATGTGGGTTGTTCCCATTCCCCCTATGTTTGTGTGGGTCTTTCTTATTTCCCCCATGTTTGTGTCAGTTTCCCTGTTCTCCCTGTGTTTGTGCGGATTGTTCCTATTCTCCCTGTGCTTGTGTGAGTTGTTCCCATTCTCCCTGTGTTTCTGTTAGTTGTTCCCATTCTTCCTGTGTTTGTGTGAGTTATTCCCATTGTCCCTGTGTTTGTGAGAATTGTTCCCATTCTTCCTGTGTTTGTGTGAGTTGTTCCTATTCTTCCTGTGTTTGTGTCAGTTTCCCTATTCTCTCTGTGTTTGTGTGAGTTGTTCCCATTCTTCGTTTGTTTGTGTGCGTTTTTCCTATTCTTCCTGTGTTTGTGTGGGTTTTTCCTATTTCCCCCCCCCGTGTTTGTGTGAGTTTTTCCCATTGTCCCTTGTTTGTGTGGATTGCTTTCATGCTCCCTGTTTGTGTGGATTGTTCCCATTCTCCCTGTGTTTGTGTGAGTTCTTCCCATTCTCCCTGTTTTTGTAAGAGTTGTTCCCATTCTCCCTGTGTTTGTAAGAGTTGTTCCCATTCTTCCTGTGCTCCTATGGATTGTTTTCATTTTCCCTGTGTTTGTGTGGATTGCTACCATTCTCCCTATGTTTGTGTGAGTTCTTCCCATTCTCCCTGTGTTTTGTGTGGGTTGTTCCCATTCTTCCTGTGTTTGTAAGAGTTGTTACCATTCTTCCTGTGCTTGTATGGATTGTTTTCATTTTCCCTGTGTTTGTGTGGATTGCTCCCATTCTCCTTGTGTTTGTATGAATTGTTTCCAAGCTCCCTAAGTTTGTGTGGATTGTTTTCATGCTCCCTGTGTTTGTGTGGATTGTTTTCATTCTCCCTCTGTTTGGGTGGGTTGTTCCCATTCTCCCTGTGTTTGTGTGAGCTGTTCCCATTCTCCCTGTGTTTATGTAAGGGAAGATCAGGACTATAGTCGTGGCCCGAGACACTAAAGCATCAGTGTCCAGGCCTTCCTTCACAGAAAAATACAATTCACTGTTTGGCGTACCTGTGTCTTCAGGTCCTTGTCCCCCTGGGCACTTTCCAAGCCGCGATTGTCTCTCTCCGAGGTGACTCCCAATAACTGAGGCACAGTCCATGGTAACTTGAAAGGTTTCTTTACTGACAACTTCACACAATATATCCACAGTTGGCACATTATTGATAACAGATCCACCTTTACTTGCTTCCTCAGCCTTCCCTACTTTGCTGATGCTTCTATACGGTGCATATCCGGACCAGACCGTCTTAGACTGCTTCCTAGCATCTTCCTGGCTTAACCTTGCCATCATGACAATTCTTTCTGCCTGTTTTGCCCGAGACTTGAAATCATCCGCCACCTGGTTTAGTTGCCTCTGGAAAAGCATCTGACCCGGCTGTGCTGCTCCCTGTGAAGCTACAGAATCCTTCTGTTCCACACTCCGTCCGACTCCCGCCCTAAGAGCTTCCACCCAGGCTATGAGTCTCCACATTTTCCCTATTGTTTTGGCCCACTGTATTGATGTCCAGTAGCCGTGCATAACTTGGACTGTCACTGCTTAACGCTGCGTGACTGCCAAGCAGTCCTGGACCTATAGCCCATGTGGACACTTCGGACACCCTGGCCCTGTCTGAATGTCCTTCTCAACTAACCTTAACTACTGGCAACCCTTCCTACAACTTACCCCTATCCTACCAAAAGCTCTATATACTAGCGTGCCCCTCTCTAGTGTTCCAAAGTATGCACTGCACTTTGCCTATCTAAAACACAGCATTACACAATGAAACACAACATAAATTACAGCAAATGGAAACACATATAACAGTGTGGCAATACCATTAATTCTGGGTGATAATACATGATGCCATGTAGCAGTACCACCAGATCATTATAAAACATTCAGAACATTAAGAGAGAGAGCAAGGGAATATCATCATTCCACCCCCTTATACTTGTGTGAATTTTTCCCATTTTTCCTGTCTTTGTGTCAGTTTCCCTATTCTCCCTGTGTTTATGTGAGTTGTTCCCATTCTCCCTGTGTTTGTGTGAGTTGTTCCCATTTTCCCTGTGTTTATGTGAATTGTTCCCATTTTCCCTGTGTTTATGTGCGTTGTTCCCATTCTTCCTGTGTTTGTGTGAGTTGTTCCCATTTTCCCTGTGTTTATGTGAGTTGTTCCCATTCTTCCTGTGTCTGTGTGAGTTGTTCACATGCTCCCTGTGTTTGTGTGGATAGTTTTCATTCTCCCTGTGTTTGTGTGGCTTTACACCCTCACTCCAAAAATATACTAGTATGGGAATTTAGGTTGCAAGTCCCAATATGGACAGTGATGATGTCTGTAAAGTGCCCCAGGTTGTGTTGCAGTTTATCTTGGGATGTTTGGGCTTAAATTGCAGTTCATCAATAAAATGGTCTACATTAGTGTTGAGCATTCCGATACCGCAAGTATCGGGTATCGGCCGATACTTGCTGTATCGGAATTCCGATACCGACTTCCGATATTTTTTCAATATCGGAATTCGGCATCGGAATCGGAAGTTCCAAGTTGATTGACAGACTGACGTCATCATGATGCGCGGTGTGTGCGCATCATGATGCGCCGTCATTTCGGGCCTTCCGGGGGTCTCTGCCGGCCTGCCGGGGGG
The DNA here is from genome assembly GCF_039654945.1 of Dendrobates tinctorius. NCBI lineage: Eukaryota > Metazoa > Chordata > Amphibia > Anura > Dendrobatidae > Dendrobates > Dendrobates tinctorius. Next base: position 8,518,570 of record NW_027361825.1, read on the forward strand.
CTGTGCCGGCCTGCCGGGGGGGCTGTGTGGACTGCCCGGGGTCTGTACCGGCCTGCCGGGGGGCTGTGCCGGCCTGCCGGTGGTCTGTGCACCCTGTGGGGGTCTGTGCCGGCCTGCCGGGGGGCTGTGCAGGCTCCGGGGGGCTGTGCCAGCCTGCCGGGGGGCTGTGCCGGCCTGCCGGTGGTCTGTGCAGGCTCCGGGGGGCTGTGCCGGCCTGCCGGGGGGCTGTGCCGGCCTGCCGGTGGTCTGTGCAGGCTTCGGGGGTCTGTGCAGGCATCGTCCGATGGGACTACAAGTCCCATCGGGCGATGCCTGCTACCATGACAGTGATTGACACATTAGCCAATGATGGGACAGTAGTAGTCCCATCATCCGGCTAATGTGTTAAATGTTAAAAAAAAAAAAAAAAAATACTACATACATACTACATGCATGCTACATACATACTACATGCTACATACATACTACATACATGCTACATACATACTGCATGCTACATACATACTACATACATACTACATGCATGCTACATACATACTACATGCTACATACATACTACATATATACTACATACATACTACATACATGCTACATGCATGCTGCATGCTACATACATACCACATACATACTACATACTACATATATACTACATGCATGCTACATACATACTACATGCTACATACATACCACATACATACTACATACATGCTACATACTACATACATACTACATACATACTACATACATGCTACATGCATGCTACATGCATACTACATGCATGCTACATACATAGTACATGCATGCTACATACATACTACATGCATGCTACATACATACTACATGCTACATACATACCACATACATCATACATACCACATACATACTACATACATACTACATATATACTACATGCATGCTACATACATACTACATGCTACATACATACCACATACATACTACATACATGCTACATACTACATACATACTACATACATGCTACATGCATGCTACATGCATACTACATGCATGCTACATACATACTACATGCATGCTACATACATACTACATGCATGCTACATACATACTACATGCTACATACATACCACATACATCATACATACCACATACATACTACATACATACGCACTGTATTCCTCCGCCACTTAAAATGGCATAAAGTGAGACTAGGGACTTTTTTTTTTTTTTTAAGTGGCGGAGGAATACAGTGCGGAAGGATACCTACCTTCCGTCATTGGATTCCTGCAGCCCGTAGAGAACGGCAGCATCATCTGATGCTGCAGTTCTCTTCCCAAGATCGTCGTGGGACACACTCGTGGACTGCTTCGGATCGTGGGTGAGTATTTTTGTGGTTTGTTATGTTAATATTTATTCCGTAGACGACAATGGCTTCGGGGAACAATGTGACAAGTATTGGTAAGTATGTTACTCTATGTTATATGTACTGTATGTCTATGTATGTATTGTATGAATGTATTGTATGTATGTAGTATATATGTGGTATGTATGTAGTATGTATGTAGTATGTATGTAGCATGCATGTAGCATGCAGTATGTATGTAGCATGCATGTAGTATATATGTAGTATGTATGTAGCATGCATGTAGTATATATGTAGTATGTATGTAGCATGTAGCATGCATGTAGTATGTATGTGGTATGTATGTAGCATGTAGTATGTATGTAGCATGCATGTAGTATATATGTGGTATGTATGTAGCATGTAGTATGTATGTAGCATGCATGTAGTATATATGTAGTATGTATGTAGCATGCAGTATGTATGTAGCATGCATGTAGTATATATGTAGTATGTATGTAGCATGTAGTATGTATGTAGCATGCATGTAGTATGTATGTAGTATGTAGCATGTAGTATGTATGTAGCATGCATGTAGTATATATGTAGTATGTATGTAGCATGTAGCATGCATGTAGTATATATGTAGTATGTATGTAGCATGTAGTATGTATGTAGCATGCATGTAGTATGTATGTAGTATGTAGCATGTAGTATGTATGTAGCATGCATGTAGTATATATGTAGTATGTATGTAGCATGTAGTATGTATGTAGCATGCATGTAGTATATATGTAGTATGTATGTAGCATGTAGTATGTATGTAGCATGCATGTAGTATATATGTAGTATGTATGTAGCATGTAGTATGTATGTAGCATGCATGTAGTATGTATGTAGTATGTAGCATGTAGTATGTATGTAGCATGCATGTAGTATATATGTAGTATGTATGTAGCATGTAGTATGTATGTAGCATGCATGTAGTATATATGTAGTATGTATGTAGCATGTAGTATGTATGTAGCATGCATGTAGTATATATGTAGTATGTATGTAGCATGTAGTATGTATGTAGCATGCATGTAGTATGTATGTAGTATGTAGCATGTAGTATGTATGTAGCATGCATGTAGTATGTATGTAGTATGTATGTAGTATATATGTAGTATGTATGTTGCATGTAGTATTTATGTAGTATGAATGTAGCATGTATGTAGTATGTAGTATGAATGTAGCATGTATGTAGTATGCATGTTGTATGTATGTAGCATGTAATTTTTTTTTTTTTTTTTTAACATTTAACACATTAGCCGGATGATGGGACTACTACTGTCCCATCATTGGCTAATGTGTCAATCACTGTCATGGTAGCAGGCATCGCCCGATGGGACTTGTAGTCCCATCGGACGATGCCTGCACAGACCCCCGAAGCCTGCACAGACCCCCGAAGCCTGCACAGACCACCGGCAGGCCGGCACAGTCCCCCGGCAGGCCGGCACAGCCCCCCGGAGCCTGCACAGCCCCCCGGCAGGCCGGCACAGCCCCCCGGCAGGCCGGCACAGCCCCCCGGAGCCTGCACAGCCCCCCGGCAGGCCGGCACAGCCCCCGGCAGGCCGGCACAGCCCCCCGGAGCCTGCACAGCCCCCCGGCAGGCCGGCACAGCCCCCCAGCAGGCCGGCACAGCCCACCGGAGCCTGCACAGCCCCCCGGCAGGCCGGCACAGACCACCGGAGCCTGCACAGCCCCCCGGCAGGCCGGCACAGACCACCGGAGCCTGCACAGACCCCCTGGCAGGCCGGCACAGCCCCCCGAAAGGCCCGTACAGACCCCAGAGAGGCTGTACAAGGGCAGGAAAGGGTTTTTCTTATTCCGATACCGGAAGTCCCATAGACTTGAATGGGACTTCCGGTATCGGAATCGGCGATACCGATACTTTTTTTAAAGATCGGCCGATACCATCCGATACGATACTTTGAAGTATCGGACGGTATCGCTCAACTCTAGTCTACATATATCACTCTACGGAATAGTTATATCTTAATTAGCTAATGTTCTCACCACACCTGCAGCATAGTTTTGTAAGAGTGCTGAAATACAGAGTTATGTATTAATTAGCTGCACTCCTTTTAATCTGATTACTCTATATCATGCGTTGGAGACATTTTAACGACCTGAACAGACATGAAATGTGGCATAAACTTTGATTAAACTGATTACATAGTGTTGTAATTTGAAGATGCCTAATCTAAATTTGTAGTTTCCTCTCATGATTTATGAGAACTGCAATCACTTGGAGAATGTTGGTCAAGTAGCTGTGTCGAATAGCTACCCAAAATATTTTCATGCTTGAGAAATCAGTTGCTACGTTTAGATAATTGCTGTTTACATTTGCACAGGTTGTGGGTTCATGGTATATGATCTAAAGGTGATCAAATCTGCCAAGAATCAAAATTCGCCAAATCATGCAGATTTTACAGATAAATGCCATTCCCAATGTAGCTATTCTCCACAAATATAATGTTGCTTATTATGCTCTAGTGTCTATCCAGACCCCAAAGCATAATAAATGGAGAATGTAAAAAAAATAAGGTTTTGACACTGATTTCCAGGGTTCTTTGTAAATAACAGCTGATCCCTGAAAATTCCTAGCACTATTGATTATTAACAAAATGAGAACCCCATATAGAAATCCTTCTCTATCAGGCCATAAAGCTTAGCTTTTATTTTCATTTACATTTAAAATGCATACCACGTATTAACCCTTTCAACCAAAGCCTGTTTTCACCTTCCTGACCAGGCAAATTTTTTCAATTCTGACCACTGTCACTTTATGAGGCAATAACTCTGGAACGCTTTAACAGATCCCACTGATTCTCAGATTTTTTTTTTTTCTTAACATACTGTACTTCATGACAGTGGTAAAATTTATTTACTGTAATATGACTTACATTTATTTGTGAAAAAATTGTTATTTTGGCAAAAAATTACAAAATGTAGCAATTTTCACATTTTCTATTTTTATTCCCTTTTGTCAGAGTTATGTCACTCAAAATAGTTAAAAAAAAATAACATTTCCCAATTGTCTACTTTACATCAGCACAATTTTTGAAACAGACTTTTTTTTGCCAGGAAGCTATAACGGTTAAAAGTTGACCAGCGATTTCTCATTTTTCCAACAAAATTTACAAAACCATTTTTTTAGGGAGCACCTTACATTTGAAGTGACTTTGAGGGGCCTATATGGCAGAAAATACCCAAAAGTGAAACCATTCTAAAAACTTCACCCTCAAGGTGCTCAAAACCACGTTCAAGAAGTTTATTAACCCTTCAGGTGCTTCACAGGAATTAATGGAATACGGAAGTAAAATAAACATTTAACTTTTTTCCATTAAAATTTTCCTTTAGACTCAATTTTTTTACTTTCACAAGGGTAGCAGGAGAAAATGGACACCAGAGTTTGTTTTGCAATTTCTTCTGAGCATGTGAGTGCGATTTGACTTTTTGAATGCAAAATTTGCTAGAACAATTAAAAGACTCAATGTAACGTTTGGAGATCCCCTGACATGCCTAAACAATGAAAAACCACACAAGTGACACCATTTTGGAAACTAGATCCATCATGGATAGAGTTGAGCGATACCGTCCGATACTTCAAAGTATCGGATCGGATGGTATCGGCCGATCTTTAAAAAAAGTATCGGTATCGCCGATTCCGATACCGGAAGTCCCATTCAAGTCTATGGGACTTCCGGTATCGGAATAAGAAAAATCCTGTTTTTCCCTTGTACAGCCTCTCTGGGGTCTGTACGGGCCTTTCGGGGGGCTGTGCCGGCCTGCCAGGGGGTCTGTGCAGGCTCCGGTGGTCTGTGCCGGCCTGCCGGGGGGCTGTGCCGGCCTGCCGGGGGGGCTGTGCAGGCTCCGGTGGGCTGTGCCGGCCTGCCGGGGGGCTGTGCCGGCCTGCCGGGGGGCTGTGCAGGCTCCGGGGGGCTGTGCCGGCCTGCCGGGGGGCTGTGCAGGCTTCGGGGGTCTGTGCAGGCATCGTCCGATGGGACTACAAGTCCCATCGGGCGATGCCTGCTACCATGACAGTGATTGACACATTAGCCAATGATGGGACAGTAGTAGTCCCATCATCAGGCTAATGTGTTGAATGTAAAAAAAAAAAAAAAAAAAAAAAAAAAATTACATGCTACATACATACAACATGCATACTACATACATGCTACATTCATACTACATACTACATACATGCTACATTCATACTACATATATACTACATGCAACATACATACTACATACATACTACATGCAACATACATACTACATATATACTACATGCATGCAACATGCATACTACATATATGCTACATACATACTACATATATACTACATGCATGCTACATACATACTACATATATGCTACATACATACTACATGCATGCTACATACATACTACATGCTACATACATACTACATATATACTACATACATACCACATACATACTACATACATACTACATACATACTACATGCTACATACATACTACATATATACTACATGCATGCTACATACATACTACATGCTACATACATACTACATATATACTACATACATACTACATACATACTACATGCATGCTACATACATACTACATGCTACATACATACTACATATATACTACATGCATGCTACATACATACTACATGCTACATACATACTACATATATACTACATACATACTACATACATACTACATGCATGCTACATACATACTACATGCTACATACATACTACATATATACTACATGCATGCTACATACATACTACATGCTACATACATACTACATATATACTACATGCATGCTACATACATACTGCATGCTACATGCATGCTACATACATACTACATACATACTACATGCTACATACATACCACATATATACTACATACATACTACATACAATACATTCATACAATACATACATAGACATACAGTACATATAACATAGAGTAACATACTTACCAATACTTGTCACATTGTTCCCCGAAGCCATTGTCTTTTACGGAATAAATATTAACATAACAAACCACAAAAATACTCACCCACGATCCGAAGCAGTCCACGAGTGTGTCCCACGACGATCTTGGGTAGAGAACTGCAGCATCAGCTGTTGCTGCCGTTCTCTACGGGCTGCAGGAATCCAATGACGGAAGGTAGGTATCCTTCCGCACTGTATTCCTCCGCCACTTAAAAAAAAAAAAAAAAAGTCCCTAGTCTCACTTTATGCCATTGCTGCGTGGGAATTTCCCACACAGCAATGGCATAAAGTGAGACTAGGGACTTTATTCCTCCGCCACTTAAAAAAAAAAAAAGTCCCTAGTCTCACTTTATGCCATTGCTGTGTGGGAAATTCCCACGCAGCAATGGCATAAAGTGAGACTAGGGACTTTTTTTTTTTTTTTTAAGTGGCGGAGGAATACAGTGCGGAAGGATACCTACCTTCCGTCATTGGATTCCTGCAGCCCGTAGAGAACGGCAGCAACAGCTGATGCTGCAGTTCTCTACCCAAGATCGTCGTGGGACACACTCGTGGACTGCTTCGGATCGTGGGTGAGTATTTTTGTGGTTTGTTATGTTAATATTTATTCCGTAAAAGACAATGGCTTCGGGGAACAATGTGACAAGTATTGGTAAGTATGTTACTCTATGTTATATGTACTGTATGTCTATGTATGTATTGTATGAATGTATTGTATGTAGTATGTATGTAGTATATATGTGGTATGTATGTAGCATGTAGTATGTATGTAGTATGTATGTAGCATGCAGTATGTATGTAGCATGCATGTAGTATATATGTAGTATGTATGTAGCATGTAGTATGTATGTAGCATGCATGTAGTATGTATGTAGCATGTAGTATGTATGTAGTATGTATGTAGTATATATGTAGTATGTATGTAGCATGTAGTATGTATGTAGCATGCATGTAGTATATATGTAGTATGTATGTAGCATGTAGTATGTATGTAGCATGCATGTAGTATGTATGTAGTATGTATGTAGTATATATGTAGTATGTATGTAGCATGTAGTATGAATGTAGCATGCATGTAGTATATATGTAGTATGTATGTAGCATGTAGTATGTATGTAGCATGCATGTAGTATATATGTGGTATGTAGCATGTAGTATGTATGTAGCATGCATGTAGTATGTATGTAGTATGTATGTAGTATGTATGTAGTATGTATGTAGCATGTAGTATGTATGTAGCATGCATGTAGTATATATGTAGTATGTATGTAGCATGTAGTATGTATGTAGCATGCATGTAGTATGTATGTAGTATGTATGTAGCATGTAGTATGTATGTAGCATGCATGTAGTATATATGTAGTATGTATGTAGTATGTATGTAGTATATATGTGTTATGTATGTAGTATGTATGTAGTATATATGTGGTATGTATGTAGTATGTATGTAGCATGTAGTATGTATGTAGCATGCATGTAGTATGTATGTATTTTTTTTTTTTTTTAACATTTAACACATTAGCCGGATGATGGGACTACTACTGTCCCATCATTGGCTAATGTGTCAATCACTGTCATGGTAGCAGGCATCGCCAGATGGGACTTGTAGTCCCATCGGACGATGCTTGCACAGACCCCCGGACATCAGCACAGCCCCCCGGCAGGCCGGCACAGCCCCCCGGCAGGCCGGTACAGACCCCCACAGGGTGCACAGCCCCCCGGCAGGCCGGCACAGCCCCCTGGCAGGCCGGTACAGACCCCCACAGGGTGCACAGACCACCGGCAGGCCGGCACAGCCCCCCGGCAGGCCGGTACAGACCCCGGGCAGTCCACACAGCCCCCCGGCAGGCCGGCACAGCCCCCCGGCAGGCCGGCAGAGACCCCCGGTAGGCCGGAAATGACGGCGCATCATGATGCGCACACACCGCGCATCATGATGACGTCAGGCTGTCAATCAACTTTGAACTTCCGATTCCGATGCCGACTTCCGATATTGAAAAAATATCGGAAGTCGGTATCGGAATTCCGATACAGCAAGTATCGGCCGATACCCGATACTTGCGGTATCGGAATGCTCAACACCAGTCATGGAATTTATCTAGCTGTGTGGTCAGCACCTTGAACCCACAGGTGCTTCACAGAAGTTTATAACGTTGAGACATGAAAATAAAAAAAATCACATTTTTCACACAAAAATGTTTTTTTACCCCCAAATTGTGCATTTTATAAGGGTACCAAGAGAAATTGCATCATACAATTTGTTGTGCAATTCCTCCTGAGTACGCTAATACCCAATATTTGGAGGAAAACTACTAGTCCATAAGCTGGTGCAGCCAACGCAGCAATGGTTGCAGCAATCTGGGGGTTAAATGAGGGTTGTGATATGCTGTCCGGCAGTAAGCAGTAAAGACCACAGAGTACTGTCCTGTAAGCGGCCCTGAGCTCTCTGCACGTACACTGACTTTACTGTCACTGGGCGCACGGTGCCTCCTACACTAGCTGTCTCACTGGTGGCACTGGGAGCTGTGGTGTAGTAACCACTGTGTCTGCTAGGGGGTGCTGTGTGGATGTCCCAGGAGAAAGAATGAATGGCAGAATACGGAATGGCCATTATGTATCTCAAAGTGGGTGGCTTTGAGATGGAGACTTATGTGTTGATCAGCAGTGATACTGCTGAGGTGCTGCTTCAATGTGTAAGGGAGAAGTCTCCAGGTAACTAGAGAGATGGGCTGGCCTGGTTACCAACAAACCACCCAGGGGGTGTGTTTAAAACACTATTGTAAAGAGTGTGTAAAGGCTGAAGGACCTGTGATGAGGTCAGAGTCAAGTGACCCAGTGGGCGTGACTATGGACCATATAATGTGGCCAGGGTAGGCCACATGGGAGAGAGCGCATGGATCTGATTGGGCCATGTGGAAGGTCCCGGCAGGCCTATGTGGAGGAAGGTGTGCTACCTTCCTGAAGACCACGTGCTGAGGCTTCGGACCCGGTGAGGTCTGTGAATATTGGCTGTATGTGAGGACTGATAAGCCTCCTGTGTTTGCTGAGGCTCCAGGACTGAGCCTGAAATCATGGACACTTATGCTTGATTTCGCCTGAGCTAAAAGCTATTCCTTGTGTTATGTGCTGCTTTATGGGTTATGAAGCAATAAATCCTGTGAACTTTTAAAAGGAATGTGCCTCCTGATTGACTCCCGTGGCTCCTGAGTGAGTTGAATCCCTACAGAGCTGTCTGCTGCAGTCCATCACAGCAGTGATGCTCTGGGTCCTGAGCGCACTGCTCACCTCGCTCCTCGCATGCTGACGGCGGGAACCCCACTGCTGCTTTGCACGCTCTTTTCACAGCTTCCGGATGAGTTTTCTGTCAAAACACGCCCCCACTGCCCGGGTCATGGGGCCTGTCCGGTCTCCTATTCCTTACCCTGGGGAAACATGGTACGCAGCCTCGACAGTTCCGGACCTGACTCAGTACAGGTACTCGCAGCCTAGTCTTCCTCCTTACACATGAACGGGGTAAATGGCCTAACTTTTAACATGTTATATAACCTTTTATAGGAGAAGTAGTAATACTCAGTTCAGAAAAGAGCTACCAGGATGGTGCGCGGACTGCAAACTATGTCCTACGAGGAATGATTAACCCCTTAAGCCCCAAGGGTGGTTTGCACGTTCATGACTGGGCCAATTTTTACAATTCTGACCACTGTCCCTTTATGAGGTAATAACTCTGAAACGCTTCCATAGATCCCGATGATTCTGACATTGATTTCTCGTGACATATTGTACTTCATGATAGTGGTAAAATTTAATTCATATAACTTGCGTTTATTTGTGAAAAAAATGGAAATTTGGCGAAAATTTTGAAAATTTCGGAATTTTCCAAATTTGAATTTTTATGCCCTTAAATCACAGAGATACAGCACACAAATACTTGATAAGTAACATTTCCCACAAGTTTACTTTACATCAGCACAATTTTGGAGCCAAAATTTTTTTTTGTTAGGAAGTTATAAGGGTTAAAAATTAACCAGCGATTTCTCATTTTTGCAACACCATTTTAATTTTACGGACCACATCACATTTGAAGCCACTTTGCGGGGTCTATATGATAGAAAATACCCAAAAGTGACACTATTCTAAAACCTGCACCCCTTAAGGTGCTCAAAACCACATTCAAGAAGTTTATTAACCCTTTAGGTGCGTCACAGGAATTTTTTGAATATTTAAAAAAAATACAAAAAAAATACTTTAGGTTCAATTTTTTTTATTTTACCAAGGGTAACAGGAGAAATTGGACTGCAAAAGTTATTGTGCAATTTGTCCTGAGTACGCTGATACCTGATATGTGGGGGGAACCACTGTTTCGGTGCATGGCAGAGCTCAGAAGGGAAGGAGCGCTGTTTGACTTTTTCAATGCAAAATTGGCTGGAATTCAGATCGGACGCCATGTCGCGTTTGGAGAGCCCCTGAGGTACCTAAACAGTGGAAACCCCCCACAAGTGACCCCATTTTGGAAACTACACCCCCCAAGGAACTTATCTAGATATGTGGTGAGAACTTTGAACCCACAAGGGCTTCACAGAAGTTTATAACGTACAGCGGTACAATTAAAAAATGTGACGCTTCAGGGGTTTCAGCAGTGTCCGAGAGTGGACCCTCTGGGTCGCGGAACTGAGGCCCCCGGGGCGAGCGCACCAGCTGGAACCAGCCCCTATACAGGGACCGTTTGGGGCAGGCCCGCGGGAGATCAGACACCGTGACAGCTGGAACCAAGAGGGGCGGCTCGAAGGACTGGAGAGACCACAGGCAGGGCTGAGAGGCCGCATCGGGACCAAAGTACGGGACGAGGTGATATACAAAGTGCGCGAGCCGCCGGGTAAGTGAGAGCCACGGGGGGAGCCGGTGCCCGTGGGATGACAGTGGCCACGGCCGCTGTTGTCACAGTACCCCCCTCCTTACATCTCCCCCTTCTGAGATTGGCCAAAAACTTTTTCAGAATATGCGGGGCATTTACATTCTCCTGAGGCTCCCGGGATCTCTCCTCGGGACCAAATCCCTTCCAATCGATAAGAAAGAAGGTCCTTCCTCTGACCTTTTTCATGGCCAAAATGTCTTTAACTTCAAAGATGTTATCATCCCCAATTGGCTGAGGGGAAGAGATAGGGGCAGGGCAGAACCGGTTAAGAATGACAGGTTTAAGGAGCGAGACATGGAAGGCGTTAGGAACTCGGAGTGAAGCCGGCAACCTCAATTTGTATGCAGCGTTGTTAATGCATCCAAGTACTTCAAAAGGCCCAATGTAATGGGGGCTCAACTTGTATGAGGGAACTTTCAGATGGATGTGTTTAGTTGAAAGCCAGACTTTGTCACCAGGATGGTATGGTGGAAGATCCCTTCGTCTTTTGTCCGCATGCTTTTTCATCCGGGCACTGGAGTTCACGAGGGCTTCTCTGGTTTCTTTCCAAACTTGCACAAAGTCAGCGGCGAGAGCATCTGCCGCGGGAACCCCCGAAGACGTGGACATGGGCAGCGGGATGCCAGGGTTTTGGCCTGAGACCACAAAAAACGATGACTTGGAGGTGGACTCGTTAGGATGATTATTGTGGGCAAACTCTACCCAAGGAAGAAGTGAGACCCAGTTGTCCTGGTGGGCGTTGGAAAAGTGGCGCAGGAAGGTCATCAGACCCGTTCCACTTGCCCGTTGGTCTGAGGGTGATAGGTGGAGGAGAAATCCAAAGACATAGCCATGTGCTGAGAGAGGGCTCTCCAGAAACGAGAGGTAAACTGAACTCCCCGATCAGACACGATCCGTTGAGGGAGTCCATGCAGCTTGAAGATCTGATGGATAAAGATCTCGGCCAACTTAGGAGCCGAAGGCAAACTGGGTAATGGGATGAAATGGGCCATTTTGGAGAAGCGATCTACTACCACGAGGATAGTAGTGCACCCAGAAGAGGAAGGCAGGTCTGTCACGAAATCCATGGCAATTTGCTGCCAAGGGGCCTCTGGAACAGGTAACGGATGAAGGAGACCGGAGAGCAGATTTCTAGGCACCTTGTTCTGCGCACAGGTAGTACAGGACGCTACAAAATCCGTCACATCCTGGCGGAGAGAGGGTCACCAATAGTAGCTGGAGAGAAGCAAGCGGGTCTTCTTGGTCCCGATGTGTCCTGCGATTTTGGACGAGTGCCCCCAGTGTAGCACCTCCAGTCTTTTGCTCTGTGGAACAAAGGTCCTGCCTGGCGGAAGGGTAGAGAGGCTCACGGGAGCCAGGGTAATAACTTTTGCAGGCTCGATGATATAAGATGGAACCTCCTCCATTTCTGGTGACTGCAACGACCTAGAGAGCGCATCCGCCTTGGTGTTCTTATTCCTGGGTCGAAAATGGAGCTTAAAATCAAAGCGCAAGAAGTACAGTATAGGGACCATCGGGCTTGCCGGGCATTGAGTCTTTGGGCGGACTGAAGACAGGCTAAGTTTTTGTGGTCCGTGAAAATAGTAAAGGGATGAACTGCCCCCTCAAGCAGATACCGCCATTCTTCCATAGCCATCTTTATAGCGAGCAACTCCCGGTCTCCAATAGAGTAGTTGCACTCGGCAGAGGAAAAGGATTTGGAAAAAACCCCACAGGGAACCAGATGTCCAGATGATGCCCGCTGGGAATGTACTGCCCCAGCCCCAGTGGAGGAGGCATCTACCTCTAGGATGAAGGGCCTGCTGGCTACAGGGTGATGCAAGATTGGTGCTGAGGCAAAGGAGCGCTTCAGGGCAAGAAAGGCATCTTCAGCCTCGGGAGACCAAGTGTTCAATTTGGTTCTTTTCGGGTCAAGAGCGTGATGGGCTTGGTCACTGAGGAAAAGTGAGGAACAAACTGTCGGTAGTAATTAGCAAATCCCAGGAAGCGCTGAATGGCCATCATACCGACAGGACGAGGCCATTTGAGGACAGCAGAGAGTTTCTCGGGATCCATCTTCAGCCCAGAATCTGTGATGATGTAACCCAGGAAAGGCAACGAGGTTTGTTCAAACAGGCATTTCTCCAATTTCGCATAGAGACGATTCTCTCGAAGACGTTGCAGGACCAGGCGAACGCTCCTTCGATGCGAGGAAAGATCAGGTGAAAAGACGAGAATGTCATCCAAGTACACCACCACGCAGGAGTATAAAAAATCCTGAAAAACCTCGTTGACGAAATCCTGGAACACTGCCGGGGCATTGCAGAGTGCGAACGGCATGACCAAATATTCATAATGGCCATCCCGAGTATTGAAAGCCGTCTTCCACTCGTCCCCAGCGCGGATTCGGATCAAATTATAGGCTCCTCGTAGGTCCAGTTTGGTAAAGACCCGGGCCCCTCTCAGCCGGTCGAAGAGCTCTGGGATCAGTGGAAGAGGATACCGATTTTTAACGGTGATATTGTTCAGGCCTCAATAGTCAATGCATGGCCTGAGGGATCCGTCTTTCTTCCGGACAAAGAAAAAACCCGGGCCTGCAGGGGACGAAGATTTCCGAATGAAACCCTTGGCCAAGTTTTCTTGTATATACTCTGTCATGGCCGAGGTCTCTGCTGGAGACAAAGGGTACGTTCTCCCCCTGGGGGAGTGGCTCCCGGAATCAACTCAATGGGACAGTCAAAGAACCGGTGTAGCGGCAAGGAATCCGCCTCCTTCTTACTGAAGACGTCGGCATACGCGTGATATGGTGCCGGGAGTCCCGGAAGATCGGCTGGTTCCTGTGGCGGATGAGAACGGACCACCGACAACAGACAGAGTTCCTGGCAAATATGGCCACAGCGCAGAATCTCCCCAGAGCACCAGTCCAGGACCGGTTCATGCAATCTGAGCCAGGGTAATCCAAGGAGGACAGCGTGGGACAAATTGGGCAGTATGTAGAAAGCTATCTTCTCAAGATGAAGAGCTCCCACTTGAAACTCAACTTCGGCACAACCATGGTGATAAGCTCTGGAAGTGGTCTGCCATCCACAGAGGCAATCGCACGCAGGTTTTCCAAGGTAACCACAGGAATCTGGAACTTGTCAACCTCCTCAAGCCGAATGAAATTACCAGCCACACCCGAGTCCACATACGCCTCCACAGATCTACACTCCCGACCTAGAATAATTAAAGCCAACATGGTAAGGGGCAGAGAGGAATTAGAGTCACCTAGGGAGGCCTCTCTTACCTGGCCTAGGTGGAGGCATTTCCCAGTCTCACAGGACAGGTGCGCAGAAAATGATTGGCACCGCCGCAATACAGACAAAGGCCCTCCATCATTCTCTCCCTGCGCCGTTGCTCAGACAATCTAACATGGTCTATTTGCATGGGCTCGGGGGTGGAACTAGCAGAGGGTGCGGAGGAACATGGAATGGGGGCTTGAGAGAGCCTAAAGGGTCTCCTCTCTCTGGCGGTCTCCCGAGAACGTTCGAGAAACCGGAGATCTATACGAGTGGCCAGGGATATGAGATCTTCCAGGGTGGTAGGAGTATCCCGTCCGGCAAGCTCGTCTTTTATTTTGCCAGAAAGACCCCTCCAAAAAGCTCCCACCAGGGCCTCATTATTCCACCCAAGTTCCGAAGACAGTGTCCGGAAGCGGATGGCATACTGCCCCACGGTGAGCGAACCCTGATGGAGGTTAAACAGAGTCTCAGTAGTAGAAGCCAACCGCCCGGGCTCGTCAAATACCTTGCGGAACATGTCAACAAAATTCTGAATACTAGAGACCACAGGATCATCCCGCTCCCACAAAGGATTCACCCAGGCCAAAGCCTCTCCCTCAAGGTGGGACACGATGAACGCCACCTTGGCACGGTCGGAGGGGTATTGCTGGGGTAACAGCTCAAAGTGCAGTCTGCACTGGTTCAAGAAGCCCCGACATATCTTGGGATCCCCGCCATACCTGGGGGCTTTCCCAGGCGAGGTGGCGGGTGAGATGCTGGATCCCGGGGTTGGACAGAGGCGGCCGTCGAGGACTATAGGGAAAGTAGACGGTCATCGACGGACGCCATGTAATTTAAGATGTGGGACTGGGCGTCGCGCTGCTGCGCGAGCTCCTGCTGGAGGCCGGCTAACATGGGAGCGTGCCCTGGATCGGTGGTTTGAAGGGCGGATAGCCGGGTGTCCATGGACTTCATGAAGGACATTATCCGGGTCTGGTTTTCCCACAGGAAAAGTGACTCCTTTTGCGTAGCGGCCGCGGCTCCAGCGGGGTCCATGGCCTGGTTATACTGTGACGCTTCAGGAGTTTCAGCAGCGTCCGAGAGTGGACCCTCTGGGTCACGGAACTGAGGCCCCCGGGCAAGCGCACCAGGTGGAACCGACCCCTATACAGGGACGGTTTGGGGCAGGCCCGTGGGAGATCAGACACCGCGACAGCTGGAACCAAAAGGGGCGACTCGAAGGACCGGAGAGACCACAGGCAGGGCTGAGAGACCGCACCGGGACCAAAGTACGGGACGAGGTGATATACAAAGCAACCAGTACAGAGGATATGAGGAAGACAGATAGACGGCAGGCATGGGAACTGGACAGGGAAAGTGCCAGACACAAGGAGCAGATCAGAAACGAAGACTAGGAAACACGGACCAGGCAGGACGGAGGGCAGACAGGGAGAACAGGCAGAGGCAGAGACGGAAAGGCTGGGACAAGTACAGAACAGAGGGAGAACCTATAGGACCCTACAGGTGGCCAAATTAGTGCAAGGACTTCACACAATAATCAGGCGTCCTCCCCTTATGGGAGACGCCTGATATATCCCCTGCTGGCAGGCGATTGGCTAACCGCTAATCGGCCGCCACCCACCGCAGGGTTAAACATCATGACGGGCGCGCGCCCGCGCCCTAGTGTGCATGTGCAGGCAAGGAGCTGCCCGGAGGCCAGGAAGAGAAGAAGCACGTGAGCAGGAGGGAGGAGGGAGCGCGCACGCCGCCGGGTAAGTGAGAGCCGCGGGGGGAGCCGGTGCCCGTGGAACGACGGTGGCCACGGCCGCTGTTGTCACAAAAAATCATATTTTTTCCACCAAAAGATCTTTTCACCCCCAATTTTTAAAAGTTATTGTGCAATTTGTCCTGAGTACGCTGATACCCCACATGTGGGGGTAAACCACTATTTGGGCGTATGGCAGAGCTCGGAAGGGAAGCAGCGCCATTTGACGTTTTTGGCTGGAATTGAGATCGGACACCATGTCGCGATTGGAATACCCCTGATGTACAAAAACAATGGAAATCCCCCACAAATGACACCATTTTGGAAACTAGACCCCGCAAGGAACTTATCTAGATGTGTGGTGAGAACTTTGAACCCCCAAGGGCTTCATAGAAGTTTATAACATACAGCCGTACAATTAAAAAATCATATTTTTTCCACAAAAATGATCTTTTCACCCTCGATTCTTATTTTTCGAAGGGTAACAGGACCCTAAAAGTTATTGTGCAATTTGTCCTGAGTACGCTGATACCCCACATGTGGGGGTAAACCACTATTTGGGCGCATGGCAGAGCTCGGAAGGGAAGCAGCGCCATTTGACGTTTTTGGCTGGAATTGAGATCGGACACCATGTCGTGTTTGGAAAGCCCCTGATGTACCAAAACAGTGGAAACCCCCCACAAATTACACCATTTTGGAAACTAGACCCCGCAGGGAACTTATCTAGATGTGTGGTGAGAACGTTGAACCCCCCAGTGCTTCATAGAAGTTTATAATTTTTCCACAAACATGATCTTTTAGTCCCCAATTTTTTTATTTTCCCAAGGGTAACAGGAGAAATTGGACCCCAAAAGTTGTTGTCCAATTTGTCCTGAGTACGCTGATACCTCATATGTGGGACAAAACTACTGTATGGGCACACGTCGGGGCTCGGAAGGGAAGTAGTGACGTTTTGGAATGTAGACTTTGATGGAATGGTCTGCGGGTGTCATGTGCATTTGGAGAGCCCCTGATGTACCTAAACTATTGAAACTCCCCACAAGTGACCCCATTTTTGATACTAGACACCCCATGGGAACTTCTTTAGATGTGTGGTGAGCACTTTGAACCCCCAAGTGATTCACAGAAGTTTATAACGCCCGGGCGTGAAAATAAAAAAATCATTTTTTTCCACATCAATGATATTTTTGCCCACAATTTTTTATTTTCCTAAGGGTAACAGGAGAAATTGGACCCCAAAAGTTGTTTTGCAATTTGTCCTGAGTAGGCTGATACCCTACATGTGGGGGTAAAACACTGTTTGGGCGCATGGCAGAGCTTGGAAGGGAAGGAGCACCATTTGACTTTTTCAACGCAGAATTGGCTGGAATTGAGATCCGACACCATGTTGCATTTGGAGAGCACCTGATGTACCCAAACAGTGGAAACGCCCAATTCTAACTCCAACCCTAACCCCAACACACCCCTAACCCTAATCTCAGCCCTATCCCTAACCCTAACCCTAGCCCTAACCCTAGCCCTCGCCCTAGCCCTAACCCTAATGGGAAAATGGAAATAAATACATTTTCTTTTAATTTTACTATTTTTCCCTAACTAAGGGGGTGATAACGGGGGGTTTGATTTACTATTTATAGCGGGTTTTTATTTTTGGCAGCTGTCATAGACTAAAAGACGCTTTTTATTGTAAAAATAGTTTTTGCATCACCACATATTGAGAGCTATAATTTTTCCATATTTTGACCCACCGAGTCATGTGAGGTCTTATTTTTTGCGGGACGAGTTGACATTTTTATTGGTATCATTTTTGGGCACGTGACATTTTTTGATCGCTTTTTATTCGGATTTTTGGGAAGCAGAATGAACAAAAACCAGAGTTTCATGAATTTCTTTTGGGGGGGTGCGTTTACACCGTTCCGTGTATGGTAAAATTGATAAAGCGCTTTTATTCTTCGGGTCAGTACGGTTACAGTAATACCTCATTTAGGTCTTTTTTTATGTTTTGGCGCTTTTATGCAATGAAAACTATTTTATATAAAAAATAATTATTTTTGCATCGCTTTATTCTGCGAGATATAACTTTTTTATTTTTTCACTGATGATGCTGTATGGCAGCTCATTTTTTGCGGGACAAGATGACGTTTTCAGCGGTACCATGGATATTTATATGCGTCTTTTTGATCGCGCGTTATTGCACTTTTTGTTTGGCGGTATGATAATAAATCATTATTTTTTGCTTCGCTTTTTATTTTTATTTTTAAGGGGTTCGCTAAACGGGTTAACTAATGAGAAAGTTTTATAGGGCAGGTCATTACAGACGCGGCGATACCAAATATGTGTACTTTTATTGCTTTTTTTCTTTTTTTATTTCCCAAAAATGAATTTATTCAGGAATATTTTTTTTTTCTAATTTATTTTTCGTTTTTTTTTAAATTATTTTTACACTTTTTTTTTAACTTTATTAGGTTGTCCCAGGGGGGACATCACTGTCTTGTGACAGATCGCTGATCTGTCACATCACATCACTGTGACAGATCAGCAATCTGTCACAGGTACTGCTGCAGACTTCCTCATGCCTGCACTTTGCAGGCACTGAGGAAGTCAGCTCCCTACAGGCCCCCGAAGGTCCCCGTTGCTATCTTGGATCCGGGGACCTGTAGGGAAAGAGACCCCCACAGCAGCGCTGCACATTGCGCTGCTGTGGGGGGCTCACGGAAGCACGGAGGGAGCCCCCTCCCTGCCGTTGCTTCCCTTTAACCCCCGGCACACCACGATCGTGTTTGATCGCGGTGTGCAAGGGGTTAACGTGTCGGGGCGGTCCGTGACTGCCCCTGACACATTGTGCCGGGTGTCAGCTATGATAATCAGCTGACACCCGGCCGCGATCAGCGGCGCTCACCACGTGGGCGCCGCTGATCGCTGTGATGTACTATCCCGTCTCTGGGAATTAAGTCCCAGGGCACATGGACGGGATAGTACATCACATGGGATTAAGGGGTTAAAGAATCTGGGAATGTTTCGCTTGCAAAAAAGAAGTCTAAAAGGAGACTTAATGGCTGTCTACAAATATCTGAAGGGCTGTCACAATGTAGAGGGATCAGCTTTATTCTCACTTGCACAAGGAAACACGAGAAACAATGGAATGAAACTGAAAGGGAGAAGATACAGATTAGATTTTAGAAAAAACTTTTTGACAGTGAGGGTGATCAATGAGTGAAACAGGCTACCACAAGAGATGGTGAGCTCTCCTTCAATGGAAGTCTTCAATCAGAGGCTGGACTGATATCTGTCTGAGAGGATTTGGTGAATCCTGCATTGAGCAGGAGGTTGGTCACGAGGACTCTGGAGGTCCCTTCCAACTCTAACATTATATGATTTTAGTTCATTGTTCTGATGAGTTTATTCTATTTTTACAGTCTGATCTGATAAAACAGGATTTTCAGATGACTTTTAGTATTTGTCCTTGTGGCCATTCACATATCTGAGAACAATATGTTGCAGGTGATTTCGTTGTGACCCAAAGTCAGACATGCCAGATCACCAGTGAGGCCAAGTTAGGAGTTTACGCCCTTAATTTATAAGCTCTTGGAGAAAAAGAAATCTGCACACAGACTGTGAGCAAGTCACTTTAGCTGACGTAATGAAACACAAGGCAATATTTTATACCATTTACAACAAATGTAACTCAATGTACCTCATGTAGCCCCCACCATTTACCCAGGGTCATACCTTGTTTACCATGTAGTCAGAACACGTTGTTGCTGACTATTGAGAACATACAGTATATGATAACAAGTATAGTCTCCTTGTAGAGGAGACTATCAGACTGTCAGACTGCTGCATCATGAGAATAAATTCTAGCAATAAAAGGCAAAAGGCAATTAAAGAATTAAAGGCAGTTAAAGGCAAACCATTAACCCTTCTATATCAATTTCCCCATTTTTTAAATGGTATAACCTTTGCCACAGGGTCAGCTGATGTCCACAAAGGACCTACTGTCTCATGGGTCTATTACCCATAAGGGGGCTTCCTACCTGCTTCACCCATACACCCTCAGTGTGGACACTCACTTTCCCCATCAGCAATGGCTACCTGGGGTCTATGATACACTACAGAAGGTTCAGCCTTAGATTCTTTTTTCACACATACATTATTCAGTAGCTTAAGTAATACATATATTAGCGCTTTTACGGCTACATAAAACAATAAGCAAAACAACAAAATATGCATACAAGTCTGTAAAATGCTAAAAATCCATCCTGCTAGGCCATTAAACCAATTTGCTGGATTTAAAAAAGAGAATGTTTTACCCCACCAGGAGTCTGTGTTTGCACTGTGTTGTTTTAACCATTGGTCTCTAAGTTCACCTATTTTGTCTATACTCGCCCTGATCTGGAGATTGCCAGCAGGGTCGATATAATTACAACAGGTGGGACGGACCAATTGTTTGACACATTCCTCCTTCTTTTGCTGTCGGGTAATCTAGTACTATAGTATGTTGGTTAGTAACCACGATTAATTGTCTCTGTATTGTGTTAGTTTCATTAAGAACTTCAAGAATCTGGAAAATCTGACCGTCTAGGTAGTCGGTAGCTTCCACTAATTTATCCCACAGTTGTGTTACGAAGGGGTATATTAGCATACTATGGAATATTTTATTTGTTATCCCCATTTCTACTAGATGCGGCCTACCATTTGGATGGGGCTTATTGTCTGCAGCCCTTCTATACAAAGTATGAATTGGAACTGCTGCAGTGTCTATTTTACTATGAGGAACTATGAAAGTGGCTGGTGTTAGTTTGGCAAGAGTGCAAACCCCTCTTATGTCTGGGCTCACCCACCTGTAGGCACGATGTCTGCAAACCAAGAATACTCCTTCTGGAAGAACACAAACGTGACCAGGGGTCTGTATACATTGGTATAAACTCAAAAGTCCTGACATAGGTTTATGGGCACACCAAATATCATTCATTTGTTTTCCGTTTATACCAAATGTACATTTACCCCCTTCTTTCCTTATTTTTTTACCCATAGATGCTTTACAGCCTTCAACACCATCTTAGTACACCGTCTCATTAACCTGTGTTTGATCATGAGTGTCTATGCGGAGGAGACACAGATTAGATATTAGAAAAAACTTTTTGACAGTTAGAGTGATCAATGAGTGGAACAAGCTGCCATGAGAAGTGGTGAGTTCTCCTTCAATGGAAGTCTTCAAACAGAGGCTGGACAGACATCTGACTGGGATGATTTAGAGAATCCTGCTTTGAGCAGGGGGTTAAACCAGATGGCCCAGGAGGTCCCTTCCAACTCTACCATTCTATGATTCTATGATTCTAAGCAATTATTGTCCTCACCACAGGTATTTGCTCCAGTGTGTTGAAGACTGAACCACAGTCCATCATTGGGAATGGGATCTGAGTGAGGGATTTCAGTCCTCCTCCTGGCGGCCATATTTCTGTCATCTGAATCATATTCCTGCCACCACATTTGTACCTTAGGCCGTGTTATATTAAACTGAAACCAGGGATTAGCGGCCCATCCGATTATAGCCAATGAGGCAGATATATCACGGGGCACATCTTTTCCCTAAAACCTAGATTGAGTCCAAGTTTCAATGTGTATGCAGTGTGGGGTTAATACCTCCCATAGCTCCAGAGGTAAGGCTAAGTACGGCATAGTCCTTGCAGATACTGGGCTGCGTGTACAGATCCAAAAGACTTTCGGCTTCTGTCCTTCCATGTCCTTTATAAGAAGAGCATGATGTCGAATAAGTTTGTTGTCCCAGTCAGCATTTAAGAGTTTGTCCTGTGTCTCTGTAGAGTGCAGTAACCCTGTCACTGCCAGCAAGGTGATTAGGCGAACAGTCATTCTGCTGTTGAAAAAACCTTCTTGCAGTGACTAGCATGGATCCAGGTGGACTTTTCCTCAAGTTTTACTGAGGTGGATGTGGTCAGCTGGACTTGGAAGGGGCCGTCAAATCGTGGGTCTAGACTCCTTCTCACCTGTCTGCATATGAACACCCAAACACCTGGATTCAGCTGATGCACATCTGCACTTTCATTAGGATCTGGAATGGATGAGAACACATGTTTATGTACCACATTAAGTCTTTCCTGCAAGGCCTGGACGTAGGCTGTCATAGCACCGTGTTGCATTTGTAGCACCTGTGGGAAGTACAGACCAGTCTTTGGTGCACTACCAAACAGGACTTCAAAAGGGGACAAACCTGTCTTTCTATTTGGAGTGTGTTTGACTGAAAAGAGTGCAAGAAGCAAGCACTCTACCCAGCTCTTTCCTGTGTCTGCCATGGCCTTTTGAATTTTCAGTTTAAGTGTCCCATTTAGTCTTTCCACTTTCCCACTACTTTGTGGCCTATATGGTGTATGAAATGAAGTGTGTACCCCTATCTGTTTCTGTGGCTTCTGGGACACCATACCTGCAGATCAGTTCTTTCATCAGTTTGTCTGCAGTCGTTTTAGCATTTTCACATTTTACCGGATAGGCTTCCGGCCAACCAGGGAAGAGATCTACACATACTAGGACATTTGCATACACTCCTACCTTGGTAGCTGTATGTAGTCAATCTGCAATCTCTGAAACGGGTAGAGAGGCCTAGGTGTCACTTTTTTAGGGACTTTTACTGTTTTACCTGGGTTGTGCTGTGCACAGATGAGCATGATTGTACGAGTTTCATGCAGCTGCGTAGTTGAAACCAGGAGCGATCCAGAAGGCATCTACCATGGCACACATGTGACTTTTTGAGGCGTGAGTGGGGCCATGTGTTGCTTGTGCCATAGTTGGGAAGAGGGACTTCGGTAGGCACAATTTATCCTTATTCTCCCATACTCCATTTGAGTTCAGCTCAGCTCCTAGTCTCCCCCAGTGTTCCTTCTCTGTTTGGGCAGCCTATTGCTGGAGGGATTTCAGGACATCTAGGCTCAGTGTGGCAGGAATATGCTGACTCCCTGCCACGGTCCACTGCTCCCTAGGCTGCCTTGCTGCTACTTTAGCAGCTTTGTCCGCCCTTCTGTTGCCATCTACCTCCACGGAGTCACCGTTCCTGTGTGCCTTTACATTGACAATGCCAACTTGGCAGGTAACATCAATGCCTCCATCAATTGTTTCACCAGTTCTGCATTCTTAATGGGCTTACCTGCTGATGTAAGAAATGCTCTGCTTCTCCAGATAGAGCCATAATCATGGGCTATTCCCCATGCATAATTCGAATCTGTGTAAATATTAGCGACTTTACCTGCAGCGGCTCTACACGCCTCAGTGAGTGCCTTCAACTCTGCCTCCTGTGCCGACATGTGAGGAGGGAGTGGTTCAGCTCGGATTACCTCATGTGAGGATACTACTGCATATCCAGTGTAGAATTGCCCATCCTGGTGGCATCTGGAGCCATCTACAAAAAACTCAAAATCTGCACTAGGAACAGGTTTTTCATGAACGTGTGCAACCCCCACTGTCTCCTGACTCATCAGTTCTATGCAGTCATGTTCATGCGTCATGTCAAAGTATTCTTCCTCACTTGCTAATACGGTCACCAATTCCCCCTTTTCTGAATCCACAGGCAGGAGGGTGGCTGGATTCAGAACGTTACATCTTTTGAGGGTGACATACTCAGGAATTAGTAGAATGCATTAAATTCGGTTCTGTCTAGCCATAGACAGCTGTTTTGGTTGAATTTGTACGAGTATGGAATGGATGTCATGTGGGGAATAAATTGTCAAAGGAAAAGTCAGTGTGATCTCACATGCCTTTCCTAGTAGTAGTGCAGCTGCTCCTACCGCACGGACTCACGTAGGTGACCATCTGATCACTGGGTCTAATTGTGCTGAGTAGTAAGCTATTGGTCTCTTTTCCTCCGTTTTGTTGTGTCAGTACTGCGGTAGCATGTCCTCCCTGCTCTGTGCAAAACAAGAAAAATGGCTAGTCATTGCTTGGAATGCCTAAGTCTGGGGCTGACACAATGAGCAGTTTGAGAGAATGGAAGGAATCAATTGCTTCTTGAGGGAGATCATAGGGGTCTGATGACAAGCAGTCATAAAGTGGTTGCATCATTTGTGAAGTAGACCTTATCCAAGGCCTACAGTGGGTCACCAAGCCTAGGAAAGTGCCTAGATGCTGATGTGACCTGGGTAGAGGGAGATTTTGAATTGCCTGTTTCCTGTTTTCAGTCAGGAGTCTTGTACCTTCGGCAATACAATGGCCATGGCAGACACAGGTCACACAAGTAGCTATTCAGTCTGGGTTTGTCTGAGTCTGACCACAGTGTTTACAAGTCCATCTGTTATGTCTGGGTCTCTGGTTAAACTTTGTCAATCAAAACATTCATAATACACCTTACTTCCGTACTGCTGCACATTCTCAAACATCATTTATTCATTTGCTATTTTCTTCCCTTCGTCTGTGCCTTTTTTTTGTACATCCAAACATTCACACTCAAGTATTTTTGCCTTTTTCAATATTGGTCCCACCTGTTTTACTGCTTCCTTTCTTCTCTGTCTTTTACAATCTGCATAGCGGTTCGGAATCCCATTGGGGGGCCCCGACTACATATACAGAATAAGTTGCCATGGCTTCAACTTATTCGTCAGACAGCTCACCTTTATTCTGAAATGCCCATCTAGTGTGCCTGGACCTTGTGTTACAGGTCACATGTAGAAAGTCAGAGCGAGCCTGCGAAGGTGTAGCAGGAATGCTCCTTGCCTCTCACCCGGTAGACCAACAGGATGTAATGGGAAGGCTCTTTACCTCTCACCAGTTAGATCAGTTGACTAGAATAGGTATAGGCCTTTTACCTACTAGTCCAGCTCCATGGAATGTGGGAAGGCTGCTTCAACTTAGACAGCTCACCTTTATTCTGAAATGCCCTTCTACAGTAGTGTGCCTGGACCTTGTCTTACAGGCCACACATAGCAAGTCAGAATGAGCCTAACAAGGAGTAGCCGGAAGGCTCCTTGCCCTCGCCGCTCACCCACAACAAAAAACCCGCTGACTAAAGTAAGAAGGACCAGATGTGATAGGCCTCTAACCTACTATATCAGCCGTGCAGTTGGCTCCCTCCTTCTGCTGATACTCAATTTGCTATATATCAATCACACAACTAGAAGCAGGTACAAACACATTAATGACCAAACAATCACTTACAAGTGTCCTTCTAAATTAAGCACAATATTTTACTTTCAGCTTCCAACTTCAACTTGCAAAATTTAATTCCACTTCAATTAAGTACTGTTGCTTTAAAATGCACAAATCTCCTAACGAGCATTACACCAAGGACAGAAATACAGAGAATTTTGAGTGCAGCTCCGTGCCCCCTCCCATTAGACACTCAGCGTAGATAAGAACGGAGAGAAGAAACACACAAGCAGTCGCGCAGGGACATCATTCACCCCTCCCATCAGAATTTTAGAAATTTAGTGTCCTTCACACAGAAACAGAATGCAGCAGTTCTTAGACAAAATCAATTTCTACAAAACCACGTGATTTCACTGTAAGAGCAGATAACTGTATTATGTGAGTAACCGAGCCTTGCCCTTTTCTGGCCAAATGCAGCCAGGAAACTTTACAACTTAATGCCACATATAACATGAGCTATATCATTACTCAATTCATTCAGTCTCAGATGTAGATTTGAAATATCTACAGTCATATGTTAAAGTTTGGGCACCCCTATTAATGTTAACCTTTTTTCTTTATAACAATTTTGTTTTTTGCAACAGCTATTTCAGTTTCATATATCTAATAACTGATGGACTCAGTTATATTTCTGGATTCAAATGAGGTTTATTGTATTAACAGAAAATGTGCAATCTGCATTTAAACAAAATTTGACCAGTGCAAAAGTATGGGCACCCTTATCATTTTCTTGATTTGAACACTCCTAACTACTTTTTACTGACTTCCTGAAGCACTAAATTGTTTTTTTTAACCTCATTGAGCTTTGAACTTCATAGCTAGGTGTATCAAATCATGAGAAAAGGTATTTAAGGTGGCCACTTGCAAGTAGTTCTCCTATTTGATTCCCCTATGAAGAGTGGCATCATGGCCTCCTCAAAACAACTCTCAAATGATCTGATAACAAAGATTATTCAACATAGCTTTTCAGGGGAAGGATACAAAAAGTTGTCTCAGAGATTTAACCTGTCAGTTTCCACTGTGAGGAACATAGTAAGGAAATGGAAGAACACAGGTACAGTTCTTGTTAAGCCCAGAAGTGGCAGGCCAAGAAAAATATCAGAAAGGCAGAGAAGAAGAATGGTGAGAACAGTCAAGGACAATCCACAGACCACCTCCAAAGACCTGCAGCATCATCTTGCTGCAGATGGTGTCACTGTGCATCGGTCAACAATACAGCGCACTTTGCACAAGGAGAAGCTGTATGGGAGAGTGATGCGAAAGAAGCCGTTTCTGCAAGCACGCCACAAGCAGAGTCATCTGAGGTATGCAAAAGCACATTTGGACAAGCCAGTTACATTTTGGAAGAAGATCCTATGGACTGATGAAACAAAGATTGAGTTGTTTGGTCATACAAAAAGGCGTTATGCATGGAGGCTAAAAAACACAGCATTCCAAGAAAAACACTTGCTACCCACAGTAAAATTTGGTGGAGGTTCCATCATGCTTTGGGGCTGTGTGGCCAATGCCGGCACCGGGAATCTTGTTAAAGTTGAGGGTAGCATGGATTCAACTCAGTATCAGCAGATTCTTGACAATGTGCAAGAATCAGTGACGAACTTGAAGTTACGCATGGGATGGATATTTCAGCAAGACAATGATCCAAAACACCGCTCCAAATCTACTCAGGCATTCATGCAGAGGAACAATTACAATGTCCTGGAATGGCCATCCCAGTCCCCAGACATGAATATCATTGAACATCTGTGGGATGATTTGAAGCGGGCTGTCCATGCTCGGCGACCCCCGGAAGAAGTGATTACGAAATGCGCGTTGGGGTTGGGGAGGTCACGCCACGCACGGTTCCAGACGCCTGCTGATATGAGGTAATTGTCCCTCTATATTTCCTAATTGCACTTAGGATTGTTATCCATGTTGATGTAAGTAAATGGATGGGACTGGAATTTAGGGTCTAAGTTTATATATGATTGGCACCACAGTTATTATTCTATTGGCACTGTCTGTGTACTATAACACCTAGGTTTACTTGCAATTAGCATATAGCTAATATTGTGTCTGTACCTTCAGCTGCTAATTTATCCTTATTTTGCGTAGGATATATGGAATCATGTATAGGATTGCCTATATATGGATAATTTTTTGTGTTTTGGACGTTAAATTCCTCCTGCTGAGTATTTTGTCTTTTTTAAATGATTTTAAATTATTTCAATAATCATTTTTTTGTAAGTTTTTATAAGTGCTGGGTCTCTTCAGTTCGGCAATAAGAGTATATAAGTCCGACAATTTTTGTATCCTTAAAATTATAAACTGTTTATGTCTTTGTCAGTGGTCAAACCTACAAAATCAACAAGGGATCAAATAATTATTTCCCCTTGTAAATGATGAAAAAGAGATATAAAAACGTTGAAAACTTACATAGTAAGAAATATACAGACACACAGAAAATAATGTGAACAGAAACTGAAAAATTTAAATTAAAATGGATACTTCAAAAAAGCAAAATGAGAAATATAAATATAAAAATCCCCTACAAGAATAATAGAATATAATCCACCAATAATTATCCAGTTAAGGTCATGCAGAAATAGAGAAAGTCTGAGTAAAGAAATAGAAAACAGAAAAAAGAGGTAAATGAAGTTCAATACATAAGATATACAAAGTAAATACAGGCAATAGTTAAATCAATGGGAGATGGAGACTGTTATATAATCTCTGTCCATTGGTTAATCAGAGGTAGCACTATTTCCAGAACATTGTCAAGAGCTTTGAGACCTTTGATGAGACCCAGCCCAACATTTGCCACATCACAATTGAGGTCTTTTTATTTATTTATTTTATTAGTATTATTTCCACAGCGCTTTACAGACATCATCAGTACTATCCCCATTGGGGCTCACAAACTAAATAACACTTTGGAATGTGTGAGGAAACTGGAGAACCCAGAGGAAACTCATGCAAATACGGGGAGAACATACAAACTCCTTGCAGATGTTGTCCTTGGTGGGATTTGAGCTCAGGACCCAAACGTTGCAAAGCAATAGTGTCAACCACCAAGCCAAAGTGCTGACATGTTTTGGTTGTCCTGTACAGGTCATTTCTATGGTGGCCTAGGGCTCACATTTAGCTGTCACAATTATGGGAGTTATCCATAACTATCAGTACTTGGACGTCCATATAAATCAGAGCAAAATTGGAACCCAATGCACAGACTGGCTGGCAGCTCTCCCGACCTGAGCGTAACAGCTTCATGTATTTCTTGGCAGCCGTTACAAAGAGATAGCAGTGGCCAGCATTTCATTATGATCTCGCTCCAATTTATACAAATGTCTGACTGCTCCATTAAGAAGATCGTGTGGTGGTAGATATTGTGGGGATACCAAATTATGATTTTTGGTCTCCTAAGGCTGGTTTCACACTAGCGTTTTATCGCGCATCGTGCGCTATCGGGCGCACTCGCAATGTTCCCCTATCTCTAACATGGTGGTCGCAGGGTTTTGCGATTGCACGCACTCATCAGCGCTTAGTGTGCGCTGCGCATTTTACAGGTGTGTGCCCAGATGCGCCGTATGCTACATGTTGCATTTTTTGTTCCACCTACATAGTTAAAAAAATCGCGCACGCACGTGTGTGCACGGTGTGCGCCCAAAAATAGCATTACAGTCTATGGGGTCGCTGACGTGCGCTTGATGCGCGCACGTCAGCGCTTTGTGCGTGCACGCGATTTTAGTAAACAATGTCTAGACACTTGTCTAAACCTCCCCCTAAACAAGCAACATTGTTTGGGAAGAGTGTTGATAAAAGAAGGTGTCTTCAGGGCCACACCACTACAGCCTTGAAGATAAGAGCTGCTACAGAGAGCAAGAGAAGAGCAGCTACAGACAGCCTTGAACAGAAGACCAGACAAGAGCCTTGGAGTCAAGCTTCAGCAGGCAAAATGTGAGTATTCTTCAACATAATGTCTGTGTGTCCTGTACAATTTTATAATGTACTAGTGTATTTTTTGTTTAAATTTCAGCATGTCTTCTTCTGGATCGGTCTATTTGCCATCTCGGCAAGAACTGGCCCAAGCTGATCGTGAGGTGAGGATGTTGCTGCCTTTGGGTAAGTTTAGCTGCCTCTAGAAATGTGTTATAATTTTTTTTTTTCTCAAGACATCGGACATGGCCAGTGAAGGTGAAGTGCGGGAGCAGTCTGAGCGGGAGAAGTCTGAGCAGGAGCAGCGTAGCCAAGTCGTGGCGAGGAGACACAATGTTAGTATATCTCTCCTTTTTTTTTTCTGTCTTTATTTTCATCTTTTATCTTGCTTCTTCTATGTTTCTTTTTCTATCTTTTTCATTCTGCAAAATTACAAAGATTCTAATTTTTTTTTTCTAGGTTCCACAACGGGATGACGAAGAAGTGTACATCGACATCGAGCACCTGATTTGCCTTGTTGAGGAGCATATGTGGGACAGCCGTGACCAGCAGTACAAAGACACAGTGGTGACCGGCAGCTCTGGAATGAGGTGGCCGCAGCGATGATGGATGGCTGGGACAGCGCCTCTCCAACTTCAAAAAGGGCGTTCAGTAAGTATAAAGATGCTCTGTGATACTGCATTGATTTTTGGTCCAGATGGTGCTGGTGTGTTTGTGGCAAGATATATTCTTGCATCAAACACACCAATGCCTTCTGGAAAACAGTGATTGCTTTGTGTATTGAACTGCTGTCTTGAAGCTGCATTGATTTATGGTCCTAATGGTACAGGTGTGTTTGTGGCAAGATATAGTCTTGCATCAAACACACCAATGTCTTCTGGAAACCAGTGATTGCGTTTTGTATTGAACTGCTGTCTTGAAGCTGCATTGATTTATGGTCCTGATGGTGCTGGTGTGTTTGTGGCAAGATATATTCTTGCATCAAACACACACCAATGCCTCTGGAAAACAGTGATTGCTTTGTGTATTGAACTGCTGTCTTGAAGCTGCATTGATTTATGGTCCTGATGGTGCTGGTGTGTTTGTGGCAAGATATATTCTTGCATCAAACACACCAATGCCTCCTGGAAAACAGTGATTGCTTTTTGTATTGAACTGCTATCTTGATCCTGTTTTCACTCTTGCTCCTGATGATACTGTTGTTTTGGCTGCTACATATATTCTAGCCTGAAACATATCAGTGTCCTCAGGATCAACAGTGACTGCATTGCGTATAGAATTTTTTTGTGCTGCAGTATTGACTGTTTGCAAAGTTCTATCAGGTGTGTGTGCTGATAATTATGTTGCCTTCAGTGCATTGTCTAACGTTTTTCTTTTTTTTCCCAACAGTGAACAAAATCCGCACACCTTGGCGTTCGATGAAGGACCGCTTCAAACACTGATGTTCGTGCTGAGGGACAGGTTCGCAGTGGTTCAGCGGCAAGGCGCAGAAGAAAATACCACTATCATCGCGAGTTGGCTTTCCTGAGACCAATCCTTGCCAGCAGAGCATAAGTATTTTTTTTTTTTTATTACTGTGTGCTTTTCTATTCCACAGCTGATGCTTCTTGTTAATGCATGATACTAATGTTTTCCCTTTCTTTCCACAGCACTTGGAGCAGCACCCTGCTACCTGTCCCGGGAGCGGTTCTTCATCGATCGACCTCGAACCCGTCCCAGCCATCCGACAGCCAGGAAGCATCTTGCAGGTCAGCAACACAGACAGCTGGTGACCAGGAAGCTGGTCCATCAGGTGTTCCCCTGTCCCAGGTCTCTGTCACTGGTTATACGGGCACTACCCGCCAGCAGCAGAGGGCCTCGGACAGGCCTGTCATGCCCGAGTTCATGTACTTGAGCGAGGCCTTTCAGGCCAGCCTCAAGGCGCTGTCCGCCAGAATGGAAAGCGTTTTTTCCCTGAAGGAACGTGGTTTTAACCACATGGAACACCGCTTCCACTCTGTCGACCAGCGCCTTGACTATCTGGAGGCCGACCTCAACAGACCAGCGCACCATTTTTTCAGTCAAATTGAACAGGGCATGGCAGAACACCTTAGTAATGAGCAACAGCTGAGTGTGTTACAGGCCTGCAACACTGCTTACTTGCAGGCTATGCAGCAGAATCGGTATGTGCAGCAGTCAGTGGTGTCATTTCCAACAGAGCCACCGCTGACTCGCTACACCTCCCTACCGACTTCTGCTGCATACCACTGCACGGCCACCTGCATTCCCAGCGAAGCCGGACACCACTACACCACCCCAAGTCTGAGTGCTGCTGGACACTCCTCCTCCACCACCACTATGGCAAGCGCTGCTCCTGTATGGAGCACCCCCACCGCCATAGCACCACCTGCTCGGAGCAAAACCACCACAGAACCTGCTTGGGCCACCGACACCACAAGTCAACATCAAAGGAGCACCGCCAGCACTCCTCAGCAAAAGAGCACAGTCAGCACTCCTCATCAAAAGAGCACCGCCAGCACTCCTCATCAAAGGAGCACCACCAGCACTCCTCATCAAAGGAGCACCGCCAGCACTCCTAATCAAATGAGCACCACCAGCACTCCTCATCAAAAGAGCACCGCCACCAATTCTCCTCCTCGGAGTCCCGCCAGAGCTTCAGCTTAGATCACCGACACACAACCCACTTCTAGGAGCACCGACACGACTACATCTCCAAGGATCACTGCCATCGCCACTTCTATGAGCACCGACACGATTTCGTCTCCACCTATGACATCCACCGCCGCCACTTCTATGAGCACCGACACAACTTTGTCCCCATCTAGTTGCACCGCCACTGCCACTTCTAGGAGCACTGCCACCGCCACCACAGAGCAGCAGAGTGGTGACCAGCATTCGATATTTTACAGGTCAACACCACTGTCCACCATCTCCAAGCGGTCGAGCAAAGTAAGGCGGTCACACGGTGGAAGTTGATCCAGGCAGGATATTCCTGCGCCAAAGAAAAGAAAAAAAAACTTTGTTCGTCCATCCCCCCTCTCCTCCTAATGTGTCTCAACCTGCCTCCTTGTCCATTCCAGAGCTTGCTTCCCCCAGTACTTTCGTCGCCCCTTCTCCTAGAACCCCTTCCTCAACCTCCAGCCGTTCCTCGTCTCTCCACACCCCCAAAGTATCCCAATCTTCCCCCAAACGTCATTCCTAATAAAATCTTTTTTTTTTTTGTAAAAATAAATATGCAATTCTGCTTTCAAAATATTTGGATTGGTTACTGTGTCAATCGCCGACTACACACACTGCGCCGTACACACACTGCGCCGTACACTTAGCATTTTTGCCACCAGATATCTCCATTACTGAGACATGTTTCTTGTGACAGTCTTGGAGATTCTAATGTCAGTCTTGGAGATATGTGTTGTCAAAACAGCCAATCTATATGACTTGTCTTTTCCACAGCATTCTCTTCATTCTTTCAATATTGCACAGACTGGATCCAGCAGGGTTCCCCAACTCCAGTCCTCAAGGGCCACCAACAGATCATATTGTATGGAATTCCTTTTTTTTTTTGCTCTTGTGAAGCAATTATCAACGGAGATATGGATTTCCATACAACATGATCTGTTGGTGGCCCTTGGGGACTGGAGTTGGTGAACCCTGCTGGATCCAGTCTGTGCAATACTCCAAGAATGTAGAGACTGCTGTGGAAAAGACAAGTCATGTAGATTGTTTTTTTTATTTTTACAACACTTTAGTTCTAGACTGACACAAGAAACATCAGTAATGGAGATATCTGGTGTATTGCACAGACTGAATTGAGCAGGGTTCCCCAACTCCAGTCTTCAAGGCCAACAAACAAATCATGTTTTATGTAAATCCATTACGCTGGTGATAACTGCATCACCTGAGGGAAAAAATAATTAAATCCTTAAAACATGATCTGTTGGTGGACATTTAGTACTGGATTTTGGAAACCCTGGCATAGAGGATGGTGTTGAGTTCAAGGCATATCTATTGTTACCTTGCCTATTTTGTACCATCATCATTTAACTATTAGAGATAAGGCAAGGAACTGTAGATATACCTTGCAATTAACCACATACTCTATTACGTGTATGTTGAAGAAACTGATTAATGAACGTGAAAATAAATGTTTTATTTACTTCACCAATACCCTGGCCTTGTATCATCATCACTATCACACCTGGGCAGGTGAATACATGTAGGGGTGGTGGGGCGAGCTGGGGGGGTGGTCCCTCTTCTTACCGCGCAGAGACGAAACAGAGACGAAATGGAGGCAGATTCTGGGTGCAACAGGTCCAAGTTTATTTTCGCTCGCAATCCGCCTGACGGCCCTCGCAGCACATCGCCATATCTCTCTCTCTCGGCCCTCCGTATCCAGAGCCGCTTCACAAAACAGCACAGAACCTCACTCATGGCCCTCTGTATCCAGAGTAGCTTCACACACCGTGTTTCTCGCCTGGGACGTATATATACGTCCTGTCCTTTTTCCTTTCCTGACGCACTGACAGCTTCCGACACTGTGGCTGCCCTAAGCCTAATCACCAACAGTCCTTTCACTGGTCAAACATCGTTCTTTACACGGTGTGCCTATTCTCTTTAACTCGTCTCTGTTGCCGTATATCTGTCAGGACCACCCCCCTGACGTTCTCTCTCCTCAGTCCCCCTGGTCTGGATACTCCTCACAGCGCACAGACTGTAGCAGTCCTGCTGTCACTGGAGCTCCCCCTGGGGACTGGAACCTTCTGGAACCCTCCCTCAGTATTTATAGCTCTCCCGGTCCCCTGTCACTGTAACTCCGCCCCCCATGACCAACGGTTTCTAAAGCCCTAAGCTGATGTCAAGTCCTTTGCTCACACTCCTCCCTGCCATCTAATGGTCAACCCAAGGTACTGCACGTCCACTACACTTTCCTAGCTGTTTCCCCACTGTAATAACTGACACCTACCTACACTGTGCAAACCTTTCCTTCTTCACTCTGACTAGCCCGTCCGTCCGTCAGGTCACCTTCCCTACACACACATGAGTTTGAACCTGCAGCGTTGCTTAACTCTCCATATATTTGAAGAACGGTGTAGTGATGCTGCAGTTTAATGTGTATTCTTCTGCCCATTTGTGATAAATTTGTGAAGTATTTGTCACTTCAGCATGACACCAGGCCTGGGTATTTTACCAGTGTGCTTTCAAAATCCAAGCCACAGTGCTGATCCTACAAATAATATTTATAGTCACATGTTTCGGTGTCATAAAAAGTGAAGTATGCCAGTGTATCCAAAAATCACTATTTGTAAAATCGCCCCATGTGACACAAATATTAGTTGTATTATCTCCACGGTCGCTGTTAATTGAACACACACTGTAGAGATTATAAAGGTAATACAACTTGTGTGTGTATGTATAATTACCTACTCAGGAGTATTAGTGAATTCATGATGCACAAAACACAGCATCATAAATTCACTGATACACCTGGCTACTTGCTAATAGTATTGGGAGTGTAAAAACACAGAATGCGCTCAGTACAGGTATCAAAACAGTGTTTTTTATTAACATACCAAGAAGACAACTTTTTTACATCACTTGCTCTTGCCATTCCACCCGTCCTACATCTGAGTTGAAGGAGGCCGCAAATTGGTCCCTCATTTGGCCAACTTCAACGGATGACCTCAGAGGGTGCTGAGTAATTTTAGGCAATGGGTTAGGAGCAACATCATCAAGATCTAAGTTCGGGTGCTCTCTAGCAATTACAAAATTATGTAGAACGACACACGCCTTCACCATCTCATCCACTGTTTCCAGTTTCAGATTAATGACTGTGCCAAGAATGCGCCATCTAGATACAAGTATACCAAATGCACACTCTACTGTTCTTCTGGCCCTGGTCAGCCTGTAATTAAAAATTATTTTGTTGTGGTTCAAGTCCCGGCTGGAGTAGGGCTTGAGCAGGTTTTGGCACATCTGGAATGCTTCATCCCCAACCATTACAAAGGGCTGAGGCGGACCTTCGGTGTTGGGAAGAGGCTGTGGCATGGGGAAATTAAAGTGGTTGCCATACAACCTCCTGCCCATGTCCGAGTTCTTAAAAGCCTGGGAGTCATTCCCACGGCCAAATGCCCCAATGTCCACGGCAATAAACACACAGTCTGCATCCGCAATGGCCATGAGTACTGTAGAAAAGTACTTTTTATGTGAGTTGTAGTACTCAGAGCCTGTTTTTTGGGCTTGATAATCTGGATGTGTTTCCCATCCACCGCTCCCAAACAGTTAGGGAAATTGCAGACTGTCCAGAATCTGTCGGCGATTTCCAGCCACTTTTCTGCGGTTGGCAGGGGCATGAATTCTGGACAAAGAACGTTCCACAAAGCCCGACAGGTGTCCGCTACAATTCCAGACAACATGGAGATTCCTATACGGTACTGGAAGTGCAGTGAAGAGAGGGTCTCTCCTGTAGCCAGGAATCTGTGACACGAAGAAAAAAAAAATTAATATTTGTGTATAGAGATTTTTGTACACACCTAAATTCAATAAAAAAAAAGAATTTTTTTTTATATAATCTGCAGCCTTTTGTTCAATACATGTCATAAAAAAATTACTGCAGCCTTTTGTTAACTACATGGCAGAACTATAACACAACAAAGAAAATTAGGTAGCGTTGGTTTTGCAAAACTACATACCGTAATGTGACCAGGAGCCGTTCCTCAGGAGTAATTGCACGCCGGAGCTGCGTGTCCTGTCTCCTGATGACTTCTTGGACCCGACCAAGCAAATAGTTAAAGGTTTCTTGGGACATCCGTGTGTAATCAGTAAATTTCTCCGGGTTTGCCTGTAGCTCGCTGTAGAGGGTGTGGTACACTCCACGGCTCTCCCGGAGTTCAATATTCGGATGTATCCACAAACGGCGCCGCTGCCGTCTTCGCTGCCTCTCTCTCTCCCTCTGTTCATGGCAAGCAACTGCATAAGCCTGAGCCGTCCTCATGTCCAGATCCAAGTCAAAGTAAAAGCTCTTCCAGCGCAGATCCATGTTTCTCAAGTCAAATGTAAGCAAATGTGAAGAATTCAGCTGTAAACAGGGTCTATATAAAGAATTTCCATAAGACACGCCCACTGCAGTCCCATTGGTGGAGTGTGTTGCAAGAATTTTTCAAGGATTTTCCTCCTGTGAAGTGACACCATTGCGCATAAAAAATGCAAACGCATGAAAAACGCTTACAAACGCATAAAAACGCTGCAAATTTTTGTCGTAATGCGCACAATAATGCTACAAAAAAAAGCAGCGTTTACAAGCGCTTTTGACATGCGTTTCATGTGCGCTCGATACGCTGCGCAAAAAGGTGCAAGTGTGAAACTAGCCTTAGGCTGGTTTCACATTAGCGCTTTTTAAGCGCACGCACGGCCGGGGGTAGCTCTGCCCCCGAGCCGGCTCTCTGCCCGGCGTGCCCGCCCCTTGCTTGTAGCGCCGCCTCCTAGCGGACAGCGGCGCCTGCGATCGGCGCACCCTATCTTTAGCATAGGGTGCGCAGATCGTGCGCAGGCCGTGCGCTAGTTGCGCTTTGACCTGCGCTGCGCACTTTTGACGGTGCGCCGTGCGCGCTAAAATCGAACTTTTCGGATTTTGGCGCGCACGGCGCACCGTCAAAAGTGCGCAGCGCAGGTCAAAGCGCAACTAGCGCACGGCCTGCGCACGATCTGCGCACCCTATGCTAAAGATAGGGTGCGCCGATCGCAGGCGCCCCTGTCCGCTAGGAGGCGGCGCTACAAGCAAGGGGCGGGCACGCCGGGCAGAGAGCCGGCTCGGGGGCGTTGGAGCTACCCCCGGCCGTGCGTGCGCTTAAAAAGCGCTAATGTGAAACCAGCCTTAGAGATCCATTGGCAAGCTATAAAAAGATGTGGCTCATCGGAGATGAAAATCAATGCTGTCAGACAAAGATGGACATGGCTGAGCTGAAGGCCTTTGCAGTTGCCTTTTAGTGGTTAGGGGTCTTAGTGTATGAAACCCTAGGAAGAACAATTTCTATGACACCCTCAGAGGTCAGTCGAAAGTCCTTGAGAATCAGAAGTGGCTCTGCCTTAATCAGTGATACAGAATAATGCAATCTTAGGAGATAAGAAAAATTTAACAGTTGAAAAGATGAGGAAGTAGACAAGTAGACCGTGAGATCTGAGATGAAGCTGAGTCACACATCATTATTCGGAAAGTTAGTTTAAATTTAAGGATTATAAGTAGTTATGTAATAAGTGAAAATATACCGAGATCTGATAAACCAGTCCTCAGAGTATAGCAAAGTAAATTAATTCTGATCTTTCAACGTAGATATAAATAGAGATGAAAAGATAAATCAATTTCAATGTTTTAATTAATAGTTAAATAAACTTTGCCAATTGTTTAACCCCTTACCTACAATTGACGTAATATTCCGTCCATGTGACCATGGACCTAATTACCATGGACGGAATATTACGTCATCGCGATCAGCGGCGCCCGCGTGGTGAGCGCCGCTGATCGCGGCCGAGTGTCAGCTAATTATCATAGCTGACACCCGGCACAATGTGTCAGGGGCGGTCACGGACCGCCCCCGACACGTTAACCCCTTGCACACCGCGATCAAACGCGATCGCGGTGTACCGGGGGTTAAAGGGAAGCATCGGCAGGGAGGGGGCTCCCTCCGTGCTTCCCTGAGCCCCCCACGGCAGCGCAATGTGCAGCGCTGCTGCGGGGGGCTCTTTCCCTACAGGCCCCCGGATCCAAGATGGCGACGGGGGCCTGCAGGGAGCTGACTTCCTCACTGCCTGCAAAGCGCAGGCATGAGGAAGTCTGCAGCAGTGCCTGTGACAGATCGCTGATCTGTCACAGTGATCTGTGATGGGACAGATCAGCGATCTGTCACAGGACAGTGATGTCCCACCTGGGACAAGGTAATAAAGTAAAAAAAAAAAAAAAAGTGTTAAAAATAATTAAAAAAATCGCTAAATAAATTAGTAAAAAAAAAAAAATATTCCCCAATAAATCCATTTTTTCAAAATAAAAAAAACCAAAAACAATAAAAGTACACATATTTGGTATTGCCGCATCCGTAATGACCTGCCCTATAAAACTGTCCCATTAGTTAACCCCTTTAGCGAACCCCTTAAAAAATAAAAATAAAAAACGAAGCAAAAAATAATGATTTATTATCATACCACCGAGCAAAAAGTGCAATAACGCGCGATCAAAAAGACGCATATAAATATGCATGGTACCGCTGAAAACATCATCTTGTCCCGCAAAAAACGAGCTGCCATACAGCATCATCCGCAAAAAATTAAAAAAGTTATAGCTCGCAGAATAAAGCGATACAAAAATAATTATTTTTTATATAAAATTGTTTTCATTGCAAAAAACCGACAAAACATAAAAAAACGACCTAAATGAGGTATCGCTGTAACCGTACTGACCCGAAGAATAAAAACGCATTATCAATTTTACCGCACGCGGAACGGTGTAAACGCACCCCCCAAAAGAAATTCATGAAACGCTGGTTTTTGTTCAATCTGCGTCCCAAAAATCGGAATAAAAAGCGATCAAAAAATGTCACGTGCCCGAAAATGGTACCAATAAAAACGTCAACTCGTCCCGCAAAAAATAAGACCTCACATGACTCGGTGGGTCAAAATACAGAAAAATTATAGCTCACAATATGTGGTGATGCAAAAACTATTTTTACAATAAAAAGCGTCTTTTAGCGTGCGACAGCCGCCAAACATAAAAACCGCCATAAATAGTAAATCAAACCCCCCGTTATCACCCCCTTAGTTAGGAAAAATAATAAAACTAAAAGAAAATGTATTTATTTCCATTTTCCCGCTAGGGTTAGGGTTAGGGCTAGGGTTAGGGTTAGGGCTAGGGTTAGGGCTAGGGTTAGGGTTGGGCTAGGGTTAGGGTTAGGGCTAGGGTTAGGGTTAGGGCTAGGGTTAGGGTTAGGGCTAGGGTTAGGGCTAGGGTTAGGGATAGGGATAGGGCTCAGATTAGGGTTAGGGGTGTGTTGAGGTTAGGGTTGGAGTTATAATTGGGGGTTTCCACTGTTTGGGCACATCAGGTGCTCTCCAAAGGCAACATGGCGTCTGATCTCAATTCCAGCCAATTCTGCGTTGAAAAAGTCAAATGGTGCTCCTTCCCTTCCAAGCTCTGCCATGTGCCTAAACAGTGTTTTACCCCCACATGTAGGGTATCAGCCTACTCAGGACAAATTACAAAACAACTTTTGGGGTCCAATTTCTCCTGTTACCCTTAGGAAAATAAAAAATTGGGGGCAAAAATATAATTTTGCGGAAAAAAATGTTTTTTTTATTTTCACGCCCAGGCGTTATAAACTTCTGTGAAGCACTTGGGGGTTCAAAGTGCTCTCCACACATCTAGATAAGCTCCGTGGGGGGTCTAGTTTCCAAAATGGGGTCACTTGTGGGGAGTTTCAATAGTTTAGGTACATCAGGGGCTCTCCAAACGCACATGACACCCGCATACCAATCCATGAAAGTCTGCATTCCAAAACGTCACTACTTCCCTTCCGAGCCCCGATGTGTGCCCATACAGTAGTTTTCTCCCACATATGAGGTATCAGCGTACTCAGGACAAATTGGACAACAACTTTTGGGGTCCAATTTCTCCTGTTACCCTTGGGAAAATATAAAAAATGGGGACTAAAAGATGATGTTTGTTGAAAAAATACGATATTTTTATTTTCACACCCGGTCGTTATAAACTTCTGTGAAGCACTGGGGGGGTTCAAAGTGCTCACCACACATCTAGATAAGTTCATTAGGGGGTCTAGTTTCCAAAATGGGGTCACTTGTGGGGTGTTTCCACTGTTTAGGTACATCAGGGGCTCTCCAAACGCACATGACACCCGCAGACCATTCCATCAGTCTGCATTCCAAAACGTCACTACTTCCCTTCCGAGCCCCAACGTGTGCCCATACAGTAGTTTTCTCCCACATATGAGGTATCAGCGTACTCAGGACAAATTGGACAACAACGTTTGGGGTCCAATTTCTCCTGTTACTCTTGGGAAAATAAAAAAATGGGGACTAAAAGATCATGTTTGTGGAAAAAATACGATTTTTTTATTTTCACGCCCGGACGTTATAAACTTCAGTGAAGCACTGGGGGGTTCAAAGTGCTCACCACACATCTAGATAAGTTCCTTGGGGGGTCTAGTTTCCAAAATGGTGTCATTTGTGGGGGGTTTCTACTGTTTTGGTACATCAGGGGCTTTCCTAACGCGACATGGTGTCCGATCTCAATTCCAGCCAAAAACGTCAAATGGCGCTGCTTCCCTTCCGAGCTCTGCCATACGCCCAAATAGTGGTTTACACCCACATGTGGGGTATCAGCGTACTCAGGATAAATTGCACAATATCTTTTAGGGTCCTGTTACTTTTGTAAAAATAAGAATTGAGGGTGAAAAGATCATTTTTGTGGAAAAAATATGATTTTTTAATTGTACTGCTGTACGTTATAAACTTCTGTGAAGCCCTTGGGGGTTCAAAGTTCTCACCACACATCTAGATAAGTTCCTTGGGGGGTCTAGATTCCAAAATGGTGTCATTTGTGGGGGGTTTATACTGTTTTGGTACATCAGGGGTTTTCCAATCGCGACATGGTGTCCGATCTCAATTCTAGCCAAAAACATCAAATGGCGCTGCTTCCCTTCCGAGCTCTGCTATGCGCCCAAATAGTCATTTACACCCACATATGGGGTATCAGCGTACTCAGGACAAATTGCACAATAACTTTTAGGGTCCTGTTACCCTTGGAAAAATAAAAATTGGGGGTGAAAAGATCATTTTTGTGGAAAAAATATAATTTTTTAATTGTACCGCTGTACGTTATAAACTTCTGTGAAGCCCTTGTGGGTTCAAAATTCTCACCACATATCTAGATAAGTTCCTTGGGGGGTCTAGTTTCCAAAATGGGGTCACTTGGGGGGGTTTCCACTGTTTAGGTACCTCAGGGGCTCGCCAAACGTGACATGGCGTCCGATCTGAATTCCAGCCAATTTTGCATTGAAAAAGTCAAACGGCGCTCCTTCCATTCTGAGCTCTACCATGTGCCGAAACAGTGGTTCCCCCCCACATATCAGGTATCAGCGTACTCAGGACAAATTGCACAATAACTTTTGTTGTCCAATTTCTCCTGTTACCCTTGGTAAAATAAAGAAAATTGAACCTGAAGTATTTTTTTTGTGAAAAAAAGTTAAATGTTCATTTTTTTTTTAATATTCAAAAAATTCCTGTGATGCACCTAAAGGGTTAATAAACTTCTTGAATGTGGTTTTAAGCACCTTAAGGGGTGCAGTTTTTAGAATGGTGTCACTTTTGGGTATTTTCTATCATATAGACCCCTCAAAGTGGCTTCAAATGTGAAGTGGTCCCTAAAAATAAAATGGTGTTGCAAAAATGAGAAATCGCTGGTCAATTTTTAACCCTTATAACTTCCTAACAAAAAAAAATTTTGGTTCCAAAATTGTGCTGATGTAAAGTAAACATGTGGGAAATGTTATGTATTAAGTTTTTTGTGTGCCGTATCGCTGTGATTTAAGGGCATAAAAATTCAAAGTTGGGAAATTGCGAAATTTTCAAAATTTTCGCCAAATTTCCGTTTTTTTCACAAATAAACGAAAGTTATTTGAATGCAATTTTACCACTATCATGAAGTGCAATATGTCACAAGAAAACAATGTCAGAATCACCGGGATCCATGAAAGCGTTCCAGAGTTATAACCTCATAAAGGTACAGTGGTCAGAATTGTAAAAATTGGCCCGGTAGTTAACGTGCAAACCACCCTTGGTAGTGAAGGGGTTAAATACATCTCTGCACTTTAAAGCCATGGAGATTGGTGGGATCTCAGTCCTAAGATCTGCATCGTTTGCTCAAAGCCCAGGGCAGAATCTCTCAGCTTCTTGACGTATACTACGTACTTTCTACTTTGCCCATACTCCACTTTATAATGAGGGTCTACTGCATCCACCTAGTGCATTGGTTATCTGATCTCATGTTGGTAAGGCTGTTTCTTTTTTTGTAATGTACTTCTGTGAGCTGCTTTCAATTTAGTGTAGGGACTCGTAAGTATTGAATACCCTTGACGTGGGTTGCAAGTTTATTGACTAATACCTCAAGTATTTTATACATAATTTTTCATTTTTCTGCACACTTTTCTCTCTTTATGCAGGATGCAGCCAGGCCTTTTATAGTTGGTTGGGTGAATTGGGGTGCCTGTTGTTGTGGGGTGCACTTAAATAGTGCTGGATCACCCTCCCAATCTAATAGTATGGGCGTCATCAATAGACTATAAGCCAGACATGGTGCATCATGCATACTTGTGTGACTGGCTCTCTATGCAAACCTCATCTGTTTGCATTTTTAATACTACACAATCACCCCCTCCATCAATTTGTAGATTTTTGCCTGGCTGCTTCATCATTATTTTACACTCGTGCTGCCCCCATCATTATCATGGGGGTCTACTGCATCCTGCTAGTGCATTGGTAATCTGACCTGGTGTTGGTGAGGCTGTTTTTTTCTGTGATATTTTTTGTACACATGCTTGACTATACTTGCCTTTCCTTCCCATAATTTCCTGGTCCCCATGCTGATCTCAGTACATCTGACCTTCATTATTGATTTTCAATCACTGTCGCCACTCTCAAGCTGCAGTTATGTGTAATGACACATCTTTGCTGGAGACTACAGTAAGTGTACCAAGACCGGTGGGGAACCACAGATTCATTGCAGCTTATGGTATGACCACACATACCTGATTTGTTCCAGAAACATTTTGCAGCTGTAAGGTTCAGCCAGGATCGTAGTCATGGCCAAGGACTCCGGGGCAATGGCGTTCTGGCCTCCCCTCACATAGACATGACAGCTTTCTGTCAGCATACCTGTCACTTTATCCATCTCCCCCTTAGGGCTTTCTGTTATGCGCTGCTGTCACGATCAGGAGATGTGACCTTTGGCCGCACACGGCTATCACAGGCACAGGAGGGCTTATTTTAGTTATCCCACCACTGGCACCATGTGATAAAAATAGCAAGCTAGTCTTGCCCTATCAATTTACCGCAGGGGGGTTTATTTTAGTTATCCCACCACTGCCACAATATGTACAAGCTGTCGGGATTTATGGATATCCCAGTTTCCAGTTCCCCTTTGGAACTTGCAGCTCTCCGGTGCCCCCCCTTACCCTCAGGTCAGTCAGGGAACTACACCTAGGATAATTGGTCGCCGGATGGCTACTTGTTGTGCAATGGTTGTTAGGGCCACTTGCAGTGAGGGAGTTATAAATGCTTTGGCCGCAGCTACACAATCAGCTTATAAAACCCGCTCGGTCACTGCCAGTGCTACCTGCCTAGCCAGAACACACTTTGCTGCACTCCCTGTGTGAACACTGCACCTTGTATTAGTGCAGATGCAATCAGGCCTGTCTGGTTTGTATCTGAATTTTTTTGGAGGATTTTTTCCTCTTTTTGAGGTATTCATGTTAGAGAAGGACTGGCAAGTGTAAGGAACTTTGACGTTAGTTTGCCAGCTTCCGTATTAAGGCCTTAATATCAACCAATTCCTTACATATATTGATATTTTTTTGTGCACTTTTTATATTTCTTTCAGGGTGCAGTTGGGCCCAAATGGTTCTGCTTACTGTGGCCTCTGTTCACACGGGATGCATTCTAGTTGGCACTGGGCAGCCCCCCTATATGGTGTTACTAAGAGGTTGTGAACCAGAAGCCCTGCATTCCCTGTGTGAACACTGCCATATGT
The DNA here is from genome assembly GCF_039654945.1 of Dendrobates tinctorius. Lineage (NCBI taxonomy): Eukaryota > Metazoa > Chordata > Amphibia > Anura > Dendrobatidae > Dendrobates > Dendrobates tinctorius. The sequence goes on from NW_027361825.1 coordinate 8,562,713, forward strand.
GGATTATTCTCTCTGCACTGGTGTACCACACGGCCAATCCCTGATTGTAGGCTGGCTGTTTCATTTGGTATTTATGCACCTGTGCAGCTGCCATTTTACTTGGGTCCGCTGCACCTTGTATTAGTGCAGATGCATTTAGGCCTGTCTGGTTTGTATCTGAATTTTTTTGGAGGATTTTTTCCTCTTTTTGAGGTTTTTACATTACTGACTATTTCTACCATTTTCATTATCTTTATGATCAAAATTATCCTTGCCTCCATGTTTGGTCAATTATTATCAAAAATCCTGTATTTTATTGCTACTTTTTGACTTTTCAGTGTTCATTTACTCATAAATCGACTAGAAAACCAGTGATTGTCACGATTCTTCTGCTCAACGTGTCTGGAACTCAGTGATGGACTGGTCTGTCATTCTATCCTGTGCCTTGTTGGACAGCTCAGTTGACCTATCTGAGATTCTGAGGTGCAGAGATTTCTCCAGGTGCTCCCTGTTCATAGAAATTGACCACCTATTTTGTGAGTTGTTTGGCCCAGTCAAAATCTTATTCTCTCTGGTGTGTGTTTGCCTAATTCTTGTGCTGTGAGTTCTGATCTACCCATTTGTCATTCCCCCTTTTCTTATCAGCTATTTCTCTGGTATTCTGACCCTGGACTGTGACCTGACTTACGCATTCATCTTTTCCCTTAGTGTGGAGAGACGGGGGTTCAGTAGGTGCTCAAGTCCGCTAGTCGAAATCACATAGACCAGTGCTCCTCCCACCGAACACCCGCTCTTCTTTTACAGTGGGCATAATACAACTCAACAACATAGGGTGAGAGTAAAACAGGGCAAAATTTTATTGAACAAAAAACAGGTAAATAACACATAGAACAGTCCCAGAAAAATACCCAAGATGACGTAAAATTAAAGTCTCACCTTTCCTCTGCCTGTATAGGAGCAGCTTTGACTTCAGAGCTCCAGGGCCGACTACTCCCACCTGTGGCACGCACTGATAGGAGGTAATGACCCCTTATTTCAGCGCTCCCTCAGCTTCTATAAAGATCTTAAGGTACCTATACTACTTGATCTGAAGCATCTTATTTTCATAGTTAATACTTTAGGGAGCTCTGAACACTGGGGTTGCACTATGCACTTTATCCATTGCTGGGGTCACATTTTGTCCAGAGGAGACTAGCATCACTAGTAGCAGCTTATTTGTCCCACATGCCCTCATTGTAGAAGCAGGGTACCCATGCTATGATCTAGGGTATATAGGTCACTAAATGATTTGTATTTACTCTTTTTTCATTTTCTCTGCTCACTAACGTTTACTATATTGTGTTTTCTTGCATATACCTATATTCTATGTCATATTTTATGATAAATAAAATTTTGTATTTTTGTTAAATAGCATAGACTCTATTGCTCTGTTTTTCATGCATATGTTAATGAGTCGCTGCTTCAATGCAATTTGTTAAAAAGGGTGGTAGTTGCGCCACTATAAATTAACTATGATTTTGGAGAATTTTTGAATTATATTTAAAATGGATGTATCACTTTGAAAAAAATATGATTTTACTCCCAGTTTATTGCAAGGTGATAATAGCCATATCACAATGTGGTACCAGTCCTTGTAGATGTGAACCAGGGAGTCTAGATGGAAGCAGAGTGTAGAGTACAACAAAACTCAAAATTAGGCAACAAAATTCATTGCTCCAGTCCAATAACAAGAAAAAGATATATCATTGACTTTTAAACTGGACCATTTACTGGTGGTAAGTACAGGTAGGATCGAAGACATTTTTAGGTTACAGAATACATTAAATAATTCTGTAACAATAAACCCAATTCTACCATGAAACACATGATACATAGAATTGGCAAAACTGGTTTCGCATAATGTTGAATATCTTATCCCTGACATACTGTAAATTAGCTTAACCTACATTCCAATGGAGTAGCTTGTTTCATCATTGGGATTCTAAAATATTCACATTATCATGGTGAATCTAAAGCTTTATGAAGGCTGTCCATATGAAATACATAAAAAAAGTAAATGGTAGAAACTTCATGCTAAAGTCATTGGATTTTAATACCAATAATAAGACCTCATTGGTTTGCATGGTTTTCTGACTAGCCACCATCGTCTGCAAAGTGAAATGTCTGTTTCACTGAGAGCCACTCCTACAGCTATTATTTTAGGAGCACGCACTCTTCGGAGCCAGCCTAGCGGAAATCTCTATTTGCCATCTAATAGTAGTCTGGTCCCTCCTCCATATATTTAGCCTAGGACATCAATCATTCATCTCTTCTGCTTTGGATTTTACAACAGAACCATACTGAGCTGCATATCCACAAACAAGTAGTACTGGAATTGTAATATAAATGACCTGCCCCATGGATAGTTCATCAATAGGAGATCAACATGACTCCAGGCAACCCTCCCGATTAACTGAACAAAGGACCCACAGAAATGTCCATGGTAATTGATTTTCCAAAATTTTGGAAATGAATTAAGGAAAAAAACATTGTTCTACAGGACTCTACTATTGGCTATGGATGCAGTCCCCCAACATTTAGGTATAGAAACATATGTTTCCAGCTATCAATAGGAAAATAATCACTTTGAGAGAAGCTTACACCAAAATGTGGAAGCGGAGCCTTCCTTCTATTTTTTTTCTACTTAGTTTAGAAAAAACAAGAAGATATCAATAAATCATTGTTCCTAACTATGAAGAGATGTCAGTACTAAACTACTTAAGATGCAATGTATTCTGAGCTTGAAAGAAGATAAACAATGTAAAGTGATAGATCCATTGTAACATAGACATGGACTGGCATAGATCCACTGACTGATGTTTCAGAAGCATTTCTCAAGAAAGCTATGACTGTAATCGTCTACTGCTTCTTTTATTAACTCAAGAGCTCTAAATTAACCTTGCAAGTTCATTAGAGGGGATGTTCTATAGACAATATATATAAACTATGATGACTAGTGAGGAGCAAATATGAAAAAATCCAAATTAGGCAATTCATTTTAATTTGGACAAGATATTTGATCTACAATAAGTGTGTTCAGAGGTAATTGAATGTGTCTTATTATGCTTACTGACTCCAATTCTTGAATAACGTAAGATGGAAAAAATTGAAGCTCACCTTTTCGACCAATTTACACAGGAGACTTGGGGTTCTCAACAGCTGGATCCTAAATGATCCACATTCATGTATTATTATTATTATTTATTTATATAGCACCATTGATTCCATGGTGCTGTACATGAGAAGGGGTTACATGCAAATTACAGATATCACTTACAGTAAGCAAACTAACAATCACAGACTGATACAGAGGGGAGATGACCCTGCCCTTGTGGGCTTTAAATTCTACAGTATGGTGGGGGGTTGCAGCAGCTCCGGTGTTGGTGAGGTGGTAGCTCCGGTAGTGGTGAGGAGGCAGGCTGTAAGGTTTCCTGAAGAGGTGGGTTTTCGGGTTCTGTCTGAAGGATCCGAATGTGGTTGATTGTCGGACATGTTGGGGCAAAGAATTCCAGAGGATGGGGGATATTCGAGGAGCGAATAAGTGTGGAGGAGAGAAGAAGGTCTTGGGCGGACCGGAGATTACGTGAGAGAAGGTATCATGATATTAGTTCAGAGATATGTGGAGGAGACAGGTTATAGATGGCCTTGCAGGTCAGTATTAATAATTTGAACTGGATACACTGAGGGAATTGGAGCCAGTGAAGAGATTTGCAGAGGGGAGAAGCAGAGGAGTAGTGAGGAGAGAGATGAATTAGTAGGGCCGCAGAGTTAAGGATGGGTGAGAAGGTTTTAGCAGGGAGGCCACAGAAAAGGATGTTGCAGTAGTCATGGTGGGAGATGACGAGGGCATGCACAAGCATTTTAGTAGATTGAAGGTTGAGGAAAGGACGGATTCTGGAAATATTTTTGAGTTGGAGGTGACAGGAGGTGGAAAGAGCTTGGTTGTGCAGTTTGAAGGACAGGGCAGAGTCAACGGTTTCTCCAGGGCAGCGGACTTCTGGTACGGGGGAAACTTTAATTGTGATAGATAGGTCAGGTAAGGAAGATCTGTGAGATGGAGGAAAGATGATGTGTTCAGATTTGTCCACCTAGAGTTTGAGGAAGTGAGAGGAGAAGAAGGAGGTTATGGCTGATAGACACTCCGGGATTCTGGACAGCAGAGAGGTGAAGTCTGGGAAAGAGAGGTAGATCTGAGTGTCAAGAGCATAAAAGTGGTTCTGGAATCCATGGGACTTTATGAGTTGCCCCAGGCCAAGTGTATAGATTGAGAAGAGTAGGGGTCCTAGAACAGAGCCTTGGGGGACTCCAACAGAGAGAGGGTGGGATGAGGAGGTAGTGTGGGAGTGGGAGATGCTGAATGTGTGGTTGGAAAGGTATGAGGCGATCCAGGATAGGGCGAGGTCTTTGATGCCAAAGGAGGATAGGATCTGTAGTAGGAGGCAGTAGTCAACTGTGTCAAAAGCAGAGGACAGGTCTAGTAGGAGGAGTATAGAGTAATGTCCTTTAGCTTTGGCTGTAAGTATGTCGTTAGTAATTTTGGTCAGGGCTGTCTCGGTTGAGTGATGGGGAGGAAACCAGATTGTATATTGTCAAAGAGAAAGTTAGATGAGAGGTAGGAGGAAAGGTCAGCATGGATGTGCTGCTCCAGGAGTTTGGAAGCGAATAGGAGCATATTGAGCGATAACTGGGCGATAACTGGACATAGCAGTTGGGTTGAGGGTTGGCTTTTTAAGGATAGGTGGGATTGTGGCATGTTTGAAGGTACCAGAAGTTAGTGATAGGTTGAAGAGGTGGATGGGATGGGATAAGAGTGGTAGTGAGGTTGGGGAGGAGGTGGGATGGGATAGGGTCAAGTGCACAGGTGGTGAGTTGTGATTTGGAGAGGAGACAATTAATGTCCCCTTCAGTGATGTTGGAGAGGGAGGTTATGGGGTTTGGGCATTGGTCTGGTATACAAAGGGGTTGAGGTGGTTGAACAATGAAGATTTGCCTTGTTTGGTCGATCTTATTTTTGAAGTGTGTGACAAAGTCCTCAACAGAGATGAGGGAGGTTGGAGGGGGCAGTGGTGGGCGGAAGAGGGAGTTAAAAATTTTGAATAACTGTTTGGGTTTGTAGGATAGGGAAGATACAAGGGTTGTAAATTAGGTCTGTTTAGAAGAGGTGAGGGCAGATTTGAAAGCGAGTGTTGCCTGTTTGAATGCATCATCTATTATCTATTCCGTGGCTATGAACACAACCAAAAAATAGAAGAAATGAGCACCACCAAAGCAAACAGATCAAGTCCACATTGGGTTAAATTCTTGACTTGAAAACAACATCTACACCGGGATCTTGGGCGGTATCCGTAGAAGCGCACATCGGCGGGAAATGGCCATCGTCCTGACGCGACATCCACTCTATACTCTCCTGCCTCTGCTGAATTTCATGCTGTTTCAATTAAAGGCATTTTAAAGGGATGGTGAGTGCAATTATTCTTTTTTGCAAGTATTCTGTGGCTGTGTCATCATCGATGGCTGATCATGGGACAACACCATGTTGTTGCTTCTGTGCTTGCATAACCATGTAGTGTTATAGTACACAGATGCTAAAAGAAGTTCTCAAATTTGTAGAAATAGTTGATACAGCAACATAAAGCTTTTTCTGAAAGGAGCAAATAAAAGGAAATGTTCCAAACAGCTCAAACTCTGATCATGCATGTGCCAATTAGCTTTGCATTAAGACTCATGATAATTCTGATCTTCTATAGATGTTCTTTCCTTAGGGAATGTGCACACAACATCTTTTTCAGGAACTCGCCAAGCTTTCCAAGAGGAAGACATTACACAAAAGGCTGAAACTTTTTTTTTCTTAAAGTGTCTTTTTTTGCTTTTTTTTTTTTGTTTCTGAGTTTTTTTTAGCTATCCCATTGACATGTGTTATAAAGTATAGAGTGGCTTTAGAGTGGCCTGAGGAATGGTCATCTCACATCTTTTAACCTCTTGGCGCTTTGGAAACATTAGCTGTCAAAAACGCTCAAAACACTGGACAACAAGATTCATGTTCTTTTGAGCATTATACAGTAGTTAGTGTTTTTTTTAGGTGGGCTTCATAGCTGACCCACATGATAATACATTCTGCCCGCTTCATCAAAGCTTTTCTTAAAGAATTCTTGGGTAAAAACCTTTGAAAAGTTGCACAATAATGGAGCAATATGGAGCTGAGTTAAAATTTTTCAACTTAGGGGTGAGTTGTAGCAGGAATTGCTTGAAACAGGCTAAAGAGGTTTTCTATGACTGTTAAGGCTGGTTTCACATTTGCGTTTTTTTCGCGGTAATTTAGCGCTAAATAGCGCATGCGTTTTTTTTCCTATACTTTGCATGGGATGCGCTTATGTGCGCATACACATGCGTTTGTACGCGTTTTACTGCGCATGCGTTTTTTTGCGGTATGCGCTCGGGCGCACAAAATGCAACTTGTTGCATTTTTTGTGCGTCCGATTTGCCTCAAAAAAACGCATGCGCGCGCAATGCGTTTTTTTACAGCAAGACACCCATTATAAGTCTATGGTGAGCATATGTGCGCATTGGCATGCTTATGTATGCGTTTTTTTGCACATGCGTTTTTTTTTTTACCATTAGTTTAGACAATGGAATTTAGGGGTTTGGGTAAAGTTAGGGTTAGTTAAGGGGGTTTAGGGTTAGGGTTAGGGTCAGGGTTAGGGTTAGGGTTAGGGTTAGGGTCAGGGTTAGGGTTAAGTATGGTTTGGTTAAGGGTTAGGGTCAGGGTTAGGGTTAGGGTCAGGGTTAGGGTCAGGGTTAGGGTTAAGTATGGTTTGGTTAAGGGTTAGGGTTAGGGTTAGGGTCAGGGTTAGGGTTAGGGTCAGGGTTAGGGTTAGGGTTAGGGTTAAGTATGGTTTGGTTAAGGGTTAGGGTTAGGGTTAGGGTCAGGGTTAGGGTTAGGGTTAGGGTTAAGTATGGTTTGGTTAAGGGTTAGGGTTAGGGTTAGGGTCAGGGTTAGGGTTAGGGTCAGGGTTAGGGTTAGGGTCAGGGTTAGGGTTAGGGTTAAGTATGGTTTGGTTAAGGGTTAGGGTTAGGGTTAGGGTTAGGGTCAGGGTTAGGGTTAGGGTCAGGGTTAGGGTTAGGGTTAGGGTTAAGTATGGTTTGGTTAAGGGTTAGGGTTAGGGTTAGGGTCAGGGTTAGGGTTAGGGTTAGGGTCAGGGTTAGGGTCAGGGTTAGGGTTAAGTATGGTTTGGTTAAGGGTTAGGGTTAGGGTCAGGGTTAGGGTTAGGGTCAGGGTTAGGGTTAGGGTTAGGGTCAGGGTTAGGGTTAGGGTTAGGGTTAAGTATGGTTTGGTTAAGGGTTAGGGTTAGGGTCAGGGTTAGGGTCAGGGTTAGGGTTAGGGTTAGGGTTAAGTATGGTTTGGTTAAGGGTTAGGGTTAGGGTTAGGGTTAGGGTTAAGTATGGTTTGGTTAAGGGTTAGGGTTAGGGTTAGGGTTAGGGTTAGGGTCAGGGTTAGGGTTAGGGTTAGGGTCAGGGTTAGGGTTAGGGTCAGGGTTAGGGTTAGGGTTAAGTATGGTTTGGTTAAGGGTTAGGGTTAGGGTTAGGGTCAGGGTTAGGGTTAGGGTTAGGGTCAGGGTTAGGGTCAGGGTTAGGGTTAAGTATGGTTTGGTTAAGGGTTAGGGTTAGGGTCAGGGTTAGGGTTAGGGTTAGGGTCAGGGTTAGGGTTAGGGTTATGGTTAGGGTCAGGGTTAGGGTTAGTAAAGTCATGGTTTGGGTTAGTGTGAGTGGCCACCTTATGTTGGAAAAAAACGCAAACGCGGTAAAAACGCACTAAAAACGCATACAAACGCTTAAAAACGCTGCGTTTTTTTCATGCATGCTCATAAAAATGCTTGAAAAAAACGCAGCAGTTGTATGCTTTTGTATGCGTTTTTCAATGCGTTTTTTTGCGGGAAAAACGCGCTGCAAAAAAAAGCAAGTGTGAAACAGGCCTAAGAAGAGGGTCAACACTCTGTACTCTTGTTGCTCCAGCACCACAGTTTTTTTGTCTCCACCGGTGCACAAGATGAACATGAAAAAATAAGAAAAAGCCAGCTCACCCCTTTGATAATCCAGGAGCTCAAGCACGGAAACCTGCAGTGCAGCAGGATCAATGTCCAAATGAATAGAAGAATTCTAGCTTCCTGTTCCTGGAGAAATTTCCTTTATTGGATAAAATATATAAAATCCAACTTCATATCAGCATATTGTCACCACCGAAGGTGGGACAGAACAGACGCGTTTCGAGCTTAGCAGCTCTTAATCATTGCTCTACGCATACTCCATTTTGCTCATGTTATATACAAGTGGTTGCTAAAAACCATCACATTAAACCAATACACATTAATTAGTCAAACCACATGGAAAAATAATAATATAATCTCCTTAGCAAAATTACCCCCAACACATCCAAAAATAAATAAAACAAATGAAATTAATATATAAAGCAATATATATAAAATAATCAATAGTCAAGTAACTCAAAAAACGCAACAAAAACACATGAAAAAAAAATTAAAAGTTAGAGCTAGACGTCATTTGTCAGATGCCGCTAATAAAAAAGCGACAAAGTGCTCTGCAGCATCTAGACACTTTTCAATGCAACATAACAGTGATTTGCGGATGTTTAAAATTATGGGGATTGAAAGAGTAATTAAACCTTGGAGGTGGGGAGATCATAGTAGAAAATTGATGAACAGAGAATCCTAGTGGATCCACATTTTAAAAATGAGATTCCCTTGAGGTATGAATATAAGACAGGATTTAACATATCACTATACTTGAAAAAAAAATATTTTTTTCATGCGTTTTTGTTGCATTTTTTGAGTTACTTGATTATTGATTATTTTAATATTGTTTTATATATTAATTTCATTTGCTTTATTTATTTTTGGATGTGTTGGGGGTTATTTTGCTAAGGAGATTATATTATTACTAGATGTGTGCCCGATGCTATCGCATCGGGAGGGCAGTAACATCACGATGGAGGCAGCTTTGTGGCGCTGAGCGTAGCAGCCCACCCACTTCCGTGCAGTCACAACCTGCAGGAAAGACGGTGTTTTGCGGTCTGCGCTGGAGATGGTGTGCGGCGCCACCAGAGGATGGCCGCACCCAATCTCCAGCACAGGCCTCAAACCGCGGTCTTTCCTGTCGGCTGTGACTGCACGGAGGTGGGTGGGCAGGCAGCGGCAGGATCCGGTGTGTGTAGTCAGGCGGGGAGTCCGGTGGTGGCATTCCTCTCATTACTCCCCCCTCATTACACCCTCTCGTTACACCCCTCTCACAGCCGGCAGGAAAGATGTTGTTTTGCGGCCTGTGCTGGAAAGGGTGTGCGGCACCACCAGAGGGTGGCCGCACCCAATCTTCAGCACAGGCCTCAAGCCGTGGTCTTTCCTGCCGGCTGTGACTGCACGAAGGTGGGTAGGCAAGCAGCGGCAGGATCCGGCGTGTGTATTCAGGCGGTGGGTCCTGGTGGGGGTCTGGCGGTGGCATCCCTCTCATTACTCCCCCCTCATTACACCCTCTCATTACACCCCCTCATTACACCCTCTCATTATGCCCCCTTCATTACACCCCTCTCTTTATATCCCCTTGTTACACCCCTTTCACAGCCTCGTGATTGCATCAGTGGTCTGGATCCGAGCGGCAGCTGGGATCTGAGCGGTGGCTGGGATCCAAGCAGTGGCCGGGATCCCAGCAGCGGTCGGGATTGCAGCGGCGTGTCGGATTGCAGCGGCAGCCTGGATCCGAGTGGCAGCTGGGATCCGAGCGGCGGTTGGGATCGCAGCGGTGGCCTGGGTCCGAGCGGCAGGTGGGATCTCAGTGGCGGTCAGGATCGCAGCAGCGTTCGGGATCGCAGCTGCATCCTGCATCCAAGCGGCATCACTTGGGTGTTCCAAAATGGCGGTCGGCGTACTTCTAGTGCGGCACAGTGGATTGTGGGATTCGGGGACATCCAGACAGAAGTGGATGACAGACAATTAAAGGCAATTATATATATAAATGTTTCCTCTATATGTGGTTTGCTATGTACATCCTTGAACATGTATCAGGCTTTGACTAATTAATGTGTATTGGTTTAATGATATTCTGCACCTGATTTAGCAACCACTTGTATATAACATTAGCAAAATGGAGTATGTGTAGAGCAATGATTAAGAGCTGCTAAGCTAGAAACTCGTCTGTTCTGTCCCACCTTCGGTGGTGACAATATGCTGATATGAAGTTGGATTTTGTATACTTTTTCCAATAAAGGAAATTTCTCCAGGAACGGGAAGCTGGATTTCTTCTATACAAGATGAACATGTACCATTCATAAACTTAACGACTGAGATCACTGTTTGACTGCAGAGTCATCAGATTACTGATGGACATCAGTGATTTGACCCTGCAGCAAATTATTGGCCTCAGCATCAGGTGACTGAATAGACGTGACGCCAATACTTTCGTCTGAGACCACCGGATTGGCAGAGGTTCAGAGTGGTGAGTCTTTTTTCAAATATTATTTATATATGGCTAAGGTCACAAAAGCGTACATGTCATCTGAAAGAAGTCTGATGTTTCCCACAAACTCACTGACTTGCATGGACAAGTGTGATCCGAATATCAGATCAAACTAATGCATGCAACAATTGCTTTCCTCTAACTGGCTTGGTCCAAGGAAAAATACGACCCCATAGAATAACATTGGTCCAAGTCCAATCCAGTGTTTTGTCAGATTGCAATCAGACCAAAAATAAGGCCATGTGCACGAGCCCTATATTTTTTTTCTGGACAGTTTTATAAAAGTCATGGAAAATGTCTTAAGTACTACAATTTTTCACAAAATAAAATGCCTTATTGTAACATACTAGCAGAACCTCTGACAGACTTCAATACACATCTCAACCACTGAGTAGGCACATATGGATATATATAGCATAAACCTCTCGTGACAGAGTATTGTGCTGATTATCTCGAGCCACACACTAGATGTGTTATGTTAAGCCAATAGTAAAGGTAAGAAACTAGGAAGAACACATCTACACATTTGTAAAAGCAATGCAAATCATTTCTTTGCCTCTACTGTTTCTTACATTATTATGTCATTACTGGATTTAATGCTCAGACTCTGTGGTGCCACCTTTGGTGTAACTTTCTATATCTGTTCATCAACTATACTGAAATGTTAATTCTCCCAGTAATAAATTCAATACAGTGATCTGTGTCACCTGGTCCCCTCCCGGGAATGTTAATTGCAACTGCGATTAATTCTTTTTTAATTGACTCTTCTTACAATAGTGAAATAATCCCATGAGAAGAATTGCTGTCTTATAGACACACCAAATCTAATGCTTGAATAGTTCGAGTTGTCAAGAGGAAATTAAATGAAGTAGATGATGAAAAACGTATTTGCTGAAAATTGTGAGATTATAAGACTAAAGCCATGGGCGGACCTATCACCAGTGCATGCAGTGCAGCTCCACTGGGGCCCGGAGGTAGATGGGGCCTTTGCAGGCGGGAGAAATCGTAAACAGGTATTAAAAAGTGTAGAAAATACAGACAAACAGATGACAACCATGAGTATATAAAGAGTTAAAGAGTTTGCATTAGACAAAAGTCATATAATTGTGCAAGTGGGTAAGAGGAACCCTTTAGCTAATAGCCGTCCTACAACTGAAGTTATTTTATTATATCACCAAAGATATTTTATTGTGGTTTTAATATACTGTGGGGGTGGGGATGGCAACATCATGCTTTGGGGCTGTTTCTCTGCATAGGGACCGGGACGACTGATCAATGCACATGAAAGAATGAATGGGGCCATGTATCCTTCCATCAGCAAGGGCATTGAAGATGAAACATGGATGGGTCTTTCAGCAAGATAATGATCCCAAGCACACTGCCAGGGCAGCAAAGGAGTGGCTTCGTAAGAAGCATATGAAGGTCCTGGAATTTCCTAGCCAGTCTCCAGATCTCAACCCCATAGAAAACCTTTGGAGGGATTTAAAAATCCGTGTTGCCCAGCGACAGGCCCAAAACCTCACTGCTCTAGAGGTAATCTGCATGGAGGAATGGGCCAACATACCACCAACAGTGTGTGCCAACCTTGTGAAGACTTACAGAAAACGTTTGACCCATGTCATTGCCAGCAAAGGATATATAACTTATTTTCCGCCTTAATCTGAAAAATAAACCTTGCCAAATCAGACAAGGTGATTTTCTGGATTTGTTTTTCTCATTTTGACACTCATAGTTGTGATCTATCTATGATGTCAATTACAGGCCGCTCTCATCTTTTTAAGTGGACGAGCTTGCACAATTGGTGGCTGACTAAATAGTTTTTTCCCCACTGTACAATTTGTTCGATTGATGATCGTCTGACCACTGATTTCTAGAATAAAACGGGAAGTTGTACTAGTAACGTTCCATGCCACTTTGGCTGATTTAGGCTCCATTTTAAAAGCGTATAGATTCTCAACAACCAACCACATGGTTCTTGGAAAAAAGCCATAGCATGAAGGACAGTTGTCCCATCATGTGCAACCACCTACTGTATTTCCTGTGACAAGATCCTTAAGATAAATGGAATTAATGGAATTCATATTTGACAAATATGACCATGATGACCAGAATTGTATTGGAATATTCCACTACAATGAGAACTGAATTGAAGGTATTTTTGCCGGGATCAGGAATATCTCAATAATAAAGTTTAATTTAGTAAAACAGGAATTTATTAAAATGAGGGAAGACATGTGTTACTCAATAACAGAGGCTCTGGAGAAGTCCACTTTTTAATACATTCCTGAGTACATGATACATGCTTTCATTTCTGTCCGTGTGTGATTGATTACATAAGCCTACACGCAAGCAAATCAAAGCTGTCAAATATCAAGCATTATTTTACATAATTACACTCTAATATTAGTGTCCTTAAATCATCCAGGTACAACCATTAATTAATATGGGAGGTGGTAGCTAGTGACCGAACAACAGAAGTTGATCCCTCGCTCTATAAGAGTCCATGCAGTTTTTTGAGAGTGTAGTGAAACTAAAAATGTGTCAAATCTAATATAAAATCATGTAATTGTGTGGTCATTGCTGTACATAATGGCTACCTCCATTATTTCCTAGAAAGTCTATTCCTGGCTTATCACTGTGTCATACAGGAGCTGGTGACATGGTGCCAATATTGGACTCCAGCTGCCCCTTATATGTATACAATATGCAGAAAAGTATGTTCCTTCTCCTACAAGTTTATCTGACCTCCCATTCTACATCCAAAGATATTAGTATGGAGTCACCCCTCTGTAGATATAATAGCTCCCATTCTTCTGGGAAGACTTTCTACAATGGAGGAATCTGTGGGAATATTTGCTTTTTCATCCAGAAGAGCATTTGTGAGGTTAGACCGTGATGTTGGGGAGAGTCCAGGTTCACAGCCTCCATTATAGGTGTTCGATTGGGCTGTGGTCCCGGCTAAGTCATGTTCTCCCACCAAACTCTCCCCCATCCATGCCTGTATGGAGTTTGCACACTGGGCACAGTGATGGGGAACTGAAAAGGGTCTTCCCCAATTTGTTCCAACAAAGCTGAAGTTACAATTGTCTACAATGTCTTTTGCTGAAGAATTAAGATTTCCCTTCAATGGAACTAAGAGGCATTATCTTACCTCTGAAAAATACTTATGAGATCATAAAGATGTCACCGCTTGGTAGCATTTGGGCTCAAAACTTCCTCTTTGGGCCAAAATAGAGAGTTATTTTAATTTACAAGGGCCTGCATTCACAGGGATCATCTACTCACTATAGGTTGTGCTACCAGCCCCTCTACTGGTTAAAATAATTTGCAAATTAACCTAATTTTACTGTGGCAGCAAATTAATGTCCAGTTACAGTGGGTATGGAAAGTATTCAGACCCCTTTAAATTTTTAAATCTTTGTTTCAATGCAGCCATTTGGAAAATTCAAAAAAGTTTATTTTTTAATCATTAATGTACACTCTGCACTCCATCTTGCCTGAAAAAAAAACAGAAATGTAAATGTAACTTTAACCCCTTCACTACCAAGGGTGGTTTGCACGTTAACTCCCGGGCCAATTTTTACAATTCTGACCACTGTACCTTTATGAGGTCATAACTCTGGAACGCTTTCATGGATCCTGGTGATTCTGACATTGTTTTCTCGTGACATATTGCACTTCATGTTAGTGGTAAAATTGCATTCAAATAACTTGCATTTATTTGTGAAAAAAATGGAAATTTGGCAAAAATTTTGAAAATTTCGCAATTTTCCAACTTTGAATTTTTATGCCCTTAAATCACAGCGATACGGCACACAAAAAACTTAATACATAACATTTCCCACATGTTTACTTTACATCAGCACAATTTTGGAACCAAAATTTTTTTTTTGTTAGGAAGTTATAAGGGTTAAAAATTGACCAGCGATTTCTCATTTTTGCAACACCATTTTATTTTTAGGGACCACTTCACATTTGAAGCCACTTTGAGGGGTCTATATGATAGAAAATACCCAAAAGTGACACCATTCTAAAAACTGCACCCCTTAAGGTGCTTAAAACCACATTCAAGAAGTTTATTAACCCTTTAGGTGCGTCACAGGAATTTTTTGAATATTAAAAAAAAAATGAACATTTAACTTTTTTTCACAAAAAAAATACTTCAGGTTCAATTTTCTTTATTTTACCAAGGGTAACAGGAGAAATTGGACTGCAAAAGTTATTGTGCAATTTGTCCTGAGTACGCTGATACCTGATATGTGGGGGGGAACCACTGTTTCGGCGCATGGCAGACCTCAGTAGGGAAGGAGCGCCGTTTGACTTTTTCAATGCAAAATTGGCTGGAATTCAGATCGGACGCCATGTCGCGTTTGGAGAGCCCCTGATGTACCTAAACAGTGGAAACCCCCCAAGTGACCCCATTTTGGAAACTAGACCCCCCAAGGAACTTATCTAGATATGTGGTGAGAACTTTGAACCCACAAGGGCTTCACAGAAGTTTATAACGTACAGCGGTACAATTAAAAAATCATATTTTTTCCACAAAAATGATCTTTTCACCCCCAATTTTTATTTTTCCAAGGGTAACAGGACCCTAAAAGTTATTGTGCAATTTGTCCTGAGTACGCTGATACCCCATATGTGGGTGTAAATGACTATTTGGGCGCATAGCAGAGCTCGGAAGGGAAGCAGCGCCATTTGACGTTTTTGGCTAGAATTGAGATCGGACACCATGTCGCGATTGGAAAATCCCTGATGTACCAAAACAGTGGAAACCCCCCACAAATGACACCATTTTGGAATCTAGACCCCCCCAAGGAACTTATCTAGATGTGTGGTGAGAACTTTGAACCCCCAAGGGCTTCACAGAAGTTTATAACCTACAGCAGTACAATTAAAAAATCATATTTTTTCCACAAAAATGATCTTTTCACCCTCAATTCTTATTTTTCCAAAAGTAACAGGACCCTAAAAGATATTGTGCAATTTATCCTGAGTACGCTGATACCCCACATGTGGGTGTAAACCACTATTTGGGCGCATAGCAGAGCTCGGAAGGGAAGCAGCACCATTTGACGTTTTTGGCTAGAATTGAGATCGGACATCATGTCGCGATTGGAAAATCCCTGATGTACCAAAACAGTGGAAACCCCCCACAAATGACACCATTTTGGAATCTAGACCCTCCAAGGAACTTATCTAGATGTGTGGTGAGCACTTTGAACCCCCCAGTGCTTCACTGAAGTTTATAATGTACGGGCGTGAAAATAAAAAAATCGTATTTTTTCCACAAACATGATCTTTTAGTCCCCATTTGTTTATTTTCCCAAGGGTAACAGGAGAAATTGGACCACAAACAGTGTTGTCCAATTTGTCCTGAGTACGCTGATACCTCATATGTGGGAGAAAACTACTGTATGGGCACACGTCGGGGATCGGAAGGGAAGTAGTGACGTTTTGGAATGCAGACTTTGATGGATTGGTCTGCGGGTGTCATGTGCGTTTGGAGAGCCCCTGATGTACCTAAACAGAGGAAACCCCCCACAAGTGACCA
This sequence comes from Dendrobates tinctorius, assembly GCF_039654945.1. NCBI lineage: Eukaryota > Metazoa > Chordata > Amphibia > Anura > Dendrobatidae > Dendrobates > Dendrobates tinctorius. The sequence continues at coordinate 8,578,806 of NW_027361825.1, forward strand.
CATTTTGGAAACTAGACCCCCTAATGAACTTATCTAGATGTGTGGTGAGCACTTTGAACCCCCCAGTGCTTCACAGAAGTTTATAACGACCGGGCGTGAAAATAAAAATATCGTATTTTTTCAACAAACATCATCTTTTAGTCCCCATTTTTTTTATTTTCCCAAGGGTAACAGGAGAAATTGGACCCCAAAAGTTGTTGTCCAATTTGTCCTGAGTACGCTGATACCTCATATGTGGGAGAAAACTACTGTATGGGCACACGTCGGGGCTCGGAAGGGAAGTAGTGATGTTTTGGAATGCAGACTTTGATGGATTGGTCTGCGGGTGTCATGTGCGTTTGGAGAGCCCCTGATGTACCTAAACAGTGGAAACCCCCCACAAGTGACCCCATTTTGGAAACTAGGCCCCCTAATGAACTTATCTAGATGTGTGGTGAGCACTTTGAACCCCCCAGTGCTTCACAGAAGTTTATAACGACCGGGCGTGAAAATAAAAATATCGTATTTTTTCAACAAACATCATCTTTTAGTCCCCATTTTTTTTATTTTCCCAAGGGTAACAGGAGAAATTGGACCCCAAAAATTGTTGTCCAATTTGTCCTGAGTATGCTGATACCTCATATGTGGGAGAAAACTACTGTATGGGCACACGTCGGGGCTCGGAAGGGAAGTAGTGACGTTTTGGAATGCAGACTTTGATGGATTGGTCTGCGGGTGTCATGTGCGTTTGGAGAGCCCCTGATGTACCTAAACAGTGGAAACCCCCCACAAGTGACCCCATTTTGGAAACTAGACCCCCTAATGAACTTATCTAGATGTGTGGTGAGCACTTTGAACCCCCCAGTGCTTCACAGAAGTTTATAACGACCGGGCGTGAAAATAAAAATATCGTATTTTTTCAACAAACATCATCTTTTAGTCCCCATTTTTTTTATTTTCCCAAGGGTAACAGGAGAAATTGGACCCCAAAAGTTGTTGTCCAATTTGTCCTGAGTACGCTGATACCTCATATGTGGGAGAAAACTACTGTATGGGCACACGTCGGGGCTCGGAAGGGAAGTAGTGACGTTTTGGAATGCAGACTTTGATGGATTGGTATGCGGGTGTCATGTGCGTTTGGAGAGCCCCTGATGTACCTAAACTATTGAAACTCCCCACAAGTGACCCCATTTTGGAAACTAGACCCCCCCACGGAGCTTATCTAGATGTGTGGAGAGCACTTTGAACCCCAAGTGCTTCACAGAAGTTTATAACACCTGGGCATGAAAATAAAAAAAACATTTTTTTCCGCAAAATTATATTTTTGCCCCCAATTTTTTATTTTCCTAAGGGTAACAGGAGAAATTGGACCCCAAAAGTTGTTTTGTAATTTGTCCTGAGTAGGCTGATACCCTACATGTGGGGATAAAACACTGTTTGGGCACATGGCAGAGCTTGGAAGGGAAGGAGCACCATTTGACTTTTTCAACGCAGAATTGCTGGAATTGAGATCAGACGCCATGTTGCCTTTGGAGAGCACCTGATGTGCCCAAACAGTGGAAACCCCCAATTATAACTCCAACCCTAACCTCAACACACCCCTAACCCTAATCTGAGCCCTAGCCCTAACCCTAGCCCTAACCCTAACCCTAGCCCTAACCCTAGCCCTAACCCTAACCCTAGTCCTAACCCTAGCCCTAACCCTAACCCTAGCCCTAACCCTACCCTAACCCTAACCCTAGCGGGAAAATGGAAATAAATACATTTTCTTTTAGTTTTATTATTTTTCCTAACTAAGGGGGTGATAACGGGGGGGTTTGATTTACGATTTATGGCGGTTTTTATGTTTGGCGGCTGTCGCACGCTAAAAGACGCTTTTTATTGTAAAAATAGTTTTTGCATCACCACATATTGTGAGCCATAATTTTTCCGTATTTTGACCCACCGAGTCATGTGAGGTCTTATTTTTTGCGGGACGAGTTGACGTTTTTATTGGTACCATTTTCGGGCGTGTGACATTTTTTGATCGCTTTTTATTCCGATTTTTGGGACGCAGAATGAACAAAAACCAGTGTTTCATGAATTTCTTTTGGGGGGGTGCGTTTACACCGTTCCGCGTGCGGTAAAATTGATAATGCATTTTTATTCTTCGGGTCAGTACGGTTACAGCAGTACCTCATTTAGGTCGTTTTTTTATGTTTTGTCGTTTTTTTGCAATGAAAACAATTTTATATAAAAAATAATTATTTTTGTATCGCTTTATTCTGCGAGCTATAACTTTTTTATTTTTTTGCGGATGATGCTGTATGGCATCTCGTTTTTTGCGGGACAAGATGAAGTTTTCAGCGGTACCATGCATATTTATATGCGTCTTTTTGATCGCGCGTTATTGCACTTTTTGTTCGGTGGTATGATAATAAATCATTATTTTTTGCTTCGTTTTTTATTTTTATTTTTTAAGGGGTTCGCTAAAGGGGTTAACTAATGGGACAGTTTTATAGGGCAGGTCATTACAGACGCGGCGATAGCAAATATGTGTACTTTTATTGTTTTTGTTTTTTTTTATTTTGAAAAAATGGATTTATTGGGGAATATTTTTTTTTTTTTTTACTAATTTATTTAGCGATTTTTTTTTAATTATTTTTAACGCTTTTTTTTTTTTTTTTTTACTTTATTACCTTGTCCCAGGTGGGACATCACTGTCCATGGTAATTAGGTCCATGGTCACATGGACGGAATATTACGTCAATTGTAGGTAAGGGGTTAATTAAACATAGCTGGACTCCAATGTAGGAGTAGAACCATCTCAAGGAAGATCACAAGGAAATGGACAGCAGGTGACTTAAATATGAGTGTCTGAGGAAAGGGTCTGAATACTTATGACCACGTGATATTTCAGTATTTCTTTTTTAATAAATTTGCAAAAATTTCTACATTTACATTTTTTTCAGTCAAGATGGGGTGCAGAGTGTACATTAATGAGAAAAAATATTAACTTTTTTGAATTTACCAAACGGCTGCAGTGAAACAGAGTTAAAAATGTAAAGCGGTCTGAATACTTTCCGTACCCACTGTATGTTTGCTCAATCACTTGTAGAACTTACTGTACATTTTACTGATTAAACTAATGAATGAATCCTCTTAACATTATTTGTGCAGAATAAACTCTTTCTATATTTCTCAGTGTATTTGTAAATGCTCATAAAATACACATGAAGAAGACAGAGAGAACTCTGCATACGAGCTTACACTCTACAGTAGAGAGAGAGGACCCCGCTGACCATAAGAGCATACACTCTACAGGAGAGAGAGAGAGAACCCCGCTGACAATAAAAGCATACATTCCACAGTAGAGAGAGATGACCCCACTGACCATAACAGCTTATTACAATTGCCAGATTTATATGATTTTGTAGAGAAATTATGATATGAAAAAACAAAACTCCCCCTCTTCCCAAAATATCTTAGAAACTTGATTTAAACACTAGGTCATTTTCTGATGATACACTCCCTATAAGTGCAACACTTGGCCAATCTAATATGGGGTTAAAATTTTTCATTAAGTTTTTTTCTTAGAAGATCATTCTCACTCATTTATTCAGAGCTTTATGGCATTGAGCTCGTGTAATTAACCAGAGGTGCCGTCGATTACTTTGTAAGTCAAATGTAACTTTTGCCGCAGGTCTTTTCCGGGCATGAAGCCACAGCTGAGGAAAGATAAAATCTTGAGCAATATTTTATGTGTTATGTCTTAGTAAAATGATGCGAAACTTGTACTGAACAAAACTGTAAGAAAGAAAAATAATCCCTAACAACCTTATTATGCATTCGGTGACAGAGATGTTGACACCACTCGTGTCACTTGTGCTGCTTCCCCTCAAAGTACTCGGCCTTGCTACAAATTTTTAAAGAGGCCTTAGAGTTCAGCGAATTTTTCATTTTTTGATTCGGATTACAATTGCCGTAAAATATTGTATTTGCAATATTCGTCGAACAGAGCCGAAAGCCACTGCAGTCAATGGATGTAGAAATGAGCGATTATGTTCGGAAATGATCGTCAAACATAAATTCAGCACAAACAGCGTACAAATATAGCACCAATATGGCAAATTCAGATAGTTTCTGAATATATTCGGTCATCTCTACTAATAATCATTTCTGTAAGCTAGAAGCATTGAACGGTTTACATTGTGTACTTCCCACTAGAAACAATTACTAAGCATTGCTTTCAGTTGAATGTGCCCTCGGTTTCTTACCTAGGGTCCTTTCCTCTTGGCACCAATGATCAACAAATTCAATTGTATCTGTGTCTTTTTTCATATGCCATGTCTTAGTTCCTTATGAATACTGCTAGCAACCCATGTACAGTATATTTGAAAACCCTATGGCCTATCTCCTGAAACATTGTTATATAAGCAATGGCTAGCTACCTTCACAATTTATTCTGTCACCTCCCTCCTATTTCCTTTTTTACAGTGGTGCAACATGATGACAATTCGAGTTGAGCCAATATATATATATATAGTGGAATTTAATTTTACTTCCATTTTACAAAAATCTGCATTTGCTGAAATTTAAGTTTTTTTTAATTCTCTATCATGTAAATTAAGCAAAATGGCTGCATCTAACTGGCAACCATATTTCTGAACCATAAAAGAACAACAAAAGGTTAAAAGATAAAAAAAAGGTTTAAATTCAGCTAACTTCTCACCTCTCTGGCATTTCTGCTCTTCACCGTCATCTGTTTGGCCCTTGTCACATATTCTGATAGTCTCCATGAGAAGTTCTACACATGCGTGCGCCAGAACACAGCACAACTTGTGACTTCAGGACTTTGTGAACTTTCCTTCCCAGGCTTCATTAGAGCTGAAAGTTCCAAACTCGTGTGAGAGGCCTGGGGATGTTGGCGCTCATGGCGCGATCAGAAGATACAGAAAGGATCAGAGGAGCTGAAGATGGTCGTGAGGAGCGAAGGGGCTGAAGAGATGAGTGGTTAGGTGAGTATAATGCCTTAGACTTCTTTAGCTAAAAGTCTCATTATATTTTTATCACCTTGAACAAAATTTTAAAAATTTCAATTTCATTTTTTTAATTAATCCTCTATTTTTTAAAATACATTGCTTTTACAAACAAAATAATTAATTGTACAGTAGAATTGTTCATCTAGTTAAGCCAAACTCATATTTTACACTTTTTTGCTTCTTCAAACTAAATTCCTTATTTAATTTTCTATAAAAAAAGTTTTAAGATTCAAACAATATATTTATATTTAAATGATTTTTAGCTTCTTCAAACTAGATTCTTTAACAAAGTTAACTACTTGAAAGTCTTATTGTGTTTGTTTAAATGTTTTTCTTCTTCAAATTAAGATCTGTAGTCAAATTAATAAAACATTTTTAGTTTCCAACTTCTTGTTTTTGAAAGTTTCTTGATTTTTCATACTAAATTCTTTAACTTTTTGAAAACGTTTTAGCATCAAGCTAGTTACATATTTCTTGAAGCTTTTTTCGAACGATCATCATAGCTTTTGCGTCATAGCAAAGAAGAAGACCAAGTTATCCTAAACTCGAGGATCTTTGGATGAAGACTTTTATTTATTCAGTTTCACAAGCATTTTAATTGAAGATAAAAGGCATGGAAATATGTCATATGCAATTAATGTGTGCAGCCACTTTTTTACAATTGGATTTTGAAGTTTAATAATGAAAATTAGTGAGAAAAGTCAAGAAGCCCATCCAAAGTTATGTGTGTAATGGGATGATGTTCAATTCAATCATTCATTCTATACATATTAATACAAGACTAATACATCTCATGCTGCAAATCAAGTATTCTTTCAAGCCAGTAATCTTCCCCCTGGGACAGACTTAATATTAACTCATAAAATCAATTTTAAGGGATTAAGCAATAGTGAATAACAAATATACATTAAATGTTCTTCCGGCTAGAACTTTAGATCTAAGTCCTAAATAAATGTCACAGTTTTGATTTGTCTTGTAAAATTGTCTTTTTTGGATGCATCAACAATGAAAAGCCTGTCTTTTTTTGGCTTTATAAATGTAAAATATTATCATATAAAGGAAAAAAGCAACTTTGGGAAACGGCAAAGATTTAACCTTTCATTTGAATTTCCAAATATAGATAAATAATGGATTAATAATTATGAATAAAGAGTAACGGATAAATAAATTTCACCATTATCATCCAAATGCAAAATTACAAATTCCCTGATGCCTAAATAATTGCAGCATATTGATCAACATTTTATATAGAACATCTGCCATTCACATTTCATAGAGCTCCAACAAATTAATACGCTCTCCCCAAAAAAACTTGTTCCACCTCACTGTAAACATACAACGCAAGCATATTATCGGTGCAACGCCAAGCTAACTTGTTTCTCAGCTGATTGTATCATCTATGCAGGCCTTATCATTGCTGTTAGTAGCACATCTCCCCACATAAACAAGGGATATTGATACTCACCTGTTCCAGCTGCATACCCGACTCTGCTATTCCAACGGTACCTGTCTGCATACTAGATGCCAATGTTCTAAGCTGCAATGAAGTAAAAAAGGTGGGGGATAAATTTCATCACCATAAGAAAATATATTAGTGGTTAAAAAATTCAATTTTTATTAGCGCAGCTTGCTTAATTAAAAAGGTTAATGAAAATTTAGAGTGAATGAAGAAAAAAAATTCAAATGAACCTTACACGTTTTGGACAAAGGCGAGTCCTTATGCCTAAGTTTAGGAATAAGGGGTCATCATAGGCTCCTCTCCATCGCCGCCATTGAATTTTGCAGTTACTTATGACTCTTTCAGGCAAAATTGACCCCCTGTTACTACATTGAGCTTAGAAGGAATCAGCTCGTCATTTTTTAATCATGTGATGTCATAGACCTAATGGAAAAGAGAAGAATTAGCTGAGTAGAAAGGCAAAATGAGCAATTGTAGAGAGATCAGCTTTATTCTCACAAAGAAAGACTAGAAGCAATGGAATGAAACTGAAAGGGAGAAGATACAGATACAGACTAGATATTAGAGAAAACTTTTTGACAGTGAGGATTATCAATGAGTGGAACAGTTGGCCACGAGAGGTGGTGAGCTCTCCTTCAATGGAAGTCTTCACACAGAAGCTGGACAGACATCTGTCTGGGATGATGTAGTGAATCCTGCATTTGAGCAGGGAATTGGACCAGATGACCCTGGAGATCCCTTCCAACTCTACCTTTCTATGATTCTATGAAAGTTGGGGTTCTCATTTGACACACTCTTAGTCGAAAAACTTAGATGCTCTTCATCAGGGTTAGTATTGTGATCACTGAATCCAATGGCTTTTATATTCTTTTCAAATCATTCTTATATTGCCTGGATCAATGCATGTACTCACACTGGAAAGTTAAAAAAAAAAAATAATCAAAGATGTGAGCGAGCCTGAAAGTCATTTACTTTGATGATTAAAATGCTGAACCTAATATAGAGTATTTAACTGAAAACCAGCCAGGATAGGAGCCTTTTTGGATGATGAGTGACCACAAGAGCCATTCTTTTATGTGCTCTTGCTTTTCCTGAGTGAATACTATAAGTATCTTATGGAAAGTTTGTGCATTGGCTTGCTCCTGCATGCTCCAATTTCTGGGTTGCATTATTCTGTTATTGTACCATCCTGCGGTCATACATTTCATAACCTTGGAAGAATATGTGCGGAATGCATTACAATCGCAAGGGATTACGCAAGCAGTACTGTATATTTATAAGTTGCTGTGTATTTATTTATCAAGAGCAAAATCATAAATTCTTTTTAATTGTCAGTTTGACATAGGAATACAAAATGAGTGTTTACCACTGAAGACATAATGACTATGTTTCTATAGGAACAGATATATATGCACATGAAGTCACAGCGAGGATGAAGAATGGAACGTATAAGAGATGCAAAAGAGGCCTTTGAAAAAATAGTCATCATCCATATTCTCCACTTTTGTTGATGCCCAAGCCCATATTTGTTAGAGCCAGAAGGAAGACAATATGATTGTGTCAACCTAATCTCTGTCAGATAAAGGGATTAGAGATGAGAAAATTTACTTGATGTCAATAAAATTCATGAAAAACGTTATGAAACTCACAGGTCCTCACATATTTGAACAATATGATAACATTTGGATGAATTGCCAAAAAGAAATACCTGGCAATCTTTCACTTAGTGCAAGAGATTGCATAAATATCAGATGGATTACATGATCTCAGGAGAAAGTTTTTAGTATTCCCCATAATACCTTGCAGCTAACACATCACATGGTATTGAGAGACTTTTATAACCAGTATAAAAGCCAAGATATGGAATGAAGCGGCCATTTTAGGTTGATTTAGGATAGTGAGAGATAGTGAGGGAATGGTCAGAGCTCACAGCTCAGCATAAGAGATAGGAAAAATAAAATAAAACATTGATCAAATACACCAGACTAGAAATAAGCGGATCAGGCAAAACCGAAATTCATCGACATGTGCATGTTTTTCCACAGAAATTCGAATGGCAGAGAAGTTATTCTCTTCCAAATTTAATTTTGGTTATCATGCTATGGGGTTTCTCTCGATCCAAGAGCATAATAAATTTAGATGCAAAAAAAACTTATGCTCACCTTATTGCTTAGATTTTATGTCACTTGACCAGTCTTCACTGCATCTTATCACCCCAGTCAGCAATGAGTCCCTGGTCCTACTCACGCTAGCCTTAGAGAGTTCTGTGCGAGTGCACTAAACATCTCAACGCCATGACGTCACAATGTATGCAGTGACCTTGAACGCACATGCTCAGAACCATCTCAGGCCTCATTAGAGCTAGGTGTCCAGGCCTAGTGTTAGAGGCCCAGGGATTTCAGTGTGAAGTGCGGTGATATGATGTCGTGACTAGGGCCAGACAGGTTAATGGTGAAGAGCAGAGGAGCCATGGAGGTGAGTGGTAAGGTTAGTGTATTTTTTTATTTTTTATCATTTTGATTGTTTTTGGTCACCATTTTTCTGAATCTGCACAGAAGTGAATTAAACAAAATCTACATTTTGGCAAATATTATTATTCATTATTATAGCGCCATTTATTCCATGGCGCTTTACATGTGAAAAAGGGGCATACATAGACAAGTACAATAAACATGAGCAATACAAGGCACACACAAGTACAGAAGAAGAGAGGACCCTGCCCATCAGGGCTCCCAGTCTACAGAGGATAAGTGAGGATACACTAGGAGAGAGTGGAGCTGGTCATGTGGTGGTTCAGTAGACTGAGGATTACTGCAGGTTGCAAGCTTGTCAGAAGAGGTGGGTATTCAGGTTCCTTTTGAAGGTTTCCATGGTAGGCGAGAGTCTGATGTGTTGGGGTAGAGAGTTCAGGAGTATGAGGGAAGGAAGAGAGAAGTCTTGTATGCGGTTGTGGGAAGAAGAGATAAGAGGGGAGTAGAGAAGGAGATCTTGAGAGGATCGAAGGTTGCGTGTAGGTAAGTACCGGGAGACCATATCACAGATGTATGGAGGAGACAGGTTGCGGATGGCTTTGCATGACATAGTTAAGGTTTTGAACTGGAGCCTCTGGACAATAGGAAGCCAGTGAATGGTTTGGCAGAGAGGAGAGTGTTATGAATGGGTCGCCGAGGAAAAAAACAACACAAGCTAAGTCTCAGAAAAACAGAGAGATTGGTAACTATGCAGACTTCAAATCCCTGATTCTAACCACGCAACTAGAAGCAGTCGTGGAGCGTTCCTACGTTGATCCTAGACGCCTCATCACAACCGGAGAGCTACATAAGCCTAAAGCAGGAAAAGAGGAAAAATAACTGCCCCAGAGAAGACCCCAAAGGAAAGACAGCCCCCCACATGTATTAACGGTGAAACAAGATGAAAACACACACAAAGGTAGGAAAATAGGCTGAGCAAACGATGGGGCCCGACTAACTAGAAAGGACAGGAAAGGAAAGACAATGTCTGCAATGTGCCAAAAACCCTACCAAAAATAATGTCCAACACAACTGATAGCAAAATTAACCCTGAAGTCACTAGACTTCTCCCACTATATCAGCACTCTGAAATATTCTGAGACAGAGCAAAAAGAGGCCAATCTAATAAGGGACAAAAAAAAGGCAAATTGGCAAATACAGATAAATAAGAGTGGAAATTCAGCACAGCCCAGCCGGGCTGGCTGACCACACAAAAAACTGAATTGACCAACAAGAGCAAGTGTGAACATTAGCTAAAACAAACTTAACTTGAGAAGACTGGAACAGAGCTGAGTCCAAGACCTGAGAAGCAGACTAAATTACCAGCAACAGGATAAGGCGTCGGCTGTCCTATATCCAGTCTGATATTCCAGAGATCCAATCGTTATCTTCTTCATCAGGTGGCAGATCACTGCCAATTAAACCAACCTCACTACCTCCTGTCACCACCAGAGGGAGAACGGAAGGAGAACTCTCAACTGGTGGAGCAGAAAATGAGCTCATAACAGTACCCCCCCTTGAGTAAGGGTCACCAAACCCTCATCCATGCCACCAGGCCGATCAGGATGGGCCCAGTGAAAAGCACGAACCAATTTATTGGCATGAATATCAGAGGCAGAGATACAAGAATTATCCTCCTGGCCATAACCCTTCCATTTGACCAAATACTGGAGTCTCTGTCTAACCAAGCAAAACAAGAGTCCAATATTTTCTCTACCTCATATTCCACATTTCCTTTAACCAATACAGGTTCAGGAGGTGCCGCCACAGGAATTACTGGCTCAACAAACCTCTTCAACAGTGATTTGTGAAATACGTTATGGATTTTGAACGCAACTGGAAGAGCCAATCGAAAAGAAACAGGATTAAGAATCTCCAAAATCCTATAAGGTCCAATAAATCTTGGCTTAAATTTTGGAGATGAAACCTTCATAGGAATATTTTTAGACGACAACCAAACCATATCACCCACCTTAAACCGTGGACCACTGGTCCTATGCCGGTTGAAAAAACGCTGGGCCTTTTCCTGAGAGAGTGACAATTTATCCACCACTTGGTCCCATATCTGCTGCATTCTCACAACCACAGTGTCCACACCAGGGCAGGACGAAGATTCCACCTGCCCTGAAGAGAATCGAGGATGAAAGCCAAAATTACAGAAAAAGGGTGACATCAAAGTGGCAGAACTAGCTCTATTGTTCAGAGCAAATTCGGCCAAGGGCAAAAATGAGACCCAATCATCTTGATCAGCAGATATAAATCATCTTAAATAAGACTCCAGGGTCTGGTTTGTTCTCTCAGTCTGCCCATTGGTCTGGGGATGAAACGCGGAGGAGAAGGATAACTGAATTCCCAGATTGGAACAAAAGGTTTTCCAAAATCTGGAAACAAACTGGACCCCTCTATCGGACACAATGTTCTCAGGAATCCCGTGTAACCGAACCACCTGTTGTAAAAACAAGGGTACCAACTCAGTGGAAGATGGCAACTTTGGGAGTGGTACAAGATGGACCATCTTCGAAAATCTATCACAAATTACCCAGATAACGGTCATTCTCTGAGAGACAGGAAGATAAGAAATAAAATCCATTGAGATATGGGTCCATGGCCTCTTGGGCACCGGCAGGGGCATCAGCAACCCACTAGAACGAAAACAGGGTTTAGACCGAGAACAAGTCCTACAGGACTGTACAAAATTCCTGACATCACGAGATAAGGCAGGCCACCAAAACGACCGACTCACCAAATCTCTGGTACCAAAAATACCTGGATAACCTGCCAATGCGGAGCAATGGACTTCAGACATCACTCTCTTTCTCCAGTGGTCAGGAACATACAATCTTCCCATAGGGCAACGCTCAGGTTTATCCTCCTGAAATTCCTCCAGGGCGCATCTCAAATCGGGCGAAATGGCAGAAAGAACTACCCCCTCACCTAGGATAGTAGTAGGCTCGGTCACATTAAGAGAATCAGCAAAGAAACTCCTAGAAAGGGCGTCTGCCTTAACATTCTTAGTGCCCGGAAGAAGAGAGACCATAAAATTAAAATGCGTGAAAAACAAGGCCCATCTAGCCTGTCTAGGATTCAAGCGTTTGGCCAACTCCAGATAAGTCAGATTCTTGTGATCGGTGAGGACCACAAATTGATGTCTAGCTCCCTCCAACCAATTTCTCCACTCCTCAAAAGCCCATTTCATGGCCAACAATTCCCGATTCCCCATGTCATAGTTGCGTTCAGATGGGGAGAACGTTCAAGAAAAGAAGGCACAGGGATTCATCTTAGAAGTCACAGGGTCTTTTTGGGACAAAACAGCTCCTGCACCAATCTCAGAAGCGTCTACCTCCACTTGAAATGGAAGTGAGACATCAGGTTGCGTAAAACTGGAGCTGAAATAAATCTCCGCTTAAGCTCCTGAAATGCTGAGACAGCCTCAGGAGACCAATTCAGCACATCAGCTCCCTTCTTGGTCAGATCAGTCAGTGGTTTGACAATACTAGAAAAATTACCTATAAATTTACGATAGAAATTAGCAAAACCCAAAAACTTCTGAAGAGCCTTCAAAGAAGTAGGCTGAACCCAATCATAAATGGCCTGTACCTTGGCCGGGTCCATTTCAATAGTTGATGGAGATAAGATAAATCCCAAAAATGAAATCCTCTGTACACCAAAGAGACATTTCGATCCCTTAACAAACAGGGAATTCTCCCTCAAAATCCGGAACACAGTCCGGACATGTTCCACATGTGAATCCCTAACACTAGAAAAGATCAAAATATCATCCAGATAGATGATCAAAAACTTATCCACAAGGTCTTGGAAAATATCATTCATAAAGGACTGGAAGACAGAGGGGGCATTAGAGAGCCCAAAAGGCATCAACAGGTACTCAAAATGTCCCTCCGGAGTATTAAACGCCGTCTTCCATTCATCCCAGTGCTTGATGCGAATAAGATTATATGCCCCCCTGAGGTCAAGCTTAGTAAACCAGCAGGCACTCTTAACTCTGGAGAATAAATCAGACATCAGGGGTAACGGGTACTGATATTTAACTGTCATCTTGTTAAGGGAACGATAATCAATACACGGTCTTAATGAACCATCTTTCTTGGCCACAAAAAAAACAGCGTCTAAAGGTGACGAGGATGGTCTAATATGACCCTTCTCCAACAACTTCTTAATATAGGATCGCATACCATCATGTTCGGGTACAGATAAGTTGAGAAGCCGACCCTTGGGAAATTTACACCCAGGCATCAACTCAATTGCACAGTCATACCTCCTATGAGGGGGCAAAGACGCAGACTTACTCTCACTAAATACATCAGAGAAATCAGCCAGATAATCAGGGATATCATGAGACTGAGGAGAGGTGGAGAACACTGGAGCATCCCTAAGAACACACTGACAACCCCAACTCACCACAGACACAGATCTCCAATCCAAAACTGGGTTATGAGGTTGCAACCAGGGGAAACCCAGAACAATAGTGTCATGCAAATTATGCAGCACTAAAAATTTACAATTTTCTTGGTGGTCTGGGGCAACTCGCATTATCACCTGGGTTCAAAACTCAGGTTTATTCTCCGCTAAAGGAGTGGCATCAATACCCCTAAAAGGAATAGGCATCTGCAGAGGTGTCATGGACAAACCACAATGTTTAGCAAAGTCCAAATCCATCAGATTCAGAGCTGCTCCTGAATCCACAAAAGCCTTAGTGGAAAACGTGGACAAGGAGCAGATCAGAGTAATTGCCAAAAGGAACTTAGGTTGTACACTGCCCACAGCAAATGTGTGTGCAAAACGTTTCTCTCGTTTAGGGCAGACAGAAATAGTATGAGAGGCGTCTCCACAGAAAAAACAGCTTATTACACCTTCTAAACTCCTGACGTTGCGCCCTAGACAAAACCCCATCACATTGCATAGGTTCTGACATTTGTTCAAAAGGTGGCAGCGCCTCCCATGTAGTTTTACGTTCACGTAAACGCCGATCAACTTGAATGGCTAATGACATAGAGCCATCCAGACCAGAGGGAACAGGAAATCCCACCATAACATCTTTTACAGTGTCTGATAAACCTTTCCGAAAGAGGGCTGCCAAAGCACTATCATTCCATGTAGTAAGGACTGCCCACTTTTGGAATTTTTGACAGTATAACTCAGCAGGATCCTGACCCTGGTTTAATGCCAATAGGGTTCTCTCAGCTTGATCAACGGCATTAGGTTCATCATACAACAACCCCAAGGCCTGAAAAAATGCATCCACATTAGTCAGAATCGGATTTTCAGGTGTCAGAGAAAACGCCCTATCCTGGGGATCGCCGCGCAGCAAGGAGATGACAATTTTAACCTGTTGTGCATAGCTCCCCGATGAGTTAGGCTTCAAGGCAAGAAATAATTTACAATTATTCTTAAAATTCAAAAATTTAGACCGATCCCCAGAAAACACATCAGGAGTAGGGATTTTGGGTTCAACAGCATGTGATTGAGCGAAATAGGCGGAAATTCTCCACATTTCAGCAGCGAGCTGCTCCACACGATCAGACAATTGCTTAATCTCCATTAGGAAAAAATCCTCCTACGGCCCCAGAGAAAAAGAGGAAAAAATGCATATAAAAAAAAAAAAATTCTGTCACTTTTTTTTCTTTTTCTTTTCCTGCTTTTGAGTACCCTAGAATCTGCGGTTTGGCTTGTGATTCTGTTATGAATGGGTCGCCGAGGAAAAAAAAAACAACACAAGCTAAGTCTCAGAAAACCAGAGAGGTTGGTAACTATGCAGACTGCAAATCCCTGATTCTAACCACGCAACTAGAAGCAGTCGTGGAGCATTCCTACGTTGGTCCTAGACGCCTCGTCACAACCGGAGAGCTACATAAGCCTAAAGCAGGAAAAGAGGAAAACTATCTGCCCCAGAGCAGACTCCAAAGGAAAGACAGCCCCCCACATGTATTGACGGTGAAACAAGATGAAAACACACACAAATGTTGTGAGTTCATTTTCCCTTTCGTCACTGAGGTCTGGTGAACTCCCTATTCTGGTAAGGGAAGGTAATGAGCCTGATTATCAGGAGCCTGAGCCTAATGAGGATGACTGGCTGAGTGGAGTCACGGACTGGATATAAGGCTGCCGATGCCCTTCTGCCCTGCGGGTGATTTCTCTGTGGACTTCTAGGACACCAGTCTGATTCCTGCTCCTCTAAAGCTAAGTTTTCTGCTTTGCCTGTCAGCATTTGTGTTTTGTTTTTGTTTTCCTTGCTTTTCTGGATTCTGCCATTCCCTGCTGGGGTGAGCTGAATCTCCTTTTGCCTGTTGCTCTGTCTTCAGAATATTCCTGAGTACTGACATAGCATTTTTGAAGCCTAGCGTCTTCAGGGCCTTTTTCACTGTCAGTCTGTTGGCTCTTATTTTCATAGAGTTTTTCATGGATTGCAGACAGCAGCCTTCCTGTCCTTTCCTATCTAGTTAGCTTGGGCCCCGTCTTTGCTCAGTCTATCTTTCTGTCTGTGTTAGTGTTTTCATCTTGCTTCACCGTCATTATATGTTGGGGGCTGCCTATTGCTTTGGGGTCTGCTCTGGGCAGTTCAGATTTCCCCTTTCTTTCTTTAGGCCTATTTAATTCTCCGGCTGTGATCGAGGGGTCTAGGGCATCGTAGGAACCCCCCACGGCTACTGTTAGTTGTGTGGATAGGATCAGGGGTCTGCAATCCGATAGCTGCCAACCTCTCTGGTTTTCTGGACTTAGCTAGCATTTCTGTTTTTGCCTCCTACGGTGACTCAATCATAACAGAATCACCCGCCATACCGCAGATCCTAGGGTACTCAATAGCAGGAAAGAATTGTGTTAAAAAAAAAAAAGTGTGTGTATATTCTTTCCTCGATATCTCTGTAGGGGGAATTTTTTTTTCTATCAATGGAGATAAAGCAATTGTCTGATCATGTGGAGCAGCTCGCTGCGGATGTGCGGGGAATTTCCGCCTACCTTGCTTGTTCGCATGCTGTTGAACCAAAGATCCCTACACCTGATGTATTTTTTGGGGATTGATCTAAATTTTTGAGTTTCAAAAATAATTGTAAATTATTTTTTGCCTTGAAGCCTAATTCGTCAGGGAGCTCCGCGCAGCAGGTTAATATTGTCATCTCATTGCTGCGTGGCGATCCCCAGGATTGGGCATTTTCTTTGAAACCAGATGATCCTATTCTGACTAATGTGAACGCATTCTTTCAAGCTTTGGGGTTGTTGTATGACGAACCTAATGCTATTGATCAGGCTGAAAAGACCCTGTTGGCATTGAACCAGGGTCGAGATTCTGCAGAGTTGTACTGTCAAAAGTTCCAAAAGTGGGCGGTCCTTACTACCTGGAATGATAATGCCTTGGCTGCTCTCTTTCGGAAGTGTTTGTCAGAAGCCGTAAAAGATACTATGGTGAGATTTTCTGTTCCCTCTGGTCTGGACGATTCTATGTCATTAGCCATTCAGGTTGATCGGTGTTTACGTGAACGCAGGATTGCACGAGAGGTGTTGCCACCGGTTGAACAGACGTCTGAACCTATGCAATGTGATAGAGTTTTGTCTAAGGCGCAACGTCAGGAGTTCAGAAGGCGTAATAAGCTGTTTTTTTTCTTTGGAGATGCCTCACATATTATTTCTGTTTGTCCTAAACGAGAGAAACGCTTTGCACACACGTTTTCTGTTGGTGGTGTTCAACCTAAGTTTCTTCTGGCAATTACTCTGATCTGCTCCCTGTCCACATTTTCAGCCAAGGCTTTTGTGGATTCGGGAGCAGCGCTAAACCTAATGGACTTGGATTTTGCTAATCGTTATGGATTTCCGATGACACCTCTGCAGACGCCTATCCCTTTGAGGGGGATCGATGCTACTCCTTTGGCTAAAAATAAACCTCAGTTTTGGACCCAGGTGGTCATGCGGGTTGCCCCAGACCATCAAGAAAATTGCAGATTTTTGGTGTTGCATGGTCTGCATGATGCCGTTGTTCTGGGGTTTCCCTGGTTGCAAATTCATAATCCAGTTTTGGATTGGAAATCTGTGTCTGTGGTGAGTTGGGGTTGTCGGTGTGCCTTTAGTGAGGCTCCGGTTTTTTCCACCTCTCCTCAGTCGCATGATGTTCCTGACTATTTGGCGGACTTTTATGATGTATTTAGTGAGAATGAGTCTGCGTCCTTGCCTCCTCATAGGAGTTATGGCTGTGCAATTGAACTAAGCCCGGGGTGTAAATTTCCCAAGGGTCGGCTCTTCAATTTATCTGTACCCGAGCACGAGGCTATGCGGTCCTATATTAAGGAGGCGTTGGAGAAGGGTCATATTAGACCATCCTCGTCACCATTAGGTGCCGGTTTTTTTTTGTGGCCAAAAAGGATGGTTCTTTAAGGCCTTGTATTGATTATCGTGCCCTCAATAAAATTACTATTAAATATCAGTATCCGTTACCCCTGATTTCGGATCTATTCTCTAGAGTTAGAGGTGCTTGCTGGTTTACCAAGCTTGACCTCAGGGGGGCGTATAATCTTATCCGCATTAAGCAGGGGGATGAATGGAAGACGGCGTTTAATACTCCGGAGGGACATTTTGAGTACCTGGTGATGCCTTTTGGGCTCACTAATGCCCCTTCTGTCTTCCAGTGCTTCATGAACGATATTTTCCGAGACTTTGTCGATAAATTTTTGATTATCTATCTGGTTGATATTTTGATCTTCTCCAAGGATTGGGATTCTCATGTGGAACATATTCGGACTGTGTTCCGGATCTTGAAGGAGAATTCCCTGTATGTCAAAGGATCGAAATGCCTTTTTGGAGTACAGAGGATTTCATTTTTGGGATTTATTTTGTCTCCATCAACTATTGAAATGGACGCGGCCAAGGTACAGGCCATTTATGATTGGGTTCAGCCCACTTCTTTGAAGGCCCTCCAGAAGTTTTTGGGTTTTGCTAATTTTTATCGGAAATTTATAGCAAAATTTTCTAGTATTGCCAAGCCATTGACTGATCTGACTAAGAAGGGTGCTGATGTGTTGAATTGGTCTCCGGAGGCTGTTGCTTCCTTTCAGGAGCTGAAGCGAAGATTTACCTCTGCCCCGGTTTTGCGGCAACCTGATGTCTCACTCCCGTTCCAGGTAGAGGTGGATGCTTCTGAGATTGGTGCAGGAGCTGTTTTGTCCCAAAAGGATCCTGTAACATCTAAAATGAATCCCTGTGCTTTCTTTTCCCGAAAGTTCTCTCCATCTGAACGTAACTATGATGTGGGGAATCGGGAACTGTTGGCCATGAAATGGGCATTTGAGGAGTGGAGACATTGGTTGGAGGGAGCTAAACATCAAGTTGTAGTCCTCACTGACCACAAGAATTTGATTTACCTAGAGTCGGCTAAACGCTTGAACCCTAGACAGGCTAGGTGGGCCTTGTTTTTTACACGTTTTGATTTTGTGGTCTCTTTTCTTCCTGGGACTAAGAATGTCAAGGCAGACGCCCTCTCTAGGAGTTTCTTTGCTGATTCTCCTGTGGTGACCAAGCCTGCTACCATCTTAGGCGAAGGGGTAATTCTTTCTGCCATCTTGCCCGATTTGAGACTTGCTCTGCAAGAGTTCCAGGAGGACAAACCTGAGCGTTGTCCCAGTGGAAAGTTGTATGTTCCTGACCAGTGGAAGAAGAGAGTGATGTCTGAAGTTCATTGCTCTGCATTGGCTGGTCATCCAGGTATTTTTGGTACTAGAGATCTGATGAGTCGCTCTTTTTGGTGGCCCACCTTGTCTCATGATGTCAGGAATTTTGTGCAGTCCTGTGGGACTTGCTCCCGGTCTAAATCTTGTTCTCGCTCTAGTGGGTTGTTGATGCCTTTGCCGGTCCCCAGGAGGCCATGGACCCATATTTCAATGGATTTCATCTCTGATATGCCGGTCTCTCAAAGAATGACTGTTATTTGGGTGATTTGTGATAGGTTCTCTAAGATGGTTCATCTTGTACCACTCCCTAAGTTGCCATCTTCCTCTGAGTTGGTGCCCCTGTTTTTGCAACAGGTGGTTCGCTTACACGGGATTCCTGAGAACATTGTATCTGACAGAGGAGTTCAGTTTGTGTCTAGGTTTTGGAGGACCTTCTGTTCCAAGCTGGGAATTCAGTTGTCCTTCTCCTCTGCTTTTCACCCTCAGACCAATGGGCAGACAGAGAGAACAAACCAGACCTTGGAGTCGTCTTTGAGATGTTTTATTTCCGCTGATCAGGATGATTGGGTTTAATTTTTGCCCTTGGCCGAATTTGCTTTAAATAATAGAGCTAGTTCTGCCACTTTGATGTCACCTTTTTTTTGTAACTTTGGGTTTCATCCTCGATTTTCTTCAGGACAGGTGGAGCCTTCTGCCTGCCCAGGTGTTGACACTGTGGTGGAGAGAATGCACCAGATCTGGGACCAAGTGGTGGATAAGTTATCTCTCTCCCAGGAAAAGGCCCAGCGGT
This sequence comes from Dendrobates tinctorius, assembly GCF_039654945.1. NCBI lineage: Eukaryota > Metazoa > Chordata > Amphibia > Anura > Dendrobatidae > Dendrobates > Dendrobates tinctorius. Next base: position 8,598,236 of record NW_027361825.1, read on the forward strand.
TTTCCAATCGACATAGGACCATTGGTCCCCAGTTTAAGATTGGTGATATGGTGTGGTTATCATCAAAAAATATTGCTATGAAGGTGGCTTCTCCTAAGTTTAAGCCTAGATTTATTGGACCTTACAAGATTTTGGAGATTATTAATCTGGTCTCTTTTCGTTTGGCTCTTCCTGTCACATTTAAAATCCATAATGTGTTCCATAAGTCCTTGTTGAAGAGGTTTGTTGAACCAGTTGTTCCTGCGGTGGCACCTCCAGACCCTGTATTGGTTGAAGGTAACATGGAATATGAGGTAGAGAAAATACTGGACTCCCGTCTGGCTAGACGGAGACTCCAGTATTTGGTTAAGTGGAAGGGTTATGGTCAGGAGAATAATTCCTGGGTCTCTGCCTCTGATATTCATGCCAAAAGATTGGTGCGTGCCTTTCATCGGGCTCACCCTGATCGCCCTGGTGGTGTGGTTGAGGGTTCGGTTACCCCTCCTCAAGGGGGAGGTACTGTTGTGAGTTCATTTTCCCCTTCGACACAGAGGTCTGGTGAACTCCCTATTCTGGTAAGGGAAGGTAATGAGCCTGATTATCAGGCACCTGAGCCTAATGAGGATGACTGGCTGAGTGGAGTCACGGACTGGATATAAGGCTGCCGATGCCCTTCTGCCCTGCGGGTGATTTCTCTGTGGACTTCTAGGACACCAGTCTGATTCCTGCTCCTCTAAAGCTAAGTTTTCTGCTTTGCCTGTCAGCATTTTTGTTTTGTTTTTGTTTTCCTTGCTCTTCTGGATTCTGCCATTCCCTGCTGGGGTAAGCTGAATCTCCTTTTGCCTGTTGCTCTGTCTTCAGAATATTCCTGAGTACTGACATAGCTTTTTTGAAGCCTAGCGTCTACAGGGCCTTTTTCACTCTCAGTCTGTTGGCTCTTATTTTCATAGGGTCATGGATTGCAGACAGCAGCCTTCCTGTCCTTTCCTATCTAGTTAGCTTGGGCCCCGTCTTTGCTCAGTCTATCTTTCTGTCTGTGTTAGTGTTTTCATCTTGCTTCACCGTCATTATATGTTGGGGGCTGCCTATTGCTTTGGGGCCTGCTCTGGGGCAGTTTAGATTTCCCCTTTCTTTCTTTAGGCCTATTTAATTCTCCGGCTGTGATCGAGGGGTCTAGGGCATCGTAGGAACCCCCCACGGCTACTGTTAGTTGTGTGGATAGGATCAGGGGTCTGCAATCCGATAGCTGCCAACCTCTCTGGTTTTCTGGACTTAGCTAGCATTTCTGTTTTTGCCTCCTACGGTGACTCAATCATAACACACAAAGGCAGGAAAATAGGCTGAGCAAACGATGGGGCCCGACTAACTAGAAAGGACAGGAAAGGAAAGACACTGTCTGCAATGTGCCAAAAACCCTACCAAAAATAATGTCCAACACAACTGATAGCAAAATTAACCCTGAAGTCACCAGACTTCTCCCACTATATCAGCACTCTGAAATATTCTGAGACAGAGCAAAAAGAGGCCAATCTAATAAGGGACAAAAAAAGGCAAATTGGCAAATACAGATAAATAAGAGTGGAAATTCAGGACAGCCCAGCCAGGCTGGCTGACCACACAAAAAACTGAATTGACCAACAAGAGCAAGTGTGAACATTAGCTAAAACAAACTTAACTTGAGAAGACTGGAACAGAGCTGAGTCCAAGACCTGAGAAGCAGACTAAATCACCAGCAACAGGATAAGGCGTCGGCTGTCCTATATCCAGTCTGATATTCCAGAGATCCAATCGTTATCTTCTTCATCAGGTGGCAGATCACTACCAATTAAACCAACCTCACTACCTCCTGTCACCATCAGAGGGAGAACGGAAGGAGAACTCTCAACTGGTGGAGCAGAAAATGAGCTCATAACAGTACCCCCCCTTGAGGAGGGGTCACCAAACCCTCATCCATGCCACCAGGCCGATCAGGATGGGCCCAGTGAAAAGCACGAACCAATTTATTGGCATGAATATCAGAGGCAGAGATACAAGAATTATCCTCCTGGCCATAACCCTTCCATTTGACCAAATACTGGAGTCTCTGTCTAACCAAGCAAAACAAGAGTCCAATATTTTCTCTACCTCATATTCCACATTTCCTTTAACCAATACAGGTTCAGGAGGTGCCGCCACAGGAATTACTGGCTCAACAAACCTCTTCAACAGTGATTTGTGAAATACGTTATGGATTTTGAACGCAACTGGAAGAGCCAATCGAAAAGAAACAGGATTAAGAATCTCCAAAATCCTATAAGGTCCAATAAATCTTGGCTTAAATTTTGGAGATGAAACCTTCATAGGAATATTTTTAGACGACAACCAAACCATATCACCCACTTTAAACCGTGGACCACTGGTCCTATGCCGGTTGAAAAAACGCTGGGCCTTTTCCTGAGAGAGTGACAATTTATCCACCACTTGGTCCCATATCTGCTGCATTCTCACAACCACAGTGTCCACACCAGGGCAGGACGAAGATTCCACCTGCCCTGAAGAGAATCGAGGATGAAAGCCAAAATTACAGAAAAAGGGTGACATCAAAGTGGCAGAACTAGCTCTATTGTTCAGCGCAAATTCGGCCAAGGGCAAAAATGAGACCCAATCATCTTGATCAGCAGATATAAATCATCTTAAATAAGACTCCAGGGTCTGGTTTGTTCTCTCAGTCTGCCCATTGGTCTGGGGATGAAACGCGGAGGAGAAGGATAACTGAATTCCCAGATTGGAACAAAAAGTTTTCCAAAATCTGGAAACAAACTGGACCCCTCTATCGGACACAATGTTCTCAGGAATCCCGTGTAACCGAACCACCTGTTGTAAAAACAAGGGTACCAACTCAGCGGAAGATGGCAACTTTGGGAGTGGTACAAGATGGACCATCTTCGAAAATCTATCACAAATTACCCAGATAACAGTCATTCTCTGAGAGACAGGAAGATAAGCAATAAAATCCATTGAGATATGGGTCCATGGCCTCTTGGGCACCGGCAGGGGCATCAGCAACCCACTAGAACGAAAACAGGGTTTAGACCGAGAACAAGTCCTACAGGACTGTACAAAATTCCTGACATCACGAGATAAGGCAGGCCACCAAAACGACCGACTCACCAAATCTCTGGTACCAAAAATACCTGGATAACCTGCCAATGCGGAGCAATGGACTTCAGACATCACTCTCTTTCTCCAGTGGTCAGGAACATACAATCTTCCCATAGGGCAACGCTCAGGTTTATCCTCCTGAAATTCCTCCAGGGCGCATCTCAAATCGGGCGAAATGGCAGAAAGAACTACCCCCTCACCTAGGATAGTAGTAGGCTCGGTCACATTAAGAGAATCAGCAAAGAAACTCCTAGAAAGGGCGTCTGCCTTAACATTCTTAGTGCCCGGAAGAAGAGAGACCACAAAATTAAAATGCGTGAAAAACAAGGCCCATCTAGCCTGTCTAGGATTCAAGCGTTTGGCCAACTCCAGATAAGTCAGATTCTTGTGATCGGTGAGGACCACAAATTGATGTCTAGCTCCCTCCAACCAATGTCTCCACTCCTCAAATGCCCATTTCATGGCCAACAATTCCCAATTCCCCATGTCATAGTTGCGTTCAGATGGGGAGAACGTTCAAGAAAAGAAGGCACAGGGATTCATCTTAGAAGTCACAGGGTCTTTTTGGGACAAAACAGCTCCTGCACCAATCTCAGAAGCGTCTACCTCCACTTGAAATGGAAGTGAGACATCAGGTTGCCGTAAAACTGGAGCTAAAATAAATCTCCGCTTAAGCTCCTGAAATGCTGAGACAGCCTCAGGAGACCAATTCAGCACATCAGCTCCCTTCTTGGTCACATCAGTCAGTGGTTTGACAATACTAGAAAAATTACTTATAAATTTACGATAGAAATTAGCAAAACCCAAAAACTTCTGAAGAGCCTTCAAAGAAGTAGGCTGAACCCAGTCATAAATGGCCTGTACCTTGGCCGGGTCCATTTCAATAGTTGATGGAGATAAGATAAATCCCAAAAATGAAATCCTCTGTACACCAAAGAGACATTTCGATCCCTTAACAAACAGGGAATTCTCCCTCAAAATCCGGAACACAGTCCGGACATGTTCCACATGTGAATCCCAATCACTAGAAAAGATCAAAATATCATCCAGATAGATGATCAAAAACTTATCCACAAGGTCTCGGAAAATATCATTCATAAAGGACTGGAAGACAGAGGGGGCATTAGAGAGCCCAAAAGGCATCACCAGGTACTCAAAATGTCCCTCCGGAGTATTAAACGCCGTCTTCCATTCATCCCCGTGCTTGATGCGAATAAGATTATATGCCCCCCTGAGGTCAAGCTTAGTAAACTAGCAGGCACTCTTAACTCTGGAGAATAAATCAGACATCAGGGGTAACGGGTACTGATATTTAACTGTCATCTTGTTAAGGGAACGATAATCAATACACGGTCTTAATGAACCATCTTTCTTGGCCACAAAAAAAACAGCGTCTAAAGGTGACGAGGATGGTCTAATATGACCCTTCTCCAACAACTTCTTAATATAGGATCGCATACCATCATGTTCGGGTACAGATAAGTTGAGAAGCCAACCCTTGGGAAATTTACACCCAGGCATCAACTCAATTGCACAGTCATAACTCCTATGAGGGGGCAAAGACGCAGACTTACTCTCACTAAATACATCAGAGAAATCAGCCAGATAATCAGGGATATCATGAGACTGAGGAGAGGTGGAGAACACAGGAGCGTCCCTAAGAACACACTGACAACCCCAACTCACCACAGACACAGATCTCCAATCCAAAACTGGGTTATGAGGTTGCAACCAGGGGAAACCCAGAACAATAGTATCATGCAAATTATGCAGCACTAAAAATTTACAATTTTCTTGGTGGTCTGGGGCAACTCGCATTATCACCTGGGTCCAAAACTCAGGTTTATTCTCCGCTAAAGGAGTGGCATCATTACCCCTCAAAGGAATAGGCATCTGCAGAGGTGTCATGGACAAACCACAATGTTTAGCAAAATCCAAATCCATCAGATTCAGAGCTGCTCCTGAATCCACAAAAGCCTTAGTGGAAAACGTGGACAAGGAGCAGATCAGAGTAATTGCCAAAAGGAACTTAGGTTGTACACTGCCCACAGCAAATGTGTGTGCAAAACGTTTCTCTCGTTTAGGGCAGACAGAAATAGTATGAGAGGCGTCTCCACAGAAAAAACAGCTTATTACACCTTCTAAACTCCTGACGTTGCGCCCCAGACAAAACCCCATCACATTGCATAGGTTCTGACATTTGTTCAAAAGGTGGCAGCGCCTCCTGTGTAGTTTTACGTTCACGTAAACGCCGATCAACTTGAATGGCTAATGACATAGAGCCATCCAGACCAGAGGGAACAGGAAATCCCACCATAACATCTTTTACAGTGTCTGATAAACCTTTCCGAAAGAGGGCTGCCAATGCACTATCATTCCATGTAGTAAGGATCGCCCACTTTTGGAATTTTTGACAGTATAACTCTGCAGAATCCTGACACTGGTTTAATGCCAATAGGGTTCTCTCAGCTTGATCAACGGCATTAGGTTCATCATACAACAACCCCAAGGCCTGAAAAAATGCATCCACATTAGTCAGAATCGGATTTTCAAGTGTCAGAGAAAACGCCCTATCCTGGGGATCGCCGTGCAGCAAGGAGATGACAATTTTAACCTGCTGCGCATAGCTCCCCGATGAGTTAGGCTTCAAGGCAAGAAATAATTTACAATTATTCTTAAAATTCAAAAATCTAGACCGATCCCCAGAAAACACATCAGGAGTAGGGATTTTGGGTTCAACAGCATGTGATTGAGCGAAATAGGCGGAAATTCTCCGCATTTCAGCAGCGAGCTGCTCCACACGATCAGACAATTGCTTAATCTCCATTAAGGAAAAAATGCTCCTATGGCCCCAGAGAAAAAAGAGGAAAAAATGCATATATAAAAAAAAAAAAATTCTGACACTTTTTTTTCTTTTTTTTTTTTCTTTTCCTGCTTTTGAGTACCCTAAAATCTGCGGTTTGGCTTGTGATTCTGTTATGAATGGGTCGCCGAGGAAAAAAAAAACAACACAAGCTAAGTCTCAGAAAACCAGAGAGGTTGGTAACTATGCAGACTGCAAATCCCTGATTCTAACCACGCAACTAGAAGCAGTCGTGGAGCATTCCTACGTTGGTCCTAGACGCCTCGTCACAACCGGAGAGCTACATAAGCCTAAAGCAGGAAAAGAGGAAAACTAACTGCCCCAGAGAAGACCCCAAAGGAAAGACAGCCCCCCCACATGTATTGACGGTGAAACAAGATGAAAACATACACAAAGGCAGGAAAATAGGCTGAGCAAACGATGGGGCCCGACTAACTAGAAAGGACAGGAAAGGAAAGACACTGTCTGCAATGTGCCAAGAACCCTACCAAAAATAATGTCCAACACAACTGATAGCAAAATTAACCCTGAAGTCACTAGACTTCTCCCACTATATCAGCACTCTGAAATATTCTGAGACAGGGCAAAAAAAGGCCAATCTAATAAGGGACAAAAAAAGGCAAATTGGCAAATACAGATAAATAAGAGTGGAAATTCAGCCCAGCCAGCCGGGCTGGCTGACCACACAAAAAAAATTGACCAACAAGAGCAAGTGTGAACATTAGCTAAAACAAACTTAACTTGAGAAGACTGGAACAGAGCTGAGTCCAAGACCTGAGAAGCAGACTAAATCACCAGCAACAGGATAGGGCGTCGGCTGTCCTATATCCAGTCTGATACTCCAGAGATCCAATCGTTATCTTCTTCATCAGGTGGCAGATCACTACCAATTAAACCAACCTCACTACCTCCTTTCACCACCAGAGGGAGAACGGAAGGAGAACTCTCAACTGGTGGAGCAGAAAATGAGCTCATAACAGGAGAGGCTGGGGAATAATGGGGAGACAGTTGGATTAGTCAGGCAGCAGAGTTTAGGATAGATTGGAGTGGTGCAAGAGTGCTAGAGGGGAGGCCAGAGAGTAGGAGGTTGCAATAGTCAAGGCGGGAGATGATGAGGGCATGCACGAGCGTTTTTGCAGTTTCTTGGTCAAGGAATGTACGAATCCGGGAAATATTTTTTGAGTTGGAGGTGGCAGGAGGAGGCAAGGGCTTGGATATGTGGCTTGAAATAGAGAGCAAAGTCGAGGATCACCCCAAGGCACCGAGAATGTGGGACTGGGGAAAATGAGCAGCCATTGACATTGATGGATGTGACTGGTGGAGGGGTAGAGTGAGATGGGGAAAGATAATGAATAAATATAGAATGAATAAATATAGAATTTTGTAATATTTCACTTGAATATATTTGCTCATTTCTACTCCAGACAGTACTAGTCAAAAAACCTGTACAAATGACAGAAGCAATAAAAATTAAATGTATACAGTTAGGCTAGTTTCACACTAGCGTTTATGAGCGCAGCGACGGCCTGCGCACGGCCGCCGCTAAGCCCCGCCCCCTGCCGCACCTCCGCCGGTAGCTCCACCCACCGGCGCATGACGCTGCATGCGCCCTGCGTCCCCTATCTTTATCACTGGGGGCGCAGGCCATGCGCAGTATGCGTTTGGCGGCGCATGCGTCCTTTTGACGGTGCGCCGACCTGCGCCAAACGCAACCTGCTGCAGTTTGGTTGCGTCGGCGCACCGTCAAAAAGGCGCATGTGCCGCCAAAAGCATACTGCGCACGGCCTGCGCCCCCAGTGATAAAGATAGGGGACGCAGGGCGCATGCAGCGTCATGCGCCGGTGGGCGGAGCTTCCGGCGGAGGCGCGGCAGGGGGCGGGGCTTAGCGGCGGCCGTGCGCAGGCCGTCGCTGCGCTCATAAACGCTAGTGTGAAACTAGCCTTACCTGTTTATTTTGGCTTTTTCAGACCTGTTTTACTAGTACAATTTAACAACCATATAAGCAACACCTATTCTGCTGCCACATTTTGATTTTTCTATGTGTACCCTTTTCCTAGCATTTCTTGTTATGTCCTTTATGGCAATGTCATGGTTGTGGACAGGGTTTCTTCCCTGTCCTCTCAGGGTTAGTTGTATGGGCCTCCTTTTGGATTTGGGAGGGACATACTGTATATACTCACACTGGGCTTGGATTCCCTGTCAGTTATACTCTCGTTCTGTCTGTGTGTCTAAACCCCTGGCATGCGTGTGAATACTGCCTTGTTTGATTGCCTTCTGTGTTTTGACCCAGTCCGTTTACTCACCCCGTTTTTCTGCTTGGCGTTTCTAGTGTTCTGTCTTCTCCGGTTTTGACCTTCTGGCCCATCTCTCTAGACTTCGCTTCTGTGCGTCCCTTTGTACTTCTCTGCTAGTCCTTGCTTTCTGACTTCTGGCTATCACCTGACTATTCTTTCGTCTGCTCCCTTGGGACCTCTCTTGATCTCTCAGTATTTGACTTTAGAATATTGGAATTTTCGTTGGCACTTTTGGTCCCTGCCGTGCACCGGAGCCATACTCCGCCCTCGCCCACTCCCACTAGGTCACGTGGTTCAGTTCCTGCTTGTCGCCTGGTGAGTTCATCGTTACCCCACCTCTGACCCCCATTTGCAGTGGCGTGCAGTCTCGCCGCACCATTCAGCACAGGGGTCGTGACAGGCAAGGGTTAAATAATTGTGATTGAAAAGCTTGTCTAATGCCATTTATAATGTCATACAAAATATATGGTAAAAGAAAAAGAGACAATGAATAGAGTGGTGTAAAAGAAAAAACATACCATGGCTAAGAATGTGAGAACTTCTAGCAGCAGCAGAAGCACCATGACCACAGGCACCAGTGTCCATGCACTAGTACTACCAAACACAGGCAATAATTGGCCCCATAATATGGGGAGGAAGTGGAGGACATTGTGGAGTATATTGTGCATCACATGTCTCAGTAACAACAGCGTGACATCACCTCTGTCAGCGACACCATCAGAACAGTTTTCCTTTTCACAAATGACTTATGGGATCATTGTTGGTCACTTTTTAATTTAGAAAAACATCTTTCAGGACAATTTGAGGCTTTGCAGTATTGAAATTTGTGGCAACTCAATTCACTGCAAATCATTTTTTTTTTTACAAAAATTGGTTGAACTGGCAAAATTGAAGTTCAGAAGATTTGATCATATCTAACCAGGAAATACCTGTAATAAACTGGAGATCACAATCTGACTATCCTATTCTTTTCCTAAAACTTTGAAGAGGAGGGAGGTATTGAACTCTTGCTAGAACCTAGGTGCTATAAGGTGGCCTGGATAACATTCATCAGGAGTCAAACAGGATAAATAAATTTGGGTTGTAGTAACATTGGGAGACAAAATCGGAGAGTAAGCAGAAAACCAAGGGTTTATAATGGAGGCAAGGTTGGATTGATGATTGCAGTTAGTCAGACCTAATTGTAGCCAGATGAGTTAAGTATCAGATAACAGTGGTCAAAAAGAACCAGGATTGTTCGTTAATATAGGCAAGGCGAGCTTATGTGCAGGTCTTGGAGGGCAATCAAAGCAAGTACGGTATATGATACATTAAAGAATGCAAAGAATAGATGGAGGAGCCAGCTTAATGTCAAGGGAGTACAGTGTCCAGAATTTCTTCCTAATTTGTGGGTTCATGGATTTTAGTCATTGTCCCAGAACCCCGCACATATATAAGGCTTTCTGTCTGACTTGCCTTCTTCATGGTTAATCTATGAATGCTGACCATAACATAGGAAGAGATAACTACAATTAAGTCCCTGATTGGCTGTTCACATGTAAATTTTTGTTGGAGGATATAAGAGCGGTGCAGGATAATATACACTTGTGTTGATTTATAGAGGTACTGTGGTTGCTACATTAGTGTTAGATGCTGTTACTTGTCCAAGTTTCAGTGTTGCAAGCTGCATTATTTCTCTCTGTGGCCTCTCCTGTCTCTTCTCCTGCTCATCAGGTTACTTTGGCAATCTGATGCATCAATAGAACGCCATGGCTCAGATTATTCAATCCAGTTCTGGTAGTTGACAACCTACCTACCAAAAAGAGGAAAAGAATCATGCAAAAAAAATAGAATCACCACACAGTATCAATAGGTACAAACTAAGAGCAAATTTTATTAATGACAAGCCAAAAAACAGCACACATTTAAAAACATTTAAAACATTCAAAAGATCATAAATGGACTCTCCAAAAGATGACAGAATATAACATAATAGATTTTAATATATCAGTAGACCGCAAATGCTGAAAGTGCACAGGGAAAAATAACACTGAATAAATGCTGCTAGCATATAACCAACAATCTTAGATTATAAACCAGTGTAGCCCCCATATATGGAGCATGCAGTGCAAAAGTTAAACCCTGATTATTACCATAAGCCAAACGGCTGAATGAAACAAGAAAGGGGTTAATAGTAAATACACAATGATGCCCAATGCATCCTGCATGCTGGGCTACAGAAGCTGAATACGTCACCCCGAATAATAGTGATTAGGGGAACCAGTCAGTCATCCCGTCATCTGCAGCGGTGCGGTCAGTGGTGATGTTAAGAGTCCATGGACTCTTAACATCACCACTGACCGCACCGCTGCTATTCAGATGACGGGACGACTGACTGGTTCCCCTAATCACTATTATATGGGGTGACGTATTCAGCTTCTGTAGCCCAGCATGCAGGATGCATTGGGCATCATTGTGTATTTACTATTAACCCCTTTCTTGTTTCATTCAGCCGTTTGGCTTATGGTAATAATCAGGGTTTAACTTTTGCACTGCATGCTCCATATATGGGGGCTACACTGGTTTATAATCTAAGATTGTTGGTTATATGCTAGCAGCATTTATTCAGTGTTATTTTTCCCTGTGCACTTTCAGCATTTGCGGTCTACTGATAT